>NC_141709.1:28584460-29184460 GCF_971803275.1 Cyanistes caeruleus
TTGCTCTGTCAGGACTATCCATTCTTTACTCAGTCAGCTCCAGAAGGAAGATTCCAAATGATGCAGTAAAGGCAGACATGGCATCCATTACAATTAAACACTCAGTGAATGCAAACCTCACAACTTGTTTTCATATCACAATGACAGCATGTGGTAATGAACTTTCTGTTAAGAACTGTTAAGACCTGGAAAGGGAAAGAAATATATACTCCCAAATACTAATTACTCAGATGCTTAATACTCAACCTCTTCAAAAACCTGGAGATCGGCCAAAAAGTGTCATAAATGGTTTCACTTTGTACCAGAACCTTATTTACCAGCATTCTTAATTTCTATTTATGCAGACGCCGTGCTTAGTATTTAGCGATGAAATAGCTAAATATAGCAGCAATGCTAATTAGATCATCCATAAGCATATGAGATTTTTTTTATAGCTCAGAATTGTCTATTAAATTGAGCCAAGGAATGTCAACCACATCTGCTACAGCCACCACAGAAGGGAAGGTGGTCCTGTTCACAGGGGATAAAGGTGATGTGTTTCAAGGGATGATGCAGACCCTCAACGTGTCAGTGGCAACACGTCTGTCCTGCCTGAAATGTGACTGCTCAGCACCACGGCTGAGTAACTTGTCAGTGTGCACCTACATCTGCCCAAGCAAATATCCAATGGCTCAGCTACACCATGAAGAAGCAGAAAGTGCTTGATGTGAAAGGAGGATTCAGGGTCTTGACCAAGCGCACTGCTTTGGGAACAGCGGAAGGTTGGATGCTGAGTTCCCCTGGATGGGATCCGTGTGCCAGGGCACAGCTGCAACACCGGGCACTTCATCTTCTGCCTTTGTCTCTCTCCCCTTTCCCCTCCTCAAACCTCACCCTAGAACTTTCACAGAAAATGCAGAAATATGTTCCATTTTGATGAGCTCACTGTCGTTACTTACAAAGAAGCAGGATTTCTCACTGCTGTACTGAAATGATTTAAAACAATGAACCAATTAAGAAAAAAACCTGTAGCTTAAATACCAAGAATAAAAAGCAGCATGAAAGCAACCTGTCTCCTTCTTCCTCTATTGGGTGTTGTTCTCTGCTACCAAAATACCCCTGAAACATCACAGACAACAACCCATTCTCTGAAATAAATCAAAACCCGGTGACCTCAGGGGGGGCAAAATATTTTTACCTCAAACATACACATGGTACAACTAACATCCAAAAAGTCACCCATACATATAAATAAAATCACATTGCTTCCATGCAAAAACTGTAACTAAAACATCACCTGCAAGAGATCTGAGTTGTTTTTTTTTTTACAGTGAACACATATTTGAAAATTGCTCATTCCGCTTGATACTAGTGGTAATTAAGAGTGAAAGTCTAAAAGTTCAGCCAATAGAGAAAAAAAAAATTTGAATAAATTTCAGAAATTTTACTAAATTTCAGAAATTTACTAAATTATTTTGGCATATAAATTTGGCATGGCTCTCATCTTATAAATTCTGCAATGCTGAGATTGTTACAAAATCCAAAATAAAAATTGAGAACATATTGTGGATGTATTTAAAGCAAAGTATAATTATGGTTTTTTATTTTCTAGGATTAGTTTCAAGACTTCACTGTATATGCTATTTGTGCAAAAATAGATAAGTTAACATTTTGAATATATTTACATTTTTTTAAAAAAGAGTGAGTTAAAACTCATGCATTTACTTTGAACTTTAATGAGCAGAACAGATATAATTTGTGGCATTAAAGTTATTCAGGCTCGATAAAAGCTCCAAGTTGTCCTTGCCGAGCGATGAAACGAGATTTGCGCGGCCTGTGTACGCCTTGTTTCCCACAATCAAACCGGCACAGCACGAAAACATTCTCCTGCACGGGGAGGTTTTGATACCCATTTCCCTGGTGAAAGTGTGCAAAAGGATCTGAAAGAGTTATTGACAATTCATACAGTATCCCATATTCCATTAGGTAGTACAAGCAGAGAACATATCTTAACTCTGAAGGGAGACGAAGCAACAATGTTTTAAATTACTATTGACTCCACTAAATTTCCTGATAATGTCAGAAGACTGTAGTCTGGCAGGTTCATAAGAGACTCAAGATGATACAGGAATCCAATTATGCCAAGTCTATTTAGTTGTCCTGTTTGCTAAGCCAAAGGTTAACGAGAACTGCACTGAAAAAACCTCCTGTGGTATTACAAAGTATTTCTTATGCTGCATAACATGCAAATGAAAAAGTATTTTAATCAAGTCTTTTTTTAACTCTTTAATTGCAATGGGGTTCCCTACAAGACAGCAAATTAAGAACTCATGATGGAAAAAGTGATCTTAAAATTTGCCACTGAACTCAAGAGATCATCATTAATTACTAAAGTAATTATTACCAAATATTTTTAATTTGGAAAAAAAAGTTCAGATCACAGGAGCACATATAGTCACTGCTATCATTAAATCTTTATAAATAGTAAGCTATGGCCTCTAATTTTAGACAGAAATTAATTGTATTTTTGTTGGCAACACACTCAAATCTGTTTACACAGCTGACAAGTTCCAGCTCCACCAGACTCCAGCAGTGAGCTTTGAGGACTCGTCTGCTTCAGAGCAGATGACTCAACATTCACCAATTTCATTAAAGATGAAAAGGGGCAAAATTCACCTGCAACAATGTCACTTGTCAAAAAAAGACTTAAAGCAGATTCATGCATTTTACATATGTGAGGTATCCTATTGAAAAGAAAAGAAGGGGAAAAAAATATGTGAAAATCTAACAGCTGTGGGAAAACAGATTAGAAGTGTTGAGCTTCCAATTCTTTTCTGGGCTAATGTAAACTTATAAAATGTTAAAATGGATCCACATTTCAAAGCCTGTAATCACCACATGACACCATTCGGTTTTGCCCTCGAATACATGGACTGAGATTTACCCACCTTTCTCAAATTTAAATACTGTTTCTGCAAACACCACCACAGATGTATTTTATAAGTACACTGGAAATTCAGACAGCTCTTGCCTTTTGATGTGTTTTTTTTTTTAATTGGCATAAATCCTTTACCCAGAGCAAAAAAGGAGCAGTCAAATTCAAACAGCAATTCTCCCTTTACAAGAAGAGAGCAGAAATGGACAGGAAAGTAATGCAAAGATAACAGCAATATGCAAGAAAACAAACTCCAAATCTATTTTCACTTTGTAGAACATTCAAATTCAATAAAATACTTAATTTTTCTACATTTTTCTCAGGTCACAAAATCTACATACAACATAACTACATAATTATTTAGCCCTATTAGGCATTCTTTTAGTGGAGAAGTTGGGGTTTTGTCTAAAGAAAGGCAGACCTCACTAGCTGGCACTGGGAACATGCTAGCAGAAGAAAATATTCTGAGCAAAACTGAAAGACATGCTGTAAAACACACTGTAAGGATGAGCATGCAAGGAAGCAAGTCTAACATTTAATGGGATACTGCAGGTAAGTCCCACAATTTCATGAATTTGTGGGCAATTCTGAGTCAGTGGATTCTGTCACTGGTGGTGATCCCCTCACTGATTCCAGCAGGAACAGCTGCTCTGATGCCAGGCAGAGGCTTGAGCATGAACTGGGTGAGCTAATGTACTGTGAAAAATATTTAATGTGCACTCAGAGCACACAGAAAAATCAGGGCTTTTTGCCTGAAGTTCAGTCACTCAGTAGACTTCAGCTTCCAAAACACTGAGCAGTCTGGAATGTCTTCAGTCTAGAATGTCTCCTTTTTGTGTGAAACACAAAACACTGAATCTGATACACAGGAATCATTTCCCTGAGCTTCAGTCATGCAAATCTTGAGCATTTGTACCTTCCATGACAAAACTCTGAACGTGTGCAATGTTAAGGTTCTGCACATGAGACAGTAAATGCTACTGAGTGATTCCAATCACAAATCCATGTAAAATCTGCCTTTTCTAGGAAGGAATGAGATGAGAAGCAAAGGAACTCACCGAGTCGTCTGTGGCAGAAGGTGGCCAACCTTCCCACTGCTGGTGACGGACAGGGATACTGGTCAGGTCATACACATTCCGCTTTACCTGGAAAATAAATAAAAATAAATCAGAACTTGCTCTAAAAAAGGCAGTCAAATGGCATTGCTTTCATCACAGCCCCAAGCTTTTTATTTTTTCTTGTTATTGTAAAACTGGTTCCTTCAATGCTCCTAGATTCTGATGTGGTCAGCAGGTTTACACAGCCAAAAGCAACTGAAGAAACTGAGTTGAAGAAAAAAAAAATCAGATCTAAAAATTATCATTCAAAATTATTCATTATTACTTCAACATTTAAAATGTGCAAAAAAAAATTATAACACAAAATTTCCAAGTAAAGAGTATTACAAAGTATTGAAAAAAGTTAAGGGAAGCAGAAAGTAATAATAAAAATTCTGCTGCATGTTTTTCTAGTTAATTTTCACCTGAACATATTGGGTGAAAATCTTATCAAATAAGAAATACAATGAGTTTTGCATAAGTTTCTTAAATGGAATCCAAAAATAAAAATGAGTATATTAAACCTGAAGATATCAAGCACATTAATAAGCACATTTTCAATTAAGACAACACATTTCAAATATTTATTAACCAAATGCTAAGTAACAAATTTTAATATCAACTCTTTTCTCATGCTATTGAATTAGAAGTCACTACTGTTCATCATGTCACATGATGGTTAACAGAAGGAAGGCAGGGAGGGAAAAAAGAAGAAAGAGATGAAAGTTTTGAATACAAGAGTTATAAAACTCTTTGCATGAAAACATTACCACAGATAGAAAAGCAGACAATCTTTATTAGAGACTTTGTGATAAACTATTATTTAAATCACAGAAAGATGTATTTTGGTACTTAGGATAGCGAGTGGTATCTAAAATTTTGAATAATGTCTTACATCTGAATATAAAGACTGCACAAACAATATAAATATTGCCCAGCAGGACCATAACTGTGAACAATAAAATGTTCCAGTGAGCCATGGTGGTTTTTCACAGGAATCACAGAATGGTCTGGGTTGGAAGGAACCTTAAAGACCCTCTCATTCCAGCCCCCTGCCCTGGGCAGAGACACCTTCCACTCCACCAGGTTGTCCAGAGCCACATCCAACCTGGTTTATTTTTTGTTTGCCTTTCATAAAACTGCTACATGGGAATACAAGGTCTTCCCACATTTTCAAAGGTCTCTACAGATCCAAACAACCTATACTGCATCCAGAAAAACATTATCAAAGAGATAAGAATAAGTTTTGATACTTTTAGGTAATATTTTGTATGACCATTCTCTAGGCAAAATATCTGAGCAAGTGACAAGTTCTGCATCCTGGTTTTGGCTCTGAGAGGGCTGCACAGTCCAACACCAACAAACACAAGAACCCATTAAACCAAAAGATATTAGATAATATCTGACTTAAAGCAAATGACAAGGCTACTCCAAAAACTGTCCTTTGATCCCTTCTTTAGATTTTCACTTGTTTACTTGTCAACAGGAGACAAACAGCAATTAATTGTGTTCTAACTTCTGCTATGAGAATTACTAAAAGTTCCATTAAAAAAATTAAATTTATTATATTATTGCTGTCAGCAGGAAAAGATCTTTGAGCTAGCACCATGCCTGCAGTCTGGTGTGCTTACCCCGAGTTAACAACTTTTCAGAACAGAAAAATAGCTTGCAATAATCAGAAAGAAAGCTGAGATTTGCCAAAATGGTAAAAGCTAACATAATCCATTTAGATAAAGGTTTCATATTCCAAAAATGAATGAAAGATGATTCTACACTACCATTCTTAGGAAGATAATACAGTAAGAGAGGAATTTTATATCATTTGATCCTACCTATTAATTAGTACTTGACATATCTTCAACACTGAAGCACGGTTGAGTTTGACCCCAGAGTAAAGTAATATAAACATATGGAAAGTACATATGCTCCCTCTAAAATTCATCATTTATTTTCAGTACAGGATATATATGAAACATCTGGCAATATACTTTAATCTAAAAATAATTTTGCATAATATAATAGCACCAAAACTCTTTCCCTGGATCATCTTTAGAGACAAATGCTCCAGAGTTCTTTTCTTTTAAATTCTGCACAACAACAAATGAATGAAGAATACATGTGCAGACATTAAGCAGTGAAACAATTGTTCTAATCACTGTAAAGATCCTAAGGAGGGACAAGGCAGGGATTTTCACATATTCTTCCTCAAAATGTTGATTTGGGCCACATTATTCAAAAGATTCTTAATGGCACGAGGTTGTCAACAAATACCCACAACTAGGACAATTCAGGGCATATTGAGATCCAACACAAAGTACAGTGCCCTTACTGTATTTTCACATCTTCCCTTCAGTTATTGTTGCTCTTTCTCATTATTTTTAGTACTACTACAATTATTTGATGTTAATAAAGTGCCCCTTAAGAAAAACTGTGAAGCACTGTCTCACATTTCTGAACAGATTTCCTACATAGGCTATGCAGATTCAATTTCAATACTATCAGTTTAAAGATTTCTGAATATAAATATTCTGCACAGGTGAGTGGGAAAGAAGAGCTTCAACTTATTCTCCAAGAGTGAGATACAATCCTTCCAACTCTGGAGTCTGTATCTCACAAAAGAAAGAAAGTTAGACCATGTGGGTTTCTTACCTGGCCATTTCAGCAACACAACAAGCTGAGCTTGGATTTTTAGCTCAGCTTTGCATTCACTGTATGTTTTAGAATCATTAACATACCTCTCCATTTTTTTCTAAAACTGGTAAATTACATGTACACATGATAACCTTCATGTTAATGTTGGTTTTGTTCAGGAGTTTTTGCAGGGAGACTGACCTGGGAACTGTGCTTCAATTAAAAAAAAAAATTAAAATTATATTTCAACTAAAAAATTGAAACAAGAACACCGAGTCTTTAAGACAAACAACACTGAAGTATTCATCAGCAATTCAAGTGGACTTGATTTTACTGCTTCCTCATAGTGTCCTTGATGGCTTTGTAAAGAAATGTTGCTTCATACTGACCCCACAACAACCCAAAATGTAACAATCCTGATCTGTGTGTGATCACGAGGACACAGTTCTTGCTGGTTTAGTTTTCTTGCATTAAAAACCAGGATAAACTGTCCCTGTGAAATATTTATTTTCCAGCTACACACCAGAAATAATATTATTTTCACGATATAAAACTCTAAAGTGCGCTATTTTTAAATAACAAGTGAAACTTATTTACAGAAACGTGGGATCAATAGGACTACATAATATTGTTTTCAAAAAGCCTTCAGAAGTAAAAATAAATAACTCGGAAGTCACATTCCTCAAATTCCCTTTTAATTCCAAAATACAACAGAAAGGCATTATGAAAAAAACAGTATTTCCCTTCTTTCATTAACTCATCTGTAACTGCACTGAATTCAATAACATTCCTCTGCTATTCTAAGCTTGAAAGGCATGCTCGGGGTAAAGTGTTATGTTGGTATAAAGCACAATGCCAGACTGATGTGCTGGACAAAAGTGATCAAAGTTGAAGTAATTTTAGCCAACGCACAAGTATTCTGCTGCATTATTCTACCAGAATGACATCTGTTGAGCAACTCGTCACAAAATAAACCAGTTGTTATAGGCAGGCCTGGCTGGCTAGGGGACCATGTAAGACTGATTAGAGTAATGTTTGATTAAACAAACTGCTTGAGTTAAGATCATAACTGGATTTGGAATTCATGCCAAAGTAGTCCTCTTTCAAACAACAAGCCACAATCAATTATTTAAGATAAAATAAGCTTGCTTTTAAATAATGATTTGATTTTTGGTTTCTTTGATATTTAGAGTACTATTACAAAAGCAGACTGTAAAATATTTTAGAGAATAGAGTATTTGCCAATTGAGTATAGAAAACCCTATTTTCTTCATTAACTGACTTAATTTCAGTTTGAAGTAAAAAATTCCATGAGGAGGAAAAAGTTCCAAAGATTCATATAAAGCAGAACTGTGAACTGCTCCTCCATTGGGTCAATAAAAATCCACAGCCACACTCTTCACACAACTGAAAAAAGTTAGCACAGTAAACGGACCAAGCCTGTGTCAAGGATTTTACTTATAAATTCACTTGGCATTGAGAGGAGGATCAAAATCTTTATTGTCCAAAGCAAACTCTCAATTGCAGTGCCATCCACGGAGCTACATTTATAGGCAAACTTCTTGGTCCTGCACTTTTGATCACTTTGAAATACGAATTGGTGGCATTGTCTTTGTGCAACCCAGAATGTCTTTTCATAATGTTCAGATGCCATGGTGACTGGCACATTACTATGGCAGCCACCCTTCAGATTATCATTTCCAGAATATAAGAGATCATTTAAAAACAAATTAAAGGCACATCTATTTGGTTTCACTACTCAGCTGTAAACAGTATCAATACAACCATTTAAACAGAAAAAAAAAGAAAAAAAAACCAGCCCATATATTTCAGATGCAGTCTTACTTGGAAAATGATGTATAATTCCTGCATAATGCCCTGCCTTGCTTATATACTGATGCTGGAAAAGCATGTGAAGTTTCAACTTCAGCTCATTTTCACTGGTTTTAGAAGGGAGTAAAAATATTAAACAACTTCTGATATTTTAAGAAAACCCACATGTCAAAGTAGCCAACACACTCAGGAAACTTCCCAGCTAGAGGCAGTGTTACCTTCCTATCTTTCACTAGTTTCTTTAAACAGATGAACATGCTGCTTTGAAAGTAAACACAGAAGATACACTTTGCAGATATGAAGCTAATCCAACATTCAAAGTCCTGCCACATTCATATTAGTAAGGATAAAGTGAAGGAAAATGTACCACAGGGCAAAAAGTCTGCAGCAGGTACTGTGATGACAACGACCTTCTGGTGATTGCACATAGCAGGAACAAGTAGCTATTTTTTCATCTCTGAATTAGAAAAATCTGAAACCTACATTCAAAGTTCTAACACTTACTAAATGATTAAAAAAATTAATTTTATGCTGAATCATCCAAGAACTGTCACGCCTCAATCTGCACCTTTGAATCACAACAAATCACAACAAAGTTTAACACTGGTCTCCCTCAGGCTGTTTTCCGCTTATGCAGGTACAAAGTTAAGTGAAATAATGTACATAATGAACTTTTGTTAGTCTTATTATTAAATATAATTTATGCAAAGCTGTAAATTGGCTGAGATGCTAAAGACTGTTCCAGGCACATAGGCAGCATGAAAGACAGTGCAAAAATGAGTGCATGAAAGGCAGACAAAAGGAGCAATAAAGTCAGAGGACTGTGAGGAATGTGGAATGTGAGTTGGGGGATGCAGGGAAATGAGATCAGATGCAGACAGTCCAAGGTTGCACGGGGCACTGATGGTACAGCAGAAATCTTGACTTTGACATTGTAACAGAGAAGAAGTCAAGACAAGTAACCAAAAGTTTTAGGAGACAGCAACAATATGGATGGGGCAGTGCCAGGAAGAACTCCAAAGTAAGCATAAGCGTTTTGGTGAAGAAAAATGGAAAGAAAAGAGGTAAACCCAGCTTAAGTGATAGATTTAAAGATTATAGATGAAAGCCTTTATCATCTCTGCCAGCCAAAATTCCAACAGATAGCAAAGAGCACTGGGAATCTGGCTGGAATAGATGGGAAGCAGGGGCAGAATCAACCAAGTTTCTAAGCATGGAGAAGCATCAAAGGTGATATTATGGTGAATTTGAAAACACAATGACGTTATCAACAGCTATGAGCAAAAGGATTGGTCAGATAAAAGGGTGATTTCAGTTAATTGTGAGCTAATGGGAATTATCAAAGATACAGAGATGCAAAACTAGAGAGAAGGAATTTCTGAATCAGCACCTCTGCCACAACCTATTGCAATAGATTTGGTCCACAGTAACAGAAAAACACAAGACACAAACTGAATAAGGTAGGAGGGAAAATGACAAACCAGAACATTTAAAAGGTTTTCATAGTAGAGAAAAAGGATTTTGCATTTTATTAGGAAAAGGATATCACGAGCTGATGGACAAGTGAATTTCTTAACTTCAAAAGTAATTTTTAGCCAGCTAAAATCCCACAGGTAGGATATATTCACATATAGTAATGTAGTGCACTGTGTGAGCCACCACTAACACCCAAACCAGAACTCTTAGGTTACTTTACCCAAGACTC
The DNA here is from genome assembly GCF_971803275.1 of Cyanistes caeruleus. NCBI lineage: Eukaryota > Metazoa > Chordata > Aves > Passeriformes > Paridae > Cyanistes > Cyanistes caeruleus. Next base: position 28,594,641 of record NC_141709.1, read on the forward strand.
ATTTAAGGGAAAGGTTCAAAGTCTGCTCCACTCACAATTTTGCTTGTGTTCTTTTATTTCCAATACATAACACAATAAACTATACTAAAATATTTTTTAAAAGGCCATTTAAATAATCAAATTTTAATTTTAGTATAAGTTTTACTTCAGAAATATTAGTGCAATTCTAAAGACATCAAATGATAACCTGCCTCTCCTAGCAGCTGACTGAAGCTTAAATTACAGAATGCTTCCAAATAATGAATTAAGATGTCAGGATTGGGCTATTTTTAAATAACAGCATCTGCTTCTCACAAATTTTATACCACTGAAACTCTCTAAGGAAGACTCACTATGCTATTTACATTTACACATATTCAATTCACTCTGTTGTAATCTAAAGGAAAAAAGTACACTTTCAATGTAAATATTTAAATTCTATACTGAATGCAAAAGAAAACCTCACCTGCTCAAGCCTGTCAGCCAAAAGTCATTCATGATTCAGCACTTTTATAAAATGCACAGGACCTCCACTGTGTATTTTACTAAAAAATATTTTCTAATTAATTTTTTATTTCATAGCTCATCCTTTAAACTACCATTTTTGATTTTAATATATCTGAAAATATTCAGGTATGCTTTTATTAAGTTTTCCCACTTAGTAGGTTAAAGCTTTGAAACCTTGTTTCTTATTTAATGCAGAACAGGAATGCATTCTATTCTAACATAATTGATTTTAATTCAATGTCCAAAATATATTACTTGCTTATTCTATTGTGAAAAATGAAAGTGGGATTCTCTTCCCTCTCAGGACTGTTTCATTATCCAATTAAAAGCAATATGCAATTTCAGGCCTTCCCAAAGGGCTCTAAGAGAACCTGAATGTCCACTGTACATCAGCCCATACAAAGCAAAATTCATCAGTGAATTACAACACACACACAAAACCAATAGGAAGTTTTTGTGTACCACTTTCCTAAAATTAAACATATTTCATATACAGAAATGCCACAACTTTTAAGTATATAGAACAATGTTTGAACCCAAATAAACCCAGTTTAAACTACGTCAAGAATGGGTTGCACTGTACTGTAGCACTCAATAAATACTGGGCCAGTATCTTCATTAAAAAGCTCAATGAAATTGTTCAAATGAACTCAGATCTGGAAAATAATGTGCAATTTTTTTGGTGACATTTTGCTGATAAGAGCTCATACCAAGATTATATAATATGAAAATAATTACGGAGCAAATGTGTTTTCTGATGTTTCCAATTCTTTCATTTCAGTATTTAGAAGAGAGTTTGAAGTGTATGAATTTTGCCTCTCAGGGTTGAAAAAGTGGAGTAAGAACTTCATGTACCTTGGGATTAAATGAATATTTTAATGTAAACACTAAATTCAGTTTGAGAGATGAGGCAAGGAGAAGCTGATAACTACTTTGACACATTAAAGTAAGTAAATGCAAAGTGAATGTATTACTTGGCTATTATGCATTTTAAAATGGGAGAGGGAGGAAAACTTTCAGAAGAAAGAATCCGTGAGCAGACAGTAACCTTAACAGAGAGATGATTCACCAAAGCAGTTTAATAAAATCATTTGGGGAAAAGGAGGCACTAAATATGAGGAATTAGCACTTACAGTCTCCTTCCCCCAGATTTGCATCCATCATAATGTGTCATCAAACAAAATTTAACAAAAAACCCCAATTATTTCCATTTCATTTACACCAATTCTTGGTGACTACAGCTATTCCAAATAACTTTTGTGAAATACAACTGGCAAACTTTGAATGTCCTAAATCCAGAAAATAACCTGTTTTTTCCTTAGCTAGTTGGCTGTGCTCTGTCCTCTTGTTCTACAGCTGTGACATTCCTTCTATGACACCACCTACTCTCTTCACAGCCTCATTGAGCAGCTGTATTTCTGAGCTGCAACACTTAGTCAAATAATTTTTGAAATTTTTGTCAGCCAGGAGTTATCAGAAGTTCATCCAGTTTGGGAATGACCAGGTTATTTAAAAATTCAGTAAGTGCAATAACATTTAAGATTCCTTACATTTTGTAAGTTTTTGCAAAGAAGTGTTAGGCAGTTTCAGCAATGGAATTAATATTGTAAATAGATTATTTTCATAGATTTCACCATTATTCATATTTCATTATCCTCTATTTCATTAATTTGAGCTCATATTTTAAACCTCTTTTAAACCAACCCTTCTTGGATGTAATTTGACCTTTTTTAATGGATCTGTGTGGCTGTCTTACCATTACAACCTACAATAAAATGGCTCATTATGTAACACTAGTAGAATTTTGGTCAAAACCTGCAAATTTTGAAACAGAAAATAAAAGCAAGGCTATTGTTAGACTTCACTGAATCTTCTGATGTGTGAACTTCTGATTGCCTCATGAAATACATATACATGTCTGTGTGTGTGTGTGTGTATATATATATATATATATATACAAATACATACCTATAACCTAACCTGAAAAGATGGGTGCCCCAAGCACATGAGATGCTCTCTCAAATATTTAGCAAGTTATTTTCCCAACCTCACCTTCCTGTCCAGACAATTTTGGGAATTAATCTGAGCTCTCCTCAAGCTATCAGATACTACTTTTTTGCCATTGCTTTGGATCAGCCTTTTCAAGGGCTGCAGCACATGGCAAATGTTAAGTACATTTACACTATTATATTATACACTATATTAAAATTCTATATAAGGCTGTCTCTGGCTGTCTTTAAAATGTGGATTTAATCCTCAGTGCCTCAGTTTTCTGACAGTAAACATGCATGTTTTAATTCTGTAAAATAAAGAAACCTCTTTGCTGATCTCCATCTTGAAATCCCTAAAATCAACTATCCTTCCAGAGCAGCATTATTGCTAAATGCAAGGTACAATCTTCTGAAGTTGATGCTGAAGTTCCTGGATGCTGCTATATGGCCTGCACTGTGCAAAGGTTCAGCTCACATAATTATTATTATTCATTGCTTGTAGTGCCTAGGAGACCTAATTGTGATAATCCCCTCTGAACTTTAAACAGCATGACCCTTTGATTTTTTTTAATAGAAGGTTAAAAGAAGAAACAAATTCCTATAGAAGGAGAAGGGAAAACACATTATTAAGAAATTGGGGCAAGAAATATGAGTATTTTTAAAAAAAAAATCATTTTAGCAGCACACAAGCATGAGGTTGAAATGGAGTATGAAAGAATTAGGAGTGTGAGCTAGCTGTGACATTAGAGATTGAAAGGAAGATGTGATTAGGGTTAAAAGAGATCAAACAACAAAGACTTACTGCCAAAACAATTTTACAAATTTATTTGAAAACACCTTAAACACTTCTACCAACAAAATAAAAGTGCTGATAATACCTAAAGTTTGTTTGTTTGCTTGTTTGAATGTTTGACATGCACTGACACAGAAAATATACATTTTGAAGTCCTAGCTTGTTTTTCCATTCAGTAGGAATGGTCATTTGAGAAAACACCACTTATTAGCTACCAATATGACCCAGCACTGCTCCGTGGAAACTTTTAACTGCCCTCTGTGCACATTATCAAAGAAAACAGGCAACTGCTCCTCAGGCATCCTTTACCAGATCACCATCAACAGGCAACTACTCTTTTGGCAAAACATTCAGGTGCAATATGCAGGGTAAATAGAGTTTATAATATTTTTACCCCCAAGGTCCCAAATCCAAAATTTTATGTCCTGAAACATCAAGAGATTGCCAGGTACCTTGATAATTACTGATCATGAAGTTAAGTATGTGCCAAGAGCATTAACTTTGATCCAAGCTATTCCAAATTGGTATGAAAACACAATTTCAACTATTAAATACACATTGTGTCCATCCTAACATCTCTCAGACTTCCCAGAAGATACTGACACTACTGGGTAATCATAAAATATGAACTAAACCTGGGAAGTAAGAAAAAAATCTGTATGCCTGTTACACAGGTTTGGTCCCACCTTGTCCACATCACTTTTGTGAATCTTCAGTTATAGCACAGTGACTCTGGTGGATATAGGCAGACTGCCATTCATAAGGACATTAAAGATTATTTCTAGGGTCTGAATCATCACTGGAAATAAAAGAGGGAGTCAATGTGACTCTTGCAGTGGAAAGAAGATCTGTTACATTTTCACAACTGTCATGTTCAGAACAAAAAAAAAAAAAATTAGACAAACATATTTCTAATCAAACACCCTCATCTTCATTTAAAAAGTAATTGGTCTGCAACAGCCCAAGTGAAATAAATACATAAAGTGGTCTTTGGCCACTTCCTTACTTAGGAATATTCAGGGGTTTCAAAAGTAATCACTCAAACCCATGAATGGTAAAATAAATGGTCATTTTAGGAACTAGAAAGGAGAAGAATGTAAGTTATGGGTTCAATTCTTACTGCATTTAATCATAGCAAAGAGCAACATGTAGATACATATAAGGGGAAAGGGGGAAAAAAAACCCAAACAAAAAACTCCCACTCGAAAGATTCTTTTCACTTTGGTTCAACGAGAGAAGGAATCCTACTTCCTCCCCCAAATCTTAGATTATGACTCCAAAAAATATGCTCCTGAACACATTTCACTGATTAGCAGTATCTTCCTCTACTCCTACCTAACTACATTTCAAGAGAAACTGATTCAGTTGCAGTCTTAAAAAATGCATAAACCACATTTGCTTCAGAACAATCATTATTTTAAGTGATAAGCCTACCAGTTTTGGTGTAAGAAAGAGAACATCACAAAATCAGTATTTTCTCATCTGTTTTTACTTGTTCTCTAGACAATCAATAAAATAAACTTTTGGGAGACCATGTTTTCTTACTCCTAAAGACAACACAAAATCTATTCCAAATTTTTGTAAATGGCCAATAATTATAAAGTATTTATAAATTTACACATTATATGAAAAATAGTTCAATCTATTAAATTTGTGAAGCAAAGTACCACAGCCATGCAGAGAGTTGGGAAGCACTTTCACATAAAGAAATTCTCCAATACCTCTAACTTAAGTTTTTTACATCTCTCTTCCCTCCACTTTTACACTTAAAGGTCACAGCAAACCTGCTGCTTAGGAGAAGTGGACAGACTCAATCTGCAGCACTTTTATTCCAGCACACAAGGTGCATCTAAAAAGGAAGATGAGCCACAGATATAAAAAGTCTTATGAATTACATTAATTTCACAAAGTAAAAATTAAGGGCAACATGCATTTTCTCTGAAGATTCTCTGGTATTATCAAGAAGATGGGTCATGCAGAAACCCACCAGTGCTCAAGTGCTGACTTGCTTGGTTCACTTCAGTCGTTAGTATCAGGTATGTGGCAGACTTTTACATGAAAGCTCTGGAGGAAGTCAGCTCTAAAGTAAGCTGTGACATCTCAGTCACTCTAACTATGAATTTAATACATTTTTTGATGTGGTTGTATTTGAATAGATATTCTATTCATGTTATTCTGAATTCAAGTTAAACTATAAAACAATGTTCATTGAGCTGTCAGTCAAATTTCTACTAACAAAAACATTTCTGGTACTTCCTCCATTTCATTGTTGTCTACCAAATCAAAACTTCCTTAGGGGTTTTTATACTGGCAATATTCAGAAGTATTTTGAAATTAATTTCTGCTTTAACAATAGAAAAGAATTGCAGACAAACCTTTACAGTGGCTTTTAAGAATATCAACATACACACATCAATTACAAATACAGTTACTAATATTGCTACATTTAAGGTATATGCATGTAAGGAGCCTGATTATACTATTAACAATCCCCTCTCCTATATGCATATACATTTTTAGAAAGAGAATTCAGTCTATTTAACAATTCACTAACAAAGCTATTCCTTAGCTCATCCCTGCCATAACCTGCTCTATTCAGAAACATATGGGAAAAGACATTAAATAACCAGTGAAAACCATGGACTTCTGGTATTAGTGCTACACATTGCATACCCCTATTCATTATTCCGCCTCCCTTGTTTAATCTATCATTAAGACTCAGTGACCCTACACTAAATTTAAAGCAGATCCTTCCTTCCTCCCATGCCTAAATTCACATACTTTTCTACTTGGGGATGCCCTCAAGTATTAGCCACTCTACAGGGTTTCTCTAATCTCAGCTCTGAACTATGTTGTGCTATAGAAGCAAGAAATTGCTGGTTTACATCTTTAACTATGGAATCTTCCACCCAAAAAATCCCCTCCTTTACTTAATAAGATAGAGGAAAATCTTTCATGTAGAACATATTTAACATGTTTAAAAATGATATATTCTCTTCTATATGATGTAGACTAGAAGTCATAAAGTATATTATTTTAAAGCAATGTTTCCCTGAACTTGTTCCCAAACATAGTTTCATTTGAAACAATTTTAAAGATTTCAAAAGTTTATTTTCACATCATAGAAAAGCTAGATCTTTATTTGTATTCAAAGTCAGTATGAAACAGGTTTCTAATAAACAAACTAAAAAAAATAAAAATAAAAAAGAAAGAAGGTGACCAAATATCAGGTATTAGACTTGCTTTTATTTTTAACATAGGAACTAAAAACATAAAAAAATATTAAGACCTCTACCTCTCTCTTTGAACTGACAGTTCTCAGTGAAACAGTAATGGCAGTACAGGTGAAAACAAATCATGAGTTTTCTGAATGAGGGACAAGATCTTTGTTGTTACCACCTATAGTATTTGCCAACTATAGCCCTGCCTTCCTCTTCCACAGTAAGGTGAACATTGATCTGCACCAGGATTTCAAAAACTTAAAGACACTAAAACTGTGAGTGAAGCAGAGGTGAAATTCCATTGAGTTAACAAAATGAGTCAGGCAGAGGTACAATCCAAATATAGATTTTTATGTCTACCAAAAGAAGCCATACAAATTTGTTTTGGTTTTGTGTGTAATACTATTTTTGGTCAATTTAAAAATGTTCAGCTAAATTTCCTCAAAAAAATAGAATAAAGTTGAAAAAAGCAGCTGCAACTGGGCCAAAAATCCCAACCTGCATTCCTTCTGGCTCTTCTTTCTTTAATTTAAGTCTTTTCCCCAAACAAGTCAGTACTTGAACAAGTATACATGAGTCATAAATACTTGCAGAATACAAAAAGTTGATGGAAAAGCAAATTAGTAAGGTTCAAATTGACAGGTTATCGGATACCAGAAAAATATTAGGAACAATTAAAATAAACACACTAAGCCAAGAACAACACTAGAAAACCTGAAGTCTAAGTTCTACACAGGTGCAGACATGGGAAGATGAAGGGAAAGTGTTACTGGAGAATGAAAATAAACAGTAATTGTGAACTCTATAGATCAGTTTGAAGACAAAAATTATCCGGAAGCCTCTCAAGTGAGGAACTTTTCTTTACAAATAGAAAGACTTTTATGAAAAAAAGAAGTGCTGCTAATGCCCCAGTCCTGCAATCTCTGGTTCAGGCATTTTTCTTGAACTGGACTGGCTTCCAGACCTGGACTGCCTAAATTAAAAATGAAAGTAGTTTCCAATATTGAAGTCTACAATATTGAAATTACATTTTCCTTTAGAATTCCAAAATACTAAAAGAAAACTACATTATCTTGTGCCTCTAAGAGGAGTGCACAGCTGAGTCTTTCTCAATGCAATGAGTTTATTCACTGCATCTTCAACAGCAGCCACCTTCATGAACAGCCTGGTCTGAGTGACCCAGAAACACACAAAGCTGGTTCATGATGGAGGAGTCAGTATTTCTTGAATATACAACTAAATGCAATTTCATTAGTATTTGACCAAAACACTACAGGAGTTACCTCTTCTGCAAATTCCAGTCTTTACAAAGCACACCCTTCATTTGCTGCAGAGCAACAACAGAAAACTTAATGATCACTTCAGAAAATGAGCTAATATAAAGCTATTCTGACCATTTTCACTATTCTATCGTGCAAACTTGTCATCTCACTGAAATGGAAAGACTTGAATAAAGGTTAACTTAATTAATTAAACATACATATTATTTCCTCCACATTTTTCAGTCTTAGCTTGACATGTAATTCTATATCTATTAAATAAGCAGTGAAAACTGTTCCATTTAATGAAAAAAAAAACTTAAATTACAGATTAGTGAATCTCAGCAACTCATTTTCCTCAAAACACCTCCAATACTGCACAGAATTACCATAGTCTCCATCACAATTCCTTTATCTAAAATAAAACTAGAAACTATGTATTACAAAACAAGATTCACAGATAACAAATATTAAGATCTGAAAAGATCTATTCAGCTCAAATTAACACATTTCTATAAATCAAAGCAAAATTCATCCTCACGTTCATTCCTGTTACAGAATTGTCACCTCAATAGCCAATAAAAAGAAAGAACTAATGAGGTATTTCAGTATCTCCCAAAGAAATATTTTCAGCTCTGTTTTTCTTTTAAGTGCTTGAAAGGAAAAGAGTAATGAATTGCTCCCACACAGTCTTTTTATTATTTTGTTATAGCAACAAGAGAGTTACACCGAGTCTTTATTTTTCACATAGCCCAAGATATTTTTTTGTCTCACTGCAACAATGACAAAGGAAGCAGACCAGGAAGGACAGTTATTTATCAGCACCAGGGAGGTGCTGATTGAAGCAGTAAATGTCCTTGTTTCTACTAATGGCTAATAGGGTGAGATGACAGATTTTTTGGGTAAGTGATATCTGAGCACTCTGCACTAATATCCAGACAACAATCTAATATACCTTGGAAGTAAGTTTCCAAAACAGACAAGGATCTATACTTCTACCAAAAAACAGGTCATCCAGCTGTATTTTGTGGAGTTTCCAGCACTACTTCTCCCTATTAGGATGAACATCCCCTACTGGAGCCAAGCAAGCATCCTCTATGCCTGAAAGCAGCCACATTCATCAATTCAATTCTCATGGATTTGAGATGGGGAAGACAAATCTGTTGAAGTCCAGCAATAACAAGCTGGAAACTTGAAAAAAGGACTGAGATTTCACTGGTCACTCACCTGCACAGAGAGTATACTCTGGACCTAAAGGGTTTCAAACAGGACAGTGAAATCATAATCACTTCTTTTATGATCTACTTGAGAATACTTAGAACAAAGTTAATTAGAGGCATGGCTCAATGTATTTAACAGGCAGGCTAAAGAGACTTAAGGACTGGAATAGATTTATTAGCACTTTTTTTTGTTGTATGTGGAACTAGATCAGCCTTGAGTAACCACAATCTGGACAGTTTTGAAGATGTCCTCCCAGGTCACTTCTCAGAAATTTTCCAAACCAATGGGACACAGGACTCTTGAGCACTCACACAGATGCAGAAGAAGGGAACAGGCCAAATGCCTTCCAAGAGAGAAGTCAGGTGTGTGATCACTTATTAAAGTGTGATCACCCCCATGACACTGTGGTATGTGAGGCCTAAGCACACATACTATCAATAGCAGCTGAAAAACATTTCATAAAGAGCTTGTGAACCTACCAGTGAGCTGTCACTCACCCACCAACCATCAGAAAAGGGTCAGAAAGCCATGTATGTATCCAGCACATGGAAGGCATGAATGATGACAGTAAATTTGGTGAATTTATGTTGCAGCCTTTTGTTTTTAAGTAACATGTGCAAGAAAGCAGCTCTGACTCAATAAGAATCAAAAAAGTTCAGTTACAATGTACACAGACAGGAATCTGGCAAAGAATGACCCCCTCCAGCAACAAAACCAGCTCAGTAACATTAAAACTCTCCACGTGAATGCAAAAACAAAGGCATTTAGACACTCTGATTTAAAGATAAGTATCAGCATCTTGTATTAATTTTGTATATTTCAAATAGTTTCTGTAAAATCCTCTTCCCTTGAAATAACAGGCCATTGCTAAAGCCCAATGGATCAGAAGTCCCAGAAAAGGCTTGCCTGCAGATGTCTTACAAAAACGAATTCCTGAAAAGCAGCAGGAAAACACATGACAGGGATGGCAGAAAGCCAACAAAAAGCTAAGAGGTGCTGGTCATGGTGTCACAATGACAGGCATTTTAAACTGTCATTCCAGATCAGGAGAAATGGGCGTAATCTGTCACCAAAGCTATGGAGGAAATGGAGAGATGAGATTGGAAGGGAAATAAGTCACTCCTTTCCAATATTTTCAAACCTGTTTGAAAGTATGGACTGAGAGCTCAGCTATTAAATGGAAGCTCAGCTATGGTGGCTTTGGCAGTGATGGTAACCCAAGGAGTCTACCATGATTTGCAAGGAAGTGGTGGAAGCAGGAAGTCATTCAAAGACACCTGCAGTTTGTTCTGCCACACGTCTCTGACCTTGCTGTGGACTCTGAAAGCATGGAATCAATCTATGCCTGAAGAAAATCCTCAGTTATTCACTGAAACTCAAAAGTTCAGTTATGTAAGTGATGAAAAAAAATCCTGTTTCTAGATTTTGGTATACAGGTAATATCAGAAAAACAGGAAGCTCCTGTTTTTATCACCACCTCTTTGAGACTGATATTCCAGCTCTGATCCTTGGAAATAGGTCACTAAAAGACTTTGAGGATATGCTAATGTTACCTTAAAAATGCTTACAGCTGCATATGAGACATTAGCCTTGAGAAAGATGCAAAATTTCCCTGTAAGAAAGCTGCAGTGCCGTCCAAATGAACAAGGTGAACAAGAGTAGAAATTACAACCTTACACTTTTGTTTTTCAGTATCTGTCTCTGATTCAGAAGATCTTAAGGCATTTTTACAGTGCAGGGATAGAGGAGGATAGAAAAGCACATTTTAGAATAAAAAACTGTGTAGAAATACTTGCAAATTAAACGCCTCTTTTTACTTTCTTCAGAGCTTTCCTTTCAAAAAAGAATCAATAAAGCTTCAGAAGAGTAAACCATGTGCAGTTTGTTCTTTCTGCATCAGCATCAGTGCCAATTAAATTCTGAACCTTAAATCTTTATTGTTTCCTATTAGCTGCTAACTAGAAGGAACACTGTGATTTTCTGAGATCCCAGGCTGAGACTTGTTGTAGCAGCAGTTAGAAAAAAAAAATGATCTTGTTTTGACTTGTCTGCTGGGTAAACTTGACATTGAAGCTACACGGTGGAAAATAAATACATAATACCAAGATGTTAATTTTACAGCAACACTTAACTCTTGTGACCACAATTAACACTCAGGGAGGGGAAAAAAAAGCCATTGACAGGTCTGCCTGGCTCCTGCTTCTGCACTGCTTCCCAGGCTCCTCTCTGAGCAGTGGCTCAGCTCCTGCACCAGCCAGGCTGGCACTGACCCCAGGGGCTGCCTTCAAAGCAGCACGAGGGGAGCAGGATGGCAGGGAGATAAATGCAGCTGTAAAATGACATTGACTCCCAGCTAGGATCCAAAACAGAAGTCTAAGAGCAAAGGGTTGCTGAGAACAGCTCATCCTCTCCTCCTCCCTCTCCCACCCTCAAGCTCTGCGAGGAGGGCAGGACATGAGCTCCACAGAATAACAACAGTTTTTTGGGAACCACATCCAATTTCTGAGGCAGAATTTTCCTTCAAATTATGATGCTACAAGGTCTTAATTTTTTATACAATGACTAAAAAAGGTGCATTTGGGGAATAAAGCTACACTTGTTTTGCATCAACACCGCTCCAAATCCCTCACTCCACTCCCTGAGAGCACAGAACTACTGTTGCAACACTAAACTCCTCCAAAATACCATGAACCTCATGATATGTTAGAGTATTCTTGTATCTCTTCTAGAACAGTGACATCTATCACTACACTGGAAAAATAACTAAAAAGAAAACCCCAAGAAGTCCATTTTATGGAAGAACATGGATAGCATGCTTAGAGAAATTAATAGTGTGTGAGCATGTTTCTCTTTATGATATGAACACTAAACTTTCTAGTAATTTCTAACGTATCAAGGTATTACTTTCTAGCAATTCCTAATACTACACTTAAATTACCAAGCAGTCAAAGAAGAAAGTGCAAAACAGACTTTTTTCATCTTATTCCAGCTGCAATACAGTAAGCTGCCAATGATTCACAAATGGGAGAACAAAAGAATGCAAGGAATTGAGAAAGAGCTTTTAAAAAATCTGAGAAGCTTGTTTTTTTGGTTTTTTTTTTTTTGTCTGTGAAACCATCCAAAGTCAAAAGATGGATCCAAAGTCCTTTTTGTTGAAGAAGAAAGTCATCATGGAAAGAAATCCCTGAGGGACACTAAAACCTTGAAGAACATGCCAGCTTTTTTTACTTATTCATTAACGTAATAAAGGTAACAATTTGCTACATGAAATCAGTAAAGACTGTGAAATCAAAATGGCAGCCTCAAGAAATTCCAACTAACTACTGACCAAATCCTACCAGCTTCAAGGACATAAATGCCTATCAAACCTTAATAATTAAGTAATAAATCCCTTTAAATCAATATATTTGGAAGACTAATTCAAAATTATTAAAGAAGCAGATAACACTCCAAATTAAAATACAGAGCACATAATATGTAAACATCAAGCACAAAATATTATTAATTGTTATATACTTCTCATGTATTTGCACTACACTCATATTTCAAATGCAAATATTAATTTGGAGAGAAATACCTACTGTATATGCACACACTGAAACAGTTTGCTCAGCTATACTGCATCAATGGTTATTTGACAAGTTATAGCATCACAAGCTGCTCATTTACATATTCAGCTACTCTCTCAGGTTTTTCCTTGAGAATAAATTAATAAAACAACTATTTGACAGATCCATACTAACAGCTTCTCCTCTGAACCACAAGAATACTCATAGTTATGCAAATACAGTGTATAAAATACGTATCAACAAAATGACATAAAAAATGTAAAAAGAATTCCTGTCTAAATCCTAAGAACGTATAATATTTTTAACTATGACAATTAACACCAGCAATAAAAATTTAGTTGATAGAATTTCCATTTCATATTCATATTATAATTAGTGAAAATTCAGTTTCTGAAATATTAACGTGCACTACACTAACACACAAGAAGAGTTTTCAGCATTCTGCAAAAAAAAAAAGCATAAAAAGAGCAATATTTTGAAAGTTTCAGATTACAGTATTTTTTTTCTGTATTGCATTGTGAGGAGAAAATAGTATTTAGAAAAGATAGGCCCGATATTGATATTTCATTTAAACAAGTAGAATGCAGAAATTCTTAGAACTGTTTTCATTAAAACCTGCAAAAATCAATAAAACAGAAGATGAAAGGCAAAAATGAAAAAGCAGTACAAAAGAAAATATGTATGTGAGCAACCAAAAAAATATTAAAAAAAAACATAAGGAAAAAAGGATCTTAAAAAGAAAATGAAAAAAAAATAAGAGAAAAAGACAATGTTTACTAAACAAGCAAAAGGACCTACAGACTTAAAAATTCAGTTGGGTGACTACCAGATTTAGCAAGTCATATCTGAGTGATCCTAGATCTGACCTAAAAACTGACACAAGGCAAAAGACACAAAATGAGAACTGAAATTGATTTTCGGTTCCCATCTGATTACCAATGTCTTGAGACAACAGACGTTTATTTCAGACTATTCTAAAATTATCCTCTACTTCAAACAGTTTGCACTTAGGCTGCAGAATAAACATTTCATCTCCAAGTTTTATTGTTCCCACTTCCAACTGATCTTAAGAAAGAAAACGAACAAAACAGAATGCTAATCTAGTTCTCTAAGGGGAAAACAGTTTCTTTTTGGGTATTTAAAAAGCTTGTCTTACTGTTTATGGTGATTCTTTGCATGGCTTCTCTGCAGTGAGTTGAAAACACCCAGCACATGCACTTTCCACTCAAGCTCTCATTTATTTGTTCCTACTCCAGAAGAATTCTACCACCTCTGTTTAAAAAATTATTTTCTAAATGACACTGTTTCTGCTCCAATGGAGGCTTCCCAATGCTGCCAGATTTGAAAATACTGATTTGCACCAAGGAACTCATGTAGATCCAGCCCTTGTAAAATGGAATTGCATTGGTTTTACACTTCAAACACAAATCCTAATCTTAAACCTCCCACCCACCCAACTTCCTGCACACTTCAGCTTGGAGGATGAAACAGTCTAAGCAGGAAAACCAATTGCTATTAAGACCAAAGCAAAAGAGAGGATGTACAATTTTGAGATTTCAATCAGGAAGAAACATTCAATCCACAGGACCAGCTAGAAATGGTCACTTTGGTTAAAAGGCCAAAACAGATAAGTATGGGAGATCTTTCCCATAAACAGGTTTTCTCTGCAGAGCTCTTATTGCACTGTCACCTGCGGTAGTGCAGCCTCAGCTGTGAACTGAAACTTGCTCTGTGGGAAGATTTAAGGAGGACAGTAAAGGCATCTTCACAGCAATTCAAGTTTCATCTCAGTCTACTGCTCTTAGTTCATCTAAAAAGAAACTTTCAGCTCACCCCAAACCTCACAGAATGATCTAGAGAATTTACATCTTTTCCACTGGCCTCACAAGAGCCATCCTTGAAAAATTAATGTGGACCTGCCTGACTTGGCAATTTTCCTTCAGTGTCAGGAAGTTTCACTGTATTGCTCTGCACTACAAAAGAAGTGTCCTCTTCCACTCTTCTGTTGCTGCTTTTGTGAATGTCGGAGCTTCTCCATTTTGTTTGCCTTAGTCCTGGCCTAGACTGCCCTGTGGTCAGAGCTCTCAGCTGCAGTCTGGTCTTTTCTCTGCCAGCCCAAGGTCAATGCAAGGAATAAAAAAGAGCCAAGACCTTTTAAGCAGAGTGGGTGAAAGAGACTGCTAGTTATAGGTGAAATTGTCAACACACAAAACCCTCTGCAGATTAATCCAAGCACTTCTTACACTCCCCACTTTTGAATTATTCAGGAATAAGTCCTTCTTGCCTTAAAAGAGGAACTTTGTGAGCAAGTGCAAACAGAAGTTTATGCAAGACACAGAGGGGAGATGTTGAACTGAAATTCAGCTTACAGTTACAGAGAAATTAATAAAAGGACACGAACACAGCTCACAATGTTTCTTAAATAAGAGTCACTATGTTACAGTTGCTGAGTTCAGTAAAAGGTAGCTTGTCATCAGAAATGAGTGAAGTAAGACCAATGTAAAACCCTTCTGTTTCTCCTAAAAGAAATTGTAGATATTTGGGGTGCCCTGATGCTGTGAGCAAATTAACTAAAATTAAGTCTGTCCTTGGGCTGTTGGGGTTGGAGTAAGGTATGCACAGCTCTGCCATGTGATACCAGGCAGACAGACTTACTCTATTTCATTAGTACATATTTGTAGGAAGATCTCTCTTCCTTATATAGCAATTTTAGAAAAACAGTAAAAAATCCTTGTTCTTTCTACTCCTCTTTCCCTTTTTTCCTTTAACTGGTTATTTGTTCCAATATTGTGAAGGTCCTCAGCTAGTCTGTACTTCCAAATTAAAGTAACATCATAATTTCTAAGTGAGCTAACTAGGTATTAGATATACCAGGTAGATAGAATCATCTTCCTGGGGACAAAAGAGTGGTGGGAGTTAAGATCTTGGTACACCAAATCTCTGTTGTCTGCACCTCTCTCCCCACTTTTCTGCACTTTCCAGTTATCAGAAAGTTTGACCTACTGCTCTCTCATCAAACTTAAGAACTTTTCTTTTTAACCTGATGCAGTAAGGAGTGATTCATGAACACATTCCTGGTTATCCATTAAGTTCTAGTTCCCTAAATACGATAAGAACAAACACAATAAAGCAACAACAGAAAGTCTTCAGTCATAGTTCAACCCCCTTTCCAGGCAGCACCAACCCCAAAGCTCTTTTCCTAATCTTTCCACAGGGCCACATAACCAGGCCCTGCTCTAGATGGTGTTTTTTTGACAATGCTGGTTGTCTTACTTTAGCTTTACTACCCGTTTCTTTGTTTTTAAAATATTTTTATCAGTCAAACAATATGTAACAGTAGCAACAGGAATCTCAGTATGATTTTGTTTGGGGCAGTCATACACATGTGGTTTTGGGGTGAGAAACCAGCTGGTTTAGGTCACTCGTGGTCTGAGGAGCACATCAAGAAACTACACTGAAGCCAATAAGTTTCATCCACATAAAAACAGCAACACTGGACATACGTGCTAGGTCTTGTGGGTTTCTTTCTTTTGTTGATTGTTTTCCTAGTGTGATCATCAAAACATTGCCTACTTAAACCCATCCTACTGAGCTCAAGGGAGGCAGAAAAATGATCATTATTTTTTTTCTTTTTTGCAAGCTCTGTTGATCTTGCGAAACAGAAGAGGGCACTGAACACAGTGCTCCTCTCCTTCCTGAGTACAGGAGCCAAGTTCTACAGAACTGGGAATTAATCTGGTCAGAAGATGGATGATCTGATCAAAAATGGGCATATTTCATACATGAAGACACTTGTGGTGTGCTCCTGTCCTGTGAACATTGTCCTCAGAGGGTCCCTTAGAGTGCTCAAAATCAACTCTCTGCAGATCTGACATGCAGGTAACCCCAAACTTCACTCAAGCTGACAGATCTTGTGGCAGCCACTCCTCTTCTGCAAGATCTGGTTTTCCTTTCCATTCTTTTTTAGCCTGTATTGTCCCTATGGTTTTGTCTAGCTGTGTTTTAATTAGCTTGCCTCCACCATACCCGGAGGAGCTTGAACTTGAGAAACATCTGTACCCTGTTTTTATTTGTTTCTATGCCCCCACAACAGTGAATGCAATCTCAAAGAATTTCCTGTGCCATGGCCACTGTGATGCTCCCTCTAGTTGAAAACTGGGCAGTTTGGTTTGTCTATACATTAAATATGGATATTTACACTGCAAGTTTGTATCATTTCCACTGTCCACCATCATCCCCGTGTGACTTCCAGCATCAGTGCTTTCAAAACAAGGTAAGAGTAAGTTCACTTTGGTCTGCTAATCTAGGCAGGGAATAATAAAAGTAGATTTGAGGCTTGGTACAAACCCAAAAATTGTGATCAAACTATATAGTTAGTAAATTGTTTGTCTAAATCTTTCATGTGTGATGAAAGATTATTATCATAATTCATTAGCAAATTACAGACTTTGTAATGCAGGCAGTCACAAATTTGGCTTTGTATCAATCAGTTGAGACCAGCTGGGTAGAAATTAACACAACTCTGGGATACATAAAATGAAGTCCTCTTTCATTTTTAATTCACTGGAAACTTTGAAGGAAAGAAATGGAAGCCCTTTCAAAAATGTCAATTTTCCCTGCTTTTTGTAAATCATTCCATTTCACTGTAGAGATACAGAGATACAAATAAACATACATGGGATGTGTGTAACTGAATACCACAGAAACTGCTCAATCAAAATAAATTTAATATAAAGTATATATAAAGAAAAGCAGTGCAGTTAAAAAAGTCCTTTCATTATTTCTGAGACAGCCATATACATTAGTGATCACCAGAATTATTAAACAAACACAAAAGCTAATAGCCAAGCTACTCACAAGATACAATATTGTCAAAATTCCTGCTCTGAGCTTTCCCAGTCTACCAAATGACCTTGTACAAAAATGCTTGTTTTGATTATGTCTCCTTTGCCTAAGCTACAAGGCTGTGTATAGTGACAGCTGCCTTTGGGAGCAACTTAAAACAAATTTTATCTTAGTGGCACCTAATCCAGAGACTGGTACAAGCAGCATGGAAAAGTCAGTGTCAAAATTAAACAATGAAGGCTTTTCTAGGAACAGATGCTTTTTCCCTGCAGCTGTAAAAACCTTAAAACAATCCTATGCCCCACTGTCTGGTCACGCAACTACCACAAAGCAAGGCATAAATTTTGCCACTTATTGCAAATATTTGCTGAGAGCTGCTATAACCCTTTTTAAAAACAGTAACAGGGATTTCTTGTGGGTGATTATGAGGCCATTTTATCCTTTAAATGAGTGCAAGGCTCTCCAGTTTATGCCCACAACTCCTGGTACAAAACCAAAAAGATAACTTTTCAAATTTGTGTTTTGCACAGATAAGAACGTAACTGAAAACCCTAAAAAACAGGTTTACTACAGAGATGGTGCCTGTGTCACTAAGGTGTTATGGATGGGACAAAATTATTAATTCACAGTTGGAACAGCAACTGAGTGTTTTCTTTGCATAGTAATTACAAAGCAATGTAGTGCAGCACTATCATTACACTGCTGCTTCAGGATACTTTTAACAATTTTGGTGTTGTAACTCCACAACCACTACTTTAAATATCCTTATCACCACAGCTATCCAAAAAATTACCTCTTTCTATTCAGTGAATGCAGTGATAAACTTCTAGCTGAAATATTAGCTCTCAGGAAACAACTTCTGTAACTTAATGAATATAAGTAAATCCTTAGTTCCCAATTAAGTGAGCAATTTACAATGTCAAGCATGTAGTTACGCTCCATATGAACTGATGGGGATTTTAGATTAGCTTCTGTTGTGTATTTAAAAGTGATAGCACCAACATGATTTACATAAGTAAAATATTTTCAAATATTTTCTCACCAAGCAAGCACTCTAAAATTGTGAAGTGTTTCCTTTCTTACCCAAGTTAAAAAAAAAAAAAATCAACTTTTCCAGAACAACAGTTCATTAGCACCTCACTATTTATAAGTATAATTGGGTTGTTTGATGAGAAAACATGAGAGAACACTGTGCCTACTATAATTTGCACAAATACAAATTTCATTGTTTGAAAACAAATCAGCAATTCAACGAATGTGTTTTTTTTAATATAAGTGTATATCATGCAATAATAGAAGTGATCATATTATAGTTAACACAGGATAGAAAGGTTAAACCATGTTCTAAACCGCTTTAATTTAAAAGCTGTAAATTAATTTTTTTTAATTGCAAAAAAATGCTAACTTGAATTTTTCATTTGTTATTCAACTAAATATAATTCACACAGATAACAGCACTGTCCTCTTTAGCTACAGAGTGCTGCTTTCCCACTCTAAGTAGCACAGGAGCTGGGGACAGAGCTGTTTAATATGTTCATAAAGCTGCTTAGGTTTTCTTGTCATTTCATGCTAACACCTTTTTAATAGCTAGCATTATGATAGAAGCCTTGCATAAAAATTCACCAACCCGAAAGTAAAACACAGCAAATATTCAAAATCAGAATAGCAAGCGATGGTTTTAATTGCAGTTTTTAAAAAAATCAAGGTTTTAAATTAGGTCTTGATCCCCAAAATCCTTAGCATCCTTAAATTACATGAGCAAAGCCTTTCAATTCAACATGATTACTTCTAAAATAAGGACAACTCACATGACTGAGCATTTACAGAGCCAAACCCATAACCAAAATTATAACAATGACTCCTCATTATTTTCAAATTCAAATAAATTGATCCTTATCCTGTGAGAGTTTCTCTCCAACCCAACTTACATTTATGGGTGGAGGGGAATAGAGACAGAGAAAGAGAGAAAGGGAGATATAAACACACACACACACACTAAACTGAGTGCTGACAAACTGAACGTTAACAGATGTGTGACTTCTAATTAGTTATAATAATCTGTGCTATTGGAACCTGCCTCGCCTTCCCTTGCAAATCAAACAGCTTCCTTGGGAGTTTTAAATTCTCTGGGTGCTTCTATATTTATGCAAGGAAAAAAACCTTGCTTCCAGCAAATTTTAGATAAACTACAGTGATAACTTTATGAAAGGAAAATATTAAATTATAATTATCCTAAACAGACACAGTCTTGTGAAACTAACCCTACATTCATATGAAAATACAAAGCATTGACTATAATGAATTTGATTCATCCTTGGACACAAAGCTTTACCACAGTAAACTCAGTCAACTGTTGCTCTTGCTTTTATATTCATAGTACTTAAATAGCGCACTTTAAAACAAAAAAAACTCCAATTGGCTTTTCATACATCCACCCTCCCCAAAAATAACGCACTTGAAAAACCCAAATGATATGAAAAGGCTTCAAGGCCTCTTTTCTCCTTTTCACAGCACTTTTTTTTTTATTTCTGTTTGCAGTAATCTGCCTTTCACTTTCTCATTGCTACAGAACAAACGAGGAGGCTCAGCACTTTGAAAAGGGGGCTCAATGTGTAATGGGTCCACTAGAATTAATTTAGTTGCACCAAATCCATTGAGCAGTGAGGTTTTTTTCTCTTCTCAAATCATTTTGAGTCGGATGCAGCCCCCAGCCTTTGTAATTCTAGTAAAGCACTTAAAGTGCACAGTAGGTGTTCATCAGGACCATCTGGTCAAAAGCAAAACAAGCTGCTGATTTTGCCTTTGAATAGAATGAAGCAAGTGTGAATTAGTCTCTTCAATTAGCACTATTACAACCTGTCAAGTGCATATTGTAAAACAGGATTATTACAGTATTGGTCACCAGTGCAATTATTTACTCTCTGCCTTTTCTTGCATATAAAAATGTCCATGTTTACTAGTTTTTAATAACTGAAGATCGTTTCTTTAATGATATGCACGTCCAAACCCACCAAAATCAAATTACAGGTTATGAAACATATTCTGTCAGGAATATATTATGTTTCATAATTAAGTGAGAAGCAGTGCCCTTTCTTTATCTCTTGCTGCTGTTTCTGTTGCAGATAAAGAAAAATAGTTATATACATTTTTCAATGGGATATCTTCGTAACAGATCTCTTCAGTCAGGTATTAAGATATTTTAAGTGCCTAATAAAGTTATCACTGTTGAGCAGGTACCTAAAAGGTATTTTCTCTTTATTTCCCAAGGAACTTCCTTTTCATATAATTCCCAATACGTGATCCCTTACAAAAAGTTTATCAAGGATTTCTTTCAGCAAATATATTTTACTTTAGGAATGTGCTGGTTTTCTATAATACAAAGGCAAAAAAACAAATCAAGAAGGTGATTTAGCTTTTTAAAAATAGATTTATCTCTCCTCACTGAAAAAAAATCAAAGTCTGGCTTGCTAGCAGGTCCTCATTTACCACTGCAGAGCACTGAGGCTATCACAGTGATGTTTAAATTATGTATACTGCCCTTACGACTTGCTATAAATTGACTATAATTTTAAGATGACAGATTTCTTTAAAAAGCAAACTAAATGTTCAAATTTCACAAAAACATACAGCTCTGGAGTACAATCAGTATAGCAATGTATTTTAATAGCTTGTGTGATACTGGAAGTATTTGAACAATAGAATGTTTGTGCACCTCCTATTAAATCCAGAAAGTGCTAGTTACTGATTTTTATTACAACAGTAGTTTTCAACAATTTTAAAGCAAGTACAAAATGTCAAAAAATAAAACAACTCTTTCTGTAACTATTAATATATGTACCATATTTGGGTATGTATATTTCTGGTAAATGTATTTTATTGTAATTATTTAACTACAGCATTAAAAAGAGTAACATTATTTATATATGCACTTCATGTCTCCATGTCGGTGTCTGATGTTTACCCTGAATGATCTCACTCAGCAACAACTGCCTTGAAAATATTTTGTTCAGACACCAAAAAACAGATCTGAAAAAAGGTACGAGACCTTCAGCCAGATTATTTTTCTGCCTGCTGCAGGTAATTTGTCAGCTTACCTGTATTTATATATTACACTTATTTAGGAATTTTAAATGAGGCTTCTGCCTGTGTGTTCATAATTGTGATTTTGCATCTTGTTTAACATTCATCCACTCCTGAAAAAAGTTTAAAGAAATTCATCACAAAGGATTTGATAAGGGTCTGCCAACACAGAATTTACAGTTTATCTCAGCCCAGGCAGTTGTGTGCACAAATAGTTCCTCCTCCTGCCTGGAGGGCTATTGGATACATTGCTTTCCATATTCCACCTTAGCCAGTGGGTCTGTAGGGAACAGAGAACAAATAAATTACCTAGCTCAGGTGACAGGGATGCTGAGCAGGCAGCCTCTGCTTAAGTTATTGGCTAAAGGAACGGAATATAGAGCAGAGACAGCTATGCAGAGGCAGCCAGTATTTAAAGACCCATCTTCTCTGCACTGTTTGCACAGATTTTGTGTTTCACCAAGAATTCTAGTGCCCAGTACATGCTGTACATAGTATTCTCAACCGGAATTTCCAGCAGTTACAAAATAAGATCACCGATCTGAGAGAGAACTGAGGGTTCTGCATATATAATTCATCCACAGCTTGTGTACACTGGATATTTTTGCAATCCTGCACACAGAAATCACAAAAAGGCTTCAAAGTCTGTATCAAAAGAGTAAAATAGACAAATGTAAAGTCCTTGTTTTTAATGGAGCAATCCAGTTTGTTAAAAATGTTTAATTTTTTTTTCTCTGTCACTGACTAAAACAAAAAGTGTAGAGCACATTATTGTGACAAGAACTCAAGTCCATTAAGTTTTTCACAAATTAGTTTGTCTGCTCCAGGATTAGAATACAAACTTGCTTTTAACATACATTTAAATATTCCCCCTTCTGAAAAAGGCTTTCCTTCATTTCGGTCAAATAATGAAACTACAACCTGCAAAAATGAAAAGTAGTAGAAATGTTCATTTCTAAATGAGAACAAGCTGGTAAGACTAGATAGAAAAGAAATTATTTGAGTGTGGCAATGCCTTGTAATAATTTAGTACAGAACTGCTCAAACCTATTGTTAAAAAAAAAAAATCTCTCCAATTTCAAACAGGCTCTATAAATTATCTTAGCAGAATAAAGAACAAGTCTTCAGACAGAAAACTCCTAGTCTTGTATTAGGAGTTCAATTTGTCAAAGTGTCTTTATTTAACCATCCAATACGCTGGAAATGTATTCATTTACAGTTTCTTAACTGGCATTAAAACCTACCAATTTCCAATTTAAAATGTAGATCATGGAAAAAAGTAACCAGGATATTTCCCAGAACAGTATCTGCCCAGAATTAATTTAATACTGCAATTTTACAAGAACAAACAGATGTCAGAAACCTGTGACACAGATTAATTTGCAATTTAGACCATTGTGTTATTATTAACTTTCCAAGTTAACCACTCTCTTGCCCAACTGAAAAAAAAAAAATTAAATGGAATTAAACAGAATTTTTTACACGTCCCATTTAATTTTTTATTTCATTTCCAAAGATTCTGTATGAGTTCATGATGACAAAACAATACAACTGAATGTAGCTTGTATTTTTTAAGATGAGAAATCAAATCTTAATACATAAAGAGTTAGCTATTTTGATAAAGAATGCTAAA
This sequence comes from Cyanistes caeruleus, assembly GCF_971803275.1. Taxonomy (NCBI): domain Eukaryota; kingdom Metazoa; phylum Chordata; class Aves; order Passeriformes; family Paridae; genus Cyanistes; species Cyanistes caeruleus. The sequence goes on from NC_141709.1 coordinate 28,617,739, forward strand.
AAAAAAACAAAGGCATTTTAAAGCACCATCCAAAATCCAACTATTAAAATAATATGCAATAAATTTTGGAAGCAGACATGAGCACTACGGCATCAGGCTTCTCTCAGATAATTTTTTGTCACATGGTTTCCCCATTAAACACCACGATTTCTTTGAAAAAACCAATTCATCCAAATATCATTTACATGCATTCTAAACAATAAAAACAACAGAGAAATGCAGTATTAGTCATTTAGAAAAGCACAGTTGTGAGCTCACTGGATTCTGCATTTAATGCGTTGCTAAACATTTCTGCCTTCTCAAAGGGTGGTGGGGTTGAGTTTTTGGTGCAAGTTTGGGGAGTTTTTGAGACCCTCAGAAAAAATATCTATTCTTTAAAATTCACAGTACTAATAACAACACACTGAACCAGTAGCCCTTGAGAGACAGTTGCACCCAACTGTGGCAAGAGGTAGAACATTTCTAGAATCTTAAATATTTCTTTTAATAATTGATGTAGTCATTTTGAATCTTTCTGCATAGGATATGGCGTGTGAGTAGATTGCATTAACACTGCTTAAACATTTCAACTTGTCAGTATGGCCAAGTCGATTTCTGAAATATTTGCTGTATTTTCCCATCGAAACAGTAATAAAGGTAGAATAAATATATGCCACTGCTTTATAATCACTGAACATTAATGAATATTTTATGTCTTTTTAAATCTCCCTGTTTAATTTAAAAGGGTGAAATTAAGTCTCCTCCCTGCAATATGCCAATTATCTGTAAATCAAACAATAACTTGGCCATTATAGTCCTTTTTGTTAATATACCAGAAGCTAATTTGAAAACACTGAGCAGCATTTTTAGGTAATAATTGAATAGTCCTTCCTGCCCTCTTGTGGCTGGCAACTGCATCACTGAGCTTCTCCACCTTTACAAAAAATACACCAGGAGGAAAGTAAACTATTAATTTGTTAAAGTGTGAACAGGAGAGTGAAGAGAGAAAAAAAAAAACTAACAGTCCCTGGAGAGGACAGAGACAAAGGAGACGAAGAACGATACCACCAATTCCTCCAAACCACAAGGACTGCCTAGATTTGTTACAATTACTCTATGCTAAAAGAAAAAAAAAAATTAAATTAAGAAGCCATTAGGGAGTTAACATTCAAAACAGTGCTTGTTTTCTATAATTAGACAAATGTTCACCAACCCTTTTACCTCAGCCAAATCCCCAGGGCTTTCCAGGAGCCTTTGCACAGACAGACACGTTCACCTGTTCAGCAGCAATCATACAACAAGGGCCAGAGAGCTCATTGCACTTTAGCCCCTGAATTCACTTTAGCCTCTGAAAATCCACAATTTTATACACTCTGTTGGGTGTGACAGATACAAGAAAGGCAAAGAAAGGTTTTCTGCTCATGCTGGTTACATGGTTGTAGGGTTTTTATTTTGGTCATTTAAGGGGAAAGTCATAATTAACTTTTAAATTATGTTGATTTCATATGGCAACCTGATGATGTAACCTGCCACTAGCAACAAACAAGAAAACTTCAGTGCATGGAAAGGCAGCCTTGATTCCCCTGTCACAGCTTTCTGGTTCCCTTAAGCCAGGTAAGATCTATCAGCAAAGAAGTAAATGATACAGCATTGATAAAAAACAAACAGACAATATATGTGTAAGTGCTTTGTTTCAGAATCTCACCATTCTAAAATTAAAACCACATATTTGGATGGTTTAGTTCTATAAACGTTCAAATTCTTCATAATTTTAGAGAGTCAAAGCTCAGCCCCTCAAAAGTCAAACTGATTCAAGTATGTTTGTTTATTTGAATTACCAGAAAAAGCAAAACAGAACTTACTACAGTAGGTCTAAACATAAGAAGAAGAAAACAGGTTTTCACACAGGGGAAAGATTAGAATTTAGTTCTTAAGAATAACAGGATTCACAATGAAACAGTTAGTGATCATTTTTCATTGTTGTGTGAGATACTACTCCCATAGCTAATATTTCAGAACTTAAATTAATTCTGTCTACCATGTCAGCATGTGACACGAAAAACTTCAATAAAATCTGTTCAACCCTAAAAGACTGAGAGAAGTGTCTGACCAATAATAGCAAACATACATTTAATTTGAAAAGCAAACATTTAATCTTAATATTTTGTGACGTGAATTCTGAAGATTCACATTTCTAAGTTGTTTGTTAAGTTTCCAGAAGGCAGTGGCTTATATGGAAAATAACATCCACAACATCTGGCATTAGATATACCATGGAACACTAGACAACAACCTTTGGGCTTGGAAAGGAGTTCTAAAAATATTCAAGGGACTGCTTATACTGAATTCAGAGAGTCCAGAGTCACATTAGAGATACTTGTTCCTTTAGGACTTAATTTTGCTGAAGTTCTCTCCAATATCACCCCTTGCTGGCCATTCCACAGAACGGCAGCAACGTCCATTACACACAAAAACCATTTGGCTACCAGGCCAGTAAGAATTACAGCACTGAACAGCAACCAGCACAGTGGTTGAGGTGCCTACAAAATGGAGATGGAGCTGGTTAAAAGAAGGGAAAACAGAGGGAGCTTCAAGGGGCTTCAAGTAAAATGCAATTTAAATAACTCAATAAACACTGTTTGTGTATTTTGTATTGTACTAGAATACAAAATCCTTTCTGTATAATTTAACCTTTTTATAACTGAATTCTCTAATCAAATTACTGCAAATCTTGATGATCCAGTTGATTAAAATAAAAAAGACTAATAAAATACAGGAATATCTACCAAGACTCTGCAAACCTTCTCTTTAAGAGAGCTGGCATTAGCTATAATGAGCTACATTTATTCTTCAGCTGTGAAACAGCACTCACCTCCTGAATGGTACTGCTTCCTGAGAAGTTGAGGTTGTACTCCCGCTGGACTTCTCGATGGGTGACAATCAGCATGAAGTTTTGATTTAATGACTCCTGCAGGGCCCTGAAATGGTTGAAAGAAAAACAGGAAAATCAGGGATAAGCATGTTATAGCTTGTTTTACAGTTAGATGCAAAAACCCCAGGGTACCCTAAATTCTACAAGGACAAGTCCAGGCACAACATTATCATCTCTCTTTTCGCTCTTAAATGCAAGGAAGCATGCTGAGAATGACCAAAGGCCATTCCTGAACTCCTTCCTTAATAAGGTGACTGCAGCCTTTAAAGCTCTTCTAATGTTAAGTATTTTCAAAATGGAGAGTCCCATTATCTTCACAAACATTGGGTGTATTTAGCACTCCTAATGCCATTAATAATAGGCTTGTCAGCATATTGATGGCCAGACCAAATATCAAGCTATGATGCACATTAAGAACTGATGATAAGCAGAACAAGGCAAAGCATGCTCTTGCTGCTCTGGCGTTACCTGAAGCAGAAACCAAATGGAAACTCTTCTGTTTAGTTTCATTTAAAGCACAAAAACCCAGCTAATTAGAAATGGAAAAGTAGCCACAGCAAAATTTCTTGTGTGAGTATGGAGCATTTAGAAAAATTAGTTCTGTTCACATGGTTTTAAATGTACATAACAGAGGTTTTAATTTTAAAAAAAAATATTAAATTAAAAAAAATACATCAAGATACTGTTTAAACAGGTCATCTATATCTTTATGTGGTTACAAACCTGGGGGTTTTTTTCTGATTTTCCTGGTAGTAAAACAACTGGATATTAAAAAGGCATCCTGATTGCTTAATTAGGTATTAATTAGGTACAAAATGATGCAGCTATCTTCTTTTCAAAGTAGCAAGCAGGACTTCTGTTATAGCCATGGCAATTATGGCTGTGTGCAATCTTACACATGCTACAAAACTGCAGCAACACTGTACCACAGCTTGCGTTTCCAAACAATATTTATGCAGACTTGACTTGTTCAGTGGCATATGAAATTTAATTGGGCCTATTCAATCCTTTTTTTTATCACATACATCTTAAAAGAATGACAGACTGTGTTTTTTTCCTTCACATCTTCACTGTTCTGTGACACTTCAACGCGCCGTTCCTCTTAGCAATAAAGGACAAATTCTGAATGCAGATCAGCACAGCTGTATCTTACAATACAAGAAGACAAGAAAGACTCCTACATCATTTGAGACCTGATTTGTTTGTTTTAACTCCTTCTGGAATTACTGATCTGCTGTTCTGCTGCTCAGAAGGGAAGGAACTCCTCATACAATACTCACTGGATGCTTTAGCAAGAGACACAATTTGCTTGAGCATCTCAGGGAAATTTACCTTACAAAAAATGGCTTCACTCGGAGACCTAATCTGACTCCTGTGACATCTCAATAATCATATACTACAAAACAAAATCATGAAGAGCTATTTGTTGTCTTTTATGGTTTTCCAATATGGAAGATAAATATAACTCATTGTCAATGCTTAGTATGATCATGTGCATGAGAGACACTACAAATGTAACTGGAGTCATCAATGCTGAACATACAGCTTTCTGCACTTTCACAAGATTTTCTACAAAAGGCCTAAAATTTTTTTAAATACTTAACAGTCCTTTAAAAGATGGGAAAAAAATAAAAAGAGGAGTCCTGAAAAGTTGTATGCCTATTTTCAAAGATAATTCTAATTTGATTGTTATTAAGTTTTGCATCTCCATAACCATATCTTCTATTGGCAAATGTTCAGTAGCAACTAAAATATCCTGCTGTGCTTTTTCAGATTCTGATTTTTTATTTGTTTTCAGCAAATACTGGAGGCAAATGACATATTTAATTGCTCTGAAAACATTAATTACAGCATATGTGAATGGTTCTGGATCCCATACAGACTCGCACAAGGTTCTGTTATAGCTAATTTTGACTCTATCTGAAAATCTGTAGATGCTAACTGATAACATGACTCATGTTTTCATTCAGTAATTGATGTAAACATAGAAGGAAACAGGCCAGTCTGATCAAACCCTCAGTCTCTCCAGTTATGCATGATCCACACACTTCAGCACAACTCAAAATACAGCTTGCTAATAAAAAGCATCCGCTCATAGGAAAAGTTTTCCACTTGTGAGAGCAGGAAGTATTTTGGAAAGGAAAAATACTCTTCAAACAAATTTAAATGAAGTGCCTAAAAATTAAAAGCTTTAATTTTTGAACTAACAATTTTGACACCTCTACTTTTGGGATTTCTAAGCAACACAAGCTGAATGTTGTTAACAAACAAATTCTCAGCACATGTTCATTGACAAACAGAGTGAAAATAGAGGCTGAAAATTAGCTGGCTAAAAAAAAAAAATCCTGAAAAAAAATGAGGAAAAACTGGGTTTGAAAGTGTTAGCAAATACTGTGCATGGTTAATTGTTCACTTTTTCTTCAGAAAAATAATAAAATGAGGAACACTTTATTTAATTTGCACAGAAATGCACTAGTCAACTGCTCCTACATCAAAATCTCTCATGGTCTGACAGCTGTAAAGCTTGGACAGTGTCCACTAGAAAGTCAGAGGAAGAAGGAATTGATGGCACATCTGATGGGTGACTGATGGGAGCATTGGTGCCCACCCTCCTGCATGGGATGGGGTTGATGTGAAGATGCAGCCAGAGATGTCTGTCCCTCCCATAATCATTTCCTTCACAAAGGGGGATGCAGATTACCCCAAATTACTTGGACCAAGATATATGTTGCCCAAAAATTGTATTTCAGCCCTTAAGGCAATGAGAAATTTTACAAGATTAATATTTTTATAGGAAACTTCTCATTGACACTAAGCTGAAGCTTATTTTTATTTCTTTTTAGGTCCATGTAAGTGTATTGAGAAGACTAATGCAAATCTCTAAAATTTTGGCTTTAGTGTCTGCAACTGTTTAATTTTCCTGGAAATGTTATAGTTGACTACAATAACTTTGTAGTATAATAATTTGACTACCAAATAAAATAACTATATTAAAAGGGAAAAAAAAAAAAATCAGGTCAAACTCTAGGTCCCATTAAAGACAAGACAGATTTTCTTTCCTTTTTTTCTTTGCTGCCGCCAGTGCTAAGTGAATTCAATTAATCTGAGAATTAATTAGTGGGAAAAGAAAATAAAATTCTAGAAAGAGGACTAAAGTAGGCCATTCTCACTAGAGCCATTTTTACCCTACTGCAAACCCCAGCTTTCAAAAGCATTTGCTGATAGGTGATATATTGCCATTACAACCTTTTTACCTCAGCTGAAGGATTCTGCACTCACTGGGCAGCACAAGAGACAAGGGAATCTGTATTTTGGGGCATTAATCCTCCAATTGAGGTACCCTGCCTACACCCAAAATAGAAGTCCAAGAACAGACAAAAGAAAATACATCAAGAGTACAGTCATTGCCCTGATCTCTCTCGAGCAAGAGACTTGGACATACAAAACAGATTGGTTCTATCTATTAGGGGATTGCATTAATTCTCTGATTTTTTTATATGATACTTTGCCTTTCAGCAGCATTTTTCTTTGAAATTTTAGTAATATTTTGGAATTTGACACCAAAATTAAATCCTTAATGAATGATTTCTTTCCATTCCAGTTTTTGTGAAATATACTCAGTATTTCCCACTAGGCAATATATTTCTAAGTCACACAGAGATTTCCCCCAAAACCTCTGATTTTTATATAAACAGGCATGACACAAGGTAATTAACATTTCCATTTTAAACTTACAGATTTAAACAAGTTCATGTCAACAGAAGTCCAAATTTACTGTAATTACAGATTATTTACATTAAAACAAAATAAGAAATCAGTATGTAAATGTAATGTTTGTTGTAGCTAATGCAGCAGGAGGTGGTAGATTAGGTTCAAACAGCAATCAGTTAGCAAATCTGGCTAACATGCAAATGAGCAGAAGCCCTTTTGTTTACATTCTATTGCATTTTAAACTTCAGGATTTTTAAACTGTCTCATGAACAGATGTGAAAATAAAACATTAATCTTACCATTCTTATGGAAGCTTTCAAAGTAACTAAAGCAAGGCACTGCTCCTGTCCAGCTAAACAGACAGGACTAATAATTGGAGTTGCAGGTTACATCGTTCTTAATTAACACTCTGCTACAGTTGATAACAACAAGACACCACATCACCACCACTGCTCTGTAATGATCTAAAGCAGAGGCATTCAGCAATATATGGACCTACTGCATGAAAAATGGGATCTGTGGGTTTTTTCTTATTCACACAGATGATTACACTTGTTAAACAAGTTACAATCACTTTGCAAAATTGCATTATTTCTACTATTCTCCATGGCTTGCCCCTGGGGTTTTAATGCTTTTCAACTTCCCAGTGATTCATCAAGTATGATAAAGTATCTTTGACTTTCAGCTACTTAGGAAAAAAAATATAAAACACATTATATCAATTATAATGACAACAGTAACAAAAAATGCTAAAAATCATCTCTCAGAGCACACAGGATGGAAAGGAGAGATGATGTGGATGACCCAGCTCCATGGCCAGACTCCCATGCTCACACTTTTCATGCTTCCCTCTTGCATTCTTCTAAATCTATTTCCTGAACTAGGTACTGTCAGTCTTCAAGAAGCATCCAAAGCAACAATGGGAAGGAATTGCACATAGAGGAAGTGATTAATCTAAACTGACAAAGCTGGTCCAAGGGATCTACCCCCACAGACATTCAATGATGGAAATTCTTTGCCATCATTCCTTTTAAGATTTCTTTCCAAAGGAAATCTTGTTCTTCTCCACCCACCTGGTAACTTCTGCTCCCATCTGATAACTTTTGAATATGGTCACTGGTTTTAACGAGGTCTCATGGTGTTAGAAAGTTTCAAAGACCAGGTATAAATCAACAGCCAGGAGGAGGAAGGGGACCCACCTCAGTAAAAGGCTGCATTAAAAGTGCAGTATTTTATACTCATCCAGGTGACCTCTGGCCAGTGATCTCAAAATTACCCACAGGACATGATTTCTCCTTTCCTTTGATAACTGACTTTGAGCTGGAGAACAGATGCAGGGCAGGATAATACTCTGTGCAAGGGGAAAAATATTACACAGGTGGCATCAGAGGTAGGTGAGATGGTGGGAAGCATGGAAGCAGAAGGCTGATTTACTGCAGCTGCTGGCATGAGGCAGGAATTCACTAGAAATCAGATTTCATTATGTCCACAGCTCACAGAACATGTGGTTATTGTTCTGGATATCATGCATGGATAAGTATGGCTTTGCCAGCTGAAATTGTGGAAGCAGGGTGGAACCATACAGGTGGTATTTGACATTTAAATTTAATCTTTCCACCTCAATTTACTAGCATGCAGTAGTAATTCACTGGGTTTCTATTACCTATAAAAGCTTTAGGTAGGCCACTGATGAACAAAGATACCCTAGGAGATTTTTGTTTGTTTAAACGACAGGATCACTTTGCCATTACATTTAGATGCTGGATTTAAGTCAGTTCTGGGTTAAGCCCATTCAGTCTGTCACAATAAACTTCAATGCCTTCATACCAACATGCTGGAAAAGGATGTTTCAGACACTGTTCTGCCTCACTACAAAGAGCAGACAAAAATTGAAGCTTATAGAGCCGGGGCCAGACTGTTCCTTTTAAGAAGGGCATATAGATAAAATATCACATACTGGAATCTCAGGCTTTTCAAATATCACTTTCTGGAGATATTCAAATCACAACTATTTATCTCTAGTTCAAAACAGAAGGCATTTGAAGAAAACAACAGATGAACTCCCAGAGCAAGAGGCAAAGTTCCTCAACATCCATTAATAATAGATGTGAGCATGACGCTTTTAAAAATTGTGGGTAACAAACTAATCTGAATAATAACTGACCTAACAGTAGGCAGTAAACAGTGTAACTGGGTTTGGTACATTGCTTCAATTAGATGTGTTTTGATCTGCATTGATGCTTTAATTGGAGGCAAGCCTCCCCTTTCATCTAGAATTTATGACTTCAGGGAGATGATCTAGCCTTCAAATTATCCGTGTTTAAATAGCCACTAATTAGTCATCATTTGCTGTCCCAAAGCTACCAACTTTTATCTTAAAAATATCCAGAACTAATCTGCACTATGAAACAAATATAAACTATAAAAGGTAACAACTACTTTGATTTTACTATCAAGTGAAGTTCTTTAAAACCATTAATCCAATAAAAAAGGCTAAGAACTGTTTTTAAACAGTTTGGTGTTATACACTTTACTGTAGTTGCAATAAACAACTCTCTTCAGACTCCAGTTTTCTCTCCAGAATTAAAACATTCAAACTACAATATACAGCAATACCTGGCTAGAAAATTTGAAATTGGAAATTAAACAAATGGCAGCTATAGTGTCTTTTCACTGTTCTTCAAATAGCTGCTAAGGTACAATGGCTTCTTGTCCTCACACACAAATACAGCTCCTGTTTCCACATGCAGTTCATGTACACCACCCTCTGTTCCAGTGCCACTATTCCCTCTCTTAATGCTCCTTTTTTAATCATTATTATTTTTCTAATTCATATCAGCATTCTGATTTCCTCCACAGACTCCCTGTTAACATGCTCCTTTCAGTAATACACAAAGTACTTTCAGTCATTAGCGAGGCAGTTACTAATTCCCATTGCCTCTCAAAGAATACCCCTTCACCAGTAACACAACTGCACTTGCAGAATATTGTGCCATCACCTACAAGGGCAGAAGGACAACTCCCTCTTCAGACACCCTGAAATCCATGGATTTTGCCCAATTCCAAGCGCATCCCTCCCGCCCTGCGCTGGCTGGTCCGGAGCAGCTCCCTGGGCAGGCTCAGCTCCTGCGCACCCTCTAGCGCCAACCCAGTCAAATTCCCATTTTCCTGGGAAAGAGCACATACAGGGCTGCCTTCGGGAAAGGGAAGGACAAGGTAGCAAACTAACCAAACTAATTGCTAATTACTTTATAAGAGTGTTTTCCATATAAGATCGTTTCAAACCTTTGCAATATTCCCTGACAACAGAAAGAGACCTGGGGGTGCCGGTGGACAGCGGCTGAGCATGAGCCGGGCCAGTGGCACCTGGATTTTCTCAGGAATGGTGCAGGACCAGGGCAGTGACTGTCCCTGTTCTCGACACTGCTGAGGCCACACCTTGAGTGCTGTGGCCAGTTCTGGGCCCCTCAGTTCTGGAAGGACAGTGAGGGGCTGGAGTGTGTCCAGAGAAGGGAACAGAGCTGGGGAAGAGTCTGGAGGGAAAGGCCTGGGAGCGGTGACCGAGGGAGCCCGGGATGCTCAGCCTGGAGAAACCCTTTAGCTCTGGGGGGACCTTCTCAGTCTCAAAACTCCCCAAAAAGAGGTTGGAGCCAGCTGGGGGTCTGTCTCCACTGCCATGTCTCAAGGGGAAGGATGAGAGGAAAAGGCCTTAAATTGCACCACAGCAAGTTCAGATTAGGTACTGGAAAAATACCTTTCCCTGAAAGAGTGGTTAATCACTGGATTAAGTTGCTCAGGGACGTGGTGGAGTCAGGAAGTGCTCAAGAGATGTCTGGATGTTATATGAACACTCACTGCTTACTTCTTAAGCGTTCAAATCAGTAATAAAATATATCCTGCTCAATTAAAGGAAATTAATTATTCAGCCTAGCTACATACATTTTAAAAGTACAAGATAAATTAATGTAACAAACATTTCATAAAGAAAATTCTGATCTGATGGGAATGATTTACACAGATTTATAAGATACATTAAATGGACCAAGATAAAGCAGCAACTTATGCAAGGCCAGCTATTGTTTCCACAGGGACTAGATTTCTGTTAAATTAAAGTCAGCACATCTGAGAGATGTAAAATTCTCTATGTACCTAGAAGGTTCATGTACCCCACCAAATTTTTTAAAACCCCAACAAGCTTCTTTTCAATGAGATGCTGAGTTACTTCATCACAACAGTCACCAGTGCAGTGACTCTGTATTTACTGACTGCAAATTCCTGCAAATTCACATGTGGCTTCATAAAAACCACCAAAAAAACCCCAACCATACAAATAGAATTTATGGCCAAAAGACTTACCCAGAATGACTTGAAGAAGGAGGAGGCAGGTCAGGTGTTAGAACATAAAGACTATTATTTTTTGGCAAGTGTAGACTTTTTAAAACAGTCTGAGGGGAGAAAAATCATTATAAATACAAAACATTCACCAATTCTGACTTTTTTTTAATTATAGGTATGTATTTACAATATCACCAAATATTTTGTTTAAAGATATACTTCCTGCTACTTCAAAACATCATTTTTGTAGGTGGGCCACATTATATACAAACCAAACACAAACTGATTTGTCCTGATTTTATTTTGCAATGTTTTAGATTAAGAGTTCTTTGTGTGCCACCCAAGACATCTGACACTGTTTGAAACTAACAATTCTTGCATTGTAATCCCCACCCACAGATGCTCAGTTTGAAACTGAGTCCAGTTAACTGAAAACACAGTTGAAAACTTACACTATCATCTACATCTCCAGTCTTCCACCCTTTTAACAGCATTTTAGATGCAGGAATCTGAAGTTCATTTTCTAGAATATGTTTGATATCTCCTAGAGAGAAAAACAAAGGAAATATATAAAATATACACATTTACTGCTTTATTTCAAACAGCAGTGAGTTGCACTTAAAAAAACAAGAACAAGAAAAAATTATTATAAGTAGGATTTTTAGTCTAGTTACCCTTGTAACACTCCCTTCAAACAGTAAAGGACAAATGAAGCTTAAAAAAACAATCACAAAACATGAATGATTGGAGAATCACACAAGGATTGGATGATTTGGACATATATATTGGTAATTCTATGCTCCATATATCCACATAGACACACACATTTGCACTGTGTGCTATCTGGAGCACCAGACTTTGCCAGCAACAAAGAGGGTGCATATTTTACACCATTATCATTAATGCAGACCTCAGGAACTGGAATGTTCATACAACTGACTGCTCTGACAGCTTTTTCAATGTTTTGTACATTTTAATGCTCTTCTGCCCCTGTAGTTATTACAGTCATAAAATAATTCAGGCTGGAAGGGACCTCTGGATTTCATGTGGCCCAAGCCCAATCCAAAGGTCTAATTAAACCAGTTTAGTCCATGACTTTTCCAGCTGATTCTTGAACACGTCAGGATGGAAGTTTGACAACTTTTCTGGCCAACCTGTTTCAGTACTTCACCACCCTCACAATAAAATAAAATAAAAAAAAATCCTTTCATTTAATGTGAATTTTTGATGTTCTGTCCATTGCCTCCAAGACTCATGCACCTCTAAGACAAGTCTGGCTCCATCTTCCTCCAGCAGGCAGCTGCAGACAGAGGTCAGGTCTGTACCTTTCCCCTTTCCTCCCCAGGCTGAACAAATCCTCTTCTCTGTGCCTGTCCTCCTGTTAACCCAGAGCCCCAGACCCCTCACCAGATTCACTGCAGGATGTCAACATCTTTCTTCTAGTGGGCACCTGAAAACCCAACACAGATGCACCCCAACACTGCTCCAGATGGAGTCTGGCAAGTGCTGAATGGAGGGAAATAATTATTTCCTGGGATCCACCAGTTACACTCTGGCCAACAAAGCCTGGGACACGGCAGGTCTTCACTGCAAGAGTTCATTGCTGAAGCACTCAAGATCCCTTTCATTAAATTGTTTTCTAGCCCATCAGCCTTCAGCCAGGCATCAGGTGGGGATAACATGGAGCTATCCCATGCCAGATACAGGACTTCAACTTTATTTTCTTGGAACTTCAGGAGGCTCTTGTCAGCCCAATTCTCCAGGCTGTCCAGGACCCACTAAACAGCAACCCTGCCCTCCAGAATATCAGCCACTTTCTCTGAGCAGATTAAGATTTATTTAGATCTCTTTTTTATCCAGGTTTTATCTTAACATTATGACTAGAAAAATACAACAACAGAGTACATCAAAGGCCTTACTAAAGCCACAGTGACATTCTCTCCCCTTGTCCACTGAGCCAGTCATCAAATTGTAAAAGGCAAATAATGCTGACTGATTAGGTACAATTTGCCTTTAGTAAATCCATGCTGGCTGTTCCAAATCCCCTCCTTTTCTTTCCCATGCTCAGCAAGTGCTTCCAGAAAGGTTTACTCCATAATCTTCCCACAGACCAAGCTCAGCAGTCACCACTGAACAAAGGTTCACATTTGCCTCAGCCTTTCTTTTCACACTGATACACTTACAGAACCCTTCCAAACCCTCAGTGGTTTCACTTTCACCTGAGCTTTGGTCTTCCCAACTCAAAACCTGCACATCTCTGTGCTCCTGCTGGGACCCATCACTACTTTCCACCTCTGAGTAATTTGTTTTTGTATTTAGCTCAGTCAGAAATGCTTTTCTCTTCTGTGCTAGCCTTCTGCCATGTTTGCTCCTCTTGCACGTTGGAAGGAACTGCTCCTGTGCTTTGAAGAGGTTGTCTCTGAAGATCAACCAGCTCTCTTGGGCCCCTGTGCCTTCCTGGGCAGCCTCTCATGAGATCCTGCCAAGCATATCCCCAAAAAAGCAAAAAATACTCTTTCCTCGAGTCACAGCTGAAGTTCTAAAATTTTCCTTGCTCACTTCTCCCAGGACTTTAAACACAAGGCTGCCCTCCATGTTTACATCCCAAGACACTGACAGAAGCTCTACACGAGCTGCCTTCTGCCCTACAGCTTTCAGGTTAAAGTCAACTATTAAGAAGTTAATAAGAAAAGAAAAATCAAGGCGGTACAGCTTCAAAATTCTGATCTGATCAGATTCTGATGCCTAACTCCCATGGATGAAGCAGCACAAAGGAAAACATGGAACACCCATCGATAATTCCAAGCAGTCGCCGCTAGGTGGCGGCAGCCAACACCAAATCCATTGCTGCAAAGACAAGCGAGGATCAAAAGTTTCAATCTCCACATTTCATCCCAGACAAAAGGCTGCAGCACGGAAAACTGCTTTCATCAACTGTTTCTTCACGTAGCTCCTTATTTGGATCTGTATAAGCTCTTCACTAAAAATAAGAAAATGAAAATACTTTTTCTTCCTTAGCAGAAGTAAATTAATTCCCAGTTTGGGGAATGTAAAAAATAACATGCTCTGCAACACTAGCAATAGCATACTTCTAACATACTGCTTCAAAATGCATCAATTTTAGGATAAAGACAATAAAACTGATAGAATTTATCTTAATTTGAATGAAAGAGTCAAATAAAAATTCAACTAAGAAGAATGCAATGACGTTCTTCATACCAGGAAGAATTCCTCTAATCTTGTCACTAATCCTGTGCAGAAAGAGATGCCATACAGATTCAAAGAGGAAATGCCAAGATCATCCGCTTATAAATAGCTTGCATCTACACTAATCCTACCCCAAATTACATTTTCATGCCTCAACTTAATCATTAATCTCCATTTTGTTTCTGAAGCAAGTTCATAAGAAAACTAGATTTCAAAATAAATATTTGATAGATCACTAACCTTTACAACGGATTAGTGAAATTTTGCTTTTTTTAAAGCTGCAAAGAGATTTGAAAATGGTTAGTAGCTGTAGAGGCTGCATTTTCAGGGGGGATTTTTTTTTTTCTTTTTGAGTGATTTTATTCTGCTTTGCTCTAGGACTGAGATTTTCGGGATTGAATCTTTTTAGTTTGTCTTTTTAACAGCTTCACGACAGCAGCTTTCATTTCATTTTCACAAATCCTTACCAACTGTGGAGCTGTCTTCAAGTACTACATCCACATTTCTGTCTCTGTACTCAACCCTGAAGTCAAGCATTCGAGGTTGTCTTTCCACTATTTGTCTAGATGGCACTACGTGGCGAAATGCTGAGGAGGAGGAAGGAGCTGAAGAAGCTGCAGCAGAGTGACTGGTGGGGCCATACGCTGGTCCATGCAAAGTCTCTACACCGTACTCACTGAAAGACAGGCAAATGAGATGATATAAACAGAACAGCTTGCTATGTCCTAACCAGAAGTTAGGAAAGCAAAATGACAGTATTATTCATTTACTACAGTCCAGCAGACACCTCTTGAATTATTGCTGTCATATCTCAAAATACTGCTTATTAAAAATTAACGAAATAACTTTGGTATTAGCAATTGTAACATTTCAGGGTACAGGAGTGCTATAGGAGACCAGCACTGGTGATGAACAAGCATTAAAAATCCACTATGCAATTAATACCAGAATTATCTTGAGAAGAAGGATTATTTCCTGTTCCAGGAGTGTTGTGACCATATAAAAATTGGCACCATGGCAACGACCAGCTTTCTACATCATTGGGCAAGTATCCAGTGGTAATGAGAGTAAGAAATACAGTTCAAAATTTGGCATGCAGATAGGTATTTTGCCACACCAAATTAGTGAAAAACAAGTCAGATTTGAAAATAGATACACATTCAAGATAAATAAATTAAGATAATGAAGTATGTGTTTAAGAAAAAAACCACCTAGAAGTACAACAGTAATGCAATGCTGAATTCTAGCTTGCCTTCAAGTTCTAAATCCTGCAAGGTTCTTGGAGATCCATATAAAGATGTCTCCATACATGACTCAAGGATACCCACAGCACTACAGGTCAGTATAAACTGGAAAACCCTCACTACCCAGAAGCACTTCATCATCCTCAGTGAGCCTCTGCACAGGAAGCATGTAACTGGGATTGGAAACAAGTGTAACAAAACATGACATTTCAGGAATATTATTTCAGGAAAAAAAAAAAATAAAACAACCCTATGATGTATAGAAATCAAATTTGGAAGGCAGGAAACTTCATCAGGTAAGCCTGGGGTGTTGCCTTTTAGATGTTCTTACCAGGAAGATGCTGGGAAGTTACAGGATCTCATGGTGGATTTCAGAAATGCTGTGACATAACTTATTTCCATTCTTTATCAGAACTTACTTGAAAAATTCATTCTGTTCTCAAAGACACCATGAGAGTCTCAATGGAAATGCCTCACAGAGCAAGTCAAATCTGTCATCTAGAGGAGGTCTGAACTTTAAAAAGTGCAAATGTGGATGGCATGCATGTCACAGAAGTGCAACAGTACTCAGCTAATGCAAATCCCATCATTGTGCCTTTCACATTTGAAACAGAAAAACATGTTATGCTTGTAAAACAAGGGGCTCCTTCACTCCTCACAGCATGCATGCTCAGAAGGATGAATGGCCAGCCACAAAGACCCACACTCTCAGACCTGTGGCTCCAAAGTCAAAGGCCCACGCCAGAGCTCTAAAGACTACAAGAAACAGTCTGATTTTCATGATTTAAAAAAGCATAAATACCGAGTGATACGTTATTGTCTTCAATCTGGTGGACAAGTATGAATTAAGTACAATTAACCAACAATTCTCTTAGCAGACCCAAGAAGCAATGAATATCCTAATTCTTAGGATTGGATTACTAAACAAGCAACTGAAATATAAAACAAAGTGTATCTTTTTCTTTTCAATAAAACTTACTTCGAGTCCAGTTGTATTAATTCTATTTGATTCCACCACAAAAGGCATCCTACATACCCAACTAGCAGCCTCTAATAGAACATAAAAAGTCTCACATCAGCAAAATAAGCCTTATCTGAATATCACTGGAAACCAGGTTTCTAAATCTTCTGAGCCTCCCTTTAAACCACTTCCACTGTGTGTGAATACAAAACAAGACAAAAACAAAGTAACAAAAGTACACATTTAAACATAATCAGACTGTCTAATAATTTCTAAAAATTAGTAAGTTACTCTGAAAGAAAAATGTAAGTGGGCATTGGATCACTTTGTGACTGAAGACAGGCATTAACTATTCTAACTATTCCCCAACCTCTTTTACCCAATCAAACATTCTGGCCTGCTGGACAGAAATGTTTTCAGCTCACAACTTATATGCAGAAAGAGTGCTCCACAAAACCAAGATATGATCTCCCATGGACTAAATAGGCCTTACATAAATTTACATTTAGTAACTTTACTGAGCAAATAGTTTTATCCTCAATCAAAACCTGACTCTATTGAATGACAGCTTTAAGTATTAACAGAGATGTCAAACACCACTTTACCTATATTATGCATCTTTTTCCATCATTAAAATTTTTTAAATAGTACATAAAGTATTTTTCTGAACAAAGTTTTAAACACTGTTTTACTGTCTCTCTCAGGTAGCTCAATTCCTGTTCTGCTGTTTTCAACTGCCTCATCAGCACTTAGAAGATCAAATTTCAGTGACTTCAAGATATCCAAGCATCAGTATGCAAGCCAAAATTTAATTCAGAAGCTGAAAGAAAATCAGTAAAACTACTTTTAGAAGGGAACAACCTTACTTTATCTATCACAGTTTCTGCTGCCTGAAACTCAATTTAAAAAAAAAAAAAAAAAAAAGTACAAATGTTTTTGGCTAGAAATAGGGAAGCATGGAACATCAATACCTCTAAAAATACATAAGGAAAAAGAAATACTTAGCCAGAAGCATACCAACATCCAGTCTTTGTAAAGAGACAGCCCTGCAAAGAATGACCCAACCACCAGTGAATTCAACATAAAAGTTAACTATTTTGAATAGCTGTTTGAGCTAGTCCTCTATTAGTATGGGAAAAACTGAATGTTAAATCAGCTTTGCCAGGAATAGAATTTGTGGCTCCAGAAACAGCTTTAAAAGGAGAATTATGTCATCTTCGTAGGATTCAGGAAGGAAAAAAAAGTAACTGTTACCCAGCCTTAGTCTCTGCATGTACTACTCCAGTCCTCTGTGCTTACCTTTGTAGAATGCCATTTTCTTGTGGTATAACACCATTTATAGCTGCCTGAAAAGAGAAAAAAAATTTTGAGTCAAGCATGCAGAACAAAAATACATCAGAACTTTTATAATATGTTTTAAAGAGTGATCAGCTTGCTTCAAAACATGCCCTAAAATGCTCTCTATTTAGTGAATACTCTTGGTGAGCGATACTATCGTTATGGTATCTACAGAAAACAAAATGGTATCTCAGTGAAAACCAAACATGAGCTGAAGCTCAGACTCCTGTTTGGTTGTGATGGACTTCCCAGGTGGAATGTCTGGGAATAAACTGCATGGTCCACGCTGAGTCAGTCTAACACCTTGGTACTCACACACAGGGGACACATCGCTCCCAAGCACACTGAGCCAAGTGTGCCCAGCCCAGGCAGCCTCACAGCACATCCACAGAAAATCTGATGTTCCCCAGAAGCACCAGCCATGGCCAAGCCCATGCACCTGCCCAGCTGCACACAGTTGGCACATGGTACCAGTGTGAACAGCTGCTGCAGGGCAGCTCTGTCACACCTACACTTCACACACACACACACAGACACCACCCAGCCTCCTCAGCCTGCCAGGGAATCACACAAGGGACCAGCCCTTGGGACCAGCCCAAAAATTTAAACAATCCTCAGAGAGAAAAGGAAGTCTTCTTTTTAAGCAGGCTTTATAAAGTTAAGTACCATTCCACGCTGTCCAAATCATCACAAGGATTAACAGCAAGAATAAAGAGAGCTTGTAGCATCCCACTAGTCTTCATTTTCTCCTGTACCAGCAGCAACTCATCCATTTTCTACCCTCACAACTTCTAATATCCATCCTCATATGTCAGACATACCTGACCTGTTGGCCAGAACACCTGGTGAATGAGTCCCCAGTGAAGAAGGGAACACTGATGTTCAGCAGTTCATAGATCCCCTGGTACTCCAGAAGGACAAAGTCATACCCTGTGACTTAACTACTGACAGTCATCAACACCATTTGTACAAACTGACATTAAAAAATGCAGTTTAAGTGCTTAAACACAAAAATAGATGTAATCAAGATTTAAAAGGTATGGTTTCTTTGTCTCTGAATATATAAACATGACTTTTTTTACAATTTCCATTAATAGTTAAGGCTACATGAAGCCAGAAAGTTCTATTCCTGAACTCAGCTAAATTACTGCAATACTGCAATAAAATTTATCCTGCATTTAGAAACAAATATTGCATAAATAAAAATTTAAAAAGCAGAGAAAGAAAAGGTCAGAGGTACCCATAAGCTACAGCAACAACCCACGAGGCTGTATCAAATTACAGTGAAAACAAAGTTCCCTACCAGATCAGTTTTTAAATCAGTTTATCCACTGTGCATGGCAATAATCAGTGGTTTCTTTCTAACAATGTGTCTCATTTATCATCATTGTGGTTTTTGCAGTCATACACAGCTCTTGATCGTGTTCATCTAATAAACCTCCAGGAAAGAGTAGGAGGTTTTGGTTTATTTGGGTTTTTCTGGATTGGTTTCTCCCACCCATACTCTTCAGCAACATACATTTAATTCCTGTCAATCAACAGATAAAGCTGGCTGAGAGACAAAATTATCCTTTATTTAGTATCTGTAAGATACAGACAGCAAATACAGGTTTTGTACCACAGAACCTACATTAATAATGATCTGCTGGTGTGACAAAATTCTCTTTACTTGGGGAGAAGAAGCTGCTTCAGCTGTGAAGAAATATAGCAATGTGGCATTTTCACACTTCTGTCAAAGCTCCCTCTCAAAGGATTAAATCAGCTCAAACTTCTCCTGAGCCTAGTTAGAGGGTTAAACATGATAGAGGCTCCAAGCTATTTTCTTTAAAACTGAATAACTCACTTGTTCATATACTCCCAGTTTTGTAAACTTGATGACATTTAAGGGGCACAGGAGTAAGAAAAAACAGCAGAAGCATTATGTACTTTTTTGATGGAAAGACCTCTATTAACCACACTGTAAAACTAAAGAGTCCAGACACTGTTTGTTAAGCAAGATGGAAGACTAAAATAATGTAGACAGCAAATGGTAGCAGTGCACATGTACATACTGCATAAATATTAAATATCCATGTTCTAACAAGACAGCTATAAGTAGACCCTGCAAAGAAAAAAAGAAAAAGGAACAACCATCTGCCTTAGAATTTCATTGGGAGAAGGTTGTGACTATAAAAAAAAAAAAAATTAAAACAAGAACATGTTACTAAGGCAAGATCTGTTGCAGGCTGTTCTTCCCCAGTGTCTGCCCCCTTTGAGAGAGGCTCACATCTCTATGGTTATGCAAATGTTTCAGGATATTACATTTTTTTGTCTCTCCAAACAGGGATCTTTGATTACCAAAACCACCCTGTGTGGCTAATTCATAGTCATTAAAAATGTGCGTTACCCTCAAAAGAATTTTAATAACTAGTGCATAAAATCTATTTATGGATTATTAATATAAAGAAACCATGTCTGGATCAGAAAGCTCCTTCAGCTCCCAATAACCTGCTGCTGAGAGTGATGCCAGGGAAGCAGCACTCTGTGCTTATGCTGCTCTCACACTGCTTATCCACAAGTGTCCCTGCTGCATCCAGGGTGCCACAGCTTTCTAATGCTACCACTATCTAAAAATTCACCTTAAATGGAAAATTATAGGGGCTTCAGAACATTATTCCCAAAGCCAAGAGTCCTAGGTGTGTCTCAGTGCTATCCATACATGAATTCTGCCATAACACTGTCCCATGCTGAACCAGAATAATTTGTTTTGATGACAACCCTCAAACAACTACCAGGCCCACATTAAATTAGCTCATTAAATTGTAATCTGAATGTAGCTCTTCTTGATTTATACATTTTGTTTAGGGATATCAATCACATATCCAGGAATTGGAACAGCTTATTTAAAAATTCATTAAGTACTGCATAACCTGACCTAATTGGACCTGTTTGGGGCCAGAGAGACATCCAGAAACAACTTCCAGTCTCAAGCACCTGTGACTCCATCATCCAACAGAACAGGTTACCTTGATAAACATATGTGAATCCTGGGGTTTTTTTAAATGAAAAGGATGTCAAGAATATGATAGAACACTGGACTGACAAGTGCCCATTACAAAGGTTCAAAGCAACAATATTTTTTGGTGTGTTTTTTTTCAGCAGCACACCTCCAAGTTGTAGTATTGAAATATATTAAAACCAAGTTTTTAGTTTCCCAAAAACACAGGGAACAAAAAAACAATAGGGTTAATGAAAGGTTACCAAATCCATTAACGCTTTAGGCAACAAAAAAAATCTGTGGCATTCTGAAATTATTCAGGTACCTAAAGAACACTGTGAAACAGACTAAAATCTAGAACTTATCCTCAAGGAAATATAAACTTAACTAGATTACTCAGTTCTGACTAATTGCAACTATCTTTTATGAGTACAAAGCAAGTGTTAGGAAGAAAACCAAGAACCACCATTCCTTAATCATCTATTGAAACAACAATGCCAATGCCTTCCTTCAAAATACACAATTCTAGTGCTAACCATTTAAAAGCAGTGAAGCACATCTTAAGAGTGACTCTCATCCCAGGGCCCTATGAATAATGTGGGTTTTTAGAAAGCACAAATATTCAACCCACAAGTTGTAAATACACAGTGGTTTTCACAAAGTTTGAAGATGGACTGGATTTACCAATCCTATTATTTAAAAGCAGAAGTCTACATACACAGATTGAATATTCAAATGAGGCAAGGGGCTCCTTCCTCTTCTCAAACTACAGATGGGAGGTAGTTTTTAAATTTCCAGAATTTAAAAGGGATGTTTAGATGAATTAAGAGTTAAAGGCAGGCCCAGGCAAAAGAGCAGTTAAAGGCTTTTGAAGTGGGTGAGGAGGGAGCTCTTCCTCAGTGGCCACCTCTTATTCCTCCCCAGCCTCCACAGCACACAATGGTTTTGGCTGACAGATACAGAGCCCTTAAAATTTCCCCTTTGGAGACTCCACCCCAATGAAGAGCAAGGAGTTTTACCAAGCACAATGCAAGATCAGCTCTCCAAAACAGGGCACTAGAAAACACATCCACAAGCAAAAGGAGAAAGCAAATTGGAGCAGCACAGTGCTGGAAGAACAATCCTTTCAGAGGAAGAGCCTGGAGAGATGTAAATAATGTGCACACCTGAGAGATGCACGAGTTTCACTGGGATAAATAACCAAAGCAGTTTAACACAACCAGCACAAGCTGTTCCCAGAAAATCCCAAAAGCCTTATTTAGGTTTGACTGCATTTAGCAAGTGAGACCATTTGAGTCTACTTATCAAAGCCCTCGCAGAGCTTTACATTTGTTTAGCTAAAAACTTGAGGTTTACATTAAAAAACACAGTACAGAAATGAGACCTTGAGACAGGGTAATAGGAGCTGCCATAGTAGATGATCCAAAACCCAAAGATGTCCAACCAAATGGCATCAAATGCTTCAGAAAGTCACAGGGAATTATAATGGAGTAACTTGCTCCTGGGGCACTTTCTTCCAACCCCCTGATCTTCTGACACATTCAGATTTGCAGTATTAGTAAATTTTTCATGTATTCAACTTAAGGCAATTGTCTCATAAATCACATATTTAGTTATTTCTATGAAACTCAGTAAAAGCCTGTTTTGATGAGAGGATTTATTTATTATGACTTTCAAAAATCTATATTCTCCCCCAAATGCTAAAAACTCAGATTTTACTTTTGGTTTAACACATCTGGCAAGCTAAAAAAAACAAGCTTCTGCACTTTGTGTCTTTACTGTTCATTCTGCCTCTCCATCCTGTTATATTCTTAATATTTTCTTGATATGAAAACAATTTCTCTCAAATCACAAATGCAGAAAGGTCTACTCCATGCTGTTTTCTACATTAGCAGAAGCAAAGACAAGAAGAGGTGTTAGCTGCTTCTAGGACAGTATTTAAAATTATAACCAAAAATTGGGCATTTTGTTGTTTGATACTCAGAACAAAGAAAAACTTGTTTTAATCTTTGACTCTTTGAGCATTTAATCTTACATTTCTTTTTCTGATTATTTAAGTGAACACAATAGCAAAACTTACATAGAAAACCTCATTACAGAGGGCGAGATGACATAGAAGACAAACATTGTGCTTTAAGTTCTGCAAAAACTCTAGCTGTTATATTTTGGAAATATTAGCCTGTATTCATCTGTGCTTGAGGATCACTCAAAATTTGCTAAATTTAAAAAAGTGTAATGAAATACACTAAAAAGCCCTCATTAAATAAACCATAATAATTTTTTAAAAATATTTCTTGTCTTTTGTATTTTATCTTTCCACAGCACAAAACTGGTCTTTTATAATATTCTGTTTACAATTGTCAGTCTATTGCAAATAATTCTACTCCTAATTTGGGCTAAATGTGATATTCTCCCTTACATAAAATACTCCTAACTCTAATTTTCTTCTTCCACATTATAAACTTCTTATCCTAAAGATTTAAAATACGCTTTTTATTTGATGTTCAAACAAAATAAATGATGATAGAACTCCAAATGCTTCCTACAATGGAGGGAAAGAGTTTTTTTAAGAGAAAGGAAACAAAACCCAAAACTGAACAAACATTATCCAGAAAGAGAGAAAAAATTAATAAAGGAAAGCATTAGTGAGACAAAGCATCCATGAAAGGACTGAAAAAGTAAAAGTGAATTTCAAACTGCTTCCAAACCATAAATCCAAGTGACAAAGGAACACACTTTCAAAGCAACAGTAAAGCAAAACTGGAGAAGTGCAAAGATTTATTACATCTTTTTGAGCACACAAGTATTTCTTAAAATGAAACTAACTCACAGGGTTCTGCTATATGTATATATTTCAGTACTAACAATAAAAGTTTTGAAATAATGCTCCTCTAATAACTTCCTTTTTTTGGAAATACTAATTTAGGCTAATTTTCAACAGAACTGGCAATAATGCACTGGCAGGTGCAGACACATCCAAACATTTGCTCTGACCTGCTCATTCTGTGACTTTGGGAAACTGGATAAAAAGTAAGACCACACACAGACTTCTCTTGCAATCAGTTTACAACAATAAAAAGTAGAAAATTCCAGAATAAACAGCAGAAGTTTTAGTACAAAAACATCCTGTAAGTATTAGTCAAATACTGCAGCCAATGTGGATTAATACAAGAAAGGTTTACTGAAACCAGCTGTATTAACTACCACCATTTCTTTCTGCCCCAAGACATCCAGACTGGATTCTGAGATTCCCAAGCAGAGGAACGTGGCTTCTGAACAGCTTTATGCAACTATCAAGTCTCACCTGTTACAAACAAGTCTGAGATGTGTATCCTAAACAAGAAATTCCACGAAACCTTCTGCAGAAAAACCAAGCACTCTAACCAGAAAGAGGCTTTTCACAAACAAGATCACCTTACTACACACACAGCTACTTTGAAACCACTACTTTCAGAGGTTACAAAAATTGACTGCTAGGAGTTTAAGTAATAAAAAATATTATTCCATTTAGATTTTTAAATTAATTCAGTAATATTTAAATAACAAAATTACTAATTGTGCCTCAGTAGTAAGAGAAGCAATCTCTACCTGTGTTATTTTTGGCAGGCTCTTCAAGGCAAAGGAATGAGTCAGCTTTTTCCTGTAGCTTATGTTATACTTGCTGGCATCTCCCCAGCTTTGCAAGTCTCAAAAGTATTTCCAAGTGCTAGACATGAAGTTACACCCACAAAGTTTATACAGAATGACAACATTTGTCCCCATCGTGGTTAAAATTTAACCAAAAACTGTAATTGAACTACAATGAAATGTCTTCTATGCATTCTGCTTTATTTCAGCTTGCTTTCTTTACAACAAATATACTTCATGAAAAGCTGCAAAACAATAGAATCGCTAATAAAGCAAAAAATTAACATTTCATCAAAAAATGCCACATGAATACATTCATACAGATGATTCACTTCATCAGCAAGAGAGCACGCGTTGAAATATTTACAATTAGCACTCTAGATGTGGTTTCCCATTTCTCCCCTACATCTTTGGTGGCTTCAGCACATTTTTTCCTGTTACTCCTACAACATGCCTAAATGCACTAGGAAGCCTTTCAACAGTTAGATACACTTCTATAATTCTGAAGAAAAAACCCCAAAACACTACATTTTGCACACTTCCTTTATTTTATATTGTCACTGCCTAATTCCCCAAAGTGCAATGGAAATAAAAAATTCATAACTGAATGTACTTTCCTGGCACAGTGAAAGTAAAGAACATGTACAGATTTCTAAGAAGCTTAAGGATCAGCAGTACCTGAGCTGACTCTAGTTGAGCAGGAATAAAGGAAAACAATCTCCTCTCAACAAGCCACTCAAAACTCATTCACATAGAAAACCCCTGAGCTATCTGCTACTTTGACACACATACAAGTACTTTGGTCTTACCCATTCATGTCACAACTTTGACATTAATGCTGCTTCACATTTTAAAAGAAAGGAATGCTTATGCTTAATACCAAAACATCTTTTATTACTCCTTAAAACATTAATAGAGAGAAAGCAGAAGAGTCAGATAAAGTCTATGCTTTGATATGAATATTGGAAAATATCTATTCTGAACTCCCATAGTTTTACCCCCCTCTCCTCATTATTTTATGTAAATTTGAATGGCAACACTAAAATGCAAAGTTTAGGGATAAGCTACCTCATGACAATATATTTTTTGTTCGGTCTTAAAAAAAAAAAGGTGGTTTTTTTTAATCATTCATTGTAACAACATACCAGCTCTTAGAAAGTACTACCAGGGAAGAAATTTCAGGACACAAAAAGTCATAGTAGGATCGCAAAAAGCTTAAGGCCCCTTCATTAAAAAGCTGTAATAACATGAAATATCAACAGTGTTCCAATGAACTCAACTGTAGTCAGCCAATTACCTAATCACTATTCTATAATAAAGAAATAATTAATCAAGATTTAGCTTAAAAGTTTGGAAAGTAGAAAACCCCAAAATGAAGTATGTAACCTGCAAGTTGTCTCAGTATTTCTCCAAGAGCCTGTGCTGTACTGCTGGAAGAACAGCAACCCAGGGCTTCCAAGACAGGCTAAGGAGAGTTTATTAAAATAAAACTAGAAATTGTTCAGATATTCAACAGTACTGTAATTAATTCCATTTTTAAGACACTCTGCTTTGAAAGTCTCATGGCTCTAGATAGCTTCTAGCATTTGTGGTAAAATTTTTCACAAGTAAGGTTCACTTGCAAAATAGCCACAGCACTGGCACAGATGCTGGTTCTTAAATAATTTACTTAGTTTTTCTCCTACTCACATAGGCCCAGCGTGACTCAGTGACAGACTAAGCACCTTTCAAACCCATGTTTATAAGATGTGTGCAACCAAACTCAACTAGTCACAAGGTAATAAAATACAGATACCTCATACCAGCCAATTCACTATTAGCATATTCTAGAAACTTGTTTGGAAATTCGAATGTCTCAGGACAAATGAATGCTAAGCACTCTTTGTAGAAACTACCAATACAGATGTAGGACCTCTAAAAAATGTATTTGTCAGAACTAAGGTAGGTGGGTGATGCATCCCTAGAGCTCCAGCAGTACTGTCAGGCAGTACTGCAATCTCAGGTGCTGCTTTTTGCTTATCCTCAGAACACAAAATTCTCTGCTAAAAGAAACAGGAGACTTTTACCATGAACAGAAATCTAAATTTATTAGTCTTGTTGCTTGTTTGATCACTATACAAGAAATACTTGAGGTTATTTCTTAAGTAACTAAAATTACTTAAGTAACTGAAAACTTAAATTACTTAAGTAACTAATTTCCATCTGTTATTTGAAAAGGAGAGACAGAATTTACATTTTACTTTACAAGGTTGCCAGCAAAGCTTTCCCTAAAAATCTTCTACACTCTTTTTCTGGTCAGAAAGTGAACTAAAATTTCATACACATCATCACAGCAACAAAATACAGCCATAGAACACATAATCACAACCCCTTTGTTACCCTCACATGAATAAAGCAGGATTTTAGGGGTTGTTTTGGGGTTTTTTCAAATGGATGAATATGCATACAACTATATGGAAAGCCATAACATGATTACAACTGCCTACAGATCTACACATTTTGTATAATCTTCCATGAAAAAAATACATTAAAAGAAAATGGTTTTTACCAAAGATTAAGGCATTTGAAAGTAAGTAAAAACAATGAATTTAATACTGTTTTTAAGAATCAACAAGTTTTCTGTGCTACCATCCAGCTCCATAAAATACACAGCATGCATCTGAGCTTACTCAAAGACACAGAAATGCCACTTTGAAAGCTGCAAAAAGCTGGAAATACAGAGAATGAAAAATACAACAATTTTTGCAAGCAGGGATCCCTAATTTAACAGAAAATATGTTAAAGACTTCCAAAGGGGATTTCTGTAGTCCTTGTAAATTCACATACAATTGTCTCCTACTAGGAGAGATTAATGCTGCAGCTGAACACACAAAAAACCTGCAATTCCTGAATTTCCTGGAGAACAGGCACCGTGCCCATGGGATGCCTGCACCAGTGGGATGCCCATCCACCAAAACTCCTTGGGATTATCTAACTCAGGGCTTCCTTCCCTCTGCTGGCAGCAGGGTTGTGGATGCTGGACAGGCTCCTCACTGCAGTAACAGTGTGTATAAACCTGCTGAGCTGACCAGAATATGTTCCACAGGACACCAAGATCCACAAGAGAATGTCTTTCTAAAACAGAAATTTAAATGTTCCTAAAAAAAAGAAAAAAAACAAAAAGAAGAAGAAAGAAAGGGGATACAAACCTCTTCTTCCAGTAGGCAGCTGTGACTGTTCATGTGACAACAGGGAGAATGTTATTAATACACAGACAAGCCCGTGTTCCTAACAGTGAAAATCCCTCAGATCTCATCCTAATGAGAGGAACATACCCTGAACTTCTTACTGGTCCCACCATGAGTGCTGTCAAATACGTGCCATATTCAGTATACAATTCTAAAGTAAAGAAAATAGCAGGTCAGCAGTACAAAATAAAAGGGCCAGTGTGATAAACACTGTCACCATAAAGTGCAGCCCTGGTTCCCAGCCACTGAAACACAGCCTGCTTGCAATGCAACAGGAGAGCTGCTGAGCACATGACATCAACACACACTGAACACTGCCCCACATTTAAGGAAAAGAAAGGGCTGTGTGCCAAACTCAAATTAATCACCTAGTTTCTAGAGGCAGACTAATTCAAATCAATCAAAATAACATACAGAGAGAGACCACATCAAAGCTGTAGCAGAGCAAACCAGAGAGGAAGAAAGACAAAAGACAGTGTATCAGTCTTACCAGCTACTACTGAAAGTTGCTACACATTATAACAAAAGGATTGATACTGCTTAGAGCACAGTAAGGGATATAAATAACAGATTGCTGATAACTGTCAAAAGCCCATTTTTTGCCATTCCTAAATTTTATTTTTATAGAAATAAAAAATTGCCAAGTACTACCTGATTTTATTCAGCTCAATTTTTTTGTCAGTTCAGTTATTTTTTTCCAAAAGACATTACACTACACATATACTAAATTGGTACCTATAGTAAAAAAAAAAAAAAAATCCTGTCTGACAAGTACTATTTTCCAAGAAGTTTACAAGCAAGATGCAAAAAAACCTCCATCTGTCTCAGTTATCCATTTAAAATTAAAAGTTCTAGTTGAGAGTTGAAGTTTTATAAAAACAGATGCCCAAAATATACAATTTCTCCTTTCATGATAGAGAATC
Organism: Cyanistes caeruleus; assembly: GCF_971803275.1. Classification (NCBI taxonomy): domain Eukaryota; kingdom Metazoa; phylum Chordata; class Aves; order Passeriformes; family Paridae; genus Cyanistes; species Cyanistes caeruleus. The sequence goes on from NC_141709.1 coordinate 28,646,200, forward strand.
ACTTCTTGTCAGGTGATTCCTGGAACCTGAGTATGACAGGAACTGCAAGTCATCCCATCTCCAGGTGCACTAAAATGCTAGTTTATATATATATATATATATATATATATATATATATATATATATAAAATCATTATACACACATTCACAAGTAAATTGAATATTGGACAATAAATGCTCCTCTCCCCCTGCAATTTTGATGAAATTCATTTTCTTCTTAAAGCAATGCTAAAAAGTACCCATATTACAATGTCTCTTAGAAAAGACATTAATTAAAAACAATTTTAAACCAGGGAACAGGAGTAACAACAGAAATGGCCATCCTGGAAAAAGCAGAAAATTAAGTGTGGTGAATCCTGCTTTTCATTCAAAAAACCTGTTCTGATTACCAATACAGAATATAAAGTCATGCTGCATATGAAGGACTTGAAGTTTTCATTAAACCTGTGAAAGGAGAGCAGACCACTTCACTTACTTTCACGCACAGATTCAAGCACTGGATCCCAAGAGAGGAAAGATCTCTCACTGTGTAATAACTTCACACATACAAAGGTCCACACTGCATAAGGTCAAGTCACTAATGGGTGATTTTCCTTTAAACATGTACCATCATCAGAAACATTTCAACAGACACAGAGTTGGGATTTTCCAGACTTTTATTTTATTGTTTTTACACAAAGTTTTAAGATATATTTATCTGTCATTCTTACCTTCACATGCCAAAAGAAAAGGTCAGAGTCTAAATGGGCAAGCTATGAAAACATTCAACTTTACAACAGACAGAAATTCCTAACTTCTGCTTCCTCAGATGGTAAAAATTATTGTAAATTAATAGGGCTGAGAGAAATGACACTCAGGAAATAACATATCAGCAACCCTGGGAGGCTTGAGAGCTGGATCCATTTATAGCAGAATGCCTGAAGAGATCATTATATTATCTATGTTGATCTTCTGTATCTCACAGAACATCTGAAACATTTTGTCGCCCAGCCTATAATAAGCCCTGTAATTAGGCTACAGTGTTCTAACACAGAAAAACCCTAAGCTGCTCTATATGCAGCAGACCACCACAAAGGCCAAGTCATATGCAGCAGAGAGGAACTAATTATTGGCAAAATTAGGCTTCATGATCCCACCAAGCAATTTTTACACTGTTGCTGCAGATGAATTCCTCTGCAGCACTCTTGTGACCAATTTTATTTTGAGCACTTGAACAAAGCCAAGCAACCAAACATTTATGAAAGACAGCTTCCCATACTGCTTCAAGCAGCATATATAACTGCTTTGAACACTATAAAACATACACAACTCTGAGACATTTAAATCCAGTTTATTTAGTACCAAACTCAAGATAAATTAAAGGTAGTTTATATTGTCTTAGAGTATCCCATATAGAGAATTAGAGAGGAAAACTTCTAATTGGGGTAAGTAATCTTTTAAAGCTCAAAAATAGGAAGCTGATGTTTCAGATCTAAACTGAAAAGAAAAAGGAATTCTGTTTAACTCTTAACAAAAAACCAAAGTGACTATTAGAAAAACTAAACCAAGAAAAGAGAGCCTTACACTTAATCCAGGTTTAGCTTCATTTAAAGGTAAAACCAAATGTCCAAAAGATACAGAACATAGTAACAGTAATAGGAAAGACACTGGTGACATTTTAACCCTTAATACTAAATTCTATCCAGACCAGGGGGAAAAAAAATGCAGGGACAAAGTAAGCAGCAGGAATATTTCTTCAGTGCAAATACACAAAGTAATCCTTAGGAAAGCTTTCACAAAACACACAGTACTTGTAGCACAATGTAAGGAACTTGTTTTGTGAACTTAATAACCTCTGCTGTCTCTGTGCATTCTGATGTACTTCTCTGTAAACCCATGTCAGTACCTACTTCCCTGTTTCTGTTTGGGGTCCTTCTGCTTTCCAGCTCACCAGGGCTCCTTCTTTTGGTTGTTTTGGCTGAAGTCCCAGAGAAATAACAACACCCTTGGGCTGAGTGTCAGAGAGTTCGAGAAGCAACAGGTGCCCAAGGGAATCTTCAGCCTGGGTCTTTAGCACAGCCACTGATAATGCACAACTTTTTCTCCCAAACAGGAACATGGAATTGAGATACAGACAGGCTGAGTGAAAAGCAAGAGTAAACAATCTCTTTGAGACAAGAACTTACTTAATTCATGTTTTTGGATTTTCCTCCTTTTGCTGCAGGAGTGCCCCTGAACTTTGTTTGAAGACATCCTAATGGGATTTGCTTAGCTTTCCACTTATTAGCCTGGGTGCCTCACAGAAGATTTCCTCATCAAACACTGACTTCTGATTTCACTTCCAACATCATAGAAGTAAAAGAATCGAGTTTTAAAAACTTCTGAATCACAATGCACAAAACAAAGCGAAATGAGAGAAAATAGAAATTGTGTTCTTCCCATTTACCTAACACTGCGGGCCAAAGAATGGCAGAGGAGCCCTCACCAAAACCATCATTACTTCTCTACTCTCTTCATGAACTGTGAACCAAGTTCCTCAAGTTTGGTTTTCCTCAGAAATAAAAAAAAAGTTTTGCTCTGAGTTGAATGACGTATTTAGTGGCAAACTAGAAGATTTCTTTAATTTTTCATCTCAGCTAAAAAAACCCCAAGACCTTTTGAACTTGAATCTAAGGTATAAAAAAACCCAACACAAACAAACAAACAAACAAAAAAACCCAGCACACATGGATCATGCACTTTTAATTCCAAAATAAAAAATGCTGTATTTCTCATAAGTCATGAGCCTTTCCTCAGGATCTTTTGAAATGCTAAAAACCCTTGCCTAACAGAGATATTTGATTCTCTCTCACCCCAGGAACTCCTTTTCTTCAATCTTCTCTTCCTTCATTCTTCTGTTTCTACCTCCTTGTTAGATTTAGCAGGATTTGGCTTTCACTCCCATTCCCTTTTTTACAAGAAGGCTGTTTTTAATAAAAATGAGCCAGTGTCGTATTAATGACAGACCCTTAGGGCATTCACTTCACTTACAGTCTCAATATTATTTTTTTTCTTCTACAACTTACCATTTCCCTTTCATAGACATTCCTCTCATTCATCTTCTCCTAGTTTCAAAAACTATGTACCTTCCTCAAGTACCTCTTGCATTCCTAATTTTCCACCCTTTCTTACTTTCCCCCTATGCCTTTTTTAAGCTTGCACATTTGGGTTATTGCTTCTTTTCTCTATATATTCTAGTTCTGGATCATCTAGTAATCACTAAAAAAATTAAGTATTTAAAAGAATTCTCATAGCTTTAGAAATTTCACTTTGTTTTCTGCTCATTCTGGAATCTCAGAAGACTTATTTGTTCTGACCATTTTTCATGGCAGTTCCCTCATTCAACCCAACCTGTTGAGCATTTATTGCAATGCACACAATTTACAAATCCCCCAAAAACACATCCATGGATCTAATGGACTGTACTGGGGACTTCACAACCTGGACAGAATGCATAAGGCTACTCCTTGCCTTCCAATAAACAACTGGATTTTCAAAAGAGCTCATGCCATGTCACTACAAACTACTATGACAAAAGATGTTTAAACTCCATCACTCAACACACATCAGCATTTTTCTGTTTGAAGCCACTGATGACAGACACTCCCTTTTGCTCACTGGCGTCTGACTCTTGCTTATACCTTGACGTGTTGCAAAATAAAGATTCTGCGTTCATTTTAACACGTAGTTTCAAGTGTTGGCAGTTTGTACTGGTTTCTTTACAGCAGGTTACAGTTGAAACTATATCCATTTTTGGAAAAATGCCAGTTTTGGAAATTTCATTTCTTTTTTTTAAAAAAACTTTCTGATATTTTTGACTGGTCCAAAGGTCATTCATTTGGAAAACAAAATAAAAAAATAAAAATAAAATTTAAAAAAAAATCAAATTTATTGTTTTACAGTTTAAAGGAAGATCACTTGCTTTTTACTTAAGTTTGTTGTAGTTTACACTTCTAAACCTTAAGAAATAGTTTTTTATTTACTAATCCTATGAAGAGTCTTAAAAAACCTAAGACTATTTTGCTTGGTTTTATTGGTTTCCTCCTATTTGTCTGCACATTGAACCTTGTTGCAAAATCAATGAGAGGTTTTTTCGAGATGAGTGATTGTTGGGTTTTTCCTTTGTACTTAATGGTGTCTGGATAGCAACAAATCTAAATAAAGCTATGGCTTTAATCATCTGACTCAATTCTGCACAACCACCAACAAGAGGAGAGCAACAACCCTCATTTTAAATTAAAAACACATTAAAATTTGAAAGAGTTGTTTTACCTTCCGTTTCTTCCACAGGAACCTAAATCCTCAAGAACCCATGTGTGTATACACAGATCTTCTTCTAAAAATGCTATCCTTCATAATACTTCTTACAAAATGAAGCCAAAAGGAAACTAAACACAATATGAAATATGGCTTTAGAGGACAAGAAAGAGATGAAAAAAACCTGAAGATAATCAGGGCAGAGCAGGGTTTGTACAACTTGGCTGACTTGGAGATGAGGCTTTGACAGACCAGAAACAGTCTGCACATAACAACCTGCTTGTCCCAGCCACGAGACACCCCCAAATTTGAAATAAAGCTACCAGCTGTCTCAGCAAGATGCCAGGTCACTGTTACGTTGGGCTGATCTATGAAGTCATTTTCTTAGAATACTTACCACTAAATCCCAGTTATTTTGTTCAAGCAACGTTATAGCTTCATCAATATTTTCAATACCAGTACATGCCTAAAAATAAAAAGAAGAGGTAAACAGAATTAAAAGCATTGATTAAAATCAGGGTATTAATACTTATAATTCAATTAATTTCAGCAGGATGACAGAAAAGGTATAGGTTTTCCCTTTCTATTACAAAAGGGTAATCCAGAAATCAGACTTTAAGTTTTAAACATCAAGCATTTAGACATAATTCCCTTTTCCACCAGAGGATTCTTGTGTAACCTTGAGCAAATCACCTAGGGAAGCAAGACCAAGTAGTTATTTGTAAAATTAGGACAATAGTGCTGTCCTCATAAAGGTGTTTTGAGAATTCTACCTTCAAAACTATGAAGCACTCATAATACTCTTTAAAAGGGAGCAAAACAAACCTTGAAGTTCTAGCCCTGTACTCTGGCTTTACCTAGTTCAAGAAATCTAACACAATACCATTTTTGAGGCAGTGTTAACCCTCACAAAACCGCATTTTGAACTGCTCTTAATTCCAAACACAAGAGCGCCTCTACTCAGCAAAAACTGAGATGCAGCAACCTGCTGCTTTTCTTGATACCCAGACCTTTCCAACTATTCAACTTCAGCAGGCAGAGCACTGCTATTCATTCTGCCACATATTTGCTACCATTCACATTGAAGCATATCAGATAAATTTTACCAGAAGAGAAAAAAGGAAACAGTTAAGTTTCTCCCTGGAATTTATCTTTCATCCTAACCAAAGCTATGCTCTGTACTCAAACACACAGGAGGAGTTCAGACTTTTACAAGATCTGAAACATGATCATGTTCCTCCTGCTCTACCACACAGTTATATAAAAGTGTGGTATATAAAACTGCAGGAAAAAAAAAAATAAAAAACCAAACCTTTTAACAGTAATAATACAGAGCTAGATAGCAATAGCAAACAGATCAGTCTTCCTGATTCCCTTTATGTCATAAGAGAACAAGGAGGCTAAGCAGACACTTTTTCCCTTCCAAGACATAAAAAGCCATCAGGTCACTTAATTCCCATGTTCTGACTTTTCTCCCAATTTATAACCATGAAAACATAAAAAGAAGAAATCACAGAGAAATTCAAGGCAAATTCTCTCCTCCTAAATTCAACCCTGAAAAATTCCACACTTACAAAGCACTACATGTAGCATGTCAACACAAAATGGAGCAGTCTGAGGGACCACAAGATGAAATAATGGAGAATTTTGCCTGCAGAGGGAAGGCAGCAGTTTCTACTGCTACACAGTGCTCTCATGACCACACTGATCCTCTCAAGCAACAAGACAAAATTTCTTCCACTTCAGAGCATGCCATGTTAATGCTGAATTTCACCCAATTCACATTGGGAGTGCTAAAAAAATACCACTTTGCTCTTCAGATGCATCGTTTTGCCTTCTTTTCCATTACTTCTTGCAGTTACTTCTGAAGTTAAAAATGGGACAACACTTCATCAAAATCCCCAGCAAATGCTTATACATTTACATACACTTATGCCAGGTAGGTTTGAAGAGTACAGGGCTTGAGTTTGTCATTTCTGAAATCACAGGATGGTTCATACTACCATCAACCTGCCACTGGAACTGATGTCAACAGATCTGCTGCAAAAATCCTGCTCTGAGAGAAAGCTCTGCAGAAGTGCCAGTCTGAGATTCTGTTCACATTTGAGTGAAATACACTTAATCTGGGCATTACAGAAATAGTTACTATTTCTCATTTGTCAGCCCTGCAAAATCTGCATGATCTTTTCAAGAACTACCTTGTGTTCCACCCTACAGTAAGAACTTGACCAACAATGTGTTGTTTGCACCCCTGGGCTGTGCAGATGAAGTTGAGGAGATGGTACCTACAATTCAGGATTTAATACTGGCTTTAGTTGTCTCCTCTTTTTATCATTCCTGCAGCTCTGCTGACTTGCCACTTGTCCTGTCTTAGCCCACACTAACTGCAGATCAATTCAGTTCACTTTGGCATACCCTCATTTTGAGATAAACTGGACAGAAGTAACTTATCCTTCCGCCAGAGCACACAGTGGAAGGAGTCAACTCATCACAGTGAGGGCAGAGTAATTAAACAACTAATTCACCTGTGTGTCTGCATCCTTCCTGAATTATCTTTCTGGTGATTTACAATGTAAAACAGAAGCCTGCTCTTGGTCACTTAGCAATGCAGAGTCACTGGGTAACAAGAACTAACAGGTGTAAATACCAGCTGAAAATAAAAATCATCAGAATTCAGAATAGCCAAGACAAGCAGTTTTGGTTAAAATATTTGCACCATTTTTACAGTCATTTTTAATATTTCGTTTTGAGGAGTTCTTAAACTAAGATTTTCCTTTCCAGATGGACCATTTTTGCTAGTTGTCAATAAAGCAGAAAACAAACATTTCAGGATTGCAACAGGAAAAAGTGAGTGCTACTTATCAATGTAACTATAAAGCAGACATTCACAGATCTTACTCAACACAATGTTAATGCCAGAGTTGCAGCAAATTAAGATTATTTAGAATCTTATTACATTTCACAATTTCAACATTCAAACACTACACACTACAACACACAAACCCTTGTATCAAGTCAGAAGCCATCACTGAGACCAAAAACCCCCAGCAACCAAAAATTAAAGCTGCTTCCTTGTAGCTGCATCATGTCATACAAGCTAAATTACAGAAAATCATCTGCTTTGCATGTCTTTGATTTTCCCTATGAAATTAAGCACACAAGACAGGCAGTCCCTCACTGGCAAGCATGACGTGATGTCAAGGGCTCTGTAGTGACAGCTGAGTCCCAGAACAACCTGGGCTCCTGCCTTTGTTTTCTTTAGGGAAACACACATAGGAAACCAGCAGGTTCTGTGAGCAACAGAATTAGCAAAGTCTGGTTCCTCGTGGGTTTGCGTCTCATCCCTAATTGCAAGGGCTGATTTAAGCTTTTCCTGTGGCTGGAATATTTATAAGAGCTTCTTTTAATGGACTACTTCCCATATTACCTGGCTATATTTTCATTACATTTGGAATAGTTTCATTGGTACATGCCCAAGGGACACCTGGCACCTTAGACTTCTATGCCTCACTTATCTAGAAAGGCAGACTAGAATTCGCAGGGTTTAATTATTTACAGTACATAAAGATTTTCTTCCTCGTGTTTATTCCTTTTATTATACCCAAGCAAGAGAGAAACAAACAAAAATTTAATAGGAAAAAGAAAGTTAAATTTGTTCAGAAACAGAAGTGAAAAAAAAAACTTCAAAATGTAGCACAGCAGATGAGCTTTAAAGATGCAAAAATACATCTTTTTTACTGAGGAAGTAAAGTGAGGGACTGAGAAGACTTTTTTTATCATTCACAGATTTTTATTCAGCTTTATCTTCATGAGAGACCTGCTTAACAGAAGGCATTAAATATTTTAAAAGAAAATTCCTACCTGAATACTACTAAATCTTATTTCAGTGAACAACCAGCACATCCTCTAAGTCATCAAAAGATGAAAGAAGCAAACCACCACAGAAAAGGTAAAACCTTGAAGGCTCACTGATTTGTGAGCCTTTACACATCAGAAAGGAACCAAAGAAATTTTTTTTTGGAAGACAAAGGAAAAGAAAAGGTAGAACAAGTTCCTCCTCCTCTGCATTTCCTGTAAATCTAGGGTATCATTTTCAGCCTTCACAGCAGCTCCAGAGACTCTACAGCCACTTCTGTGCTTTTCCAGACCACACAAGAGGAAAACAAATGTGAAGATGAGAAAACTATTGTGTGCTGAATACATAATCAGATTCTGAAGATAAAGTTACTGAATGTTAGAACAACTTTCTTAGCATTCTGCTTTTTCAGGGCGGTAAGTGTTTCCACCAGGCAGATTGAATTTTTCCACATAATAAAATTTCAGAGTGTTCTCCAAATTTTTTTTCCAGATAGCTTCACATCCCCCCAGTGATGGAGATCTTACCCTTGGAATGTTTCACAGGTAACCATTAGGGGTCCTATCCTTGCACAGTAACATTAACCTTAATAAAAGAAACAACGTAGTTACTGAGGAATCAATTCAGTGGGAAAGGAGTTGTGAGGAAGACAGACTCCAAGGCATTTGAGACAAACCTAGGAGCTGCTTTCAGAAAGCCATAATGCAGGATGACAGACCGGCTCTTCTAAATCCCCTGCAGGGTGGTCTGTCTCCAGCAGCTGTAACAGCTGGATCTGGATCTTGAGGTGACACCCCACCCCAAGAGCACAGGCTCCAGCCCACCTCCACAGCCCAGGGAAGCAGCTGCCTTCCCCATCTGGCAGCAGCTGCAGCCCCAGCACCTGCTGCAGGGATCCAGGCAGTTGTTCCATGGCAGAGCTGGAAGGGCCAACTGCTGCTGGCAGCACAGAGCAGGGCTGTTCCTGCAGCACAGGCTGCGAGAGCAGCACGCAGCTGCTGACACTCGCACAGCCAGGCCACTGCTGCAGCTGCTGCACAGGAGCCTGCAGCAAATGCCATTTGGCAGCAAGGCAGGATGTTCCTCACCTGTGGCACCACTCCCCTTCTGGCCAAGGCAAAATGAGGCAGGCAAAGTATCCAAAAGGCCACATTTGGCCTAACAGCAGTAGCTGGATATGGAGGACTAAGTCTCAACATTCCTTTTGAACAATTCCATATTTCCTTTGGCTACTAACAGTAGCTGTATTTTCTCCAAAAAGGGGCCATCTCTAAGCTAACCCTAACTAGGCCTAGAACATTTTGTACAACAGGTTCAGGACCATTAAAAGACAGACAGTTGTGAATTATACTGAGTACCACTCACTCCTGTAACAGTCTGACAAAAAAAAATAAAAATCTGTAGCTCAGTCCATCATTTCAGTGTTTATCCAAAGCTACAACACCCAAAGAAACAACTGCATGAAGGCACCAAAAGATTCAACAGGATTACCTAGGAAGAAAAGGTTTTACCCTCTGGGATCTTCCACAATAGCTCAGGAAGTCAGCATTAACACACCTGCAAGTGCACAGACAGCATCCTTGGAAGAGCTTACTTTTGAAAGCACCAAATAAATTTTTATCCCTACATAGAGCGCAGCATCTAGAGTTAACTCTATTCCATAAAGATATATGAGGTTTTCAAGAGACATAAGAAACGCTGGCCAAGAATATATATTGTTAAAAATCAATTCACTATCCCTTGGGTAACTTACTCTTCAAAAGTTGAGAGAAACTAAGAGCATGGAAAACTCTTTGAGTCCAGGCCACAAACCCACTCAGAAGATCAGCTGAATTACCCAGATCAGCAGCTTAGAAACAACAAACCACTCAGAGCTGTTCTGAATAGCATTTGAGATACAGCAAATGATATTACTTATCTCCTTGCATATCTCCTCCTGTAATAGAAACAAGATTTACCTTACTGTTTTATTCACCTCTTCAATTACAATCAGACAGTTCACACACCCCCTTGAAGTCCCTGCCAGGTTTTGCATATCTCCAAAGACAGGGAGTCTAGAGCCTCTCTGGGCAGTTTGTTCCAGCACTTTACCACCTTCCCTGAGAATTGTTTTTCCTTATGTTTAATTATCATTTCCCAAGCTGTAACCTATATCCACCGCCTCTCACCGTCAGACTCCAGCTCCAAGAGAAATTTGATTCTGTATTGTCTGTTATCACCCATTGTACAACTGAGACAGCAACAAGATCCTCCTGTAGCCTTCTCTCCCAGGCTACACAAAGCCAGCTCCCTTAACATCACCTTTCACACAAAAATGCTCCAGAGCCTCCTCCCTTGCTAGGTAACCCTTCACTGGACTTGCTCTGCTTTGTCAATGGAGTGACACAGTACTCCTGGCAGCAGTGCTCTCACCTGTACAATAAGAACAGACTCCCTCAGACTCCTGGCACACTGGTGCAACCCACTATGTACCTATTACTACTTCTAGAAAAAATCCCTAATTCCCCTTCCAAGCACTCCTAACAAAAATCAGGTTTCTGGATGCAAGATTTTTAAACAATCCAGTCCTGAGTTTCCTCCTTATAGAGTCAAACATACTACTTGGCTTCCTTTTCCCATCCATTATAAGGAGAATGGCTCAGTAAGCAAGGATAATTATCAGGTCTATAAAGAACCAAGTCTAGCTCCAGATTGTATCTGCTAGAAATCCACTCAAACCCAGAAAGATTTAGGACACTAATTCACCCATGACATTAATAAGTCAGGTAATTTTCTTTAAATTCACACATACACTGTTACAATGGTAATTACTTCAAAGCTACTGAAACAAAGTGTAACACATCCCCCAAAACAGGTGAAGTTAAGCCAATACACTCAGCCAAGCAAGTAAAGGCTTTAGTACCATAAGAACAAATTTAAGATGCCTGTGTAACTCCCTTCTGGGCTATCAGGAGATGCAGTGCATTCAGACACAACTGAGATTTTTTGGTACCTCAGTTCTTCTCATCCCAAAGTCCCACCTGTCTCAGGATCACCTCTACAGACTTCAGCTACACCCCTCTGTGCCACCCCTGCTCATTCTAACCTTGCAACAACTCTAACAGTGTATCGAGACTGTTCTTAATATGAGTCATCCGTGATTATTAAATTAACTTCTGTTTCAGACAAACACTCAAAAAACAACATCCAGGCATATCGACCAAGACACAGACTGAAAGGTCACCTACTGCAAGAATCTAGCTGAAGAGATAAGAATGCTTCTCTGTTTTTACGTAACTCAGAAGACCATCTGGTAAAAATTAAGCAGATTCACCAGCTGTTCGTTTAGCAAAAACAAGCTAATTTACTTACCAGCATCAGAAATCAAGAAAGGGTTTTAGGCAAATATGCCAGGATAAAGTTTGCCCAACGCATTTCTACTCCCACACCCAACTATTTACAAGTTTCATCATTCTACTATTTGAGCATCCCCTTAAGCAAAGTGAGGGAGGAAGGGAAGAGGGGGAGAAGAAAAAATAATATTTCTGAAGGTCACAGAAGACATTTCAACCTATAGCTACCAAGCAGACAGGAGTGAACTTTGCCCACACTCTGACATGACTGCAAGCCTTCCAAACAAAGCAAGCTGGGGACAAAGTCTAAACTGGTAGCATGAAGCTCTAACCACTTCTCAGCAGAACTAACTAACTCAGCACCACACTAACCACTTTCAAATGGATTCCAGCAGACTGAACTCTCTCAAGACTCTGGAGCAAATTCTGATTCCAGAATACCACGAAGGCAGATCCCTAGGAAGCTCATGAGCTGAGCCAAGACATGAACTCAAACATCCCAAGCCCCATGCTAACACTCCAGTGTTTAAGCCACACACGTTACATACAAAGAGAAGTGGTCAAACTGAATTAAAAAACAAACCAAAAGTCAGTACCCATTAATTAGTACTCTATGCTACCAAACCCATTTGTCTTTCCTGAGTACTGAAGACAGTCTTTACCCAACAAGAATGTTTTAGTTAGGATTATCCCAAAGTTTCTGTGTTGGTTTAATACTTTTATTAAGTATGTCAATGAAGGCAAAACCCCGAGGTTTCCTGAATCATTCTGCCTTTACAGTATCACATTAGAAAAATTGACAGAAACAAGAAAATAATTGTATGGGTCAAATGTGTGCTGCACATTTGCACTCATCTCCTTTCTCCTCATTGTCTCAAAAGCAGCAGAACTTTAAAAACAACTCAAGAATAAATAAAAGCCACTTTCTAGATAAGCACACAAAGGAAGAGTATTAATCCCTACAAAGAATATTTTAGTCAGCATCCCACAGACACTTTTTAATTTCTTGTGAAGAACAGGCCAGCAAGGAACAGACATATTCTTCAAAATCTGGAAAAGGCACTGGCATGGTTTAACTCCAGCCAGCAGCCAAGCTCCATGGAACTCCTCACCCACTGCCCCAGCACTGGGACTAGGGAGAGAATCAGAAGGGTAAAAGCTGGAAAACTCATAGTTGGAGGCAAAGACAGCTTAATAGGTAAAGCAAAAGCCCTACACCCATACAAAAACCCACACAAGCAAAGCAAAACAAAGAAATAATTCCCTGCTTCCCATGGTCAGGCAGGTGTTCAGCCACCTCCAGGACAACAGGGCCCCACCACACATAGTGGTTACTTGGGAAGACAAACACCATCACTGTGAAGATCCTCTCTTCCTCCTTCCTCCCCCCACTTTATATACCAAACATGATATCATACGGTTTGGAAAATCCCTTTGGCCAGTTTGGGTCCCCTGTCCCAACTGTGTCTCCTCCCAGCTTCCTGTGCACCCTCAGCCCCTTCCCAGTGCAGCACCACAAGAAGCAGAAAAGGCCTTGGCCCTCCACAAACCCTGCTCAGCAATAACAAAAACATCTCCTTATTATCAACTCTGTGTTCAGCACAAATCCAAAGCAGAGCCCCGTAACAGCCACCGGGAAGAAAATTAACTCCACCCCAGCCAAAACCAACAGGCATCCAGAGCAGGGAAACAGAAGCACGTTCAAACTCCAAGCATAGGTCATACCAATAGCACAGGCCAAAAACGGCTGAAAAGAAAAAAAAAAAACAAATGAAAAACAGTTTTCTAAAGATATTAAAATTATATAAGCTTTTAAAAGCTTTTAAAAGCATCAGGACAAGAAAGGTTGACAGTGGGATAAAGGAGAAAATAGTAGAGAAGAATTCAAAGAAGGCAAGGGCATATCAGAAAAGCTGTGAATGAATTCTGTGCACTGCTACCCACTGCTGAGGAACTTTGGGACCATCCTGCAATACAGCTGATCTGTACAGAAAACACTCTCATCCTAAAATGTCAGCAGAGACATAAAGAACAAACCACTAGATTTGTGAGAGTCCCCAAAACTTTAAAGGAATTTAAATACAAGTTTTTTCACAGCAAACTCCTCTTTAAATCAGTCTTGATGAAAGGTGAAATCAACAGTCCATTCCCACAGTGCTAGCATGAATTTTTTGTGGTGCAAACCAGAAAGGGTTAAGATTTCTACAGTTCAAATTTGTCTTCTGTTCTAATAAGAAACAGCAGAAATTCCAATAAAGTATATAGAACAAGCTTAGTATGCACATATATACAACACACTGAGGAAAAGTAAACACAGCTTCTATAGAGCAAACTCACATATCCCAAAACTACTCAAATGTCTCTCAAGAACTCGGTCAGTTGAAGAACGTAAGACTAACTCAAGCTGACACAGTTTATTTCCAAAATTTTGCAATAAACCCCATCATCAAGCTTTCAAAATGCTGACTTCCAGAAACCAGGATGGGGCAAATCCATTCACATTCTCTCAGATTTTTCCTAAGGAGCAGCCACTGCTGTAGAAGAGACATTAGGCCAGCTGGGTCTTCGATCTGAGCTGATATGGCACCTTTGGTATTTGCTCACACAAACAACCTGACCTTTAACAAAAAAAAAATTATAGAAGTGACTCAGTTCCAGTGTTCTTGTCTTTACAAATTGTTTCCTGCTATAGATAAAATATGAAACCTATATAAAATAACCCAAGGGCTAACGTACTCTGTTCTAGTTTCAAAATGTCTCTTAAGAATTTCAGCTTTAATGAATTATCTTTTGAAAGCATTACCTACTGCTGTGGAACAAAGACCTGCTCAACCAGTCAGACATAGAGGACCAGCAGATGACTATTTCGATAGACCAAACAACATGTCATGCATACATGTGGGCTTTGATTTCCTCTTTGAGCAGTTTCTTTTTACAATTGCACATTAACTAGTCAACTCTAAAAAATGGGCTTAATTAGTAGGTATCAATCCAGTCAGTAAGCATGTCATTTCCTTTCATTCAAATAATGAGGGACGAGTAAAATGTTAGGTACTTCCCCAGGCCTTTTATTCTAGTTCCTACAGTAGTTAAAAGAAAGGACTCATCCAATGGCTGCCCCACGTATTCACAAATTTATTCACTGACTAGAAAAATATGAAATCCTATCAAAGATATGCCACGTAGTTCCTTTAAAAAGCTACCTTTTGCTTCTGGTATGGAAGTGTGTGAAAACTAGGCTTGAAATGGTAACTGAAGCATAAGAACAGCCCAAATACAGAGGAACACTCCACCCTTTCAGGCTTTCTAGCTCAAATACAACATTCTCAAGATGGGAGATTCTCAAGGCCTCTTGAGACATGTAGCAAATGAGCTCAAATGCTCATCCTCTCTCACACCTCCTTCCACACAAAAATATCAACTCAGCAAGTGTAAATTTTACTGTAAATGATCCTTGATTACCAATATATATTAGCCATGTGGTATTTTCAATATGACAGTTTTCACAGTATCTTTCAATGAAAGCCCATTCGTGGCCTTTGGGAGTACATATAACTAATAATTTCAATATTATAATTAGTATTGGTTGTCATGGCATTTGAAAAAGGATCCTACAGCTACCACCTCTCAATCTGTTTGAGTGACCTACTAACCCAAATACCTATATGAATGGGCTGATAGAAATGGTGACATGATTACTATGACGTAAAGAGTCTTTTCAAGGTAATTGAATGAAAAAAACAGAATAAACCTCTTTCTAAAGACAAACTGGTGCTCCAGTGGTAAATTACTTAGGTTCCTACAGTAGGTGTGTAATGCACACAAATCATAGTCATAGTAGCTTCTTTCTTCTCCATAAATGTCAGTTAGTATTTCTAATTAACTACCTGCCCTTACATCAGAGAAATTAACTGGCTTTTCCATGAAGAGCTAGCAATGGGAATATCCAAGTTATGCTTCTAAAAGGACACCACAGTTGGAGTCAAACTTCTTATTTGTGACTCTGGAACCCACTTCACCTTCAGTTTAAAGGCCAGTAAATCAAATTAGCCTTCTTCTGATGAACCTGAACTTTGGGATGACAGCTGAGCCTAAAAATATCTAAAGAAATCAAACTCCAAAAGCCCACAAAGAATAAATTACTAGAAGTGATGGCAGAAGTGACTGGTAGCAGACAATGAAAATGGCAATAACCAAGATAGAACACATTAAGCTTGCAGTATGTTTTTATCATGTCTCTTGGCCCTAAGGCCATTTATAGCAAACAAGCCAAAGAGGTCCAACTACCAGTACCAAAGGTGTTACTGACTGTGTAATGCGCAAGATTATAATGTGATAAAATCCAACAAGGATTAAAAGGAATTCTAATCAAAATGCAAATTAAGAGGCCTCACAAGTATGAGCTTCAACATCCTACAGTGTCCTAAAGGCCTCTTTTTCACACTGAAAAACAGTCCTGTTATCCATTCTAAAATTTAACTGAAAATACAGTAACCTATATCCACTAAAACAGGTCAGGTGAAGCAGTGCTGAGCATCTGGGCACCTGATGATTAGAAAAACCCAGCTGAGCCCACTTTTAAGTAAAGATACCCAGTAGGAGGGTACGATTAAACAAACCTGTCTATACCAAACCCTGATTTCCAATCTCTAGAGTACTGGATTTCTTTCCAGCTACTGTGGAGAGAGCTGCAGAGCTTAGTTCAGCACCCATTGCACACTACATTCTACAGAGAGGCCACACAAGGTTTGGTTTGAGTTAGACTGAGGTTTAAGCTCAGACAGATCTGAACAAATGTACACCCAGGTATTTTGGGAGACCTTCTGATGAAAATGTAGGCCTCCAAGAACTTTAAATCTTGGGAAAGTGTCCTCCAGCTTATGTTTAAACTTTGACTGGAACTCTCTTAGCAACTACCTTTTGTTGAGGACCTTGTTCCAAATTCCCAAGCAGTCTGCTGAAAGCCTGCAAAGAGAGCAAGAACAGCTCTTTCTGCCCCAGTACCTTAATGACAAAACATGTCTCTTTCTTTCGGAAATCAATATTAAGGACATCAACTCTGAGATTTGTTCAGAACTCACAGTGAGTGCTTTATCCTTACAGAAATGTTTGAAACACTTTCCAGCCCCCACCCTAAGTCACAGTCCAGGGCCGGAATCAAGGTTACTGACTTGAAGTTATCCCTGTATCTGCCTACCTTTTCCACCCATCAAATCTTTATACTGGCAATAACTTAAAATGGCAAAAAACCTGAGCCACCATGCCAACAAACACAGAAGAGAGCAAAGCTCACTTAGTGCCCTTAAAAAAAAAAAAAAAAACCAACGTAAATTCTGCACACAGACTGTTGGACAGTGAAAACTGACAACTGAGATAATCTTCCACAGGGCTGAAGCAGACAGAACAAAAAAAAATACAAAAAAAAACCTTTATCTTGTCAGTTATTTAACAGCACTGTGTTAACCTCCAGGTGAAAAGACTCTCCAGTTTCTTTAATTTTCACCATTCCAGAAGGAAACAAGTAGATTGAATTACAATTAAATCTTTAAAAGCAAACAAAACAAAAAATAATAAACTGATGTATCACCATCATGGTCAATTTTATAATTTAAAACACAGTCATTCAGCATGCTTTCTCACTTTGCTGCAACTGATGGCAATGAGGTTCTTCCTTCCCAATTCCCCCTTGCTCCTCCCACAAACCTGTTTTTATGAAAGACAAAATTGACACAAAAGTTGAATTTTGAAAAAAAATGGACATTTTTATAATTTTTATACACAACTGTGTGAATCACACAAAAGTAGTCAATTATCCAGTTTTAAAAAAAAATTGAAAAAGGAAAACAAAAAAAGCACATACCTTGGTTTCACAACGAACACAGATGAAAGAGGGGAGAACTACCAGAAATCCGTTGTTTCAATGAAAGCATGGATTTTTGAGTTTTGTCATTTCACTCTGAAAACTTCCCACCCTGACCAAATCCTGAGCTACTTATTTATTTGGTCAATGAAAAATGTGAGTTCTTGGAAAAATTTCCTCCTGAAGCTCCAATGTGCCAGATATCCTTGTAATATATGGACACACAGGAACTGTCAACTCCCACAATACTGCAACCCTCAGACCCACTCCACATTTAGGATTGTTGTGAGGACAAGCACTCAGCATGAAGAAAGTGGTCCTACAGGTGGACATAACTTATGAGGACAAAAAGATATTCTTGCAATTTTATTTCCAATCTTAAGTGAAGCTGTAAAAACAAAAGTGCTAATGTGCAGAAACATCAATATCTGATATTTCTGCCAATATTCAAAGTTAAACTTTGGGAATGAAGACCAATCTATGTCAATTAAATGAAGCTCTGTGCAACTAAATTTTACAATTTAAAAAGGAAAAAAAACCTGTTTTCTTTATAGTGAAAAGTAGACCCCAAACATCATGAGATCATATTTGTACCATGTGAGCACCTGAGTATCCCACTGAAGATGGAAGAACACTTTGCAGTTAAACACAACAAACAGCAGAACAGTTGTTAAAAAATTGGTAGAGATGATATGCCCTTATTTCCCCCAGTATGTGAAGTATGTTGCAGCATCACTCTTAATAACTCACATGCAGCTACCCTTTTGAAGAATTTATGCTACTAACACAAGCTGTTGTGTTTTTTCCTATGGAGTTTTTCCTTTATGCCAATGACACTTTGTGGAGAAATTCTGAATTGCATTTAGTAAAAAAGCTAAAACTTGTTTGTGCACTGAACTCCACATCAGCTACTTCCACTGGAAACAATCAGACTAGTCATGTACAAAGCAAAGCTTCTGCATAATCTTTCCTAAGTGTGGGCCTAAGAAGGAAAAGTTAGGCAGGTTGCTTTTACAGCCCACATGCATGAATACGTATTTTGTGCTCCCCGGGTAGCACACAGTAGCCTCATTAAAAAGGAGAGGAAAAGAAAATTATTATAAACCACACAGAACAGGCTTAAGTTGTTTTGAGACATTAAGCAAAAATATTTTGGTAGATCACTCACTGTGTCTTATTCTATACTTAAAATATTTTATAAAATTCCATGGGTTTATGTATATATATATTTACATATATGCGAAATACTTTTTAAAAAGTAATTCTCTTTAGTCCCTCCAAACACAGAAGTAACCTGTTACTACAATCAAAGCTAAAAAGAAAAAAACAAATGCAATATGAGTTCCTGCTCTATCTGAAACCCAAGGCAAAATCCCTAATAACTCTGGAAGATACACAATAAATCCATGAAAGCTTCACAAAAGCATCAAGCATCAGCACAATTATGATTTCATTAATTTATTTTTTTAATGGAGAGAGAAAACCCTTTCAACTTTCAGAAGTTTAAAGACCACTTCTCTATCCCCCTTAAACAATACTTGGGAAAGGTGAGGGTGAAATGGTGATGGAAGTTTCCCTCTCAATTTAATTCACCAAAGACTAGCTGAACTAAACTACAAAGACCTGCTTTTGAAATTTCCACTCACTGTGTGCAACATTCTTCAACAAGACACCTCACATAAACATAGAAGATGGCAGCAGAATTCTGAGAAAAGTATTTATTAATTAAAAGGTACAGAAAATATAGAAGGGAAAATCAGGCAGAATTACTTTGCACATAATGTTTTATTCTCCATTTTAAATTCTTAGTGAATAAGTTGCAGATTCCACCAAGTATTTAAAAGACCAAAAAACCTTTACTGTTTTGTAACAGTCTAAAGATACAAGGCCTAATAATGACTGACATTGTCCTTTACTAATCTGAAGCTTTAGCAGCATGACAATTAACAGTTCAGTACTTCAAAATCGGGTAGACACTTGATGTTATCTTTAAAAGAAATACAATGAAACAGCAAAACAAAGCTGTCTGCTGAAATACAAGAGGAAAATGTTTGGGTTCTTTCTAAGTAAGGATTGGCATATGATAAAATATTTCCTGTTTCCTAGGTTCAGACACATTATGTCATCCACCCGTGATCTAAAACTGGTTTGTGTGACTCCACCACCCACCTGCAAGTTTGCAATGGTACTTACTTGTCTTCATGGTACCAAACACTGCAGTTGCTCATACTCTTATTAATGTTTTCAAAATCCAAGCACAACAATACTGCAAAATAGCACAGAACACCTGGAAAGCGTAAATCTAAATTGAAAATTCTATTAAATGAATATTCTTACGTTCACCAGTCAGTAATTTCATCATCTGGGATTCCTGATTGTAAGTTCAGGAAATAATGTAGGATCCCATAAGGATCTGTTCCCACCGGTATGAATGCAGAATTGGGGTCCCAGTTTCCTTTCACACAGTGTGTTGTTCCTGGAAAAACTCCTTTGTGAAATCCCAGCTCTAAAATTGGGATATCACCTCCTATATACATAAAAGTATCTCCAAGCACAACAAAGTAGTTCAATATAGTAACATTTGGTAAGCATTTTAATGAATACAGGTATAAGATATTGGGGTACAGAAGATATTGGAAGACAGTTCCCTGTTATCAGCTGGGAACTCCATGAGTTACAGCAGTGAGACACCAGGTACCTTTTGCAAAAGGGGAATTACTTAATTACATAATACACAGGAATTGCTGTGCATGCTACAGTCACCCTACCTGTAGCTCCAAAGAAACACACACACACACAGTGTGAACTGGAGGGATTACCTTTTTTTTCTTTTTAACTAAATGAAATAATTTCACTGCTAACAGCTGGAAAACAGTCTTTTAAGGAGCTGAACATACAGATGGCTGTTTTACAAATCAATCTAAGAATATCCAGGTGCCTATTCATGTAAGAACCACCACTGCAAATGCACAGAGCTTAAAAAAAAACCCTGATGGATTGAAAAGCAAATTTTTAAAAAGTATATTCAAATATTATCTGATTTTCTTCCCAGATATGTTTGGCTCTCCCCACTAATCCAAACACAGGTATCCTTCTCTCTTTCACTTGGTCTTAGAAAAACAATACAAAAACAAGCAATATTAAGAAGTAATATACACTCCTAAACACATCACTTTTACTTACAGAAAGACTTTATTCTGGGGATAAGATTTGGAAGTCTGCAGTTAAGTTACAACCCTTTTGTAGAGAGAAAGAAAGGTAACAGACAACTCTGAAGAACATATTCTTCCCTTCTACACAAACACGCTGTTGTTTGGAATGGGGTGGGAAGAGTTTTACCGTCATCACAACAGTCATAGGCTGAGGCAACCATGAAGTTTAGTGTTGATGCTGGAATGGAAACACCTCTGTTCAGCACTAATCTGTAGCACCAGCAAGTGATTCACTACAAACACTGTGACAAATCATGTGGACTGGTGAGTTTTGTATCCTCCCTGGCATTTGCCTCTTCCAAGTGAGCTGCCTCACAGCTGTCCCAGGGCCTGGGTGATTGCAGAGGATAGGAACAAGCAAAGTGGATGAAAAAGCTTTTTTTATTAAATTAAAAACTGAAACTCTCTAAGTTAAAGAAGACATTTTGTTCACGCACCTTGAGAGAAGAGGGCACACACTCCCCATTTCTGACAAACAAAAAAAGAAGGAAAGCGAGAGCGGAGGCTTCAGAGGGTGGGCTTCACACCCACCACCCCAGACCTCCCCACAAAGAACAAGCAGCACAGCAACGAGGAGAAAGAGAAAAGCAGCGAGAGGCCACGGCTGTGTGGCGGCGGCTCGAAATTTACCTGGAAATCAGCCAATATCATTTCTCGGTCCATGTTGGACGCCATTGCAGCCAGCTGCGTCCCGGCTCTGCTCGGACCCGCGCACCTGGAGCCGCTGCCGCGGGGAGGACGGGGCAGGGTGGGAGCTCAGGAGCTCATGGAGGCGCCGCGCTGCGCTCGGGCTCCCGCGGCGCCCCCGGGCTGCCCCTCCCGGGGCCGAGGAGGGGAGGAGGCAGGAGAGCGGCGGGCCGGGCGCGGGGCCGGGAGCGGGCAGCGCTGCCTCAGCCGCTGGCCCGGGAAGGAGGAGGAGGAGGAGGAGGAGAAGAAGGAGGAGGAGGAGGCAGCGCCGCTCCCCGCCTGCCTCCACAGCGCCTGTGTCGCACATTTTGCCTGTCATTGAGGTCGCAAAGAGGCGCTTTGCGGCCGCCACGTGACCGCCCGCCTGTCAAGCGCTCCCGGAGCCGGGGGCGGGACCGAGCCGAGCCGGGACCAGGGGCCGAACCGCGCCCGGGCGGCACCGGAGCGGAGCGGCGAGCCCCGGCCCGCGCCCTGCCGGTCCCCCTGTGTCCGGGGGCGGACACATCCTCCCGTCCCGTCCCGGGGGTTGGCGGCTCCCCGGGCCCGGCGGCAGTGCGGGCTGTCCCGGCTGGGCTCCGCCGCCGGCCGCGGCCTAACGGGTCTGTGGGGATGTGGCTGGGGCCGTCCCCGGGCGCTGCGGGGAAACGCGGGCCGGTGCAGCTGCCGGGCGGAGAGCGGCCCTGCCTCTCTGTGCGGGAGAAAGGCATCCATCCCTCCCTCCCTCCTTCCTGCCGTCCCTGCCCCTCTCCCTCTCTCCCTCTCTCCCTCCATCCCCGGCGGTTTCGGTGACGGCAGCGGCTCGATCCCGGCGCGGTTCGCGTCCCCTCCGATCCGCCGTGGCTCGGAGCCCGCACGGCACGCACCGCCCGGCGCTCGGGGCAGCGGCGACTTCTCCCCCGGGTTCCGACTCGGCTCAGAAGGAGGAAATGCATTTTTCACAGGTTTTTCTGAGCCAACCCACCGTGATCTGCACAGCGGCCCTCGCTCAGGCTTAGCACTCCAGCACTGTAAGATGCAATTCTATTATATACCGCAAATAAATCTGCTTTAAGTAATGCAAATCTAACTGTAACTGATGCTTTCTAAGTCTGCCTCCTGCAACCTGATGTTCGTGTACCCCCTTAGCACCAACATAAAACACACATTTGGACGCCAGCTTGCTAATTAGTCCAACATGTTTTGCTCTGCTTTTTGTAAGAGTGTCCTGTGAGTGTCGTAGCTGAGGTCAGAGCTGCATCAAGCAGCTTTCCTGACAGCTAATAGCGCTACATTATGACACCTTTGACTCTAGATGTTTTGCCGGGTTTAGGAAGCAGCGTTCTTTGATTTGTTTCTCTCCTCCATCCGCGAGGGCTGCAGGGAGGTGTCGCGGACTCTGCGAGCTCGCTGCCGCCGCTGGCCCCGGGGGGAGCTGCGTGCGGAGAGGGGCGCAGGGGAAGCTCGACTGAGCCTTCAGGAGGCTCCGTGATCCCGAGGGAAACCCGGGAATCGCTCAGAGCCCGTTGCGGACGCTGCTGGGGAGCGCGGGCTCCGGGGCGCCTGGGCTGGGTGTCTGGCGGCGCTCCGGGCGGGCTGAGGCCACACGGAAACACCGCTTTACCATTCAAAGCCAGTGTCAGAGAAGCTGGCTTTTACATTTTACCCTGTTCCTGCTCTAGTTTATGTTGGCAGGGCTTGCCAAAAGGTTTTTATTGCCCGCTGACGTGAGCTTAACAATGCGAGCTCCCCACCTCCGACCGGAGGGATGATAAATTAATTGCCCTCACACCTGCATGGGCTTTTTTTCCCCCTCAGTTTGATGTTACAGACAGTTCTGTACTAAGTACGAGGTATGGTGCAATGCCAGGGACAACCTATGCTAAATTACAAACAAATCCACCCACACATTACTAGAGAGTAACTACAATAAAGGCTGAAAAGCAAGTTTTAGCAATTGGATTAAAGCCAATTAATTCCTGGCACGAATTGAAGCTATAGGTATGTTGTCAAGATTAGTTACACGGCGTTCATGTCTATTACAGTCATATTTTAAATAATGATATCTATATTAGATCAAAACAGGAAGGATTCGATCCAGAACATGAAGAAAAGGTGAAAAGCTGCACGTGCCCCACATCGCAGGAAGTTCACATTCAAGTCACAGCTAAAGTTTCTGTTTGCCTTCTCACAGCCTCTCTGAGCCATTCGAGGTGGGTTTTATCCTCTCAACGAGTGAGAGACAAATTAGGGAGCTGATTATTTTACTCCTTATAGTGCCCGGTGATAATACCTCCCTCCAGAAGTTGTTCGTTTGGTTTTTTTTTATTTTTTCTGCTGATTCTGGAGCCGACTGGGACAAATCTCTCTGTTTTAGGTGGAGTATCTTTATCACTCATTAGAGGAAATGATCAGGATTAACGAACTGCTTTCTGCAAAGACTTTTGGCAGACCTGCATGGTAGAGGAAGTTTGATGGCATTTTCTGGCCAGGCAGCTTTACTTGCAGGAGGCCTGCAGCACTCTAGCTACACTTTACCTAATTATTTTTGCTATGTGGCATGATTAACAGAAGGTTGAAATTTTATTCTGAACTGTAAACCAACAAAAATAAAGTGTGAGACTGTTGTAATATTTTCAGGTCAAATTCTGCACTAAGTTAGCAACAAGTACCACCACCAAAGCCTGTGGATTTTAGGCAGTAATTAGTTACAAAGTAAGTAATTTATAAGCCATCTGACTGAATAATCTAAGTTTTACATATAGATTCCTTCTTTATGCAGAAAAGCAACTGTGTTTGAATAAATAGATGCTACTTGCATGCATATATTTCTAGAGCTAATTTTGAAGGAAGTTATAATTTATATTTTTGCTTTTAAAAAACGGGGGGAAATGAGGGGAAAAAGCACTATTGCTTCTGGACGAGAATTACCACAATGAGGCCCTTAGAAATACACGGGTTTTTTCTCTCCTTTAGTGGGAATGGGACCGGGGGGTCGGTTGATAAACTGAACTAAGTTTTTTTCCCTTCTTCGTGTGTACGCAGCTCACGCTTGTCACCTTTGTAACATTCACAAACAAGCGTGGATGGGGGAATCAGTACAGGAAAACGCAATTGCAAAGCAAAAAGCAACCGAAGCTGAGAGGAAAGCCAGATACAGAAGTCTGGCTGGGTTCAGCTGCAGATTCGCTGCTGTGGAACCGGCTCTGTTTGACGGCGGCGGCCCCGATTCAGGCCCCGGCCATCTCCGGCCCCTGCCCGGCTGCCAGCGGCAGCTTCCCCCCGCAGGGCAGTGCTGGAGGAGCTGGAACTACCGCAGGTTCCCTCCTTAAAGCACCTCCCGGAGCTGCCTCACGCCTGTTTACATTCAAAATCACTTTCCCGTGGTGTCCACGCAGAAAACAGACGTGCAGATCGCCCCTGCGAGCGATGGGTTACGTGTGCTTATCAGGGAGCCATGACATTGCTGCTTACCTCTCGGAGGGTTCGCTTGGCAGAATTCAGTCCTCCGAGGGTCCCTGAAACCTAAAGCAATCCAGCCATTAAAGCACTTTAAGACACACAATACTGTTAGGCAGAGTGGCGGTGACATCCCCGTCCTGTGCCATCCTCACTTCTTCGCTCTAGGAAGGAAAAGCGAAGTCCTCGCGTCCTCTTGGTGCCCGGGCGCCGTTCCCCTTCAAAATGGCACTTTCAAATCAATCAAGGACACCAGAAACGCGGGAAGCAGGGAGTGCTGCCGTGGACGGTCGCCTTCCACCGTCAAGACAACTTGACATTGACCCTTTATCCTTGACCTTGTCCTCAGGAGGAGAGAGGAACCCGCGCCGCTGCCGGGGTGGCCCCGAGCGCGGAGCCGCTGCCCGCGGGGAGCCGAGCGAGGGCGAAGGGACCGGCACCGGCACCGGCACCGGAGCCGGCTCCGCTCCCCCCGCGGGCAGGTGGGCACCGCCGGGGAGAAGCTCCGGGCAGCGTCGTGGCAGAGGCCGCCCTCCCGAGCTCCCCCGATCCCGCTCCTCCCGCCGGGGTGCGGCGGCTCCCGCTGCTACAACCTCCTTTTCCTTTCATTTTCCTCCCCCCAGGCCTCAGCAGCGCTGCTCCTAAGAGCAGGCGGGCTGCGCCGGCTGTGGCGGGGAAGTGCCGTGCCCGGGCTGCGCGGAGCGGGGACGGCACCGGGCGCGGCGGAGCTGCGGCCGGAGCGCGGCGGGGCCGGGCGAGGGGCGGGCGGGAGCCGCTGCAGGCCTTCCTGCCCGAACTCCGCCGCGCCTCCTTAAATCTCTGCCGTTAAAATGTGGGCGGGTGTTTCAACTCAAAAAGCGCTCAAATTTTTTTTCTTTTCAAAAAAAGCTGATGAGGTTAAAAAAAAAAAAAAAAAAAAAAAAAAAAAAAGAAGGTGGGGGGGGAAGAAGGAGAGCGAAACCGGCTTCGTGTCCTTAGGAAACAGAAGTAGCGATTGTTTGTGCTTAAAAAAAGGGGGAGCGCAAAGCCGCGGGCGGAGGCGGCGGCCGCGGACCGGCAAGTGCAGCTTTATTTCGCGAAGTTGGAAGAGGAGGAGAGCGGGGCTGTCAGTGCGGCTGCGAACGCGGCCGGGCCGGGGCAGCGGCGGCACCAGCGCAGCCCCTGCCCCCGCCAGGAGCTCGCCCCGCGGCCGCAGCGGGAGGAGCGGCTGTCCCGGGGAGCGCCCGGCGGAGCGCGGACAGCGGGATCCCGGCGGACGGCGGCGGAGACGGCTCCGCGCCGCGGCTCCTCCACGCCCTGAGCGCGGGCGGCGGTTCGCGGCAGCCCCCCCGCGCCGCCCGCCGCCCTCCTGGATGCTCCGGAGCCGCCGCCGCCGGGGGCGGCCGCCGGCCGGGATCGCGCCCGCCCGCTGCGCGGGGGCTGCGCGGGGCCGCGGGAGTGAAGCTGCTGCTGCTGCTGCTGCTGCTGCTGCTGCTGCTGCGGGGAGCGAGAGCGCCGAGGGAGCGAGCTGGGCACCGGGACAGCCGCAGCCGCCGCGCCCGGCCCTCCGCGGGCGCGGCTCGTCCTTCCCTTCCCCGCTGGGCCCGGACTAAGGCGACGGAGTGGGATGAAGGGGGCATCCCGAGCGGGAGTTGGATGCACACTGCTACAGGAGACCTTTCCTCGGAGCTGCTGCTGCTGCTGCTAAGTTTCAGAAACCGACTGTGAACAGGGTGGGTTGTCTTCTTCTTCCAAGATCTCAGGTCTGAGTGAGTCTCCGGTGTACGTGTATATATGTTACCTATAACATATACAATATATTGCATAGCTGTTAATCTATTTCCCCCACACGAAAGTGGCCAAAGTCTTTAATAAGAGTTACTCTATATGTGGAAGCAAAGAAATCTTCCTTCAAGTGGAGCTGCATAATGCTGAATAATCACGTGTGAGTTAGGGGCGGGCTCTTGGCAAGGAGGTTTTTTACGAGTATTTACTACAAGGTCTTACTCCAGAAGATTAACCATCCCAATCCTTCTG
This sequence comes from Cyanistes caeruleus, assembly GCF_971803275.1. Classification (NCBI taxonomy): domain Eukaryota; kingdom Metazoa; phylum Chordata; class Aves; order Passeriformes; family Paridae; genus Cyanistes; species Cyanistes caeruleus. The sequence goes on from NC_141709.1 coordinate 28,672,873, forward strand.
TCAGTCTCCGATGCCATGCCTGGTTAAAAAAAAAAAAAAAAAAAAAAAAAAATCTCATCTTTTTTCCGATCGTCAGTCACCCTAAAGAATGGCCGAGCCTTCTGGGAACGAGCTGGCGTCCGCGGCTGCCAAGGGGGACCTAGTGCAACTTACTAATTTGTTGCAAAAGAATGTAAACGTCAATGCACAAAATGGATTTGGGAGGACTGCGCTGCAGGTTGGTATCCAGAGAGGGAGAAAATATTTCATCACTGGTACCTACGTGACCCGGGTTTCCAAAAAAGACAACGTTTTAAGCAGGCTGGTGGATGAAATTCGAGTGGTTTTTCAAACTCGTTGGATGCCATATTTTTATAACTTTAGTGGCTCCAACTCCCTAAAATGACGTACTTGAAATAAAACTGGTCAAAACCATTCTTTCAATCGGGGATCACCCTCAATGTCAAACGGGCTACGAGTTTGCTAATATTTTGTAACTTCGTGGGGAGGAGGCAAGGAATGAGAGAGCTGAGATGAAAAGAAATCAGCTTAGGTGAGCAGGATTTCATAGCAGGTCTGTAAACACAAATGTTCTGTTCTCTGAAGCTTAGGGTTTATATTTTTTTTTCCTTCCTTTTTTTTTTTTTTTTTTTTTTCCCTGCAATGTGCTTTTAAAGCGTGGCTCGTCTGGGTTCTGGGGTCTGCTGTGGATGGTACTTTTCCTTTATACTCTGTTTGTGGGAATGACCTTTCTCATTGGGAAGCATGCTGCTCAGAACCGAGGACCTCCGATGTACATTAAGAGCTAGCCCTGCGAGCCAGGGTTCCAGCTGAATCACTTGCTTTTTCATTCATATTTCAGACTTTAAAATGTGCTTTTTTCAGATCGGCTAGCAGGGCACTGCTTCCACTTATTTCCTTTCTGATCGTATAGGGTGCTGTGTCCTAATTTTTAACTGTAGTTGTGCAGGCAGGAGTTGGAACTCGTCCAACTGCTAATTATTGGAGCTGATGGAGGATTTTGCCTTAATATTAACAGATAATGATGGCAAAAAGGCTAAAATACCTACCAAATAGTGAAACATATGATTTATAAACCCAGAGGGAAAATAAGTGTGGTTATTTGTACTTAAGTTGTAAGTAATGCAATGTGGAAGTGGAGCTATAGATCTTTTTCATTTCACACATTAGTAAAATTTTTTTTTAACCCCTCTTCCCCCAAAACCACGGTAATAATTTCTGAAAGTGGATTTTTAAACAGCATTGAACCTGTGAATGTACTCGAGATATTACAGCTTTTTGGCTTAGCATCAAAATGTTAGAACTGGAAAATAAGCACCCCTTGTTGATAATGCAGGAATGATCCTTTTTTGATAATTTTGCTGAAGCTGGAGGTCTGCGAGCTCCTCGCTGTCCTGTTAAGACCTAAATAGGGCATCGCATGGCAGTGCAGGCACTTGCAGCAACTTTTAAGAGAGTGAATGCGTTTAAACTAAAAACTAAGACAAGCTAAATTATTTAAGAAAGCAGGAAACATTTAGCTAGTTGATTTATCCTCAGGACAAGGGCTGAAAACCGATTTGTCCTACAGGAATGCTGGATATTTTTTTCTAAAGCAGTTAACTGTCCATATCCTGAATTAAGGTATATTTTACACAATGACATAGCATCCAGCTATAATAAACATGCATCCGTGCCCTAACGATACTTCTTAGGGGTGCCTAATAACAACTGAGCTAATGAACCACAACAAAAATCAAAACAGGAGAATCTGTCGACTGATTTTCAATATGTATCATCCTGAAATGTGCTGTGGGTACCTGGCCACGCTCGAAAGACTTCTCTGTCAGTGCACTCTGCACTGTGAGATAATCTCTCTGTAATCTCTCTCTCAATTACAACAGAGAGAGTGCTCCTATATTAATGTAAATGAATTTATATTTTTCCTCTGCATTTATGCTTAATTAAACAACTACTCGGCTTGTCTTGCTCTGTCCTTTTTATTTCTGGTGAAGTGTACCTATGCAGGCCTCAAATACATCTCCTGCCCTTATGCTCTTCGTCAGACTCATTCAATTAATGCTTTCTCCTTCTTTGCCTCTCTCCCCCCAAACATCACTTCACAAAATATAGGGAGCATTTGCTGTTCAGTTGTAGCCCACGGCCATAAAGCAGCACCTTTTATAGGATTTTCTCCCCCTCGCATCTTTAACTGAAGCCTTCAGTCCCCTGGCCTGAGCACTGAAAACTCCCACTTAACCCAAATATATGTTTTGAATTCACAAATAATACAGCCTGAGCTCTCAAAAAGAGATCAAAATGTCCGGATTTTACTAAACAAAGAGAGATCACGACGATCTTGTTTTCTTTTACATCGCTTCCATCTCTCACCAGAAGTGAAAGAAGTGGCTGGAAGTCGGAGCTGGAAGCTTTGGGGCACAGAGAGATCTCTTCCCCTGAATCCCAGGCTGTCTTATCTGCACTTTTGCTCCTGTCTGTGCTTGTAACGTGCTGGGCTACTTTACACTTCAAATGCTGTACATAAATATATTTATTTTTGCTTGCTTTTCTTAAAAAAACTTAATATATATTTTTTCGCCAGGAGAGATTTTCAGCAAACCCCTGTAGAAATTGTACTTTATGCTAAATCTAATGCACTGTAATGCTCGTTTGTGATTTTTTTTTTTTTTAAACCAAGATTTTCAAATTAATGTGTGAATCTCTCTCTAAGGAAATAGAAAAAGAGTTGGGATTTTTCGAATTTTATACTTCCAATGAGACTAGTTACAAGGACAGCAAAATACTGCCTATAGGCTAGAGATTAGACCATATACATTACAGTGCTCATTTTTGGAAAGTGTGCAAACAAAAAATGAAGAATTACAAGGAAATCGGTGCAAACGGTTAAGTTCCAAATAAGAGAGATTTGTGTTCTAATTATGATAGTTTTATGGTACAATTGAGAAAATTGAAAGAAGCTTTTTCTTTTTTTTTTTTTTTTTTTTTCCCTGAGAGAAACAGTCAGAAAATCCAATTATTGTTGTTGTTGTTGTATTTTTTTAAGGGATGTTTTAATGACAGAACATAGCCACAGTTTACTTATAGAGAGGTTATGAAAGTGTAATATAATATATTGATTTTAGAAGAGAACTTCTGAAACTTGGAAACATTCCTTTTGACTTTTCCTTTTTGGGTGACCTAATGAAACACAAATATTGGGGAGAAGAATTTCTTTTAGCATTTATGTTTCTCAACAGACAGAGCTATGGTACAGTCCAAATATTTGTTTTATGATAATGCACAGACAATGTAAACACCTGAAAACTTGTAAAAACACATTCTACATTTGCTGTTGCTGAGGTAAAATATCTGATCCTCAGAGACCCTATATTTGATGTTTAATAAGATTAAACAGTAATGCAGAGGTGTCTCAATACTCAAGCAAATAAAACCGAACTATGCTTAATTTTTATATGTTAAGAAACTGAGATGACCCTCGTTAGGGGGAAAAAAAAAAAAAAAAGGTGTTATATCCCATTTTATGCTATTTTAGGCATTAATCCCTCCGAGGGAGAAAGCTATGACCACCGAAGTGATAACATCTTTCACAATTTCACCGAGTTCTGTAACAAATACATTGAAAACGAGATGTTCCGGTGTGACACCAGTTTTATAGCGAGCCTCCTCTGTCTGCTTTAAATGAGAATTGGGCTGTGACAGAAGGCAGGGATGGGGAGTGAGGACGGGAGGCAGTGCTGGAGCAAACCCCCACCCGCGGTATCCAATTCTCCTCTCTCTTCCACAGGTGATGAAACTCGGGAACCCCGAAATCGCCCGGCGGCTGCTCAGCAACGGGGCCAACCCCAACCTGAAAGACAGCACCGGCTTCGCTGTCATCCACGACGTAGCCAGGGAGGGCTTTCTGGACACTTTGCAGACTCTGCTGGAGTTCAAAGCCGATGTTAACATTGAGGACAACGACGGCAACCTGCCCCTGCACTTGGCGGCCCAGGAGGGGCACGTGCGGGTGGTGGAGCTGCTGCTGGCACGCTCCGAGTGCAAGGTGGGCCACCAGAACAAGCGCGGGGCCACCGCCTACGACCTGGCCAAGCTCTACAGGAGGGCAGCCGTGGTGGAGCTCCTGGAGGCCAGCAGCTCCTTCCCCCCCAGCATGGACTGAACCCCGCTAGGACGGGGTCTCCTTTGGACGTGAGGGGGTGCAGACTTCTTGGGGTGTTTCCCTCCTTTTTAATAACATTTGTTGCACCATTATTTTTTTTTTTTTTTCCCCCCCTCTTCTGAACAGCTGGTAGTGTAAGTCTCAAGAAATTCCAGAGGTGGGTTTTTAGATAACAGAAATGTTTTAAATCCATGCTCCCAGCAGTTTCCTGTACCTTTCACTTTACACTCCTAGGCTCATCCGTGTGTATGTTGGTTGCTCATATCTAGTTTTCCAGTATCAACTTTTACAATTTATTTTAGGTCATTCGTATCGAGTCATTAATACGAGAGCTACTATTCACATGCTTAATATTGCTGGACTTTTAAGAAAAGGAAATAGTTTACTGTGATTTCTCCCACCTCTCAGTGCACCCCTCTCTTCTCCTCACTCCCCCCACCCCTTTCGGTCAGGCTCAAGAGTCTGAGGTCCTGTTTTAGATAAAAAAATCCTTTTAATAAGGGGTCACCTGCAGCTCCTGCACAGGCAGAGTTGGAAGTCAAAGGCTGCGTGGCCTGAGGACAGTGGATGGCGCTTAGATGCTTTAGGCAGTAACTGTATTTTGTCACTAACAAGAGCTTGTAGAACTAGGTCACTTACTTTCTAAATGTAGATGACACTTTTCCTCTTTGTGTATTTAAACTTTCACCAATCTGGTTTTGAATTTAGTTACCAGAAACAGTATAAGTGGTGTTTCTTCGATTGCCAGAGGTTTTAAACAGCTCAGTTTAGTAGTTCATGTTTACTGTGCACTGCAGAAGATGGTTTTTTTCTAGTTTCAAAACAAGCTGCAGAGAACCATTGTCAAAAGCAAGAGGACACGAAGGCTGCAATACAAGACTTCTGGTCACTTCATCTGCTGATTGTAGTTTAGATGTTCTCCTAGTAATATTTGCTTTCCACCAAATATTCTGTTTTGTCTGGAAATAAACTGTTTTAATGACAGCATCTCACAAAAAAAAGGATATTTGAATACAGTGACATTTAGGAAACAGCGCTTTTGATATTCGTGAAGTTAAGTTATTGCTTGCACCTAAAACACAATTTAACCATTGGAAATTTTCCACTGCAACACAGTTGAGAGTATTCACCAGACTGAAACTCATTTGCCTCTCCAGCCTCAACAGGAGCTAACGATGCTCAGCACCGTGTCTATTATGAAACTTTTAATATTTGTACAGGATCTACTTTTTGGGCAGATGGTCAGTTTAAAGTGCTTCATTTTGAATAGTCTAAATTTCAATCATGCAAAATAGAAGGCTCTAAATCAATGCAAAATGAATACTACTTTAAATAGCACTAGAAAGAAGAGAGGGAATACATCAGTTTAGTTTTTAACTTTTGGGTTTTTTTTAAAATTAGCCCCACAAAATCAGTTACTACATTTTCAAGTAAAAAATAATTTGCTGAAACTGTCTGTCACGTGTACTATAAGCTCTGTCACACTGCTGTGTTCTGATTAAAAACCTCTGTGAAATATGAAAATTTGTGTGCATGATGATTAAACGGAGCAGCACAGCACACAGGATTATTGGAGAAATAACCCCCAAAATCCCTGGTAGAAATAGCACTAAACCACCTGAAATGTTAAACCGGGCAATGCAATCCACACGTCCCCGAGGTGAGGTGACCCAAATCGCTCTGTACTGCTCTTCATCTTCCTTTCCTCATGTCCTGGAGGATGCTCCAAGCCTTTTCCTTCTCCATTCCTCTCACACAGAGGAATTCGGTGCTACACCAGAAGGTAATATCCAGCTTTCTCACATTTGGGGTTTCTTTTCACCTGTGCTACCAAGAATCCTCATTCCAAACCCGTTTGGAGTTTCATCAGCATTTAATTTACGCTAAGGCGAAGTTTAAGCAGTGGCTTAATAGAACAACTTCCGAGAAAAATGCCCCGCCTGGTGAGAAATAGCGGCTTTTATTGCGTGCCAGGAGTTCAGGGTTAAAGCCAGGACGAATCACCCCCCGGCCATGCCCAAAGCTCGGCGGCTGAGTCACCGGCGATAGTCTGCTTTAAAGGTGTGTTTTATCTGATTTCACTGCTGTGTTTTCTTCGTGAGTCCCTCAACTTATCGGAAAGAAGATGATCAATTGAAATTCTTAGTTAGATACTTGGAAAGCAATAATTGCTCTCTATTATCCCAGGAAGTTAATAGTTACTGCAAAGAGACTCTGGGAAACCAAAGGAATCAGTCAGCTGCTGGGTTACAGCACCTTGCAGGGTTTGTCAGTGACAAAAGGTGCCTGGCTGCTGGGGAATGGCTTTCCTCCAGAAATCTTTATATTTACTGAGCGAGGAGAAAATAATATAAAGCAACTCCCATTGATAGAGAGCCCTGACACCTAAAAAAGGATTGTAATATCACATGTGGTTTCAGAAATTGCTTTGGCGTTTTCCCCCCAGTATTTTGGCAACATCAAAAAGTCCAGTTTCAAAAATTCTCATATTCCTGAAAATGTCGACAACCGTATCTACCCAGAGATGTAAAACTGCAGCGTGTGAGATGGAATTAAAGATTTTTGAGAGCTTTTATTGAGACATAAACCAAGTGCCAAGTAAGTGTCCAGGCAGGAGCAGAGATCGCCCTGCAGCAGCCCAGGAATGGACAGCAAACAGTGCAGTATCGAGATGAGAAGCATAAATAGAAACAAATACAGCAAACACAGAAAAATATGAAGAAATAGAGCGTAAAATGTAGCTGTACCAGGATTCACAGTGCCCAAGCTGTGTGAGGACACAGCTGTGGGGCAACAGCCCTCTCCCCTGTTTCATTTACACGGATGAGCAAAGCTGTTACACTTGACCTTTGTTTCTAAAATATCCTCGGAACAACGGCGGGGGCTGCTGAGCTCCTGTTGGAAAGGGGCAGATCCTAAAGGGATCCTACAGCGAACGAAGAGAGTTTCATCCGTGGCAGCAGCACCGTGAGAGGGTGAAATGCCCGATCTGTGGGTGCTGGGGAGAGAGGGGCAGAGGTGCGGGGCTGACCCTGGCACCGCCCTGCCCTTAGCCGGGGGAGAGAGAATGAGAAGGTATTTGAAGGTAAATTCTTCTCAGTCCCCAGTGTAATAAGCCACTGCACATTTAAGTACAGGCAAATACTTTCTTTCCAGCTTTCAGTGTGGGGAGAGGAATGGAATCAATGGTTTATTCCATGGTGGGATAAGATTCTAGCCCTCTAGGAAATGCCACTGCATTGTTCACACGAAGAAAGAGTTAACACGGTACAAAACTACCACTTTTCATCTTCTAAAAGAAAGAAAAGGGTTTCTTCCACAAATGTACCTGGGAATTCACTGGGCAGCCAGAAGCAGCCAGACGTTATTATCTCCTGACTAAAGTGCTGAAATTCCCTCGAAAAAGCGAGGGGAGGAAAGCTTTTGCATTTATCCGTGGGGACTGTTATCCTGTGCATGGCGGGGGGGAGTGGGGGGGGGGGGGGGGGGAAGGGACAAAAAAAAAAAAAAAGAAAAAAAAAAAAGAAAAAGAAAAGGAGAAAGAAGGACAGAGAGAGAAAGGAAGATTTCTCACCGGCTCTCAGCACAGCCTGCCCCACCACACAGGCACTCAAAATGTCGGTGCTCCCGGAGGGCTCTGCCGGGGTCCCCGGGGAGGAGGGAGGGTCGCTCGGGCCGAGGTGCGGGCAGGTCGGGCGGCCCCCGGGGAGCGCCGGGGCTCGGGGCCGCGGGGCGGGGGGGCCGCGCCCGGCTCCCAAACCGTTACTTTGGCTCCTGCGGCTCCGCTCCCCTTGCTCTTCCTGTCCAAATAATTTTAAATTTACGCGCCTTAAATAACAGTCTGATTTTATTTATTTAGTTTCCTCCGCGGGCTCCGCCGCCGCTTCGTTGCGTCCCGCCGGCCCCCGCCGTCAGGCCCGGGGCGGCCGCCGGCCGGGCAGCGCTGCGCGGCCCCGGGGCTCGGACACCCCGGCCGCCCCCGCCGCCTCTCCCGCCGCCGCAACTTGCTCTGCGCCCCCCTCCCCCCCTTTTTTTTTTTTTTTTCTTTTTTTTCCTCTACATTTTCCTTCTTCCTTTTTTTTTTTTTTTTCCTTTTTTTTTTTTTTTTTTTTTTCCCCTTTCTCTTTTTCCCTCCCTTTCCTCCCTCTCCCCGCAGCCAGGACTGGAGTCTCCTCAGCGAAACTCCGGTGCTTTCGCAGCCGCAGTGAGTACAGAGAAGGGACCCACGTCTTGCCGGGGGGATGTTTGTAACACATCTTCGTGGCCGCTGCCGGGCGGCGGGGCTCCCGCTGCTGCGCCGGGCTCTCCTCCCCCAGCCCCGCGCCCAGGGATGCAGAAGCATCTTCTCCTACCGCAGCTCACGTAGAAGGCAAAACCAAGCAGGTTTGTCTCCCAGGTTTCCTTAAAAAAATGGCTAGCAAGGTGTATCTCCCGGCCGGAGCTTTTCATGACCTTGTGTTACATTTTAAAACCAGACAGGCGAGACAGGGGGGAGGAAAAATCCACGCTTCTTGGCTTCTGTGACACAGAGGCGAGAAAATTATCTTCGGATGTGAAGTACATGGCACATTTCTGAGAGCCAGATGTGCCAAGCCTGGCTCTGCAGCCCTAATTTACAGAGCCCCACTCGGAAAAAAATAATAATTCACTTCTGCCATGGCTCTGAGTGGTAAAATGGCTTCTGCGTTTTGAAGAAGCACTAAGTACAAATCACCAGGGACATTTTACAGTGCCAAAGGTTCCTGCTTGTCATTTTCTACTTTTTCCCTGTTTGAATTACCTTTCAGCACAGTATCAGCTGTAATTCTGCGAAGTTCAGTTTAAGGATCTACGAGAAAGAGAACTCTCCTATGTTGGATACTTCAGAATAACCTTGACCTTTGATTAGTGCTTATCCCACAAGATAAGTCATGCAGGGAAAGCAGGGAATTGGGCAAGGCACCTGCAAAAGCACAAATGAAATGGCTCTATTTTTAAACTAGTGTTAAAATGGCTTCTGAATCTGACAAAACAAGGGGCACTCAGGGGCTAAAAGACAAAATCTAGAGCTCGGTGGCAAATTTCAGTTTGACACACACAGGACCCTGAGCCAATTTCCTTCATCCCCAGATGCATTTTGTGCCGTTGGTGCAACCAAACTCAAATTGCCAGAAAGGGTAAATTCCCTCTGAAAGAAACTGAATCAGCCAAAAGTATAATCAGCTTTTCAGAGAAGGACAAGACCACTGAACCATGTTTCCAATCGCATTTCTTTGTTCCTCTGTAACTGTTTTCTGGTATTTGTAGAAGTAATTATAAGGGCCACTAGCATTTATGAATTTTTTTAATTAAAGAAACCTAATTCTGGGTAGGAAGCTTGAAACATTTTCTACACAGTGCAGCCAGTAAAAGGTTAAAGTTGATTCACAGCTCCTGTGAAAGTTTTCCTTCAGCAGATAGTGCCTATCAAGATGGTCTTTCTTTCTCCTGCTACATCCTGAGAGCAGGAAACGGGGCAGCATTTATATTGCAACACAGCCCTCTTCACTCCTCAATATTAAGATTATTACCAGCACAATGATATTTTAATGAACACTTTTATACACGGAGGTAATGAACATTTAAAGGAACAGATACACAGCACAAACCACAACAAAATGCAATGCCTTGTAGGAACACTGAGTATTCAAAAGCTTTTCAGGGTTTGACCTTAATGAAACACAAGAGCAATCCTGGGTACAGATCACATTTATATGCAGAGTATACTGCAGGCCGGAATGAGGGCTTCTGCTAAAGTTAATTGTAATTTTCTGGTGAGGGAGGATCGAATGGTCAGGCCTGAAGTTATTAACATCTATTCTGATGGAAATAGGGACATTGGGATACACTTTGTCAAATCAAAAAGAGTACTTTCTGCTTCAGATATGTTACCCCAGAGGTGATGTACCACCATTTGAAAATCTGCACTTCCAAATCAGGCATGCCAGGATGGGACTGAATTGATCAGTCAGGAACTTTTGCTTGCATCTAGTAATGCTGGAGAACAGGCAGAGGAGATTTTCAGTCCACACTAGCTGGAATATACACAGGCCTGGAAATCAAGCTGTTAACTGCTGTAAATGCTTCCTACAGAATGGACTTTTAAAAATTTTCTGAAAGGAGAAGTACACTCTGCTAGAAAAAGCAGTTTTTTCTCTGTACATAACATAGTCCTTGAGGGTGTGACTGTAGGTACACAAACAAAGCTGTATTTAATCTCTCTAAGAGAATTTTATAGAGAACATCTGTTTAAGAGAGAAGTGCATTTGTTTCATGAGCGCTGTAACATTTAGTAATATCACTTCCTTGCATCAACACATATGCTTAAAATAGTCCAATGTCTGTGGATTTTTCAGATGTAATTTGTTTTAGCTCCTGTAAAATAGGGGCTGCAGACAAAGAGCTGTGCTACACTTTGATACAGTCACAGTATTCACAATCCAGCACTGTATGGATGTGTTGCAGAGAACAACAATTTCCTTCCTGTACGAGCATTTTAATTTATGGAAACATACTGTTTTGTGTAAAGAAGGTAGTAGATAATTAACAGTATTCATTTAATCTAATTATAGGCCTCTGAGGCAAAAAGCTGACACTTTTCATTGTGGTATATTCAGGGAAGTTAATTGAAACAACATTGCAGCCACAAGGCATAACATGCCCATCGTATATTTGATACTAATTCTCTTCTCAAAAACGGGACGAATCTGATGCTCGCTAGAGATAAGAATTGCTGTTACTCACTCGAGTAAGAAAAGTCTGGGGAACCTCATTATGCAATGCTGCAGTGCACTGCAATATCTCTGCAATTCCAGAGCTAACCACAGACAACTTAATTTGCCAAATTGTGAGACGATTTTGTAATGTACACAAGTATCTACTACAAATTAAGAAAAGATTGAGCACATTTTTAGCTGGGACGTAGGTCACGATTTGAACAGAGATCTGCCTCAAGAAGCAATAGGTCAATGTACCAACTTTTAGCTCTGTTTAATCTTTAGGAGGAACTGAGCAGTAATAGCAACCTTATCCCTAGGAGTTGTTATTAGAAGTGTAGTTTGTGGATTTAAGCTATCAGTATGATAAACAGATAAACAGACAGCAAATCAGCACTTGCAGATCCCAAGTATATGTATAAAAAAGTCAGACCATGTGCAGAGTAATTTTTTCTATCACCTGATATACACCAACAACTCAATCTTCTGACAACACTGCTGCTTTCATTCTCAAAAGGAAAGTAAAGCTCAGCTCTGCAAAGCTCGCCTTCAGCTTGCAGAAAATGTGACAGCCAAACACACTATTTGTGGGAAAGCATTTTCCATTTATGTTAAAGAAATTCCAATTTTTTAAATAAAAATGGCAAATGCTTTCAAGCTGAATCATCATGGTAGGGGCAAATTTCAATGTTTCCCCCTGTTTTGCCACTGAAGGAGTAGAACTGGTGTCTTTGCAGCTGCAGCAGTACCACGGGGCAGGACATGTCCCACTCCCCTCCCTGGCTCAGTGACCTCCACCTCTGCTTTGCCCGTGGGCAGCACCCAGCCCTTTCCCACTCTCTGTGCCTGTATCTCCAGGCGATGTTTCTGGCTGCTGGGAGCTAAAATTGCCAAGGCAGTGCTGCTGACCCCTGTGACGAATTCCACACAATGTAATGGGGATGGTGCAAGCCCTCTTCGAGGACAAACACCCACAGTGAAAGGCCATCAAGCTGAATTCGGGGCCTTGCTTTGTTCTGCCAGTGAGAGACACTGCTGGCAGCCCTACCTATCATTTCAAAATTACTTGTAGCATTTTCAAATGTATTTTGCAGAAATACTTTTTACTCTGATTAAAGAAAGCCGTATATTGTACTTTAGGCATTTGAATGTTTGTTAACAAAATCAGAGAGAGGAAGCCTGAAAAATAAACAGATAATGACATGCGGTCACCTTAACTCCAGGGCTCTGGCTCAAGAGATCCAGAATATGCGATAAAGATCTCTAACAGGAAAAGAAAATGTGGCTATAGATGTTAGTCATACCTGATTCCTGTTCCTATACCATTACAGATAAATCACAATTTGCATTTATGTCTGACTCAGAAGATCAGCCTAGTCTCAGAGTTCAGTCTGTACTCACACCCCTTCTTTCCCTTGATGCTCTTTCTTCTGCCTGGCTCCTGCCTTCTCTTTCTCCTCTGTGCTGTTTTAAGGTAACTCCCAGCTCTTCCACACTGTTTATCCACCCCTCCATTCCCTGGCTCCTGCCTTCTTACACACTTCACACTCTGTTTCCATTTCCTAGCTTCCCTTGTTTCAGCCACACATCCACCCTCTTATTTTTTCTTAATTATTTCCTCTGGCATCTTATCTTTATCTCCATGATGCTTATTATTTTCCTTACCCAATATATCATACCTTTTCCCACAGCTTAGCAGAATCTCTTTATGTAAATATGTATAACCTTTTTTTTCCCTAGTCATGCAGAACTGCTTCCACAACTGATTTCTGTCCATGATGTCCTAGGAGAATTATTACTGCTCAGCAGTAGTTGTCTTCTTGGACTCTACTGCCTTCATCTTCTCCTTCCTCTCATTTTCTGCTCCCTGGTTGCAGACCTCCTCCCAAACTCTTTCATCTTCGTCACCCATCCTCCTTTTCTCAGCAGCAGCAGCAGCAGGAGAAAGAGAGGTGAAGCACAGAGGAGAGGCACCCACATCTCACAGGAAGGGAGGAGCACTCGTGGTCCCTTGGGCACAGACTGTGCCCGGTTGCTCCAAAAAAGCCCCCGAACGCAGAGTGTGCTCCCTCAGCTTGGGCTGGCCTTTGGAAAACTCAGCAAAATGACAAAATTGAATGATTCTTAACCAATCACATGCAAACTGAGATTTATTTATTTTTTTAGTATTTTAACTTTTTTTACATTTGGATGCACATCTGTGAAACCACAGCAACGCTGCTGCCAAATTCCAACTTGCTGCTTAAAAGGCGCATGGATGAAAGCAGGCCAGTGATGGTGTTCCATTTCAAATTCCTTCTGTAATGGGGATACCAACACTTCTAAATGAAGCAACCAGATTATTATTTTTTAATATGGGCAAAATATTTTTTTAACCTTGTTCTTGAAAATTACTACAGTGGTTTAGCTGGCAACTGCCAAAAAATAAACCTGAGGCAGATGCTTGGCTTGGAAAATACCAGCCCAGTGACAAGCAACTGAAAACAAGATGTTATTATGAAGAACTGGACAAGGTTAAGCAGAGCAGTGTAAGACTTCTAGGTAACCTGCAATGAATTTCTTAATAAAAAGTTTGTTTAAATTAGCAGAACTCAGTCAGATTTCACCTTTTGGGGTGAAGATATTTCCTCTGAAAATGAAAATTAAAATAAAGGAAAATGAATCCAGAGTGTTTTGATGTGAAGAGGGAGAGGGGAGTGTGCTCAATTGAGATTGGGAGCACTATAGCTGAGGACTGGACCATTCTCTTTGGCAACCAAACCAACTTGAAAGATCTACAGAAGTGCAGAAAATAAATGATCCGAAAGTATTCTGTGAAAATGAAATTTTACAGAGACAGCAGAGTGAACAGGGGAAGAAATTATTGGTGGAATAATGTCAAAGCAACAGAAAGGGAAGTCCAAATATTTTGTTAGCTTTGGGTTTCCTAGATATCCTCATCAGTGCAGTTTACCACAAGCCCCAGGGAAAGCATCATCCAACAGTCCCCAAAAAGCTCCACATCTCCCACAGTTTGATTGTTTGCCTTCTATGAAAGCCGAGGCAGCTCAGGAGTTGCTCCCTATGTTGAAAGCTGCGTTTCAGGGCAGCAGGGGTGGCTGTGGGAGTGGTGGCAGGGAGGACAGCTGAGGTGTGACCTGCTCCAGTCCTGCCACGTTCCACTGCCTCCCTGCCAGAGACTTCCAGAGCAGGTTCACAGCAAGAGTTACAGCAATTACCACCGAGTGCTGCTTGGCACCAAAACCTGTCACCCCATTCCTCTGCTAGGGATGAAAGTAAGAGTGACAGAAGCCCTTTTTTATTGTACAAATTAACTGCCTGTTAATTTGCAAGTATAAATGTTTTCTTGTCTATAAAATTAATACTTTTAAATACTTTTAGCTGATTTTAGTGTCACTTGACTGTACCATTGCCTAAAAGATATGTTCTTGTTTGAAAAGAAATTAATTGAGAAAGTCCTGTGACCTTTGTTTTGCAGGAGGTCAGAGGAGGTGAAAATGTTGGTCCCTGTGGCTATCTCACCTCTTTTGGTCTGTTTGTCTGGGATTTTAACAGCAAAACTACACTAATGCTGTAAACTTTCTCTGCAGTTAAAATATTCTGAAATCTCTTGCACAGCCTGTGTTTGAAAATCTTTCATTGCATTTAAGCAAAAAGCTTTATGTTAATGGTCATGATTATCCAAATTATGGTCAAAATGGTGACCTGTGATAACACTGGAGATCAGTATGAAATTAAAACTACTCTAATAAAAAAAATAAATCTGTTTTCATAAACAAAACGTTGAAAATTTTTGCTAGGTACTGTTGTATGGCACACAAATTCTTTTGCCTTTCTTAAATATGCATGTGTTTGTTATGTTTAGATTTCTTTTTGGGTTTAATACTAGGCCTGGTCTGGCAGTGTTTGGCTCTGGGACCACTGCAACACTTACACAATGTACCTTACCCTCCAAGGTATCTTATGCTCAGCACATTCTTCCTTCTGATACAGTTTCCTTTTTTTTTAAACAAAAAACAAAACCAAAGCAAAACAAAACCAAACCATTAAAAAAAAAAGTAGGAAAAATTGGGGTTTAAGGATAGCAGAAAACTTGACAACATGATCTAATGAACCACAAAGCAGCTTTCAAAGAGAAAAAGTAGCAGGAAGTTCTTTCATACCGGTATTAAAAATAGACTGCACCAAGTCCCGGAATGCACACGGCAGTTATGTAATGATTTTTCAGTGACATGCATTAGGAAATATTCTCAGTACATATTTTTCCTTTCTAACACCCAGTTTACTTCTCTGAAGTTTGGAAATTCTTCACATGGATGTTTCTAAGAAGTCTAAAATTATAATGTTCATTTGAATAACCTATCAATTAGCCAGCCACATAATGACAACATCTAATGGTACAATTGAAGCATTTGAATTTAATATACCATTTTCATAATGGTACAATACAAAACACACGATGAAATCCAATATTTTTCCCCCACAAGTTAGGCTTAATTTATTTCTAGCAATGTAATGATTTTGCACTGGAGACACTAAAAGAGAGAAATCATTTGGGTACATATCATAAATATTGAGAACACCAGCTCCCTCGGAGCACAGAGAAGTCTCCCAAACATTTCAAAAAGGTTTATATGTTATTGGGTACTTTCTATAAATGGAAAGACTGAAGGGAGGCAGAACTGCTCTATCTAGCTGCTACCACGCCGAGGAAACTAAATGGCAAATAATTTTGAAGAATGCCTTCCTCAGACTTTTTCCTTGGAGACTTCCCACATGTCTAGGCTCTGTAACTTTGCAGTATAATTTGAGAAGGTAATAAAGGAGTTGAAAAACAGTTGAAATCTAACTTTTGGGTTTTCACAGTTGTATTATTTTCTTGAATTCCTCAATGTTCAGAACAATCTGCAACATCTGCCTATACCAAGAGTATCACACAAAGAAGGCAGCATTACTTTCACAACCTTTTCTGCCTTTTCTGCTAAAAACCACAAGTCCTCCCACAGTCTCTAGCCTTCCATGGCCACCATGAACTTACATTTTTTGTTTCAATTTATACTTCAAACCCAGCAAAATTCCCTGATGGGAAAGCTCACACATCTCTCCCACCTGTGTCAGTATTTCCTAGACTGCCAAGTATCAGGATGTACCCAGAAGCACAACTACAGACATTTTTCATCACTCACTTATGTCAGTGATGGACAGTGATAGGAAGCATTATGGCAAGTGAAATTTTGTCCAATTTTGGCTCCTACTCATAAGTTTTTCCCAGTTAATGTAGTGGAAATTAAATACCAGGAGATCCTAAATGGTCATTTATGACCATGGTAAAACAGTGAGTCTTTTTTTAAGATGAGTAAAACTCTAAGTGTTTGGTCTGGCTTTCCTGAGATATCTTTAAAATATTTTCAGAGCTAAAAATGCTTTTTGTGGAGCAAGCGAAGCTCCACACTGTTCTTTTTGAGAACAGAGAAAAACCTGATCAAAGTACAATCAGATAAAACATCTGATTTATTTTCTTTCATTGCTGTACTGGGGAATGACAGAATTAAAATATCCATGTTTGACATGTGAACAAACTGTACCACATCCAAAATACCTCATTTTGGAAAGACATAAAAAAACAACCTGAGAACAAGTCAGCATCTTGTAGGGGACCTGTTTGTTTGATAAAATATCAAGAAACATCTTAATTGGCAGTCTGAAATAAAATGAAAAGGGGCATATTGAATTGATGTCAAAAATTCATTTTAGATGAAGAGGTAGGAAGTGAACACCAGAGCTGAGGGGAAAAACATGATTTTATAAGATCAAAGTGTCTTTAAGGCCATAAAATGAGAGAAAAGCTGGTTATTAACATATCCATTTGCTTCTAAATGCTGTTATACAAATATATTTCTGGGAATCCAATGCCTAAAAAGTAATTTGTGAATAAGTCAATACTTATTTTTCTGCACTGATACACAGGCAAAGCTCGAGCTGTTTATGAGGGGAGGAACAGGGTTTCATGCATAGTATTCAGCAGTGCTCCCACTTACAGGAAGACTCATCATCCAGCCTGATTAGTTTACAGGAACTGAAGCAAACAACGTTCCGTGTTTTCCTACATATTTTATGACTATTTTCATATAAGCAAAAATCAGACTTTGTCCCTGTTAAGGAAATTTTAGAGCAAATAGAGAAGTACAGCCTCTTGTTTAATCTCCTTTGCAAGCTTTGCTCAGTAACTTGTGAATATTTCTGAGTTTTATTTGATACATTAACTTATTTTTCTATGAGGTTTGCTGCCACTTAATGTGATATTCAAGGTCACCACTACAAATGTATTTATAAATGAAAATTTCTGGTTTGGCCGAATTTAAAACCTCAAGTGTTTTCTGTCCCCAAATAAACATGGGAGGCCTCTTTTGCATATTCAGAGAAAAAAAAATTTGCCTCCCCAAGTTTTTGTTACTTTGCTTGCAATTTTTCTTTTTTTCACAAACCTTTATTCTCTCAACTGAAGTTGCTGATGTGTCTAAATTAACAAGTCCTATTATATTCATAAATGGGGCAAAATTGAGCTCACCTCTGAAACCCAAAGCAAAGCTCTGCCACGCCACATTTTCATCTGCTTTCCAGAAAGGCAGGGATTATCCTGTAGCACTGAAGCTCTGCTTTCATGGTGGGAAGGAATTCTGGATTTTACACTGTTTGCTGGCTGTGCACAACAGAATAGACAATACCATCTGAGCTTGGGACAATTAACAGGATGTCTTTAGAATATTTTTATTACGTTAATCTTTTCTTTTGCTTGAGCCAGCATTCCCCTTGAGAGGAAGAGAAATGATGCTGAGACAACTTAGTATTGCAAATTAATTGTATGGTCCATTTCCCAAGCATTTAATTTGGCCTCAGCAACCTGTTCAACTCAAATGAGTTGTCAAAAACTGACACAAAAGAGAGGCCAAGTTCTTTAGAGGTGGCCAGTAATTTTAAAGGATGAAGGGAAATGGCTGGCATTATTGCTTTTGTCCATGTAAAGCCTCTTCTAAACAGGGTAAGGGAAAATCAAGTGATTTGGCCTCACCAAAATTCATGCTAGTTGAGACCTTTTGGAAATGTTTACTGAAGATGAACTCTGGACCAGAACAGAAAATAGCAAAAATATATGAAACATAAAGAAAAAAGGTGTAGCGTTTCTTACTTCTCGTAACAGGTAAGTCTGAAAATTGGGATCTAAGTTTGGGATAGGAATTGGGATAGATGCACCTGCTCCAACCTGAGCCTCTTACATGCAAAGCATGTCTCTCTACCTGCATGAGTGAAGAGGTCAATACATGAGATCTCTTCTGCTTTGAAGCCAACAAGGTCTGATCTGATTTTTTACAGCATAGCTTGTGTTTTCATTTTTAGCTCTGGTATTCCAGAAGTATTTCCATGTGTGTAGCCCTTGCCTGAGTCCACTCATGTGGACCTCTGTGATTAAGCCATCCTGGATTCCTTAACCCATTGGCTCCAGTTTTCCCAGCCTCCTGCCTGGGTGCTTCTCTCACAGCTGTATGGATTTCAGCTTTTCAAAGTGCAGTTTGATTCATTCTCTCAACACAGGAACTTATCTTCAGCATAAATATTTTTGGAACCACGAAGGTATAATTTTGTAGTTAAATAATCATATTTTCCTGGGAAAACTTAAGAGGCAGTGGGTAATGCACATTAGGATTTGGCACTTTGTCAGACTCTCAAGGAATCTCTCCCTCAGTTAACTCTATTTCACTGGAAATATTTATTGTTCAGGAAGCAACACTTAAAACTTTCTTTGCCATAGAAGAAGGTGGTCTATCACCTCAAAGAAGACTTCCAGCAGCCTGATCACTTGCTGTAATGATGTTTCCCTCTTCCATGAAGCAGATATAACCAAATGCTTCTGATAAGGAATTACTCTGAGTCTAGGACATAGATACTTCAGTTATAGGGAGTAGAAAATTAATAGACATGAATAAAATTTGGAATGGATGAAATACTTAAAATGGTGCATTTTGAAGATAACCAGTTCCCTTTTTGTTTGTGTGTCCTAGAGATGACTTCTTTTCAGATAATTACTTTTCATAAATTTAGATTCCAGAGAAGTATGATTCACAGAAGCGCAGGGATTCCTTCTACTGAGCTGACCTTGAAGAACAGATCTGTTTCGTTCTGTGCTTAGTCTCTTCTTTCCTGCCTCCTCTTATCACTTTGGAGCAGGCAGAACCATCAGTGATGTTCCCTCTGCAGGCTCCGTGCTCCTGCCAGCTCGACTGCCCTGCAGATGGTGGCCAGGAGCAAAGCTCTTGCAGGGTCTGGGCACAAACTTCTTCTAAATGTTACTCAAAAACCCTAATCTGATTCTTGGTACCAGATATCCATTCACTTATTAAGAACAAACACAGCAGACAACTAATGCTGCACTTTTTCTGTTATTCAAACCTGCTGCTAACAATGAGGAAGATGATGTCATTCCCTGGATGTGACAAAGGACTAATATTATATGCAGTAAAAACAATGAGTCAACAGTTTATATTCCCTTGAGATCAAACTATTCAGCAGTTTTGAAAGTAGACTGTTCTTTTTTGTGCACAGAGCTTGTTGTCTATTAACACAAAATGTGTAAAATCAAGATATAATTTGAAAAAAAAATAAATTCGTACTTTCAAGGGGAATTTTTCAAACTGAAAGTCAAATTGAGATATCTGACAACATAAACCAACAGATATTTTTTTTCCCCCACATATATTAATCATAATATTGCAAAAGTATTTTCTTTTTTAGGTCAAAGATACGTTATCCATGTTAAGTAATTATCTGTATGATTCTGAGAGGCACTTTGCAGTTCCCAGTAACAGGAATATGAACTGAGTATTAATGCATAACTAAATCAAACGAAATTTTCTGGAGACATTTTGTAATGGTCTGAAAGATAAGCAAGACCTTTAACATGAACATGTGTTTTGACAGACAGCTGAAAGCAAGGAGTCTAACAATGAAAATGAAGATTTTCTGGAATAGATGAGGATGGAATTGACCAGATCCTGGCCACCTCTAACCACAGCTGCACCTAGCTCAGGCTAGGGCAAGAAATGTTGTGTTCATACAGGTCCTTCCTTCAGCAACTCTCAAACCTTTGTGGAGGATTATTATCCTGCTCATACAGACTGTGAAACCACAGCACAAGGGAGTGACAGCTCAAGGTCGTTTAAAAGTCAGGAGAGTCTGGAAGAGAACTCAGATTTCTCAATCCCTGTCCAGCACTCTGCCCACTGGGCTCCAATGCCTCGCTGAGGATCTGCCTGATAAAGCTCCTCTTCCAAACTCGACAGAATTTAACAACTTTGAGAAGTTTCAATTCATAATATTGTTGTTTATAATAATTTTATTTGGCGGGAAAGTAGACTTGCCTAATTATATGAGGTTCAAGTGCAAGGGAATCCTAGGCCAGCTGCAGTCACCATTCCTGTTATCCTTGCAGACCAAATCTAGGGACAGGAGAGCAAACTGGCTTATCTCTAGATGGGCTTCTATGTAGGAAGAAGTATAATTTTGCCTGCATTGACCCTATCTGATCATATTTTAGATTAAAATGAGCTTTAGAGTGGAAGAAATAATATTCAGCATCCTGACTATTAATTGAAATGAAATCTTAGACTGTAAATCCCAAGGAATTTCTTCTGGCATGCTGTCAAAGTGCTGGATAAAGTCTTTTAAGCTCATGCTGACCACTTTAGTATGTCACCTAAAATAACTGCAAATGGTTTCAGGCATAGGTAGTCCAGCAAATCCCAGGCCCAAGTGATTACTTACCCAAAATGTGGAGGAGGACATCTGGCAGTCCAGCTGGTCAGTGTCCTGAGATTTATTGGAGAACTAAATGCAGGAGGCATGGCTCAGTCTGATCTTTAAACTCTCTGCCTTCTGATGCTTAAGGAACTCTTACCTTTTCAAGTACTTCATAGAATATTTAAACCAAGTATCTAAGACCTAAAGACATCTCAGTTGTTTTGGGTGTTGTTATTCTGCTCAAGTGAGACCAGAAAGCTCGTTAGAACACTTCAATTGAAACACAGACATTTCCACTAACAATTGCTGTTATAAACTCAAACAAAAATCAGACAGATTTCAGACAAGACAAAATACAGAGACTAAAGCAACTTACAGAATTTCCTCTGGATGTCTCAAGTTAATTGCAAATCCTGGTGGCCTGGTATTTTCATTTCCATAGTAATGATTAAAGGCATAGTGATTTTGATCTCATGTAAGAGGGATGAAATAATTTCCCATATGAAATTAGAGTCTCCTTTTCAAGTTGTGTGATATTTTTGCAGGCAACATGTCTTACTGCCTAATGAAAGCCAAAACCTGAATTTACTGCAGGAACATTCACACACACTGCAGCCATGTAGGTTGCTGTTTGACTCCAATGACACACAAAAATATAAATATATTTGATTATAGTCATTATTGTCTATTTAATAAGTAGACTTATGAACTACAAATAAAAATAGAGGCTCATATCCAAGAAAGGATCTTCACCTGATCCTTGTTTTTACAGCTCTCATCCCAGCAATCAACTGTGAAAACTTGCATAAGTACTCTCAGTATGATTGAAGCTGCTCTTTTGTTAAACAGGGTATTACAAGTTAAAACTAGGGACAGATATTCCTATTTAGGAAAATAGCGAAGATCTTAATTAAAATGAAACATATTAGCATTGCTTTGTAAATCAAATCTTACTTAAGCAGATGACACTTCCAAAAGAAGACTGTAATGAGCCTACCCCAATGAAAAGGCATATTAATATTAGGAGGCACCAGCAGGATTTTAATTTCAAAATTTTGTAAGTATGACATCTGAAAAAAGTATACTTCTGTTCAATGTTAGTTTGACTGTCTGCACAAAAATTTCAGACCAGAAGCATTTAAAATTTATAAAGGAAAACGTATTCTAAATGTTAAATACCACAGACAGAAAACAATAAAAAGTTTTTCATGAAACTGAAACAAATCATTAGGCTTTGGATTACTTACTGTATTACTTACTGTATTACTTACTTTCTTATTAGATGTTTTTATTAGATCTGTTAGTAGGTCAGTCCTTTATTTTACATTGCAGTGTCTGTTTAGAACTTCACCCATAACTATCATCTCAACAAATCAATGTATACAGTATAGAATTACTATAGCTTTGTATTATTGATGTGCAGTACTATTAAAAATATGAATATAGATTTAGCTATGGTCCAAGGATTGATATTTCTGATGTACTAATTTGTTTCACAGTTCTACTGTTACTTTTCTCATCTATTAAGGCAGACAAGAATGTTTCATAATATTAAAAGAAAAAAAAACCATTTAGCTGAAGGCCTTTCTAGAGAACAAAATCTGTCTTATTTTCTCTTCCCTGGTAATTTTCTATTATTGGAGGAACAAGAAGGAAACTTAATACCAATTTTAATCTATTTTCCCTGGCAAAACAAAGTAAGAAATAGGCACAGCATTCACAATATGTTACCTGTGTTCTGTCAGTTTGTGTTGTCTGTGGAGAACAGGTTGGCACACAAAATTTGAATGGCTATTGCATCCCTGTTCTGAATAGACCCATATCCCCCTCCAGGAGGGAGCCCTGATCAGTAAATTCCCTGGGTACACAGAAAGGTCTGAAGCCTACA
Source organism: Cyanistes caeruleus (assembly GCF_971803275.1). Taxonomy (NCBI): domain Eukaryota; kingdom Metazoa; phylum Chordata; class Aves; order Passeriformes; family Paridae; genus Cyanistes; species Cyanistes caeruleus. Next base: position 28,695,446 of record NC_141709.1, read on the forward strand.
CTGTTAAAGAGAAATGGGCAGAGAGACCCTGAGAGGGGCCTTGACACATTCTGTCTGCAGCTGCAGAGCTGGGGGTCATCTCACATCCTGGGAGAAGCAGCAGGAACAGATTCCTGCTCCACACCAAGGTTGGAGGCAATGTGTTCCTGAGCAAGGCTGTTTTGGGGATGTAGGATGGAGAACAGACCTGTTCCTGAATCCTAAAGTTAGACAAGTATGCATAAAGCAACTTCAGCCAAGTGGGTACAGTCGGTGGGTTCTCTTATTGACCTAAAGAAATAGGGCAAGATTTTACCTGGGATTATTTATTTTCTTGCAGAATACATAATCTGCCCTATCAGTTAGATGGAATTATTGCCCACTCACAGCAACCTTCACAGCTAGAATGGTATTACTCATTCGCCTCAACAGAAACCTAGCACTGTGGTTTTGGTGGCACACTGAAAACTTATTATGATCTTTCTTGTGTTTCAGATGGCAATGCATTGTCTCCTTCCTGATCTTGGATTACAGCCTGAAAAAAAATAAATTAAAGTGATTAAGAGTAAAAATTTAAGTGGATTTATTTGTAAATCCTGATTGCGGCTTCCCATAATGAATCAGCTTTTTCCCTAGAAGTCATGCTAGTTAGTAAATTATCTATTTTCTAGTATTTTTTTTTTCTAGAATTTCTAGTACTAATTAGTAAATTACCTATTTTCTAGTATTTTTTTTCTAGTATTTCTAGTACCAGTTAGTAAATTATCTATTTTCCCTCGCAAACGCTGTATCATGTACGAGAATAAAATATTGCTTTTCAAACGGGAGTGGATATTATCACTTCAAATGTGCTTATATGTACTTCCTGTGCTTAGATCCAGCCCAGCAATAACAATACCACAATTACCAGAATGTATAATCTATAATGTGGCCCTGTGTAAATCAAGCCCCAGCTGAGCACGTCGCACACATCCTGCAGGATACCACTGCCATTCTCAATTGTTTCCGGTGAGCGCCCTGCATCTGCAGGAGGATTTCTGCTCACACTGACTCCTAACTCACAACTCTGCAAGTCACCTCCTCCCAGGAAGACTCTGGCATAGAGCTGAAGCAGTTTTGTTCATGATTGCCTAAATGGGAAACCAGAAAGTCAGGCTTAGGGGAAAAATAGCTTTGGATCTTTTAAAAATACTTAAGGGATTTACAATGAAAGCACAAAATTGTTGCAAGTATTACAAGGGAGAGTGTTAAGAATTTCAATTCAGTTGTTAAATTACTAAAATAATGCATACCTGGGGTTTTCACACCATGGAGACTTAGATGTATGATCTTAGATACTCATTCTCCCCCTTTAGAAGAGAGCATAGTTTTTTCTCTGTGCAAAATACCTGAAAAATAAATATTTTTGAAAGCAATTTTGCAGTCAAAGAAAGAGCAAAATCCAAACTAAACCAGAAATATGTCAATTTAATTTTGAGACATATTGCAGACATACACTCAGAACAATCTTACAGGAATACTCTGACAATGTCGCTGTCATGATTCAGTTAGTTCAAGCTAACTCAACAGACTGACTCAGAAATTAAATCTACTTGACCTGTTCATGGCTTTATATTTTTAGTTAGTTCTCAGATTAGATAATGACTTTTCCAAACAGATGATGAAATCAATATAAAGTTTCAAAATACTGTAAATTACTTTAAAACATAATTTATAGATATGATCCTTTAAAAAAATAGGTGGCCATTGTGTTATTTGACAACTTTTAGAATTGGACTCAATAAGCTTCTAACTCTCATTCTACTTTATAACTTGGGGACAAACCATCTTTCCTGGGTATACCTAGTTTCCACTGTGTCTCTTACAAGCCAGAAGAATTTTAGTATGTTTTAAAATAATAATGTATCAACTTAGAGGGAATGTATTATGCAAACCCTGCTATTTTTCTCTTTCTGATACAGGCCTACCAAAGAGAGATTCTAGCTGGAGGCAAGTCAATGCAATGCTTGTCTGAATGGTATTTTAAAGTATACCTTTTTCTTGCTGCTTTTGGTACAAAACTATGTGATGAATAAATGATTCAAATTTAATTTGTCCACTGCAGAAGCTGAGAGGGAGTATTTCTTGTGCTAGCATGCATGCCTGGATTACAGAGGCCACTGAGGGGAGCAGGGCAGGGGTGCAAGAAGCACCATGTGGCCAAGGGTAGCTGAAGAACTGACACACACCTTCTGAGGGGAATGGCCAAGTCCTGCTGCACTTCAGCTCTTCTGGGACACACAAGTCAGTGCAGTCATCTAGATCCATACAAACAACTTTTTCCTCCAAGTTTTATTGTCTTTTCTGCACAGGACAGTACATTTGACATCTTACATTCTCTGTTACTGCCTCGTGCTTTCTCTAGTCTGAACTTTTCTAGAAAGATGCTCATAAACTTGAGCATCTGTGCAGTCCCTCTGTAAGCACCTCATACCCCTTTGGAATTAACAGGCAAGTGTAGATTAGCATAGGACAGGGAGCCTGGCTATCCCTGGCTCTAGAAAAAACTCAGGATATTAGGGTCTGATGTGCCACAGCCACTTTAGGGTAAGTGGAAACTGTCTTGGCTGAAATTGTGGATGAACTATTCTGTTTGTCAGGATTCAAGCAGATTCTGGCTGAAGTGACCCAGAAAAAAACATAAGACAGAGGCCAGTGTTGGCACAGGTAACCCTGCTAGGAAATGCACAGCTCTGCATCAGCCTGTCTGCTAAACCCTGAGCTGCCTCTTCATTTTTGTACAAGATTTGGGACAGTCACAGGCATGTGTGGATGCGGCTCTCGCTCAGCAGACAGACAGACCCATCTCTGCTCACACAAGTGGTTTAAAACAAGAGCTTGCAAACCTGTGATATCGGGCTTATGAAATAATCATTAACTCCTTAATGATGCAGATACTTTGGTATCTTTAGTCAAGCCACTAAAAGCAGATAGAATTATCAAATTACTTTTGCCTTATTTGTTGCAAACTTCTTAGCTGTGGCACCACCTTGTGGACATTACTATGTGGAGTGAGACTCGACTGGCAGCAACAAAAGCAAGTGAACCAGGCATTTTGGAAAAACAGCTATGGTCACACATGGTTTGCCAAATGAGAGTAAAATAACTACATTTTAAAAACTATTCCTCAAAATCCACCTACGAAATAAAATGCATAATAAATACCATCATTAGGATGCTCAGTTGTCTTTGCAGCTTTTACCAACTCTTCTGCCTGCCAGCCAAGAGGAGAGGCAGCCTTCAAAACTACTTTTGTTACTTCTCAATTGACTAAGTAGCAGCATCCAAACCCCAGTTCTATTCCTGCTGTACATGCAGACATGACTTTTACACCTATCTCAAGCAACAAGACTTGCAAAGTCGAAATCCTAATACTGAACACATGGAGAAACCTTGGGTCCTGCTCCATAAATGTAAGCCCAACAGTGAGATTTGTGTCCAAGCTAAGCCAAAAGAAAAACAATCTTTGACAAAGATAAATTGGTGGATCTTTTAAATGCTTGCTGACACAAGCTGAACAAAAATAAATTTAAATTCCACTCTCTTGGCCATTAAATTCTCAGAACCTTTTGCAGCTGAGGTAACAGGGTGTTCCTGTTATGAACTCCCTTATCTGCTCTATGGGCAAAGCAGGAAAGCACTGGGGAGCCAGAATTTATAACACAAGATCTCCAAGTTGAGTGCAGCACACATTCACTCTGGGTGTGTCTGTCTGAATAAACTTGGGGAGCATGAAATAAAACATTGAATTGCATTTTCTGTTTCTCTCTCTTCAATAACACACAAGCTGGTACTTGCATTAGCATAAAGTGCAGGAGGAGACAAAGACTTGGATCAATCTCAGAGTTGCTAAAATGAAATCCTGAGCACTGCAGCCAGGGAAGCCAACTCATCTCCAGTGGAGCTCATCCCTCACTCTAGAACAGACACTACTCTTGTTGCAGCTGGTGTCCTTCCTCTGCAAACAGCAGCATTGTACCTGCTTTATGAAAGAACAGAGAGTAAAATGACAACTTTTTTTCTTTATTATAGAATAAAAATTTCTTTTAAAATATGACAATGACAGCACTACTTTTACAATTCAGACATTAAAAAAAATATTTCTTAGAAATGCATTTTCTCTGTTCTTCATCTCAAAAAGATGAAAGAGTTTATGAAAAAGGCAATTTTTTTTTTTTTCCTTTGGCATACTCCTACAGTGAACATTACAGTTATTTTATTTTTTGTGCTTGGAAATTCCTTAGCGTAAGACAGTGTTTTGAAAAAATATAGGACTTTCAAACTCCTAGTGATCATTCTCAGATATCAACTATTGTTCTCAATTTAACTTAAATATTTGTTTTGGAAAAAGTAAGGCATTGGCTACCCCTTACTCACACTGAGTGGAGAGATTCTCTTTCTCCTCAGGCACCATTAATGTAATTTTGTTCTCTGTTGCAATTAGTTGCATAATGCAGCCTCATTAATGGCCCTGAATGTATCTGCATGGAAGTTTTCATCCACAAAATTGCAGGAGCAGTTACTGTAAACATGGGGTGAGTGACACGGAAAAGACTGAACCAAGTTTATTCTCATACAGAACTCAGCTTTAAGAAATATCTTATTTCTTATTTTTTTCAGCATGTGAAAATGTTGTATTTGTGCCCATCACATTCAGCTTCCTTTCAGAAAAGATGCTAATAAACTGTGAGTCAAAAATAACCTTAAATCTCCAAAATGGTATTTTTTCCACAGACTTGGAACTCCCTTGAATATTTTAATTATCTCTTTCCTAAAAGCCAACAAAGTAGCATGACACTGGATTAAAATAATTTTCTTTGCAATTCTGCTAGAACTGATTTCTTGCTGAATTAGCATATCAACTCCAAAACCAATTTCCACAGCATCAGTGACCTTATGTCACTTTATGTATTACAGCAGCAAGAGAGAAATGCTTTCAGAGGGTTGTAACAGTTTAAAATTATCCAGTAAAAATCCACTTATTGAACCAGTACATGCAGGAGACAAAGCCTTGAAATTATGTTAACCTGTATGGCCTAAAATCAGATTTCTGCATTTTTAAAGGCTGCACCAACTGACACAGAGCTGTGGTGGTATTATCAGAAAATAAGATGGAACAGGCAGAAATCTGTTCAGGCTGGAAAATCCTGGGAGAGGGAGAATGAACAAGAAAGCAGCAGCACTCCCAGGATGAGATCACAGGGGACAGAGCCCTCTGTGGGAACAAAGGAGGTTCCTACCACAGGGAGAAGTGGTGAAAGGGACCAAACCCTACACATGAACAATTCAGGGGGGGCTTTAATAAGGGGAGAATTTTTGAGGTGAAATTCAGTAAGTCTGCAAAAAAGGATGGATAAACCCAGACTCCTCAAGCCCAAATGCAGAGCCACTTTGGTCTACATAAAAACTAAGTACCCAACTCTCTAGCTATCAGAAGACAAGGTAATATTATTATATTTTTACTGGGAATGAAGGTTGCATAAGCCTCTATGCTTATTAGATATTAGATTTAATTTCCTGTATTACTGAGAAATGGGTGACTTGGAGCTCAGCCAGGCTTGGATAGATATAATAGGCTACACATTTATAAAAGGAAATCAGTACAAGTAGGAATTGCTGCTAGAGGTGTCAATTTGAAGTAATACTCTCCCCACCAAAAACCCCATCCCACACAGGACAGGGGAGACTGAATCACAGATGTGCTGTAAAAGCATTAAGTCAGGGGAAAGTGGTGCAGAGACAGCAACCAATGACTAAGTACATTTGACCTTCATGTGTTATTTTTGTCTAAAGTCTTAATTTTGTGGTTCAACAATGGGCTCATCCCTAGCAAAATTTGATGTCCTCTAATAATTATCACAGGTGTTATTTATACATTTATATTACTTATATTTATTATAATTTATATTATTATTGTTATTATTATATTTATTATTATTCATACATTTATGCCTTGGTCTGTCACTAATATATGAGACTCCATATATTGATAATAAAGAAACAGGTTATTATTGTTTCACTTGCTGAAGTGCAAAATCAAAATAAAATAAAATGCTTTATAATCTATTTATTTCCTAATTGCTTGTGCAATGTTGCTCAATTTCTTGTTTTCCAGTGTGCTTTCCTTTTTCCTTGGAGGCAATATAAAAGACAAAGAATTTTCAAAAGAAGGAGGATCTGAGAATTCTCAATACTGCAAGTTAGCTCCTTGGCATTTTCATAAAGAAAAACCACAGGTGAATTTTCCAACCACTATTCAGCTGATTTTAAAAAAATAAAAATTCTTTGCCTTTCAACATAAATCTTGTTTCAACATAAAGCTTTCGACATAAATCTTTTTAAACTATGAAAGCCCTTTTTGAATTTCATCCTCCTTATTCTGAAGGTACTGTAAGAATAGTTACAAACTTAGTGCCATAGAATATGCAATGTAATTATATATTTTGATTTTACCTCTCTCAAATGATAATATTCTCAACTCCCTGAGACATAATATGTGCTTATTACTGAAGTAATATGCCAAAATAGATTGTAATTTGTTAATATCAGTACTAGTAAGGAAGGAAAATGTGGAACAAACCAGCAAATAAATTCTGCACCATAAAGCACCAAGTATTAATTTCTAGAGAAAAATACACGTTAAAATTTTACAGAGCAAGATTAAACTAAAACAAGCGTGTTCAGATAGAGAGGTTGTTACCATCTGCAGTCCAGCTGAAGTGAGAGAACATTATGGGTATTCAGTGTCATTGAGACCCAAATAATTTCTATTTTGTATTTTCAAGTGAAATATCACTCTGATGAGACATTTAGAATACTTAGCAGCTCCCATTATGCCTTTTCTGGGCCTCAGCCATCTGGATGAATTTCTAGGGTCACAGCCTTTGCTCTCCTTAGGATTCCTCCACAGTCGAGTTGCAGCTAAAACGCTGACAAGACACAAGCAAACTGCCTCAAACATTCCCAGTCTGGAGAATCACTCAGCCCAAGCCCAGCTCAAAGCTGGATCACCCAGGGCAGGGTGCTCGGGACCTTGCCCTGTTGAGTTTGGAGTTTCTTCAACGACGTCAACTTCAAAACCTCCCTGGGCAGCCACAGGACAGATGCTCCTCTTATCCATCCTCATGGCCTTTCCTGCCCTCACTCCAGCATGTCCATGTCCTCTCTGCTGCAGGGACCCCAGAACTGGGCACAGCATTCCCACTGAAGTCTCCCCAGTGCTGGGCAAAGGGGAATGATCACCTCCTTTGATTTCCTAGCAATGCTCTTCCTAATGCAGCCCAGGATGCTGCTGGGTCTCTCTGCCAATATCGATGTTTACAGACATAACAGAAGTTTAAGGACATGATGAGTTATGTATTTCCAGGGTCTGCTCTGTATCAGGGAAATACAAACTATATTATTTTGCTAATACATGTTTTATGTCAGTATCAGGGATTGTATTTATGTTCTCATTACGTGATTTCCAAAATAACTGGCCCATTAAAACCAGTTGTTTGGGATGATTGCACAGTGCTTTGGAAAAACATCTGTGCACAGATTTCTAAAGGTAACCCTGAAAACCTCTAAATTCAGACCAGGGTATGTTCACAGGAGTGAAGGCATCTTGGAAATTGCAATTGTAGAAGATAGGAATTCTCAATTTAATTGTGTTGTTAGTGTTAAGATCTAAAGACAGCAGATTAATTACTATTATGTTTAACTCACAGATAACCTTTTGTAGCAGTAACATCCAGTTTAAAAACTTCCACAGTTTCCAAAAGCTCTCCACACTCTTTCAGAAGCCAAAAATCCAGCTCTCCCTAATGTATTCCTGAGAACCTTCCATTTCCTCTGCAGCTGCCATGGTGTAACTGTGGACAATACACTTATGTATTGACAATACACAAATTTTCTGTGAAAAAAGGTCCATAGACTTTCCAGTGGGTCCTCAGGCAGCCTAAAGCAATGAGATGGTCTATCAGATTTGTTTGTCTTGGCAAGGAAGACAGCAACCTTGTTCTCAAAATATCTACATTTAGTTCCCCATCTATAAACAATTTTCATCAGTTCTTCCATCTGCAGTATAAGTCTTTGTTTGGCAAACAATTTGCAATGTTTCTTGTTATACATGTCAAATTGTTTCTGTTCTGCATGAGCTATGATGACTTAAAGGACCAAAGTTCCATGTGGTGAAAGGAGTTTGTTCCCTCTGAATCCAGGGGTACCTTTACTGCCCTTGCTGGTCTATGATTTCTTTGCATTTTTTACAGTCTGTGACTGCAGAAAACAGGAATAAAACTCCTTGCCACTAGTGACATACCAGTGCATGAGCCAACACAGTCTAGCTAATGTCCTTTTACCTTCTGGAATAGTTTAAAGCAGGATGCAAAATATTCTTCCAAAAATATACAAAGTCCTTTCCATCCACTTTTCTGTCAAGCTATGCCAAAAGCCCTGGGAAAGCCTTTTGACTCCAGCCTACATGCTCAAAAGAAATCTGGGAGACTGGCAAAAACCCACAATATAATTAGGACAATGCTGGGACTCAGATTAACATTATGGAAAGCAAACACCTTTCATACCACTCCCAGCTCTCACATATCCATGCTAAAGGGAGATTAAAATTCAGATGTTCATGAGCAGAGTAGCTCTTCCCAAAACAACACTAGATTAGCCCAGGTGGCCACAACCTGCACGATTTTTCATGGACTGACTTTCAAACTGCCTCATGGCTCCCTCAGTCTCAGAGATGTTGAATATCTTTCTCAGCTTTTTCCAATGCAGACCAGATGTTCTATTGTGATAATTCTCTCATGGGCCTTTTCCATTTTGACTCTCCATCAGCTAGGGATCCAAAGAGACATTACTTGAAAAACAGGAACCATAAAAGAGCCAGGAACTTATAAATTAAAACATAAACATTAATTTGTTTTCCAAAATACAGATGTCTTTTGTCAGTTCAAGCCTTGATCTCCCCACCAGTTAAAGGCAGCAGTTGTTCTGTGGAGGCATGCACTGGAAATTAGCCAACGGGCATTAACTTTTGGTTCTGATTGAACTGAGGAAAATTTGAAACAGAAACACAGAATTAAAAGTTGTGATAGCAATTATTGTCTGATAACATTTTAAAATGTTCACGACAATTCCAGAAGAAGTGTCTTGCCATAAGGAACTGTAAATTACTGAACCTTTTTGGACGAGGCACAGGAGAGATTTGGGCTGTCCTTGGTGGTGGCAGGGGTCTGTCCTTCTCCTCACCTGGCTGATATGGCAGAGGGATCAGGATCCAGCCCTGGGGAAGTGGATCCTGCAGTGCTGACCGGTGCAATGGGGTCACAGCAATGTGGCACCACCACAGCTCCAGAAAAAGGGACTGGGCTGGAAGAGGAAGGGACACAAGGCAGAGACAGCTTTAAAAGGACACTTTTATACATTACAAGTGCTCAAAGTTCACCTGCACAGATTTTATTTTGTACTGACATAACACATCAAGCCTTGTTTTCAATTGGCCACTGAAAATCTGGTTTTTTTAATGCTAAATCACTTGATATATCAGTATTATTCCCTCTTTTAACATTTTTATCTCAACAAAACTTTGAGAATATTTAAAATAGCAGAAAGGCTACAGGCAACCAAAGAAAACATCTATAAAAATGTGCATAATAAAGAGATAAGGATGAAAAGTTACTTTCTTTTTTTAACATGACCTACATGTGAACTAATTTTTTATCTTTAAAAAGTAGCAATTCACAAGTCACACCTCTTCATTCCCTTTGAAATCAATTTTATACACCTACACAATTCTTCTGACAGTGGATTACTGCAGGTTTACACTTAAACTTTGAGTTTCCAGTTCTGCTGTATTTTCTTGAAAAAAAATCTATTAGTATGGGAGATAAATACTACTCTTCAACTTTTAGCAATGAACCCTCTGCAACTGAACATTTTATTGTACCTAAGCAGGGAAGGTACAACAAATTGCTCTCCTTGATGTAATCAGTTCCCTTCCTTCTCATATGGGCATAAACAAACACCTGTAATTTATAATACAATCCAAGAAGTATCACTGAATGATACCCTTTTCTTCTACTCCTACAGAGACTTTGCTTTTACCAATAATTACTTTTTCTCGAGCCCTCTGCTCAGAATAAGGCAATAGTCTGTCCTTTATACCTGTCCTTCCTCTGTACTACAATGAACTCACCTGGTGGAGCAGGGATTGAGCAGCCCTTATTCCCTCCCTCGACACCACTGGAACAAATCCTTGCTTTCCAACACCCTTTTATGACAAGCTTTACATCTTCATTTTATTTTCCTAGGCTACAGCTCCTCTAGATTTCACACCATACTAATATCTGTCTCCTCTTGCTGAACTGTTCATGCTTTAATATTTAAGTGCAGGGAATTCTAAGTAGCTGTTCCCACTTCATCTGCTCTTCCCTTGAGGGGTGAACCAGCATCTGCTGTTCCCAGTCTCCTGAGGAAGAAACAACTTCCACAGAAAGGAGCTGCAAATATTCTTCCATGGCTTCACTTCACACTAAGAAAGATTTTGATTGCACATTCTGGTTCCAGCAGAATTTGCTCTCAGGTAAAAAGTGTAGTCCTGTATATTGCTAAAATTTTATTTTTCTCCTCCTTAAATAGAAGACTGAGGTAAAAGTTTGGAATATACATGTTTCTCAAAGGCTTTGCACTGACTCGGACAATTCATCAAGGATGCCCCTCATCAAAAATGTAGAATTCTATTTCAAAAGAATATGAGAAGCAAAAGGAGTCAGATATTTCTGTGAATTTTTTAGTAATGTACTGATAATGTGCATTTATAGTTGTATCTATTAGCTTATTAAGAAAAGTGACTTTTCCAGATCTGTATATGTTACAAGTGAGCTGTTCATGAAATTCCCGGACTACAGAATGATGCAAATCTAATTATTTCAATCCAATATGAAAGAAACAGTTATTTTAAACTTAAACTGTAAAGTGGCAGACATACACCCACTTTTAAAGGTAATTTTGAATAGTAAAATGTATTGCAGCTGGTATGCCTTAAAAGTGAAGATTTCATCCAAACTACTATTGGTAAGAACTAAGAAATTATTTCCTGGCTTTGCAATGTCCAGATCCTGAACTTTTGCCTCTGTTAATCTCCTTGCTCAGTCAGACATCCACGTGTAGGAATAGAACCCCTGTCCTCCTCCCATCAAAGGGGCTGCAATGGCATCCTGTTCACATGTCAGAATCTTCTTTACTCTTGGCACCCCTTCCAAATAAGCCACTCCAACAGAACTTTCCCTGGATACACCACCTCTGCAGAAAAAGAAGTGTCTGCAGTTTCAGTGGGAGGTGTTTCAGCTGGAGGCACTTCTGCCAACCTTTCCCTAGATGTCGCCACATTTTCTGGCCCCTTCTTACAGCCTTAATTACTACATGGAAAACCACCATGGAGGCTCCTACTTTCTTCATATACAAGAAACAGAAAACTATCATAGAGTAACCCAATTTCTTCAGAGCAACAAAAAGACTTTCTAATTATATATTATTCTATTTAATAGAATATATCTAATATATCCTACCAATGTCATACTGAAACCTGGAAATAGCTTTTACCACAGGCTTGTTTTCACACTCTTTTTACCTTCCTAACACCCTTCCTACTAAGTGTGTTGACTCATTGAGTCCAAAGTTGCTTGACCTCTTCCATTACTTTGTGCTGAAACAATCTCCTTAAGGATATTTCCAAATTTCCAGATTCAGTTTTCATGCATACTTTGCTATTCTTTCTCTCTTAACAATTTTTTCCAAAGGATGTCCTTCTGCCCTTATATGATTTTGTCATTTAAAGACTCATTTGTACTATCCAAGTGGTACAGGACACTATTTTGGGAATTCAAGACAGGAATCAGACTTGTGTTTTAGCTGATTTGGAATGAAAACAGGCTTCTGAGGGCACCATCCTTGTTTCCACCCCAGTGTTAATATCTCTCTGCAATTCACAATTTCTTCCTATGGAAATAGTCTTTGAAAAGCACACGCTGATTTCTACACATGAATGAAGTTTCCATATTGTCCAGAAATATGAAGACTCTCCAGTTTGTTGCAAAAAATACCAAAATATCTGCACATTTTCTAAGTATTTCAAATATCAGTTGTGCTGAAGCAAACGTTGATTGGTTGTCCACAAGATGGGGCTTCTACAACAGAGATCTTTATATCCAAATTTAAGATTCTGATGCAAAACCTATGAATGGCACCACAGTTGACAGGAACATACTTTGAAATTTTGGCACAAGAATGGTCCTCAGTGCATTCCTCATTTCTCATGTAAAAACAACAACTCCTCAGGAAATCAAAACAACAGCAAGTGATTTTATCTTGTCCTTAACCCTTGCACTGTGCTGGGGTACAGCTTGTAAGCCAGAGGCAAAATGCACCATTGCAACCACCCTGTGTCTGTGCAGTCCCCTGCAGTCTAAATGAGTGTTTGTGGAATAGCACACAGACCAAAACTCCAAACGAAGTGCCTATGATTTTGAGACATTTTCTAAGTCAATATGCAGACTTCATAATTTCTGAAGCAGTGTGCAAGTCCACTGCTAAGATGATAACACCCCTAAATAAAAGTTAAAGTAGCTCCACAGTGTGCAGCTTTTGTAAACTTAACTGAGAGGGGGAACAGTTTGCTGTCACAAAAACTAACTGTGGGCATGCACTTCACAAATGAAAAGAAAAATAATTTAGACACAAAAATTTCAAGACATTACAAGAAAAATAGACTTACAGTACCTTTAGCTGTCTTGTTTCACTGTGGTGTTTGTTTAAACAGTATGTTCTGCTAAAAAAAAGGCCTCTCTCCTCTTTTGTCACGTAAGTAAACAAGCAAGATTTTCATGTCATATAGGAATCTCCACACAACCAAAATCAGAACAGACTAAGGAACTAATCACCTTCCTGTATTCCTTTTCATACTGTTAAAGGCTTAATTTGTGATAATTTCTGTTTTCTGCATGATAAAGTTGTTTTCTATAATTCTTTTTCAGGAAACACAGTAGTGTTTGAGCATGCAAAAGCAAATACTGGTACAAATTTCCAGCCTGTCCCTCCAAGAGGAGGCTGTACAAACATAGACTAATCAAAAAGTAAAGCTAAATGTTAAGAAGAAACATTCCTGGCCAGAGGATAAAGTGAATTTCCCAAGGGCAGTCATTCACAACCACCTCATACTTTCAGTACAAAATCTTCAATGGCTCCTTCTCACATTCCTTCTGTTCAGTCTCCAGTAACTTGTCTGCTGCAATTCAGCCAGCTAAGCCATCACAGGCCAAAGTTTCAACAGGAAGTACAAAATAGTACCCTTCAGAATAATCATCTGGAGAAGCATAAAATAAGAAAATCTGAGTAGGCAGGAATTACATGGAGAAGGACAGGGAGAGACTGAAGCTACAAACTGCAGGCAGTGATGTGTTAGGAAAAAGGAAGGACACTAAATTTGATTGATGGCGTTTTTGTACACACTAAATAATATTTTCTTTATTAAAAGCTGAGGTTTTAACTGATCACTCTGTGCAGCTGGGGTGCCATGCATACTGGAAAAGGGGACCAAAGAAGGAGGCTGCAGGACAGTGAGACATCTCAGATATTTACAAAACATGACCCACAAGGAAAAACTGAAATAAAGCATTGTAACAGTTTTCAGACATCTAAAATTGCTTTTAACAGTACAAACAAAACACATAATAGTTTGACTTATAGCAATCTTAGGGATTAGAACACAGTACCTGTAGCCATCATTCAGTATCCAGGAAGAGTTTCAACAGTTTTCTGTCAAGGAATGACAAAGTCATAGGTGATCTTGGATTTGGGCAGAGTTGTCTGGCAGGTCACACTCCCTAGGTTCTTATGAATCTATTCAAGGGTCATTTCATCACTCTGTTATTGCAGAAGACCCACAGTTACCTACAGAAAGAAAAGAGAAATTTTAGGCTACAGGGAGAATGGTGAAAATCAGAAAACCAGGAAGACTATGGAGAAGGTGAACAAGGGGTGTTAAAAATTTTGCAGCAGAACAAACAATTAATTCCTCAACTCTGCTTCAAAGAATTACAGGCATTTTGGATACTTTACTGTTTTTGGATACCTTACTGTTGCAGAGAGCTGGAGGAAGAAAAAGTGTAACAAACTAGCTAGTGGTGAACTGTGGATAGAGTTCACTCCTAGCAAATTCAGGAAATATTTGAACACGGCAAAAAGTGAAACTTCAATTAAAATTTAAAATCAAAATTTAAAACATAGATTTCTGTGTATTGACTAAGCACCACTTGTTGAAAGCCAGCCCAATACTTGTGTCCCAAAGCCCATGAGGAGGACATGTCAGCATGTCACACTGCTCAAACACACCAGATTTCCTGTGGGAACTGTCATTTCTTAGTATTCTGCTATTGGGAACGTCCCCACCCACTCTACTCACCCAATTTTTTACCTACTGACATCTTTTCTCACTGGCATTTTCTGAGGATATAAGAAGAGTGAGAATCAAAATAACTCAGCAGTAAAGCATCTGCTGTAAATCACCTGAGAGAAACAAACCAGCCAGGAACTTTTCGGGGTTATTTCCATATAATCTACTGCAACTAAAACCATTCCTGAGACACGTGACCTAATCTGCCTTTCAAAGCCTTCAGCAAATGAGATTCCCAGATAATCGTTTTCAGTGCCAAAGTACATTTCCAGTCTGAAATAATTTCCTAATGTCTACTTTAAATCTCCAAGTCCATCACCTCTTGCTCTAGACCCACTGAACATAAAGAAAAACTTATTCCTTCTCTCTGCAGAGAAACATTTTACATTTTGAAAGATAATTACTGTTTTTCCCAACACCTTCCTTTCCTTCAGACTAAACAACCCCAATTCTTTCAATCTTTCCCCTTAGATCATGTTTTATAGGCCTCTGATCATTCTTGAAGTTGAGACTGTGGCAACATATGGTACAAGGAGAAAAAAGAAAATTGATTCCTACACAGAATTCTCCCGGAAACTGGGTGACAGAGGGTTTGTTTGAAGGGGTAACTTTTGTATGATGACTGCCTGCTTTGTTACTTGCGTGTTTTAGTGCCAAAATACACGTTCTTTCTGTTCTTTGTGGCTCACAGTGCAGGTGCCCCAGTGCACAGAATAGGTAGGCATTACACTCCTTGCTGAAAAAACATTTTGGACCTGGGGAAAACCATTGTTATGGAAGGTAAGCTATGCTTGCCAGTAATGGAATATCCTTACCAAGATGGTATCTTTGGGATAAATTGATATAAGTGGCATATTTGTGATACCAGCATAATTTAGGCAGAAGTTTAAGTAATTTTTAGAAACATGAGTAAAATCCTGCATCACAAAGTACATTTCAGGGAAATATATTAGTTCCATAATTGCTTTCTAGTGCTGCATTCACTCTGTCCCAGAAAGCAATATGCAGTTGTAATATACACTGAGAAACGTCTATGGTTCAGCTAAAATCAACAAAACTAAAAATAATCATGTGCATTTTAGAAGATGCCATGTTCTTTATAACCAGATAAATTAATTCCACCATTCCCATAATCAGATTCACATACATAATAGAAGAATGTAATTTACTTCCATTCTCCAGAGGTATACAAAGTCTTTTTTTTTTTTTCCTTCCAGAAAAAGGTTTTAAAATTGCATTGTGTTCTATCCGCCAACATTACCCGAGCAAACAGAGTTTTATCTCTGAACCTCTGGGTACCATGGCATGGAAAGATTGCACTCAGAAGTCAACTGGGCTTCTGTGTATGAACTGGGAAAACAATCATATCCAGAAGAAAGATAAGACATAATGAGAGATGATAAGTGCTGGGAAAATAAGCTTGATGGAAGAAAAGGAAGTGAAAAAACTTTTCCATGTTGAGGACAGAAAAGGTCTTTCAAAAACCTTTGTTAAGCATGACATATTAAACATATCCAAAACGTTGTCCAACAATAACATGAGCACGGATCACGTAAAATGGTGTTATCAAAGGGTCTTTCATCTAAATTTAGGCAATTTATGACATAAATTTTGCAGAGGATCTCTTAACAAGAAGGACTTCTTATGTCCTCAGTGGATTTTAGATTTTTAACGCCAAAGGAAACAGATTTTTCAGATAAACAGTTCATCATCTCTGGCTACCTCATATGAGCCTTAAGAATACATGAATATGTCACTTGCCTCCTCTCATATCAAATGCCTGTAAAATAAACTTGGTCTGCATAGTTTAAAACTCTTTTTTTTAAAAAAAAATCATTCTGTTTTGAAAGATAGATTTCACTCAGAAGATGCTAGCTAACAGAAAGGTGGTGAGGACAGACCTATGTATGACATCGTTGTATTGAAGTGTACCAGAACGTGAATTCTGTACACTGGCAAACTTCAGAACATCCTGATTTCCATTCAACAGATTAAAGCCAACTCTTTAAATGTCCACAGGTGAGAAAAAGTTTCATTGACTTATGTTGCCACTTCTGTACTGATACTAGCCTGACACGAATTTCTGTATTTGCTTTATCTTTTCCATCTGTAGTATCTGTGCAGCCCTAAACCCCTACATGAATCTTTCTTCCTCTATAGGAGACTTTTAAGACACTAGAAAATCCATTCTGACTATTACTTGTTCCCCAAACTAGGTAGAGGAAGTATAAACCAGACAGAACTGAAGCAATCAGTTAAACGGCCCTGTGGTTCTGCTAAAACAAAGAAACCATACTCATAAATCACATCCTCAGAGGACCCATCCCTCTGCTTCCTTGTCCCCATCCTGCAAAAATTGTGGTGGCAAAAGGAGCAGGTTCATAGCTACACCTCAGCATACACAGGGATATTAAAGGCATTTGTGAACACAACAATTTTTCAATTTTCCATCTCCTGGACCTTTGTACAACTTGTGAGCTGGTGGTGCAAAGCCATTACTAATGACTTATCTGACATAACAGGAGTGAGTGGCTGGGAAAAGCAGTGCCTTCAGCCACCCCCTACTTCAAAGAATCCAGGCATGACTGGTAGAGCTCTTCCCCTTTCAGAGCTCTCACAGGTGCAATCTGTCTTGTTGCAAGGCCAAACATGAACCTCTGCTTCCTCTTTGGTGTCTGTGAGTCCACCATGAAAAGCAGTTTTCTTCTGGCACTTGACAAGTCTGCATTTTTTAAAATATGCCCATATTTAGAGCATCCTGTACCTACTAAGGAGAAAGTTTTAACTGGGATTAGCAGCCATTCCTTCTGGAGATCTGCCTCAAGGTAAATAAATGCACCTATACCATGAGATACGGGAAATCCCACCTATGTCCTGACTGCATACTGGATAAGACCAGTTTGCACTCTGATTTCCAAAGAAAGGCTATTTTGGCACGTCAGCCAGCAGGGAGGCACCACAGGTTTCCATAGGACCTCCTGACTGTAGAGGATCACAACTGTGATCACAGCCTCACACCAAAGCACAGTGTGACCTGTGGTTTTCACTGAACTACATCAATGTCACAGGCCTGAGCCTCAGAGAGAAAACAAAACACAAGATAACAGCTGAATAAATAAGGCTTTCTAGTTGCCCGTGCTCTCATTCCCAATGGTGCCACTGCACAACTGGAAATACCAGTGACAGCGCTGGAGTTCCATCACCAGGTTCTCACAGCTCTGACATTGCCTTAACCTTGAAATCCTGACTGGGTGAGGCAGTGGTTCCCTGGATCCCCTCCAACAATTGCTTGCCTAATTCTATTAAACCAAGCCAACAGACTCATAGGATAAACACCCAAATAAGCAAGCCATGTACAACAGTCATTATTTACAATGCACCATTGCAAAGCCTATCTTGAAAAACACTCAGAATCCTGCCCCATTTTCAGTTTCCTTGAAAAGCCTGAATCTGTGTCAGAACACCATAAATGGCAGCAATCACAGGCTTTACACCAGGGTTGTTTAACTTACCCATCGATAAGCAGCAAAACAAACCACCCTGAACAGCAATAAAATGAAATCTCCAAGAATGAACTCATAAGGATAATCAGCAAAAAGTCTGATCCCAGACTGAGGTTCATCAGCAAAGGTTGTGGAGCAAAATATGTCACTGTGAACAGTCCATGGATACTCTGACCCAGGATGGGAGCTCTGGTGCAAAGCAGGTCTGAGCTGCATCAGCAGAGAACTCGGTGATAAGCAGCAGCCACACTGTACTGCTTTACAGACTGGACTTTGCAGCTGCTGACATCTGCACCACATTT
Organism: Cyanistes caeruleus; assembly: GCF_971803275.1. Taxonomy (NCBI): domain Eukaryota; kingdom Metazoa; phylum Chordata; class Aves; order Passeriformes; family Paridae; genus Cyanistes; species Cyanistes caeruleus. The sequence continues at coordinate 28,713,709 of NC_141709.1, forward strand.
GCTCCACTTTAAAAAGTACCTCATTTTAAAATTGGATTTTAAAGTATTTTCTGTGATGTAATTCTGAAGGCCAAGGATGCATTTTGAGGAACCGAAGAACACTGATAGGTCCATCATACATTCCCCTCTGTGTGGGTCAGCGCTGGCACTCTAACACAGTGACACGGGCATTCACCATCCTCAAATTTGCATTCATCAGTACTTACCTATACTTATATCCAAGTATGAATATATTTTTATGAAGGAAAAAAAAAAAGAGCTAATTATATGGCTTATTAGAGTACCTGCTCATCGCATAAAAAACCTTTAGAAACGCAAAAGCCAAGTGCCAGTTGCTGATTTTGCTCCACTCTGGGGTTCACCGCCCTGTGCCTACACTGACCCTCCGCTCACTCCAGCGACCAGCACAGGGAACCCCCTTCCCTGCCTGGGGACCCGCCCGCGGGGGAACCCTTGGGAAGGTCTCGCACAAACCTCGCACAAACCCCTCAGCCGGGGAGGGCCGGGTGGAGCGGGGGGTGCCCGCTGCCGTCCCGCCCCGCCGGGCCCGAGCGGCCGCCGGCTCCGCCATGCCCGGAACACAAACAAACACCGCGCTCGGGGGCGGAGCGAAGCGGTTCCCACCATTTTGGGGCCGGGGGAGCCCAGCAGGCAGCTGGGTTCCCCAGCCCGTCCCGTCCCGCCTCGTCCCGCCGGGGGCGGGCAGGGCTGTGCCCGCGGCGGGGCCGGGGGGCGCGGAGCCCAGCGAGGCCCCACGGCTGCTCCCCGGGCCCGGCGGGGAGGGGTGAGAGGAGGAGCCAGGGCGGCCCGTGCGACAAAGCCCAGTGCGCAGGGAGCTGGTGACCGGGAAGCAGAACCGCGCCGGGCAGACGCGGGGCGGGCGGACCCACCGGAGCCCGCTGCCCCACGGGGGGTGGGAGGCCCGTCCTGCCGCCCCCCCCGCTCGGGGGTCGGGGCGGCTGCGGAGCGGGAGGCGGCCGGGCTGCTGCTGCTAAGCCGCTTAGGGCCGGGGCTGGCATGAGCCTCCCCGGCGGGGCGGCTGCGGGCTGCGCGCTGCGGCGGGGAGGCTGAGGGCGCGGATCCGCCGCCGGAGCGGGAGGAGGCGGAGGGGGGGCCGCGCTCCCCCCGGGAAGATGGGGAACTGCCTCAAGTCCCCCACCTCGGATGACATCTCGCTGCTCCACGAGTCCCAGTCGGACAGAGCTAGCTACGGAGACGGGGCTGAGCCGGATCAGGAGCCGCCGCCGCCATATCAGGTAGGGGAGGGGGCGGCAGCGGGGCCGGGGGCAGCGGGGCCCCGCCGCGGCTGGCGGGGGTCGCGGGGCCGCTCGCCCGGGGGCCGGCCCGCACCGCCCCGGGGGCCGCCGCCTCCCCACAGTCGCCGCTCCGGCGCTGGGCGGCCCGAACCTCTCCCTTTCCGCCTGCACGTAGCGCGGGGGAAGCCGCTTTGTCTCGGCCGGTGCCGGCGCTCCGGGCGGGCGGGAGGCGCGGTGCCGCCGGCGGGGCGGGGGGCGGAGGGCAGGGGCCGCCCGGCCGGTGCCGCGTCCTTTGTTGCCGCCGGCGGTGACATCACCGTCTGGCGCGGGGACGCTCCGGGACGGGGACCGCGGGCCCTGCCCGGGCTTTGTCCGGGCCCGCTCGCACCGCTCCCGTATTTTTAGCAGCATCTGATCCCCGCTAAGTAACTCCCCCAGCGCAGGGGATCCTGTTTCCCTCCGTCCTGTGGGGCACCGGCGGGGAAGTGTTTCTCATTGTTCGGTGGGGTCTTGTTTTTTTTCTGTCTCTGAGAGAATCTGTTAATTTACATCTCGATGACGAATCAGGGGGAAAGAAGGAAAAGGCCGGGTATTTGCTGTGATGGCTTTGCTGACAGCGGAGGATAACGCCGATGTGCAGGGGGGATGGCGTTGGTGTGAGAGCCTGCGCTTGGCCGCCTCTGGAAGGGATGGACACGGAAAGAGAACCTGAACTTGGGGTTGCACTTTTCTGCTCCCGGAGATCTCCGCCCCTGCCTACAGAAATGTGTATCGACCTAAACAAGCGGTCTATAGCACTGAAAAATGAAAATGAAAACCATCCAGCGGTAGACCTGCACATTCTATTCGAGTTTGGAAAGTATTTTCCTTTCTGAGATAATAGCATACATTGCAGAGGACTCTGTAGAAACGGCAGCCGAGACACACATTCTGGGGAGGGGGAGGTGACTTGAGGAGAGCTGTATGTTTTCTAGGATGGGAGTCATTCCCTAATTGCAGACCCTGATGTATAATTAACAAAATTGCAGGAAGTATTTAACCGGACAGGCGTGTAATCTACAAATGCTTTAGCAAGTTCAAGAATTCCACCCTGGTAGGAGCCTCATAAGTGTTGAAGAGAAGCCCTACACGTAGCAGCCCTTGCTGGTGCCCTGAAGCTGCACTGATGTTTCTTGGCAGTGTGTGCCTGATTGTTTTGTTTGGGTGTGAAAACTGAATGTCACAATACGTTCCGTGATATGAGGAATTTTATTTTTTTTTTTCTGATTTCTGAGCTGTGGCTGCTGAAGTCCAGTAAATAGAAAGTGCTTGGTGACAGATCAAGTTTTTTAAAGGTTGTGTTACTCTAAATTAAGCCTTCCATGGTCCATGAGATTTAGAAATGCATTATATTTTTGTCAAATCAGCATAAAAAGTTTAACTGTGCAATTTATTGCATTTTTATTTGTGGTTCTAGAAAGACTTGTGGAGGTTTTTTACTTCTGGTTGTTCCCTTTGAAAGCAACCTGTTAGCCCTTGTAAGAGTCACCAATCAGATATATGCCTTATGCAGGCCTTCTAGTGTGGATGTTGGTGTAGATAACAACTCTTCCTCTGTTGTCAGAGGTTTTAAATTTTTTTTTCTTGATGAAGAACTTGTCTGTAAGTGTGGATGGTTGACTGAGAACATGACAGACAGTAAAATAAATGAACCCACAGGTGTCTATTATCGAGTAAGTGTATTCATAGCAAACCTTCCCTCAGCTGAAGAGCTGTGCAGCATCAGGTGATGTGCCCACAGGCATTTGGCTGTGTCAAACATCACTGTCTGTCCTGAAAGCTCCTCCACTGATCCTGGCAGCTCCTAAAGATTCACCTTAGGGTATCCTTTAGCGTCTCTTAGTCAAAATCAAAGCTACTCTTCCCACAGATTTCAAACCACTATGGTTTGTGACTTTAAAAAAAAATAGGCCTTAGCTACAATATTATGCTGCGTTTTGTGCACTTTGAGGTTGAGGGAATTTATAATTTTAAATTAATGTTTACAAGATAGGCAAAGCTCTAAATATGAACAATTGCTGATGCTCCAGTATTTGCTTTTGTGCTAGAGATAGGTCACTCATTTTAACTTTCAAGTGGCAGCTCAGAGTTAGTGTTACAAATGGGAAAATTGTGCCCTTGTTCCTGGTAATCATTTTCTTAAGTAATGTCTTAACCAGAGTTAGTGTATAATGTGTAGACATTAGGAATGAAAGCAAGGAAGGGGATAAAATAAGTTTGAAAACTTACTTGTGGCAGCTAGCCTTGAGAAACTGGAAGGTGAACAGTTTTAAATCTGAAATTTCAGCTGCAAGTGGACATATTGTAGAAGAGAGTAAAATCTGATGTGTCTGTTGCTCTTGAGTTTGCACTTTGTCAACTTCCTGAATAGCTCTTGCAAGGTATGCAAACTAAGGGAAGGAGGTTTGCTGGGGGAAGATACACAGTTGTAGGAGAAGACTTCTATGTTAATTTGACATTTAAAGTACTTTTTCATGTTCTGACAGGATTGTGGCATTCATGTGGGACTCCTGTTATGCCATAATTTTTATTTGCCTATCCGTTTCCAACTGCAAAATGTACCCCCAGTAAAAATTGCAGTACAGCATGTCAAATTCCTTTGATCAGTGAGTGCTATTAACCTGGCTGTGTAAAATCCTACTTTCAGAAGTGAGGTTGAGAATTGGATTGACAGTATGGAAAGTTATAATAATGGGAATAGAATAACTTCCACTGAGAGGGTCTGCAAATACCTGTCTCTTGGTTCCTGTGACAGTAGCTGCTACCAGCTGCCGCAGAAAGGCCTCAGAGAGGAAGCATCATTTTCATTTTAAACAGGTATCTGAATTAATGAGAAAGTGTCCCATTAAAGCATCAGATATTTTCCACTGCATTGAGCTTAACCACTAACATGAGAAATAATGAAAACACACCAAAAAAGAGTGTGTTTTGATGGCAGGGAGGAAGGAAGTGATTTCAAGAGTGGACCAACATTTTCATAGACACGCTAATTTTGAATGCCTCCATTTTAGGACCCAGAAATTACAACTGCTTTTCTAAGTGTTAAGAACATGCAGTTCCATATTTAACCAGGGAATCTGTGATTAGGAAGGAGTTAGCTTTGGTTTTGTTTTTTTTTCTCAGGTCCTCAAAATTGAGTATGCTTTCAAGTTTGTTTTCCTTTTTGGTGTATGACTTCTTCACCATCTGTTGGCAGTATGCCTTCTGCTGTTTTTCCATACAAGTTCACTGGGTTTTTTTCAGTTTCTCTTACTTCTGGTAGGTCTTTTCAAAGACTTTATTTTGCAGAACAGTTATGTCCCTTTTCTTAATCCTTGTCTTATATTTCTGTTCTTAAATAATACCTTAATAGCTGTAGGAAATAATTTGCCATTTTATTCAATTTTGGAATTTTTACCCAGTAAAGTACAAAATGCTTTACACCTTTTGTCCGTAAGTTTTTTGAAAGTATTACTGTGGACAAATACACTGCAGTCTTCTAAAAAAGATACATGACACTTGCTGAATTACTTAGCTAAAAGCATGAGAAATAAGCACAAGATCTTGCTGTTGATTCTAACCACATAAAAACTCATTTGATACGTTGACCTGGCAGATAGACTAACAAAATATTTTACCCTGTTACCTGAAGAGTTCCAGAGCACCCTCTGGTTCTTCATACCACCTTGTGTTGTCTTACAGGCCCAGATAAAATGTTTCAGTGGATCTAGTGGATTTATTTTTTTTTTTATTTGGAGGGATTAATTTTAAACCTTTTGGCCTGGATACTGATTTGATTTGGCTGTAGGCACAAAATGAGACGAGAGATCACAAACATGAGCTTAACCCAGTGCTGTGCTCCCGTAATCCTCCAAAAGCTGTTGAGGACAGCAGGTTTCAAAAGTGTAATTTAGGATGTCTCATGGCTTCTCTTAAAACTGAGGTTGCTGCAATAGCCTCCTTGGGCCTCCTCTAAGCTGAGCTGTCACCTGTACACAGTGTACACATCCTCATCCCTCTGGCTTGGGTGCTTCATTCCAGCTGTTCCCAGTTCAGGGAGGTGGCACATCAGCCTGTCCTGGCTGTGCCATAGACCAGTGAGGAGCACAGCACAGTAGGTGCAGCCCTGGAGGTGCTGAAGAAGTTTGAACAGTCAGAGAATCTTCTTGAAAGAGTCCACTGCATTTCTGTGTGAACCTTGCCCTGTGGATGGGAGTGTTGGATGCTTTTTGCTCAAGAGAGAAACCAAGCCTTTGTTATACTCTCCTCATGCACATTTTCCTCGTGACTTAAGTAATTGTTACATCGGTGTTCTGATGCTATCTTTTCAAAGGCATGGTAATTAATATAATTAAATATTGCTAGCCAAATTAATTCTGATCTAGGAGTTGCACCCATTTATAGAAATGGCTGAACAAAAATTCCCTTGGGCCCCAATAGAAATTATCACCTGCAAGTGCGTGTATTGTACAAGAAAGACTGAGGTAGTGTAACAGGGGAGGGGTTGTGCAAAGCTGGAACTCTTGGTCTGTGTTGGAACACTGTGAAAGGGGGAAAGATGAAGTGGAAAATGTTACATACAGAAAGCTATCCATGAAAAAAAGCAAACCAACTAGTAGGGTTACTTTCATAGAAGAGAAAGCAATATATTTTAAAGTTGCATATGCATGTCTTGCCCTTTTTTCTGCTTGTCCTCCACATCTTGGTGATGATGTGTATATATTATGGTTGAACTTGTGGAAGTGAACTGAAATATCACTCCAGTCCACAATTCCTTAGTCTGGCAGAAAGTTCAAAGGTCTTCAAACCCTTTGTTTTTGTTGCAGTGTTGCTGGTTGGTGCCTTCTGGCAGCAGTGCCCAAGGTGAAGATCAGCTGCAGTGAGGAGGGAAAGTGGTGGAGGAGCTAAGTTGAGAGTTTGCTGCATGGATAAGAAATGGTAGCATGATGTTTGGTGCTTCTCCTCAAGGATGAGATTGCTTGAGTGACCTTATGTAATTCATTCTCAGAAATGAAGAAGTGTTTTAGTAGCTTTCTGGAGTAATATTTTATCTGTGAAAGACCAAGCATTAAGTGATAGTCACTCCTGATAGTTATGATACAGTTTAGACCTGCATTCATAAAAGCTGTAAGTATTCCATGTTTTATGCTGCAGTTCTGGTATAGCATATGTATGTGCAATGCAGTAAGCCTTTTATTAATATCAGGATAGGGCTACACAGTTCATTTTCCATACAGTAATCAAATACATGTATTATTGAATGTCCTTATAGTAGCATTCAAGATTATTTGGTTAGTGAACAATATACCATGACACTTCTTATTCTTCCACAGCTGAAGAATTCAGCAAGTTGTCTAGAGAATTGTGTTGCTGGTTATGGGTTCTAGGTGAAAAGTTTCCTGAGTGTGCTAAGTCTAAACTTCCTTTCTAGACAACAGTTAGAAAAAACCTGCACCTGTATTTCCTGTCTCAATGAATATTGGTTTCAGCATAGACACTGGCTGTCTTTCATTTTGCTGGTGGAGCAGAGGGAGAAGAGAGAAAGGAAGACAGACCAGAAAGTAAAGGATACCAGATGATATCATAGAGTTAGGTAACTTCTATCTTGGAAATACCCATTCATAAACAGTTTAAATGAATATTTTAATTAATATTGGTTGAATATTGTAATGCTTTATCTGCTTAAAATAGATTTTAAACTATAGTTGGTTAAAAATGTGTTAGGCATGGCTAGAGGTAGCGGGAAGAGTATGCTGATGTTTGAGTTATCTGTGTTACCACCTTACTTATAAAATTAGAGCTGGTTTCTAGATTCACTGTTGTTGAGTTGGCAGTTGTTAGGGATCTGTTCCTAACCACTGTGTCCAGAAGATTTTCCAAGGGGAATTCTGAAAAGAAGAGAATATGTTTATAATCACATTTAACAGAGTATTGCTTTCTGCTTCACATGGATTTCTGCAAGAAGTGTCTTAAGTGGGATCAGGATACTCTGCAGAGTCTGTCCCTGTCTGCCTGTGTCCCAGTTCATCACTTCAACAAAGGAGGGAGGCTCAGCTTAATGAGCACTTCTGCAGTCCCTGTAAATGGCTGTAGTCAAACTGGTTGCAGAATGTAAGGCGAAGAAACTAAAAATAACACTTCTTGCTTGTGGCAGACTTGTGTCTTCCAGTCTTTGTGCTTGTCCTTATTTCTGCCTCCCCATATGCACAAAGTGAAACCTATTTGTATTTTGGAGGAGTAATAGTCTGTGGAATAGACTAAACCAAATCAGCCATGACTTTTCTATGAGCTAATGAAACAGTTCCTCAGAGACTGAAGAGTTACAAAATGAGCAGGTTTTTAGAGATGTCGTGGTTGAGTAATAATAAAACCTTTTCAGGGGAAAAAGCTGAAGAGTCACCGTTCTCTTGACTCTGAAAGGCAAAGCAAGCTTCAATTTTGATTTGCACCACAAGAAAAATTGGCTCTGACATTATGAAGGTCTCAGAAGCAGAGCCTTTGACTTGCTCCCTGAAGGTAGGATATGTTTTTGTAGAAGATGCTGTCTTGTCCTGCCCGCCTCTTGAGGGACAGCCATAGCAGTGACCTGCCCCAGCTGAGCAAGAGTTGTGTAACTTCTTGCTGGGTAAAAGTGCACTTCAACCAAAAAAATTCCCAGCCCCAAGACTAAGCAAAATGCACCAAAAAACCCCACTCTAGCAGCCCTAGGATAAGCTATCATCTTTCTTATTTAATGTCTTCTGTTTGTAACTTTAGCAAGCCACTTAACTGGTCTGTGCTTTAGTTTCTTCACTGTAAAATGAGGAGTGAAGGAGTAATAAAGTTTATCTTTATTGTGGGCATGCTTAGTAATTTAATTCAAGTTTGTAAAGGGTTCAATGGTAATTTGATTTTAATAAAATAATGCTCCTCTATTACAAAAGGAACCTCTGCAGAAATTTATGAGAAACCTGATGCTGTAGAGAGGGAGCTTTATCATAGGATCTGTTTAGCGCAGTAGATAAGTCTCCTAAAATCTGTTTTGGAATCTTATAGTTCAGCATTTATTTGGCAGCCTGCATTCCAGATGCTTGATTAGTAGGAATGAAGAGTCTGTGGAGATGGTAATAAGAAATCTTTCCTAATCAGGGTGATGAATCTTTGCTATGTGGGAAGATCATGGATTCTTTTGGACAAGCCAACCCAAACATGCAATACCACCCTCCCTAAAATCTAGGACCACCATGCATTTAGGAAGCTCTTCTGTTTCCCGTATGTACCTCGGGTTCTGTGCTGTGATCAGCTGTTGCTGGCTGTACATCTGGAGTCAGTTTCTGACCCACGGAAAATAAACCACTTTTATGTTTTGAAGAGATAATGATCTGTGGAATGGACTAAAGCAAATCAGCCATGACTTTCCTATGAACTAATGAAACAATTTCCAAGAGACCGAACAGTTACAGAGAGCGATTATTTTATTTACCAGCCCCTCCATAGGAATCTGCCAACCACTCTGTTTCTCATCAGTGAAGAAGAAAGTCAGAATGCCGGTGGCATAAAAGCTGCTGGGCCAGGATCCACACACGGTGACACGGACAAAGAGCAGATGCGTGCAGCAACTGGAGGAGGAGATAAAAGAACCATCCTTCAACCGCAGTTGCGTCAGCCAAATCACAACCAGCTGGGTTATTGCACTGGGCATTTCTGCTGATCCACCACAACGCTCACGCATGCTCTGTGCGTGTTTGCACGCACACGTACCCTCTGTCAAAGGCTGGGCTGATTTTTGAGCCTTCTTGTCCTCCCTCTGTTTTTAGCCATTGGTTTAGTTGAGGGAAGATGTAGACCTGAGGTGTCTGGGGAAGGACTGAAACTGTTGGAAGGATGAGAGAAACTGTGACTCAGGAAATTTGGTTCCTGCCTTAGTCCCAGCATGCAGTGATGAATGTGCATACTGTTATCCTTGCAATACTGAAACCTGTTTCCCTCCATTGTGTTTTGGACACTGGAGTGGCCTCTCACCTGCTTTTTGCTCAGAGGGAGCAATTTGTATTTCTAGAGGCAAGGTTCAGGAGCATGCATGTAGTGCCCTGCCCTCCAAGGCCAAAAGCTCATGCAGGTTCAACTTCATCCTCAGTCAAAGACAAGTCTCAGCTGGCTGACAGGGCTGAGTTTCCCAGAGCTTGGGACTGTAGCTAGCCCACATGCCAGTAGAGTTTGGACTGCTGAGAGAGGTCCTAGAAGCATCAAGGAAATGCCTGCTTTATGACTAATAAAATTTAATGAAGCTGCTTGACTATCCAGTTGTAAGCAAAAAATGAGTCAGTCTGTGTTGGTTTGGACCAAAGCAAGGAATTGACCATCTTGCAGCCATGATTAAAACCATTACGTCTACCACATGCCACCAGTTTCTAATCTGTCATGGCAAAACTGCTTTAAAATAAAAAATCAGAATAGAATATATCCCACAAATACGTTTTAACATAACTACTCTCCATGTATAAATAGCTCTGTGCAGACTGTAAGGTATCCCTGTAGTTCTCACTGCTTTCACTCTGTGTGGCTCTCCAGATGATTTGGGTACAAGCTCTAGCCAGAAGAAAATGAAGCAATATTTCTCTGTATTTATTCCCATAAGATGTATCTTGGTAGCAGGGATACAAATCTCTAACAACTCGGTGTGTGAGCTTTACAGAATTGGATGAGGTTGGGTGCTCTTGCCCTTTCTGTTTCAGAGCTGTGGGAGGCTTATTTAAGAGATCAAAGTGCATCAGAGTCCATTATTTCAGTATCTATGGGACAGTATAATGCATGAATACTCTGGGATGATGCCTGTGTCTGACTTTTATTCATCACTGTAATTAAAGCCAGAAACAGAGCTTGTTCTGTGCACTGAACGTTAATCACAGTGTTTTATTAATACAGTTGTTGAAATCTTTAATTCAGATATCGTATAATTTTGCAGTATAGATTAAGACTAGTATTTATTTTGCCTGAATACATTAATTTTATTTAAAGTTCAGAAAGGGAAGAGGTTGCTCTCAGGTTTTGGACAAATGAGTGCAAGCATTGCTTGACTGCAGACGTACCAAACTGCTAAACTGGTTTGGTCTGTACTGTAGCTTAACAAAAAGCAGTGAACTGCTGTATTCAGTGGAAAATATATAAAAGGCTCAGCAAACTAGTGCTCTAAATTCAGTTTTAGTTAAGACACTGAAATTAATATTTTAACATCTGTAGACTTTATTTTATGCTCTGTAGTAATACTTGCTTAATTGCCATTGCCAGTTTCTGATGTTTTGGGATTTCCCTTGGTTGTTTTCTGTTTAAATATTATGATTTTTATTGCAGTTGCATCCATATATCTTTAGTTTAGTTTATGAAATATGACTAAGATGTTGCTTTAGTGTCTGCTTCACAGAGTTCTTTAATGTTGCATCTATATATTTGGAGACCTTGAGGCAGTTGTGGATTGTCCCGTGGAGAATGGTGTCCTTGAAAGTATATTACTATTCTTGGAAGGGAACAGAATCAGTTTTAAAAATTCAAGCAAAAATACTTAACTTTAACTGTTAATTCTTTTCTTGTTAATGCTTTTTCACCTCTCAGTTCCTGGCTCTCTGTGTCTCTATGGGCTGTTTTGATTGTGCTCATAAGAGCTAATGAAATCCCCTAATACTGAAGTACAGGCCCACAACTCTACTTGAAAATTTTTAGGGATCTGCTGATTGGAAGCTGGTGAGGAACACTGAGGTAGTGTTGGACTGAGGTTTGTCCCGAGCTGAGGAAACTCTTCCTGTCCTGGTGTCCCACTTTAGCTGATGACACCTTCATGTTGCTGCAGTGGCTGAGCTGGCCAGGTGCCCCAGTGGCTGGGCTGGGTTAGATGGTGGCTCTTTGCTCAAACCTGAGTGAGATGCTTGGTTATTCTCCCACCTGCCCTCAACTGGAGGTGGGAATGTGGTATTTAATCTGTTGGAGGGGATTCATATGATAGCTCACCTGGAGCTGTGCTGGGTTGTGTGTAATCATTTCAGCCATCTGTAAGAATTACAAATGAGGTGCAGGGAGGATTTTACATTGTCTGAATATATAAAATCTCCCTGAAATTTCTGTGCCCTGAAGTTGTATTTGCTTTACTCTATGGCTAAACTACTGAAAGTGAGTTTACCAAAGAGTGCTCATTCCTTCTGTAAATGTAGTGGGTTTCTCAGTTCAAAGTAGATGGAGTCAGATATTCAAAGAGACAGTGTTTAATGGCAAGTTTTGTTTTTAAAAGTCCTTTAGGAAACATAAAAATACTATCCACACAAAATTTCATGCTCTAGGTAATCTTTTATCTCCTCTAGAAACTGTATTCTTGTTCAATGAGTAACCTGGTTTTTCCTGCCTCCCAGAAGAAGCAAGATGACCTAGATGTAGAGCTTCCTGGGGAAAAGTTCACCCTATATATAGCATCTCCTGAAGTGTCTTTATGTAGCTGTCATTTACTCTGAGCTGATGAACTGAAAGAGGAAAGAGCTGAAGTTTTAGGCTGTGGTAGGAAAGAAGGGTGTTTTATCCCTCCTTTTTAGGGGGGATCTATCTTATGCTCATGTTACTGATTGGACTACAGCCAGGTGAAGGCCAGGTGTCCCAACTTCCAGCTGTAACACTGTATTTCATGTCTCTGTGTCTCCTCGATGTGCTGTGGCTGAGAAATGACCAACTACCTCTGTTAAAGGAGTGGATTGGATCCTGCCTTTGTGCCAGCAGGAGTTTCTGCGCAGGAAACTCTGAACACGATATCCTGGGGTCAGTGTGTTCTTTGCTCCAGTCAGATCATGCAGATGGAGACCCTTCCAAGCAGCCCTGCTGGCACAGTGGTGTTTTTACTGGAAAGCAAAAACTGGGAAAATGGTAGTAACAACTACATGACAGATGCTACCAAACAGGCTGTTGGTGTTGAGGGATCAGGCAAGTGTTGCCACCTTAAGGTGATGAGTCAAATGGTGAAGTGTACTGCAGGCTGAGGGAAATCTGCCTGTCCTTTTGTCAGCATAAGGCTTTTTTTTAGATACAGGAGAGTTTATCTGAGTGCATCAGCAACCTGAGTGATTTGGACTTCTGGGGAGACTTTCTGGGAAGAGAAGGGTATTTTCCAAGTCCCTACAGAGAGTGCCACTGCCTAAGGGTGCCACATACTTCTCTCCTGGGGCCTTCACGCTTGGGCCAGTGGCACTGGAACCCATTGGTGCTCCTGTGGTGGGCTGTGTACACTTCTGGCATGCGGAGAAAGCAGCAGCTGTGTTCATTTGACTTGATGGCAGGATCCTGCTCCAGAGCTTGAAAATAATGACTTCAACAGGCCCACCTCAGGAATGAACACAGCCAGGGCCGGAGGAGAGGCTCAGAGGTTGTCTCTGTGTTCAGCAGACCCCTGGCTAAAACCAGGCAAAAACGTGGTGTGCCTTGTACTTAGTGTTGTATGTATACATGTTTCTGGGACAAGGAAGTCTGATCTAACCCTCCACTACTGTCAAGAAGGGATTGTTTCACTTTTCCTTCCTGTTTTCCACATGGAGCCCTGTTCTCTGCAATCACTCCATGGTGGCTCTGGTGCTTGGTGGGTCAGCTCATACATTCAAGTGTCTGAAATGGGTTGTGTTATTCTTCCTCTGGGCAGATTAGTGAAATGAACTGACTTCCTGGTGAAGACTTGATTTATCAGCACTTTTTGCCACCTATAGATTGCATTTTACTTAGGGATATGTATGGGAAGATCTAGAGGTGTCATGTATTAGATGAGTGCTATTACTACCAAGTATTAGAGAAGTTTTGACTTTTCCATGTTGAAATAAAGGCTATACTTGGACTTTACTGTGTACCAGAGCATTCACAGGATGAGTATCTGATACTGGTTTGGGCTGTGAGTGCATTTGGGAATGGTCTGTGCGTGAAATGCAGTTTGAAGTTGCCATTTTTAACTTCAGCAGGGAGGTGATTTCAGTTGAAGGGATTTTACTGCTTCAGGACAAATGTCTGATGTGGACAAAGCCTTAATTCTTTATTTATTAAATGTCATCTTTCTGGTTTAGAAAAAAAACCAAAACCAGGAAAAAAAAAAGAATCTAAGTTTGTCTCCCATAACCACCTTTAAAGATTTTTGAGTGCTTTTATTTGCTATTTTTCTCGCTAGAGAAGCTTCATTAACGGTTCATGAGTAGGCTTGGTAAGTGCAGGAGTGTCTGAAGACTTTGACAGCCTGTTCATATTGTGCAGCAGACTGTGATGTCCCTTGGGACAAAACTGACCCCAGTAACATCATTGATCTGCTTCGTGGGTGCTGCTCTGCCTCTTTCTTCACACAAGCTTTCCAGTTATGACTCCATGGATGGTTTCCAAAGTCTGAATGTTGCTTGGCAAGCTTTGTCACTGCTGTTAGGAGTTTGATTACCTTTGTGCATATGTATGTCAGGACTGCCAGTGTCTGTGGCTTTTAATAAAACAACCTCCGTGTTGTCTAAAATGTTTAGAATTAAGAAATTATGTAAGTGTGCAAGAGCAGGAGCTAGGCTGGCTTCCTCAATTTGACTGTCTTATTTTATATGTTGTGTCTCCTTATTCTAGTTTGGCATCTCTCAGAGGAGGCCACTGGCTTCCTCTTGAAGCCAGTCTTACTTAAGGCAAATAAAGGGACAAAACCATGTTTCAGAAAATAAATTTGAGAAGCAAATCTTGCTGCTTCTTCATGCATCCACTCATGCAGCATTACCAATTCTTCTCCTTGCTGGAGTAGTGCTGTGCTCTTACATAGCTCGATCACCCTTGCTCAGAACCTTTCTGAATTCAGAACCAGGAACACTGAATACAAGCATTAAATAAGATATTTACAGCTTTTTTGCACCTCATTAGCTATGTTGGGTTAGTTTTTGGCTTGGAAACCTACCAAAAAAGCCCTCAAAACCACAGGAGATGGGGCTGCTGGGGCAGAGAGGACACCCTTCCTTATCGGTCAAATTCTACATTGCCAGGGCTGTGGGGCACTGCAAAGCTGTAGAAATAATTTTCTGAATGAGACCACTGAGGTTCCTTGGATTATTTCACAGAATATGCTGGCTAGGTTTCAGTTTGAATACAGTTTTATAGCATTCAGCTGGACAGAACATAACTATTTAAATTAGAGCAGTAGCTAGTGCCCTTTCTGCCTTAAAAAGGCTTAAGTAATACAGCAAACTAAAGTAAGACAAATGCTATTTTAAATCCTAATTGCAGAATGGTTACCAGCAGTACAGTGCCTGTAGATTGACACAGACTGCAATAATACCATGTACACTTGTCACTGATGACCTTACATTTTGCTTGCCATGGGCCAAATCCTCATTTGTGGCACAGCTGCCTGGTGCTAATCAAGCAACACAAGTGTAACTTCCAGCTAGCATATGTTCAGCAGAGAAAACTTTATAAAGGTCTTTTGTTCAGCCCTGCCTTCATTCCTGCTTCTGCCTGTAGATTGTGCTGCAGGAGAAAGGGTTTGGCCAAGATTGTTTGTGTTCTGCTGTAGGTATTTTCCATCAGTGGGCTATCAAAACCTTCCCTGAGATCAAACAAGAATTCCTGATGGAAAATCATTTTGCCCAAGATTTTATTCTCACATTTAAAACTTTTGTTTTGTTGGTGTCTTAAACTTCCAAGTGGGCATGATACTGTTTGCTGACCTGGCTTCAACAAAATGAGGCTTGGATTTAATGAGCGTTATCTTTTGTATTTTATTTAAATTAGCATTGAGTTAAACATGACAAGCATTATTGCTAGTTTTTACACTGCATCAGAGATTATATTAATTTGGATAACAACTGTTTTCAGTACAGTCATGAAAACTGCATATTAACAAGTGTGTGAATTGGACTGTTTTCTGGTGTCTGGACAAGGGGATATATGGATAATTTTGCATATACTCAGTGAAGTTATTTTTTTGCAGACCATGGATGATTTTGAAAGACACTGGTTAAGCTTTGCCCTGTTACCCCTACAGGGAGCCTCTTTTGATCAACCAAGAACTAATTTCAAGAAGCTTATTTCACAATTCTAGATTGTTTATGGCAAACTTGCACCTCTTATTCTTCTGCCAGGTAGGTCTCTAGTTGTTTCTCTAACATTTACACTCCTGATTTATTTAGAGATCCTATATCCTTTTCAGCCTTTGTTTTTCTGGGCTAACGCTTCTATTTTTATTTTGTTTATTAGCAGAGATGATATTCAAACAACTTGGTTTTCCTGAAAAACAAAATGTCTCATCTATAGTCAGTGAAACAAAACAAAAACAACAGTGAAAAAAAGAAAATATTAAAATAGGGCATGTGTTAAGTGATGGAGGGAGCATTGACTGACCTGTCAGGATTTTGCAGTGGATTTGTCATGGGGGCTCATAATAGAAGTTAGAGACAGTATTTAACTCCAGATCTGCAGAATGTGCAGAGGGGTAAGCACCTTTTCACGTGCTGCTGCATGTTATCCTCTCTCACTGGGGTAAACTGTTCTATAAAATGGAACACCAGGAGTGCAGCACTACATGGAATGATACAAACAAATTAGAACCAGGCCTTTAAGTTATTTCAAGGCCAAGTTCTGTATAAAGCTTCAGCAGAGCGGAGAAATTTTCTTTAACTAGATTTCTAGTCTGAAATTACTCTGCAGGGTACTTGCTTACAGTGTTCAGCAGACTTCATTTGATGAACACTGGACTCCTTTTTGCTAAAGTTCAGCGAGAAGGCCATGCCCAATCTTTTTCTGCCCCCAAGGAAGAATATAGAGCTGCCCATCTCCCAGAAGGATTGGCTTATTTTTGTTTCTACTGGGTGATTCAAAACATCAAGTGAAAGAACAAAAGATTGTGTGCTGCAGTAATTTCTACTCATGTCTTTACTGCACTGGAGATTAATCTGTAAGAAAGGTGGTATCCCATTTAAAGACAGGAATTCAGATTCATCTTGTTACCTTGCCTGTTTGGTTCAGCAAATCTTTTGGTGTTCCCAGGGAAGCACGTTCCCCGACTTCATTTAACTGCAGCTGACTGTAAGGAGACAAAGTGAGTTTAGTCCTGAAGACTTGCAGGAGTGGCACTAAATGCCATCTGCTTCCCAAGTTACTCTGCTGCACCCACTGCCTCTTGGAGAGGTCTCCATTTGGGGGTCAAAGGGTGAGCTGACTAGAATGTCAGGAAAGATAACAAAAATGTTTCATGGTCTTTTGAGTCATGATATTTCTGTTTATGAAGTTGTAGTCTGAGCAACAGGCTGCTTTTTCTCTTGGAGTTTATCTAGGTATTACAGTTACCTCTGTAGTTACACCCTAATGACTCCCACAGTGACAAGACTAGATGTCATAAATTAAACGTAAAGAACTTGCAGGTTTTCTTAGTTAGCTGTTTCTTAGATAGCTGTTTTGCTGGGGCTGTGTGTATTTTTTTTTATCTCCAAAAAGTCTCAGTGTTACTCCGTTCTGGCGTTCTGTTGTGACTGCAGTTTGTCTGTGCAAGTATAAACTGACAAAACTTATTTTAGTGAGCGTGTAGGTTGCAGCAGGACATGGTTATTCCACCCTAAACATTAATGCAGGAGAATACAGTGAGTACGAGTGTTTCTTTATATTTTCACAAAGCCTGAGACTGTTGGTAGTGTAATGTTCATGACATTGGGCTCTCATTTCTGACTGAAGGGGACAACAAAAGTAGCATGAACCTCACCCAGAGTGGTGGAGTTACACTCCGGTGCAGGACCTGAGCTGTATCCTTGTATGTGTGTGTAAATGTTCTTGGTAAATTAGAGCCTTTAAATCTGCACAGACAAATTTTATGTTTCCATGAGACTTTCTCAACTCCAGCTGTGAAACTGCCTCCTGTGTATCACTGTATGTAGTGTTCAGGGTTTCTGGTGCTCCTCACACAAAGTGAAAGATGGATTGTTGCGTACAGATGAGCTGAGGCTGGAAATCTCCAGGCTTTGCAGCTGCCCTCATGTGGGTGTGTCAGGGTGAAATGGGGCTTTGTCTTCCAACCAGTCAGTCCATATTCAGAAAAATGACCTCTCTGTTTTCATATCCCTCCTCTCAAACAGTTTTCTGTTCTTCTGAGATTTTGTGGCAGCCTGAGCCATAATTCAGGCAAGTACTTAAGTAGGTGCTCAAGTGCCATGTCCCTGGTAGTATTTGAAATCCTTACTAAGTGTGCTGCTGGGGCTGTAGTGGTAGATTGGTAGATTTTACTGATCTGTGCAGACAGCAGGAAGAATCCATTGTGGAAACTTCAAGTTTTCCTTCAGAAAGGCATTTGCATGTAAACAAAACCCTGTCTTCCATGACAGAGGGTGTAAACAGGGGAATGGGCTGACAAAATAGAGGTTTTTCTTCATCCCACTGGAGCAGAACAGGATGAAATGGGAGCTGCAGAGGCTGGGTTGGGCTCTGTGCTCCCCATCTCCCCCCTCACCTTTGCAAAACTTTGGACCTGCTTCGGTTCCCCCTTCAAACCACCTACTCCAAAAGCACCTGTGCTGAAACGGACATGGGTGTTTCTGGTATGAAACTAGGGCAGGCAAGATCCAAAGATGAGTGTAAAAAGCCTCACTACACCATAGATTGAAAAGGTTGATTAGCCAGGTGTTTGAATGTGCAGTTAGTGGTGGGGGGTTGTACCTTATTTATCTGTGAAGCTGAACGTTTACAATTTGTCCTGCTTGCACCAGCAACTGGCTGTTTCATACATAGCAGTGAAATGAATCCTTGTTGTCTGGTGACACATTAAAGAGATGACCAGGTGCCCATTGAACTGTCTCTGTGCATTTAAAACTTTAAAATAGTAGGAAAAACATGTTCTGGAAATATTTCACTTGTATAACCAATTCCTGAGAGAGCTATTTATGATTTCTCTACCTGTTCTTGGCACAGGCTTTTTTTCTGTTAGAAGAGGTTTGACAGTTGCATGAGATCACACTTGGATTGGTGCCCTGCGAGCTGAAAACGCAGAGTCATTGCTTGCGAGGACAAGACTTAGCTGGAAAAAATAGCAACATTGCCCTTGTGTTCACTGCTAATACTGCATCGAGAAGTGGAGCTCCATCAAGCTTTAGTGTGCCTTGATATTCATGCAGTCATTACTTGCTTATAAATAGAGAACTGCTTAAAAAAACCCCAACAAACTAAGGGATTTAGAAATATTCATTTAATGCCTTGGACGTTCCTTTAAGATTAATAAATGACTGGATGAGATGAGCCAATAGGCTGACTCTGTGCCTCTGGCTATTTACAGCTGCTGCTTATTAACTCAGAGATGAAATAATTAATGTTATTATCAGATGAAATAATTAATGTTATTATCAAATGATGCTAAACAAATAGTCAGATCACATTTTTTGTGTGCGCTCGTTCTCCCTGAAGCAGGAGATGGCAGCAAGTGGGTGCCTGGGGGAAGTGTTGGTGTCCACACCATGGAGCTGTGCCTCTTGTGCACAGCCCTGGCACCAATTCAAGCCCCAGCTCCAGCCTCAAGATGTGGCTGAAATCACAGAAAACCCCAGTCAGTCTCCCAGGATCTGGTGGAAGGGAGGAGCTCTGGGTGGATGCTATGGACACCCTCTCCAAGCCCCCTCGCCAATGACACCGGGACAGCTGTGCACAGAGATTGAGACTGTGTTTGAGGTGCCCCAGCACAAGGCAGGTGTATGTGAGCCACATCTGTCTGTGGCTTTCCAGCAGGCTGATGCAGAAACAGGTTTAAGAAAAAAGCTGTGGTTATGCTGTTGCAAAATGCAGCCTTGATGAATCCTTTAACTGGCCTCGGGAAGCCTCCTGGTTGCCTGTGCATAGTCCCCTGCTGCACTGAGGCTTCTCACACACTTTGATCTCAGGGTATCCTCTGTTCATTAGAAATTCAGATGCCAATAAGAAAATAAAAAGGCCTGTGGAGCTGAGTGTACCATCAAACTGCCAAGGTGTGGCAGCTTTCTACTTGAGCAAGCATTCATAACTGAGGATGGCTTTGTTAAAAAGGCAATTAAAATATTTCAGATGGAGGACAAAGTTATGATGCAGTGAAGTTTAACACAGATTCCTGGGTTTTGGAACAAACCCTGCTGTCACGGGCTGCCTCACAGACACAGTCTCACAGCAGGTGCCCCACACCAGCGGTCTCTCTGCTGCAGGTTTTCCTGCTCTGTGGTTACACAGACCCAGCTCATCACCAGTCCCATCTGCTTTTTGAAGCTCTTCTGCAATAGCGTGTGGACTGCTGCCCCTTTTCTCCCCCCAAGTCATTTATCCTTAGTAGAGCAATCTGTTTTCTCTCCTTTCCTTATGCTGTGGCAGAGCTTTGTACTGCATGAGAGTCCTGCTCTCCTGAGTCTCTGCTGTGAAGCGTGATGGAAAATTCTTCTGTCAGGTGTGGCAGAGGTTTGCAGTGTGTGAGATCTTGCTCTTCTGAGTCCCTGTTTGCTGCCAGTCCTGACAGAAAAATGTTCATCAGGTTTCTGCTTGGCTTCCCTTGCTGGGGGAGCCCATTGCTGGCCCATCTACCTGGGCTGTGGCACAGCTTGGCCTCATCAGCTCAGCCCCAGTAAAGCGAAGGTCCCTGTCAGTTTGCAGAAGCATTCTCCTACCTTGCCTCTTCTGTGTATTTTGGTGAGGTAACTTTTAATTTCTCTATGAAAAGAACAACTGTGTCCTCTTTCAGACTTCTTTTTGGGGCTTGCTTACAACCAGGTGGCTACAAACAAGCAGTTTGTGTCATGGCCTAGGATGGTGCGTGAGGGGCAGATGATCTGAGTGAGCTGCTGCTGTGCCTGTTTGTTTTTGTTACTTGTGTTACCTCTTACCTGAAGCTGAATTGATGCCTCACAGAGACCTTACATAAAGGTGATGTTCTCAGTCTAGCTGGGACTGTTGTGTCTGTCATCAGGAACCTGATGTAGGAGCACCTGAGCTCCTTGATAGGATGCTTTTGGATGTCTGTGGAAAGGAGCTTTAGGCAAGGCTGTTACTGCATTCTGGAGTCCTCTTTGCCCAGGGAGGGTGCTTATCATGTTCAACAGTAACACTCAGCCTAGAGATGAAAATAATTCATCACTTGGTTTCTCCAATCTTTTGATATCCTACTCACTCTTTTTCTAAAATGCTTTCCTAGTTCTGCATAATATTTCTCTGCTATGTCTTATGATGTTCTTATTAGTTCAAACTAGCAGCCTTAAATACACACCTATACATGTCTATTTACACACTGAAGTACAGTATTTATGCTGTATTTAACCCTGTATTTATGCCTCAGCAGCACTCCCCTGATGGATTGACAGCTCGTGCTTTCAGCTTATGTGCATTTTCATGTTTACTCCCTGGCTTGGCCCCTTGTCCCTGGTCTGTCCTCTTGGCTAATTAGAGCTGATTTCTATATTTTTGCTGCCTTGTTCCTGAAGTCCTCAGAGAGGGGCTGTTTTGTTCTTAGAATTGCCATCAAACTGACCTAATTCTTGCCAGAAAATACATTTTAGCACTCTTGGTGTTTTTTAAGTGTTTGGAGTCAGATTTTCACAATTGGCTTGAGTCCCAACAGGGGCACTCCTCCCGTTTTCCTCTTGCGTGCCTGTTCCCAACTTTCCCAGCAGCTGCAGAGATCACACTGGCAGTGGCAGTGGCTTGTTTGCTTTCCACGAGGGGGAAGAGTCAGTCGGAGCAGTGTCCTTGGAGCCACTGCAAGGGACGTGGCAGGACCCACAGTCCTGAGGCAGTGCTGTTTTAGACCAGCTGGAGTCAGCTGTGCCCTAATCCCCAAATTCCCTGAAATGGCACCATAAGCAGGGACTGCGTGTGCTTACTCAGCTGCACTGAGTCTGTGGTTCAGTAGCAGTTCAGGGCACAGAGTGCACTGCTGTTCACTCTTATTGCCTTACATTGCCCACCTGAATCCTTTATATCCCTGTATTCTTCCCTGGGACTGCCTGTCCAGTGATCCATACCCAGCCCTTCCTACAGAGGCCTTGCACACACTTGTCCGGGTGATGCAATGCTTTGGGGTGGGAGCTTTGGGCCAGGCCCATGTCTCAGGTGGCAGAAGCACGTGTGAGCTTAATGTACCCAGAGGTGAGTCAGAGCCTCGGGCTGGTTTGGGGTGTGCGTGGGGATGGTGTCCAGGACAGATCCCACGTGTCTGTCCCTGATCCCACATCAGGGAGCAGGGCAGGGTGTGAGCAAAGCCTGTTTGCTGCTGTGCACAGGGCCTGGCTCAGTGAGAATCAAACTCTGTGTGTTCCCCAGCATGATCAATACTACCATTTTTAAGCGCTTACCCCTTCGATTTATACTGTAAACAAGTTGTACTGACTGATATTTACCCTTTGCAGAAATCCAAGGTGTCTAAAGGAAGTGTGAACGATTCCCCTATATCTGTGTGGACTGTTTGTGTTCTGTCAGCTTTTCCATCATAGCTTCCTCCATCTCTTGTGCTTGAATGCAGCCTCCAACAAACTCATTAGCTTCATTCCTTTGTTTGGGGTGTTCTTTTTAATTTTTGCTTCCTGCTACCCAGCAGTTCCACAGCAGTAAGTGGGTGGCACATAGTAGGTTCACTTTACCTTTCTGCAGAGGAGACAGTCTGAGAGATTTGTTTTCAGCCTTTTCTACCTCAGAACTGTTTTCTTTGCCCCAAAACTTCAGGTTTTTATCTGCTGTTAAATCTACTTCTCGGTTTTTCAGCAGCCATCTCAGTTGAACCCGAAGTGCTGTGTTTAATACAGCCATAGCAGTGTAATAACTGTCTGCTCTTGTCAGGCCTAAGGAGGGGTTCCTGCAAAGAACCACTTGGCCTAAGTGAGAGAGAACATGTACCAATAACACAGGTGTGGGGTTTCTTATGGGGTAGGATGATCCACATTCACGTGCTGTTCTTCCACCACCAGCTGCAGAATTGATTGCTGGTCCCTTCTGCTACATTTTCGCCCTACCCAGCTGCTTTGCTTTGTAGTCCCAGGGGTGTTCCAGTCTCAGGAGGCTGTATTTTGAGCCTGAGTGTCCTTAATTTAATGTTTAGGTGCAACTCTTCTTTCCTGGCTTTTCTCACTGCAGCAGCCTGACAGAAAAGCATGAATTTTTATAAATTGTTTATGAATCTTTTCCTTCTCAACATAAAAAAAAAGCCTATTAAAATAAACATACTGGGAGCTGTAACAAGAGGGCTTTGTTATCTCTCAGAAGTTGTGGCCTGATGCTGTAAGTTGAGCTGTCAGTGAGGCTGTTTGGAGGGATGGAATCAATTCTCTGGTGGGCAATTTACTGGTCTGGGACATGTTGGTGCATAAGTTACTGACTTTCCTGAAAAAATTCACACTCTGATGTTTGATGAGATCTCTGGAGAAAGGAACAAGGACACCTAAAACTGACACAAAGCTGGTGAACAAGAAATCAGCACTTGGAACCATCAGTACTCAAGGTTGACGCCCTTGAGTCAGAGAAACCTGCTGTGCAGCCTGGAAATGTAAAAACTGGCTGTGTCAGGAGATTGTGCTTCCAGGGAGTAATTACTGCTTTTTAATTACGGCTTTTTCCCTACAACTCTTTCTTGCTAGTCTTTTGTATTTAGGTTTGCCTTGATGGTTAATCAAATTTCAGAGCAGGTGACTGCAGAGCTGCAGGTGATTTCCATCTGCCAGGTGAGGCTGGGTTTGCTCTGGCCAAGCTGCAAGGGCACTGCCAAGTGTTTGTCTTGGCAGTAGGTTGATGGCCTTTTTGGGTTTGTGTGACAGCACAGGGACAAAACTTGAAAGTCCTTTTTTCACAGCCCCTGTCACTGTCTAGGAAAGCAGCAGGCAGGATACATCTACTTTGTACCTCCTCTCTCTGTCCCAGCCCTATTTTTGGTAGCAAAGCTGAGCTCAGGGGACAGGTGATATTTTAGGAGTTGGCAGTCAGGAGTCACTTTCTTTCATGGTTGCTACTCTTTTCCAACATTTTAGATACATTTATTTCCCAGTATTTTGGGTGGAATAATTGTGAAGAATGCACAAGACAGTTTTACAGTTTTGGTTACAGTGTGAATGAGGCTGTGCCATCTCTGCAGAACCACCATGGCTTTCACCAAAAAACACCTCTCTGAAGTATGATCCATGACTGAAAACAGGTGTTGCTTCTTAACTGGGGTCAGCAACTGGAGATACACAGCACAGGTCCTGCAGGTTCTTCTCCTGTGTGCAAACTGGTTCCTCGCTGTTACTTTATCAGTTACCAACCTATTTGCAGCGCCCAATTCCTACAATGCCAGAATTCTTAGTAATCTTTCCTTGGGAGCACCGTGGTGGGAAGTGTGTGTGCATGTGTATCTGATCTGTCTGTCCCAGATGTTCCCTCCAAAAAGGAGAGGAAAGAGGAGGAGATTTTTCTTTCAGAAGACCTTTTTAGCATTAAGTGCCCAGCTGTTGCAGTTATTCATACTGAGCGACTGACTAGTTGGAAGCAGAAATATAAAAAAAATGGGTAACAATTTCATTACATGATGTTTTATAGCAACTGCTATTCACCTTTATAAATTAACTGCTCTCTTCTGTATGGCAGAAAAAGGCTTTTATAGTTGGCAGGCTGCTCGTAATATTCTAAGGATTATTAAAGTAAGCTGTAGTTGTCATATAATGCACGTTGTAATGGCGCGTGGTTTTTTAATGTGTCTTGGGGGAGGATATTATTTCAGAATGTGTATTCACATATGGATGGAGTTTGAGATTTTTCACGCTGATCAGAATGACATTCACAGAAAAGGTCCCTGGACCATCATCCCAGCAAGTTCCTTGTGAGTAATGAAGTGGTGAGAAGAGAAAATTTCACCAAATTCAGCAGGAATTTTTGAAACAGACCTTGAAGAGCACAATTTTTTTTTTTTTCTCACCTCCTGACTTTACATTTATAAACTGAGGTTGTTCATATTTAGGTGAGTTATTTGGGCTCCCTGCTCTCCTTAGAGGTGAGAAAGCTGGGGAGCAGCCAGGCTGAGCTGTGTGTAGGGGTGATGAGTGCTGCAGTGGGGCTGCAGTGTGATGGGGGCTGGTGTGTGTGAGGCAGGGCAGCTGCCTGCAGACATCCTGTTCCAGGCAGGACATTTGCAAGTTGAAGGGATTTCAGAACAGAGCTGTGGGAACAGCTGGGGAAATGCAAATGGAACTGTTATACGTGCATTAATTAATTAGTCAACGACCGCAAGGATGTAAGTGCTACAGCTACTGGTATTTAAAAAGTGTGAAAAAGATGTAGGATAAACATAGTTAGGGAGGTGTTTGTCTCCTCTGTCGGACTGAATTAACAGATACATGTTGATCTGGTGATAAAATGGAAATTAATATCCCAGGGTGAGACACGCAGAGAGCACTGGATTAGGTGAGGAAGAAAATTTAGAGATGGAAACAGGGCAAGCAGTGAGGCTTTAACTTCTGCAACTATTTGATGATAGGAATTATTCATCTCACCTTTGAACATCCCGAAAGGATAATTTGGGCATGTTGGTGCAATTATAAAAACAGCAAACAAACAAAAGCCCTGATAACATACTGCTGATATGTGGCGTAGAGGGATCTTAAAATAATCTTTATCCAGGGATTAAGCGTTTCTGATCTACCACTGACCTGTTTTCAGAGTATTACAAATTCATGGTACTTGCAAAAACAAGACAAAAAGGCTGTAAAACAAGAGAAAAGCAGATTTACAGCAGCGTAAGTAATTAAAGTAAGTTGCATTGATGAGGAAACTTCAAACTAAAAGCCATGTCTGGTCAAACCTCCTTTTTCTCATCAAGAATGCAAAGTGTGCTTGGAAGTCTGTGTGTAGAAAGTTTCTGGGCCTTTTAGGCCATGTGTGAAAATGTTTATTTTCATTAGGAGTGAAAAATGCAGACCTCCAGATGCCCTCTATGATTTTTTTTTTCCCCCTCAAAGGAGGAGGAGCTGGGGTGAGATGGAGACACAAACACTGATTTAGTCCTTGAGTCTGAATTAATGCTGCTGTTTTTAAGGGCTGAATAAACATCGTGAGTTATTTCTGTGCACAGAAAGCCAGGGAAACTTGTGCTGATACCACTGACTTTGTGAACAAAGAGAAAGTTGTGTATCTCCAGGATTATGGACATCTGATGTGTTTCATCATTACTAAATGCTTATGGGGAAAAAATAATTGACTAAAGCAAATTAAGTGCCAGAAAGTGATTTTTATTTCATTGCCTGGCAGTAATATGTGGATTTGATTATTTGTTTTGGCCTCTTTTAGGGTTTTTTGCACATAGTAATAGAGTTAGCATGAAATTTCATCTTAGTTTGAAGTGCCTTACATCTTTATCAAATGATAAATAACACAGACTTTGGCTAGAAGTTCAGTATTTTGTAATTTTGTCTGCAAAAACATTTTCCATGGTTGATAAGAGAAATGTGAGACACCAGAGGAATAAATTCATGCTTGTCTTTGGAGTAAAATAATAATTACTTGGGTAATACAATCTTTTTTTATATACACACATGTCAGGGGGCCCCTAGCTACAAATGTGAGCTGAGTGAAGTCTCATGGTTCCCCTTGAACACCCACCCTGGAGGAGCAGGACCTTGGTCAGTGAAAGCAGCCTTTATAAACTGTGAAGGATTTGCAAAGGGGTGATAAAGCCACACGGGACCGGCAGCTTGGAATCATTGTTGGATGTTTTAACTCCCAAAATTGCTGCAGAGATTGGGTGGTGGAGAAATCCAGGGCTGCAGCTGCCACGTGGCTGCGAGCGGGGCCAGCTGGGTTTGTGCCCAAGGGGCTGCCAGGGGGGCAGGAGCCCTGCTCCACTCAGGGCTGGATGGAGCTGGGGATGTCACTTTGCAGTCAGAGAAACCCGGCCTCTCACGTTCTCATGAATAAATAGTTCCAAATAGTTCTAGAATCATACAGGTATGAACACACCTTTTTCTTTTTCCCTGTTGGAGGGGAGAGGGCTGGTTTGAAAGGGTCAGTGTCCATGTACCCGATAATGTGACACTGCAACGTGTGTGGCTGTGTTCTCCATTTCCCTGGTACATTCGTGTGCAGGGCTCTGTTTGGGCAGGCTTTTAATAGCAGTCGGGAGGGGAGATCAAAGTGCCACTGAACGCTGTGTTCAGTGCCTGGGTGTCGAGTGGTCTCTGTGGTTTATTTACAGTAATTTGTTCTGCATTTTTCACAACCAACCCCAGCTCTCTGCATTCACCAGCGTGAGGACATCGTGCTGAAAGACACCACCATTTTCACCCAGTTACTCCTCTGACAAGAGGTTCTTGTCTAGAATGTGAAACTGTAGAAGCCACCAGCTGGCGACTATAAATTCCTGCCTTAATGGGCTGTGTCAGACACGTCGGGGTGGCTGTGCTGGAGGGAACCTGAGACGGGATGCCAAAGGGAGGAGTTTCCATCCAGCGCTGGCAGTGGGGAAAGCATCTGTGTGTTTGGCATGAGCTGGGGCCCGGGGGTGCCTCCAGCCCTTCTGCAGGGAAGGTGACACCCAGGGCAGAGGGGCGCTGCAATAATGCACAAGTGGCTTCCCCAGCTGCAGGGTCCCTCAGTGGTCACTCACAAGTGCCTGTAAAAGATGAGAACAAGAGAATGAGGTTTTGTTCTTTTCTGGCCTAGCACAGGTTTCAAAGTTGTGTTGATTTCCTCTCTAAAACTTTACCAAAGCAGCTGTTGATTGGGCAGTGTGTCTGTTGCTCACTTCAGAGTTGTCCAGATGTGACTGTTCTACCTCGCAGCAGATTCTGACTTGGCTGTTGTTTCCTTTTGTTGTAACATTTTTGCTGAGATCATCAGTTTGCTGTTCTTCTGCTACAGATACTCAGCATTAGTTTTTGTTGCTACTTTCAGACATTTTGAGGATTTCTTGGATGTTTTGTCCTCCTGTTTTTGCCTTTCATTGAATTTCTGCGTTATCATTTGCAGCCATGGCTTAGGCCAGGGGAGCTGTGTTAAATACAGTTCCCTCCCCTCCTCCTGCCCACGTTGGCACCAGCTTGTGCTGTGCCTGTGGTTCATTGTACTGCTTCTCTTTTTTTTCCTAGAAGTGAAGGAGGTAGCAGTAATGTCCTGCTATTGTTTTTAATAATCTGTTCGAAGAAGTGCAGCAACGCCCTGGGAAAAAAAGTTATTGATAGTTTGTGGTGTTAAGTTCTTGAAACATAAAACCAGGACCAGGCTCTGCTTCGAGCTGAAGTGTTCAGTACAAAGGCTCTGCAGCATTTATCAGGGGAAAATGCTTTATTTTGCTGGTACCAGAGGTTGCAATCACTTTCTGAATACTGTTATATCTGACAGGCCAGCCCTAGGTTCAGCTGCTGCTTTTCTCTGTCCAAATAATTATTAGAGAATACTTTAGATAATTTAAAACACTAAAAGGCAGCTGATCCAAAAGAATTCTGTGATTCTGTGAAATATGGTTCAGAGTAGTCAGGAAATTAATCACTTGGAGAACCCCTGGCATGTTCTGTCTTTTGAACCTTCTCATAATTTCTCTGAGTTCTGCCAGGAAATCAGAGGGGGAAATCCTAGGATAGCTAAATTAAGAGCTGACTGTGAATTTTACCCCACAGCTGAATTACCAGTGGCAGGCACTGTGTTCAGTGAAGAACTGCCAGGCAGACTTGCATCTGTAATTAGCATTTCTTGCAAGCAAGGGCTTCTGCTGCTGGGTGGCACCAGCGAGAGGCTGCTCACTCCTGGGACAGCTTTCTCCAGGCCTTCCAGGAGTCCTGGCTGGCTGTCCACTTGCTGTGATTCCTGGTAGTGAAAGGAGAAGGGCTTTACTGGGTTTCACAAATGCAGTGTTATATGTGGGAGGTGACCTGTGCTGCCTCAGCTGCACACACCTGCCCTGGGCTCAGCTTGCACCAGTGTCCTCTGAAACAGCAAATTTGGCATTTGCCAAACAGATGATTCGGTGCATTGTGTGTCTGATGCAGCAGGTTTATTTTCAGACACATCTATAAGTTGAATTTTTTTCTGCTGTTTAAGAAGAACCATCAAAATGGGTCTCTTGCAAAAATTTGCCTCCCTGTTAACAGCAGATTTATGGCTACTGGCCAATACTGTCCTAATAGTGTATCCTGTTCAAAATTGGTATTTATGTACCAAAAAATGCTTTAAAAGCAAGTCAAATACCATGTTAATATAAATGTTAGTAAAAATATCAGATCTAAAGCTCATTAATATTCAAAAGAAGCTACTCAGAATGTGGTCGAGGAAGAACTGCATAATAGCTATAGGTTGCCTATGGTTTTTTTTTTAAGATATACCTCAAACATATCCATAGTTGAATCCAGCTTGAAAGGACTTCTAAAAAGGGCTTCATATTAGTGTATGAGAAGAAACATAAAAAGAAACATAAAACTTGGGTTACTTACTTAAGCTGTTGTTAGTTCTGTCCAGGTAACATTCTTTTAACACGTGAAAATTAAATCCACAGTTCTAGATTTAAGCTTGTGTGGCCCAAAACAGTTCACATAAATTTTAATTATTGCAAAATAAATAAACCTTCCTCTCTGAAAATTCTGAGAGTAAGCAGTGTCCTCGTCTTTCCAAAGAATTCTTCCTTAAAAGAAGATAAAAATCGTAGAATCCACTTTCAGTTGCAGGTACTGAAGCCCTTGCATTGTTCAGATCTGTACCTTTGCACTTCACTGGGTGTCTGTAAGGTTTATTTGCCTGCTGGCTGGTGGAGTTTCTTGTCCATGTGTCTCCTGTATGAATAATTCCTGGAGATCAAAAGCTTTTGCAGAGAATAACCACGAGCAGCTCCTTGCTCAAATACTGCCCTCAATTCTCCATCCTGTTCTCGTTATAATTAGAGCCCCAAAATGGCAAAGCGGGAGTGGGAGTTTGTACAAATATTTGTAGCACTGTGAACTGTACTGTGCTGTGGAAGGCTAGGAAAGCCTCTGAGGTGAACAGAAACATTTTGCTTTCAGGAGCAGGTGCCTGTTCCTGTGTATCACCCCACGCCGAGCCAGACTCGCCTGGCCACACAGCTGACGGAAGAGGAGCAGATCCGGATAGCGCAGCGGATCGGCCTCATCCAGCACCTTCCCAAAGGAGTCTACGACCCCGGCAGAGACGGCTCCGAGAAGAAGATCCGAGAGTAAGTCCTGGGGATTGAAGGGATGTGGCTGTTGCCTTGGTTTGGGATGCTACCCTGGGAAACCTGACCTTGTCATCCTGGGTTTGCCTTATTTTCAGGGATTGTAATTTAATGTAGCTTTTTTTAAAAAAAATGAAGCCCTGCAGAAGGCTGATGTGCTGAGGAGCATCCCTGCTGGGGGCAGGGGTTTGGAACTCCGTGGGCTCCAAGGTCCCTTTAACCCAAACCACTCTGTGCATCTGAGGCTCTTTCCTTTATCTAACACAAGGCTAACCCTCACAGTATCTACAAATACTAGAAGCATCCAGGAATAGGTCTTACACTGTTTTTCATTTCCAGGTTGATAACAGCAGCTTAAATATTTTATTTTTTTCCCCTCCAGATGTGTCATTTGTATGATGGACTTTGTTTATGGGGACCCTATCCGATTTCTGCCGTGCATGCACATTTACCACCTGGACTGTATAGATGACTGGTTGATGAGATCCTTTACCTGTCCATCCTGCATGGAGCCAGTGGATGCAGCACTGCTTTCATCATATGAGACTAACTGAGCCAGGGTTTCTCTACTGAACCTTCAAGGAGACCATCCACTTCAATGGGTTTGATCCTTTTGTCATTCAGCCCAAAGAGCCAGGAATTAGGAATTAAGATCATGCACAAAGTATACATTTCCTAATAAATAAATAAAAAAAATATTCCTGAATGGCTGCAAATATTGGAAAACATAGTATTTTAGAGACTATAGAAAAGTAGGTTGTTATTTTTAATGTAAAGCCTTGACCCACCATTGTCTTTTAATGTTTGTTCTTACACCCATATATAGGAATTGTGTAAAGTGTTACAGCAACTGTAAATGTTCAAACTGCGTGTATCCAATTTTATTAGCAGCAAGATAAGAGTATTTTTTTCTTAAATAAAGTAACCAGTTTTGTTCTGATTCTTTTCACAAGTCCTGGCATTTGGGTCAAGGCTTTATTGAAGTCTACATTTTATAACACTGGCACAAAGAAATAGTTTTAAGCTTGTTTGCACAGTT
Organism: Cyanistes caeruleus; assembly: GCF_971803275.1. NCBI lineage: Eukaryota > Metazoa > Chordata > Aves > Passeriformes > Paridae > Cyanistes > Cyanistes caeruleus. The sequence continues at coordinate 28,744,130 of NC_141709.1, forward strand.
CTTTTTCTTTTTTTTTTTTCCTTTTTTTTTTTTTTCCATTGGAGATGGAATTCATTGCCTTAGGTCTTTTTAATAGTGTATTGTTATTGTTGGGCTGGCTCTATGCTTGAAAACCAGTTTATTTATAACCTGTTAAAAGTGCTATATTTTGTTTGCAGTTAGGAATATGCAGACTTCAAAGTGATCTCCTAGCTTGTAAGCAAACTGAGATGCATTATCCCTTTTCTACAAGTGATGCAGATTATGAAGATACAACACAAGTCCTGCAGTGAAACTGTGGTTTCATGGGGGTTTTTTATAACTTCCTTTGGTTTTGATGAAATAACAATCCTTAAACTTTAATGTGACTTTTAACTTGATCAGATTAAAAGTGGGCCAGATGAACAATAAATAGTTAAGCTGCCATAACTGAAAAAAAAAATACATTTGGAACTAATGTAGTATTAGCATTGATCACTTATTCTACTTTTTTTTTCCCTAAAAATGGTTGTCTTGGATCATAGCAAATGGATACTGCATCTCTCGTTCTTGTAGTTCTTAGGTTATCAGAAGTTAAGAATAAACATACTGTATCTCAGTCTCCTGTATTAAATGTATCTGTTGAGCCCTGCTGGCTGACACATCAGTTCACCAAACAGGAATGAATGCAGAGAGGAGAAAAATAGACTTGCACAGAAATGCAAAGTTTATATAAACACAGAGTGTCAGGGTAGCAGTGGAGGGGCAAACAGTCCTGCTATAGCCAGAATGACACAGTTCCCTGATTTCTGTAGCAAACAGTATGTGCTTGTTAAGAGAGGCTCCAGCAAAGATTGTAGCTGTAAAGATCTTTTTCCACTTTGCATGATTTTTTCCTTTTTTCTTCTCCCCCACTCCCTTAATGTACCTACTGTGACTTCTGTGCATTCAGTGCCACCTTTAACCAGTGAGAAGCCCTGGTCTCATGAAATGAAACACAATCTCAAGTTAACCACAACAAATTGGGGGATGTTCTTTGATTGTGTTTCAGCCATAGTTTGAGTTCTTGATACAAGTTCTTTAAGACCCAGGTCCTTTGAGGACTTAGTGCATTTACAATAGAGGAGAATAGTAATTCTGTGGGTTATGGATAACTGGTCAGCACAATGGAGAGTCAGCATTTGTTTATTATTCCTGCAGCTGACAGCACCCTGCTCCCTTAGAGAAGAACTCCAAGGAGCAGTCAAAGGGATCTGAAAACACTCTGCAGTTCTAGATTCACTCAAATGGCCACACATTATCTGGACACAGCGTTTTGCTGAATTAATACATACCTAATTACATGGATCAAAATCTGGGAAGAGAGACCTGAAGTTGTGCAATATCATTGTTCCTTTTCATCATTCCATGTGTGTTCTTTTGTGTCCTCCTTTTTGTCTGTTTGTTTCAGGGGTTGGGGTTTTTTTGGGTTTTTTTTTTTTTTGGTAAAACAATGTCCACATTAAGTATTCATTTCTTTATCTTGTTAAAACTGGCAAATGAACAATTTGAAAAAAACAGTGTTGTCATGGTGGTATTAATCTTTATTTATTACAAGACTTGATTAAGAAAGATTTAAAAGAAGTAGGAAGTGATGGGTTACTGAGCTGAATGCTTTCCTAGGCAGCTAACACCTTGAGCAGCTGAACTTTTAACACTGATATTGACTGGGCTAAGGGAAGAAATTACTTTTATTAAAATACTTGTTAAATAGAAAAAAGGTGTGAAGGGCTACAACTGGAGCTGATGACAAAAGAACATTACAAAAATTTTGAAATTTTAGCTTAAAGAGAAATGTGTAAATATAACAAATAAATCAAATTATTTTTCAAGTGTTTAGGTACAATACTGTTCTGGGTGATTTCTAATTCAAAGAAGAATTGATCTAAATTGAATGCAAAGTAATATATAACCTGAATTTTAGCTGGTTGTGGAACCAGATCTGTGCCTTATTTCTACTATCTATAAGATGGAGAGAGATTTAGGAACCTTAGAGGTGTCTAACAAATTACTTGCACTTCAAACACATGAAGACAGTCCAGCACAGCACAGCTGTTCCCAGCTGGAGTCTCCTGCAGCTGAGGGGAAGGAGTTGGCTCTGACTCACCTGGACCTGTTCACCCAAAGCCAGGGTGGGCAGGCCCATAGGAAAATGTCTGCAAAAAAACAAACCAGAAAGCCTCCTAGAGCCACTGTGTGCAAGTACCTGGGTTGGGAAGCTGTTGCTTTGAAGCATTTTCATAGGGCCTGTGCAGTGTGATGGAAAAACCGAGTGCAATGATGGCATTTGTAATTTAGGGCTGGAAATGGCACAGCAGCCCTGGCACAGACCCAGCAGCGCTGAGGGATCACCAGGCTCCATTTCAGCAGCACAAGGGACACCGAGTGTGAAACCCACACGGCCCAGGTCAGTGTCACCACTGTCCCCTCCACAGCCAGAGCTGCCACAGAAACTGCAGGCAGGGAGGGAAGTGCTGCACCAGGAGGCACAGCAAGGACGTGCTTGGGCTCCACTTGCAGATTATGGTAGGAAATGGATTTTGTCTCCTACGTGAGAGGGGAGCTCCCATAAACCTGAAACCAGAGGTGTAATGAAGAGTAAGAAATACTCAATTTTTTACAGACATTCATGCTTAAAAATTCTTGCAAGCTACAGGAATTACCACTTTAATAATTTTATATCTAGGGTTGGTAATCCTTATTACTTGTTGCCAGTTCATTATGTAAATCTGGGGGAGAATTATACATAAATAAACCCAGCCCAGAGCATTTCTTTCTAAGGAGCATGAGCCACATAAGGGTTTAAAAGCTCCTCAGGTCTTGAGCTTCCCAGGGCTGAAAGCAATTCTGTGTTTGGAAGGCTGACAGTCTCCCTTTCCAGTGGCAGGAGGGTACATTTCTGGGCTGAGGGATTGTGAAATACCTGAATTTACTTCAGTTGCCACAGTTTCAGGACTTCGACATTTCCTGTCCTTGTGCAATTGTGGTAAAGATGAGAATTCCTTTGAGTCAGACTTCCAGTGAAATAAATAACAAGATGGCTGAAACTAAACATACAGCAGTTAAACCCTGGATTAAAAGGACTCAGAAAAAATGTGGATACTGGCTGATTACACAGTTTGTTACAGACACCACATTTTTATTAAAAACATACATTCTAGTTGACAACCTATAAAACACATGAATAAAATCTGTTCAGAAGAACCCTTCTTGACTTAATACCCAGAATAAAAATTAGCTTCAAGGATTAACTTTTCCTTTTATATAGTATTTGACTTTGAAGAATATAATTTATGCTAACCATCCTTTGCAGATTATTTTACACTTAAACCTGCTCTGGGATAAGAGTCTGGGGCTTTGGAATTCTTGGTATGAAATGCAAAGTTAATGCTTTGTGATAAAGAGAACAGTCTAAGTGCACTTTGCTAAAGCATCTTCTTGATTTAAGCAAAAGAAATAACTGTATTTTCATGCTAGCAACTGATTCATTACAACATCCACTCTGCTCTGACACTTTGCTAAGTAAAAGCTGCAGAGAGGAGTTTATAATGAAGAAATCCTTTGTGCAAAGCCCTTTCTGTGTTCCCACAGCACCGAGGTATTTGCTTACTCAGCAAGAGGGGCCCAGCCACATGGAGCCTGCACAGAGAGCCCCCAGCCCTTCTCTGTCCTGGCTGGAAAACAGCAGAAACTTCATAAACCTGCTCTTTGCAGCACCAACCCCTACAAAACATTTGTCTTTCTTTCCAAGAAGGCATTTCAAGAGCTCTGCACACAGCAGTAAACATTGGATTCACCACACACACCACACGTGCCCTGGCTGCCCACACCGAGCACTTTCCCAGCCTCACTTTGCTCCCTCGCTGCACTTTTGCCAGGGTTCTCACTGCACCATGACAGACAAACTTCACCTTTTCAGCATCTTTTGCCCACATTTCTGCCACGTTAGCAGGAGCTGCCTGTGTAATCCAGGATTCGCGCTGGGGAAGCAGATTGAGGGAGGCAGACGAGTCAAGAATTCAAAGGGGAAAGGATGAATCACTCCAAAACTGTTTTTGAGCCATCCCAGGCATTGTCCCACTGAGGCAGAGCTCTGCTAGTCCCAAGTGAAAACTGATGCCCTTCAAATCTAGAGCATAAAACTTAATTTTTGTGAGGTTATGCCACTGAAGGGCTCTTGCTAGATTGCCTGTTTGCCTTGGGATTTCTTCTAGAAGGCTGCAAACTGCTCAGTCCTGCAGTGTGATCTTACTGCAAACCATTAGTAAAGGCCTTTCACCACTGCATTTCCCTCAGCCATCATCAAAGCTTTCTTTTCTGTTTCAAGTATCTTGCCTTTTAAAAGTCCCGTCCTTTAAAAGCAGTTCTGAAAACTTTTCAAAAAGCTTTGGCTCCAGAACCTGTTACCACTGTGTGTGAGTATACATACATGGATGTTTTATGTATATTTATATATGCTTTTCTTTATGTATGTGTGTGTGTGACAGATCAGACAACAACAGAGCTGTAGCAAAGGCACTTTGCATGGAATTCCTGCTGTTCCTTTGAAATACCAACATTTATTTGCATCAGTGATGAGCCCAGCCAGCATCACAGAATGGAAACCTGACATGGGTATCCACAAGCCATAAGAATGAAAGGAAATCAAATTTTTCACAATTGCATCAGTCATTGGAATAATCTCCCCAGGTAATTCTAGATCTCCCAACACTGGACACTTGTAAGATTCAGCTGGACAGGGTCACCTTGCCTAGCCTCTGCTTTCGGCAAGAACAGTTGGAACAGATGATCTTTGAGGTCCCTTCCAACCTGGAATTGTATCTAGGACTGAAATACCAAAACTGTAACTGGCCCTGATGTTTGCTACTAAAAACCTCTACAGCTGCACAACCTTAGTGGTGGTTAGCAGTGCTGGGTACTGTACCCAGATGAAGACCCTGAACACTAGGCATGTAATTCTAGGATCCTCTGGACTTAACAGCCTTGCTCCTCAAAATGATTTACTGAACTCCACTGAGATACAGCTCCTGTTCCACATCTGCAGAGAGAGCAGAGGCAGCTGCAGGCATCTCACACCATCACCTTCCCCAGAACATCAGGGAAAGCACCACACTCACAAAGCTCCAGCTCCTTCTGGGACACAACTGACACCAAGCACGGCCCCGGGGCTCCAGCACTGCAGACAAACATCCCACACAGCTCCAGCACCAAGGATGTTGTTCTTACCTTCACACCCTGTGTGCTGCAGGATAAAAGGAAGGGGAAGAAGAAAACCATCCAGAGTATTGCAGCTTCTGCCTATCTTCTCTTTCTACCACATCATTACATTACTTTTAGGCCACAGGCCTGAAACTACTGTTCCTGTACTTCACTAGCACAGGATTACTTTTCTTTGCCTTTTTAAAGTTGAATCAGCCCATAAGAAGAGCATGCAGGGGGTTATGACTACTCTGTTTTGTATTCTTTCTGTAAAATAGCCAAGGAGAGAGAAAGCAAGTAGATTTCCCTGCAATGCATAATTCTAAATAAACATTTTTTCTATGCTTAGCCAGCAATATAAATAGGTAAGTCCTGAGGTTTAAAAAAACCACTGAAGATAATGGAGCACAGCCCAGTCCTACTGTCATGACTGAATCTGAGCAAACACTGTGCAGAACTTTACCACAGTGCAATGCAGGTATTTATTAGCTCTGTTGCTATTCATAAATCTTGAAGACAGGGACTGACTGGGCATGTCCATAAAAGAAAGTACTTGGATTTTTTTTTTTAAACACCTGAAGCAAACCTAGATAGCATCTTTAAAAAATACTCTATGATGACAAATCATTCAATTAAAACACTTGCTGGTACACGCTTTGCACATAATCTGCCACCAAAATGTATTTGCAGAACATAATGAGAAAAGAAGCAAGTTCATTTCTAGTCTGTTCAGGCTGCCCAATCTCATTCATCAGTGATGTTGCCAACCATTACCCATTTTCCTGTAGAGCAGTAAACAACATGACTCACCTCTTTATCTTCTCTTCCTCCCAGAGGGGAATGGTGTTGAATACGTTGTTTTGGTCATTTCATATACATTTGCTTTGCTGCTGTGTTTCTGTGCTTGAGAATGCAAAGAAATGCATCTTGCAGGTGGAACTGGAGGCTGAGTGTTATATTTAAACTCCTGGGAGTGCTTTTTACATTCTTGGACTGACCTGTAGGAAAGCCTTGTTTCACATGGAGAAGCATTACTTGATGCCTCTGTTGGGCCAGAGCACACAAGCTGTCAGCCCGTGAGCTTTTAGTCTTGGACCCAGGCCACAGATAACTAAAAATACTAAAGCATTCAATACAGGATTTAATGCCAAAACCAGTGTGAAATGGGAGGAAATGTTTGATATGATCCTGTTCTATGCCGCTGTATTTCATAAAATGCTGTTTCCTAAGCCAAGTTTTGAGGTGCAAACAGCCTGAGGCCAGGCACAGTCAGAAGGGGACAGTCCTTAAACTACCCATCCCTGACAGCGTGTGTGAACTGTGGATGGCAATTGAACCACGTGTCAGTAAGCAAAGCAGGCTCCTCTGACACAGGTAGTGTTAAACAATCTAAAATGTGTTTCCAGATTACAGTAGTTCTGTATCATGTTTATGACCACCCAGAAAAGCTGTGTCCAGCTTCAGCTCCAGCCCAACACCCTCCACCCCACAGTTTGTATCTCATCTCCTGTGACTTACAGGAGCTGGGAGCTGATGCAGTTACACCTGACCAGACCTCAGCAGGAGCTGCTGGCTCTTCAGCCCTTCTCCTCCCTCGGTGCACTGAGACCTTGCACACAGGGATTCCACATAACAGAGCTCATGATAAAAGGAACACCCCTTTTACTGCCTCGCCCTTCCTGCCAGCACCACTTTCAGGTGACAGCATTATCCCATGGGACACCCACAGCCTCTGCGGCAGACATCCAGGAAACCGAGTAGGTATTTCTACCCCTCCTTGGTTACTGGCAGGAAAGCACTTAATAGTTTAAAACAATACACAGAAAAAAAAAAAAAAAAAAAAAGTTAAAAAGTTTGTAGGTTTTATGATAAAGGTCCTGCCAAGTGCAGAAAACTTTTCTGCTGTCTGAGTTAGTAATTTTTGTCTTTGGGTAACATCTCTGGCTTTGCTGAGGATGGGGAAGAGCTGATTGTTGTTGACTAAAGCAGCAGTTTGAAGTGAAGCAGCAGTTGTTGACTAAAGCTGGTGCACAGAGTGGGTTTCTCAAGCATTGCTCAGACAGTTCAGTGTCTGAATGCAGAAGGAACCACTCCTTCAGCAGCTGAGCTGTGGACTATATCCATCTGCAGTCACACTTCCATTTCCCAAATATTGGGCCATGTTTCAGCCTCTGATGTGCAATTCAATGACAATATCTGCTATTTTCTGCTATAAGTGAGTACCCTGAGGTGAGAACTCAAACATTTGTGCTTCCCTCGATTCACTGCATTTGAGTCTCCAGACTGATGAAGCAATTTAGCAGCAGAGCTGCTTCAGGCACCAGCTTCTGGAGGAGCAATGGAAAAACCAGCCCAGCATCAACTTTCCAGCCCAGACTGACCCCATGGAGTTTGGATCTCTGCCATGGAGGAGCACCAAAATGAAGGAACTGATGAGCAGAATGATGTTGGGCAATTGCAAATGTAACACATCAAAAACTTACACAGTGACAATGCACCAGACCTTCCACTCATCTTTTCCTCCAGTGAATCCATACTATTACAGTCCATAAATCCTCAGTGCATAAGGAAGGTGATTATTTGCTGTGGCTTGGGAGCCAAGGAGTCAGAGTGAAACATCCCCACTGAACTACAAAGCACCCAACTGAAGCTGGAGATCAGGTCCACAGTGTGATTGGTACTGGTGTTTGAGTAAAAATGACTGAAAATCTTAGGTTATGAAAACCTAGGAAAATTTTGGGATTTTCATTGCTGCAAGGCATCAGGAAAGCTGACTGGGTATCACACAGTACATCCTTTGTGTGATATATCTTAGATCAGGCAAAATTGAGTTGTGGGTGAAATTTCAAAGATGAAAAATGAATCTACACTCAGAAGGATTGTTCACTTTCTGCAAAGTACAATTTATGCTAATTTTCACATGGCATTGCCTGCTTAAAAGATGCTAAGGCTGCCAAAATACTTGAAAAGGACACAACTGGAAGAAGAGGCGTTATATGCATGAAGTAGAACAAGAAACTTTTTTTATTCTATACAAAGAATGACTGAATTTTTACACTGAAGTTTTGATGTGCAGCATGTAAATAGCGTAACTGTTTATACTGAATTTTATCTGAATCGAGAAATTTATCGGAACTGAATTTATCTGAGAAAGTCTTTAAACTTTAAAAAATGCATACTTTATCTATGATTTTTAACTTGCAAGGACTTTTATAAAGGATATCTATTTTTAAGACAATGCAAGTTCTCCTTGTTGAGGAACTGGTGGTTCTGTCTCCTTGCATATTAATCTACAGTTATAAAACAAATTTATTTCCTTTGAGGAGGCAAAAGCAGAGCTATAAACTGTCAATTTTCTCTTCTGCTGGGAACAATCACTTTAGAAAGGATATTGACTGTAAGGTACAGAGATATGAATCTTCCTGACAAACGTCTCCATTGGAGAAAAAGGGCTGTCAGAAGACCTCCCATCTCCACCCATCAGAATGGGTAATGGGGAAGAAGCTCTTTCAAAAGGGAGGTAGAAGTGTTCCCCAAAAGCCCAGAGGCATACAGACATGGAGCTAGCCTGGAGAACAGCAAACACGAGGCAAAGCTGTGGTACCACTGACTTCACCAGCTTTCCAGCAAAGCAGGGATTCCATGGCCCAGCTCATTGCTCTATTCTCAAAGCCCCTTGCACAGAAAATCTCCCAAAAGATCAATAAAGAGCAATAAGATAAAGGGCTGTCCTTTGTGCTGAGGGAGCCTGCTCCAGCCTCAGCTTCCTCCCACAGGGAACATCAGCCTTGTACAACAGGGACATCTCAGCTTGGGAATGCTAAAAGCAGTCACTGTAGGAAGGGCTGGGCTGTCACAGTAACTCCTGAATCACTCCAGCCACTGCAGTTGCCATTTCCTAAATGACCTTCAAGGACTTGTGCTTTCACTTTGACATAAGCTTCAGATCATGTTCATTCTGACAAAAGGCATTTCCTCAGAACCTTCCATTGTCAAAGAAGTGATAGAGCTTTATGCTGTCACCACCTTTCCCCTTGGAATCCACAGTAAATTAATTCAGCTGCTACGAGCAGCAGACTTGACAGGAAAACCAAACTAAAGAAAAAGTCAAGGTACTTGCATAAGGGACACCATTATTTTCACCAGCAGGTTTCTTACAGAAGCAAAAATGTGACTGGTAGAAGCTGGTAAAGAGAAGCTTTCTGTGCACAACTAGAAGTGCCCAGGATCCAGAGCCCCTCCCTGCTGTGAGATTTTCTCACACCATTCCAACTAAGCAGGTACTGTGAAAAAGCAGTGCTTCCCTCTCAGCTGCTAGCAGTGTGGATCCAAACAAACATTTAGAACTAACTGAGATTAAATCTGGAAACTTTGAAGTTTTGCTGTTTGGTTTTTTCCAAATGTTCTCCTTTCACTAAGCAAGCTACAACATAAAGTTGCAAATGCAAGAAAAAGGCACACGATTGAAAAATGAATTACACAGATGTAAGTATTCAAAAAGCCACTGTTGGAAAAACAATATTTTTCAGGGTTATGGTTGGTTTGAGAAATTTTTTGCCATGTTATTACAATAGATTAATGTTTTATGCATCACCTTTGAAATTTTAAGTTATTTGGTTTTTCACTGACTTGAAAGAAAAGAAAAAATAATTCTAAAGTGTCAGTAATTTTCTGCACCAAAGTTTGCAACAAACAGAACATCAAAGAAGAAAAAGTTACGACACTGCCGAGGCTCCACAGTGCATTCCATTTTCTGGGGCGGATTTGGCTTGGTGCAGGGCAGCTTGAATTCTGAAATGTGTCCTTGTTTCCATGGAGTAATTCTTGTAGTTTTGTCTGAAACAAAAGATCCACTCCAATGAATATATATTTTAAAAACATTTCTAGGTTATCTTTGTATTACTGTTTTAAGCAAAACAACAGTAGACAGCAAAAAATGCTTTCTTCACAAGCTCCTTTGTTGCCTACTCTAAAATACAAGGCATGTGTTCCTGGCCAAACAATGCAGCTCTTTGTTCTTTATTTGTAGTTCTACTGTCTGGCAATTACCAGAAAAATATAGCTTAATAAGAAATTTAATCTGGTCCACTCAATCAAAATATTGAGTCCATATTAATTATCTGTAACATCCACTTAGTTTACATTCAGAAATTAGAAAAAATTTTCTCCCTCTCATAATGTAACTGACAGATTTGAATACAAATATTTTCAGCTTTTTAAAAAATCATTTTAATAAGGCAGACTCATTTGAAGAAAGTAAAGAGGAGGGGGAAAAAAAAGAATAAAGAGAGAAGGGAAGCTGTCCTGATTCAGAGGAGGGAAACACCCTGTCTCCATCCTATGGTTGGTAACAATGTGAGAATTCTGCATGTAGGAATTGAAGGCAGACAATTTGCTGCTCCAGAGCTTGGAAAGAGAAAGAGGGCACACACCAGATTCCATATCAGCTTTTGAGGAGCAATTCACCATCCCAGGGAAAGACTGGCAGGATTTCCACCACACACATCTAGTGCCTAGCTCTGCACTGTCATCTGCCTGTAGTTCCCAGTAGTTCTGTCATGCTTTAAAGAGTTACTGAAAGATTCAAAGAACTTGTATTTTCGTGGAAAAGCTTATGTAAAATAAAGAAAATTTGCCCCAGGACCACATAGAAATTACAGATCCTACTTAGTAGGAATTAACATGTCAGCTCCTACAGGATGGATACAGAATCCAGATACAAAAGAGGATTAGACCATGCTAATTTACTTGTAGAAGACATTTGTCATCTTTACAGAAACATAACATTAAGTATTAAACTCTGTGTATCTTAACAGCATTTCAGTTCTAAATTCATAATTCAAACCAAGCATGGCAGTGTGGTATCTGTCTGTGGCAGTGCCAGTCTCTTGGTGAAAACAAGGAATTCCATGCCCATCCTACAGCAGCTTATCATTTTATGTATGCAACACCCAAGAGGCTGACTGAGAAAAGGATGTGGCTGGGTTCTGCTGTGTGCTAATCTGAAACCCCTTGGAATTTTTCCTTTAAATGAAATCAATTTTGTCATGCTGAGCCTGTATTTCTCATGAGTACACTGATATTCTTGTTTGTAGTTTACAGTCATACAAATAGAAATATTTCCATGCATGACCAAGCCAAAACTGTTTATCATCTCATCCCACTCTTTCTCCCAGAGCTGAGGATTCAAGCCAGCAGCAGGACATGGATTTAGGTCAGGCAAATCAAGCATCATGCACCAGCCAAGCGCCTGCTTGCGATCCTGCCAACTGCAAACTGAATTCTGCAGCCCCAACCCCACCAACACTCTGCTCTCCCTCTTGTGGCTGCTGAGACATTCAGTGCTTGTAGCTGAAAGCTCATAAACCCAGAGCATTTTATGGCCACAGGTGGAAATGTAAGAGCTGCACCGTTATTTATGACTGACTGAAACAAGGAGGTGTTTGTAATGAAGGTGGGGGGGGGTTTTTTGGTTTGTTTTTTTAGTTTGTTTGTTTTTTGAATGTCATTACAGTTCTCAAGAGTTCTTTGAGCACAGCAAGTCTGAGTAGCAGCTTTCATGCACTGGGCACAGCATATTTTTCAAGGCTGCTGTCTGTTAAGCCAATCACCTTCTCCTGAGACACTCAGAGCTGACAGGGAAAGGTGCAATGGCCAAGCAGCAATGACGGAAATTTCAGCTGGAATCAGCAGCTCCAAGTCATTCATTTCTAGATCTCTTGTTAAGAGAGACTTGAAAAAAGGAAATGAGGACAGGAGAGGTGTGTTTTGAGGAACATGAAGCCAATTGAAACATTTTTCACTACACTTTGCTAATGCAATTTTTGCTGCTCTTAATATCTTCCATGAGTCTACAGAGAACCAGGCTCAGAAGCACAGGAGATTAAGGACTGCAATATTTTAATTTTGTGCTGACAGGCTTTTGGCATAATCTTTAGTAGGTTTGATTTGCTACTCTGACTTGCAGAGCTGCCTGACTTGGACAAAAAGCAACGTAAAAACTCTGACCTCTCTGACCCAGGGGCAGACATCGGTTTTGTAGCTGCTCACACCTGTGGCAGTGACTCTGCACATCTGGATTCATTCAGGATCCAGGCAGAGGTGAACTACCCTGCTGCTGCTGGATGCTTCAAGAGGGGGAGAGTTGTTTGGGTTGAATTTCCTCCCCACCCATCACAGCCAAAATTTTGACTCAGCAGAGAAATACTGGTTCAGAGGCAAACCCCATATTTTGTTAATTTTATAATAAAGAATACACATGATCAAGTCCAACTTCCCATAAACCTACTTTGCTGGAACAATCAATCCCACAAAACAGTAAAAGCATGTGGTTTAGTTGCCTTGATGAAGATGAAACAATCAAAGAAACCAAGTGTAACCTGAAGCATTATCTTAAATGTATTTCATCAAGGAAAGAAACAGGCACTGCTGGCCATCAATTTAAGTAATGCTATTTTAGCCATAACACAGAGCTTTGATTTAATTTAATACATCTTTTATATGAATAAGCAAATAGACTACAAAGATTATTACATTTTGTTACACATGGATTATTTCTTGTGGAAGCCTTTGACATTCCTATTAAGATATTTAAATTTTTTGACTGAACAAATGTAACACCTACCACTGGAAAGGTCCAAACCAAAGCTAAGGCATGCACACTCCCACTGGAAAAATGAAATGGGTTTCCATGATATTAATGAAATTATTCTGCTTCCTGCTAACCAGTAAAACACCAAACTGATTCATGAGACACCAACACAGGCTTTTCACTTACTTTGCTTTTTCCAGAAGTTTTATTGCTTCTTCTCTTCTATCCTGGTCCAGATACAGTATCGCCAGCTCCAGCAAGGCATTTGGAATTAGATAATGGTCATATTTTATCTTCTTCTCACTGCATTGGAAAAGAAATAGCCTAGAGACCTTGAAATGATATATTGTTTCCCTCATTTAACAGCTCCAAACACAAATAAATAGGAGATTACCTAAGATCAGAAGGAGCTATCAATCTCTGTTACAACACTTGTCATGTTCTCTATCCAAAGCTCCCTTCTGGGATATTAAATGTGTATTTTGCATAAGTGTTCTACACAGTATGTATAATCTCAGGATTAGAAAATAATGCCTTTATTATCAGGGAAGTGTTAGAAAAGATGACAGTATCATGAGCTCCATCCATGTGAGCTGACAAAAGAGGTGCCATTCACCACATGATGTGCAGAAGTTCCCAGTGCAATCATGCTCCCACCTGTCTCTGCAGAGTGCATTTGGCTTTTTGGGTACAGCTTCTTGATGACTGGGAAGAGGAAGGGGCAATAAAAGCTAAGTGGTATCTGAAAAATTTTGTGCACCTTCAGCTCCCCAAAAAGGAGAAAATACCTCATTATTTAAAAATAAAAATATAAACTGAAGATTTGACATTCTTCAACACATGGCTAGTAACAGTGGAAATTAAAATTGAAATACCTTGAAGCAAACACTAAAGATACTGCAGTCCTGTCCTTTCTATTCATATCATGGTTGCATCTCCTCTTACTTGAAACTCAAGAGCTCTCCTACATGCCAGGTATGAAAACTTACTTTAAATAGATGTAATTAAAATGGTCTTCTGCTTCTGAGATCTTGCCCAAATGCTTGAAGCATAATCCCTTTAACAGCTTTATCACACACCGGTCATCTGCCAGTAGTTCTGTAGCTGCAGAAGGAAATAAATGGCACATTTTAGAAAACTCTACAACAGAGGAGACTTTTCAGCCTGTAGGGAAACTTTTCAAAGGTTAAATGTGAGCACAGTCCATCTGCTGAAACACAGGAAAGAACTAATTGGTGAATTTAATTTAATGCAGAGACAAACACACATCAACCTTTCCATGAATTGATCCAACTTTGTCCAAAAATTGTTGGGCTGTTCTTTCTCTCCCTATTCCCACTGAGACTATTCCAGAGTCTTACTGCTCTGACACATAAAAAACTAATTTAAGGTCATTTGATCATTTTGTAAATACTGAAGTCCAGTTTACAGTATCTCAGCCCTTTGCTTTTACTGCCCTGTACAGCTCTTCTGCTTCCTGACATGGCCAATAGACAAGAATGCTGTCAATTCTCTATCTGCATTTGGCTAAATAAAAATATGTGAAACTTTGCTATCTGTACATCACATCTTACCCTTCTTTTAAGTTTATACTTCTGAGAGCCCAGAGTGTTACCCGTTTCACCTAGTTCAAAATCCTTACTATCAACATTTCTTCTCCATCAGAAAGTTTCTGCATAATACATATCAAGGAAAAAGTCTGGGTTTTTCATAGCTGATCCATACAGGCAGCTTACTCTTAAAAGTTTACAGGCAAAACCTTCAGCTTGATTGCTCATTTCCAATTCATTAAATATGCCTGAAAACAGCAAGTCAATATCTGGAACAGGCAGCACTTTAAATTGTTACCATGTTTAAAATATATCCCACTTTTCAATTAAATGTCCTCATACTGTTCTACAAACATGAATCTGCTACAAATCCCTGTAAAATGCAGCCTGAGCCACAATTTTCCAACTAAGAAAAAAGGCAACAGGGAAATACTTCACTCATTTAAAATGATGAAACAAAATAGGTGACAAGGTGAAAAGGTCAAAGGCCCTTTTCTAAGATGTTACCTTCACTAAAAATATTTTCCCATTCTCTTATTCAATTAATTAAAAATAGATAGTTTTAGCCAGTCTTTCAAGCAACCCTTTCAAATCTTGTGTAACTCACTGCACAGGAGTCCAAGGCCTTAGAAAAGACTGCAATGCAGTATTTTAGCCTATATTCCTTTGTGAACAGGGGCTTGATCCTTTTGCAGGAAGGTTGTATATAATAGCAATAAGATCAAATATTGATCAAGGAAAAACTCTGAGAAATGCTGTGCAGACTGCTTGCACTCCCATAGGAACTGGGAAAGACTGACAAGAAATAAACACCGATTCAATTTTCCCATGGATAGCTAATTAAGAGACTGACAGAAAATGTGGTAACAGAGCCTGTTTCAGTTTAATCCCATATTGTGCTCATTGAAAGGCCATCCCTGGTGTCCTGGATTTCTGCAGCACACTGGTGACATCAGAACACTCAGCCCAAAGGTCACATCACAAACTGACAGCACTTCTAAAACAAAAAAACAACTCCTCTCCTATTTGTCCTTCAAAACTGAGGATAACAAAATCTGAGGATAACAAAGCTTCAGGATCCAGGTAATCAAGTCAATGAACATCATATTGATTTAGCAAAATAAACAGACCTTTATCACATGTCATAAACCATTCCTAACACACATCTTTGGACGGAAAATCACTTGCATTATTTTAAGTTATTGCTATGTTAAAAGCAAAAAATATTCCTATCTGCTTAAACAGTTTATGGTTTCATTATCTATGTTCCTCCTGTGACCCAATTAACTTTACTAATGAGTGTGTCTCTATTCACAGATAATATCTCTAGCTATTAAAGTGTAAAATAACTGCTTAAAACCACTGGTTACCTGAGCTTCTTGCCAGTGCTTCTTCTGCTTCATTTAAAGTCTCTAACATGCCTTCTGTTAAGTTTGGACATTTTCCAATTACAGCGTAGCCATTCCAGATATACATCATTTCCTGGGGTCAGGGAGAAATGACAGCACTGGATAAATGTAGTTGTCAAATACTTCAGTTTATCTCTGCATGATGAAAAAGTTACAGATTCCTTAAATAAAGTCAATTTGTCAAAATGTATTTTCATGGCAACTGAAAACTTGTTACACTGATTTTCAGAAGAAATTAGCCCTGGAAGACACCTCAAGAGCCACTTACTGCACACAATGCAAAGGAGATTGCTTGAACAGAATGCAAACATATTCTCACAGAAGAAGGCAAGTACCAACAAAACAGACTTAAAACATTCGCAGCACATGCTAATTGTCCCTTCATTAAAGTCGTCTCTTGTTTTTCAGTTCTATCCTAGCAAAGGCAGTAATATCCATAAATATCTGCAATGTACTGCTTCCACAGGAAAAGTATGAAATCTCAGGACAGCAAGACAAACCAAAAATAAAACCAAACCCTTTAACCTTTAAGCCAAGTTTCAAACAGACAGAATTTTAAATCTGAACTGTAAACCTTTTACATTCCTCAGGTTTGTTTGATGTTCCCAAAGAAAGTAATTTCTTTATTATTCAACTGTCCTTAGGGTAAGTTTTATTAAAAGTTACTGTCCAAATTCCTATTTGCTATTGTGGTTCTTAGAGTATAGCACCAAATGTGACCATTGCTACTACCAATCACTAAGTGAAAGATTAAAATATTATATAGACTTACAAATGGCCTTCATGACATATTATTTAATCATAAAATCACAGAACATCCTGAGTTGGCAGGGACCCACCAGGACCATTGAGTCCAGCCCAATTGCACCCCAGGAACACCACCCTGTGCCTGAGAGCGTTGTCTAAAACTTCTTGAGTTCTGTCAGGCTGGTGCTGTGCCCATTCCCTGGGGAGCCTGGTTAGTACCCAACCACCCTCTGGGTGAAGAACCTTTACTTTTTACTTAATACCCAGCCTAAACCTTCCCTGACACAGCTTCATGTCATTCCCTCATGTCCTGTCACTGACCACCAGAGAGAACAGATCAGTGTCTGATATATTAGTTCTATTTATTTACATGATCTTATCTGCATGTGATAATTTAAAGCATTTAGATAAAATTTCTATATGGAAGAACTGAATTGTGGAACTACAGCAGAGAAAAAAAAAAGCAAAAAAAAAAGCTCTCAGGCTAGAATAGCTGAAACAGCATGTTAACTCCAGTCACTATTGCTTTCACCATCTGGTCTCTGTTGATTGGAAAACCTGTGCTGAGTTTACAGGGCCTGGTCCAGATTCATTAACATGGTTTTCAAACAGAAGTATTCAAATCACATTTATTCAAGCTAAACCTCTGAGCTAAGACTTGCTTATGGACTCACTCTTTCCAGTAAGTCTCCTGATAATGAAAAGAAAAATCCTGGAGATGAGATTCTGTCCCCAGTTCCACATCCATTAAGTGCTTTTATCTGTTCAGCTGCGGCATCTGCTGCCTTGGAAACGCAACTGCACAGCAGCCAAGGACACGGTGCCCAGCCAGAGAGCTCCTGGTACAGAAACCTGCTCTGTCAAAATCCCATCAGGACAGCCCAGCCAAACCCCAGGTGTGTGCACTCCTTCCTCTCTGAAATCTGAAAGGCACATCAAAGTAACCTAATTATTTCTCTCACTTCAGTCTTACTAGTGGAACGTGGCCCCTGGTGAATACCCACGCTCTGCTGTAACAACTATTTCAGGAGGCACAGTGTCACGTAGCCCTGGTGGGCTGGGGAGTGGTCTCCAAGAGGTTCTTCTTATTCTGGCATTTCCTTAAAGAGTATTTACTAATTATCCATCTTTTTCTTAAAAACACAACAGCTCAAAGTGCTGCAAGTGTTAACACCACTGTACTTGGCAAATCCCTGGACTTAAACCCCTTTCATGTTCTTTTATCCATGTTCTTTGTAGACAGATTTTTCTAAGTGCAATGGGTGTCTCATACAGCTGCCCACAGGGAACAGGCCAGCATTACAGGGTTAAAAAAATTTAAACAAAAACCCCAGCAGCCACAGTGGTTTTCTCACAGAGGGGCCGAAGGATTCAGTTGTTTCATCCCAGCACCCATGAGCTGCTCTGGAGAGCACCAAACTGCAAACACTCAGGGCACATTAAACAGCTCCTTACATGCAGTCCCCAAACCCTCCATTGTTTCCTTGACACCGACCCTCCTTGTACCTTATAGTCCTCTGTTAGCAAATGACATGACAGAAGAGACCCAGGGCAAAGTTCCTCCAAAGGGAACCAAAAGAAAGCTGTTGGGAGCACGCTACTCTATAGCTGGAATAATGAGTTACACATGCAACACATTTACGTGTCACAAACAGCTGGCTGGGTTCCCTGTGGCTGGTGCATGCCCCAGTTTTACAGCATTCCTCACATTCATCTGGCTTCGCTTTGGGAACATTCCAGTCTCCTGCCGAGGTTTTACCTTAGAAACACGGAAAGATACTATTCCAATTATCTCGGGTTTATTTCTCTAAATTAAAAAAATGTTGAAAAGGGGGCATGTTTGGGTATTTCTAACTTACCAAAGGTGGGACAGGCAAAGGAACAGGGTTTGAGGAGAGATACCGTCGTGCTTTCCGAATTGCAAACTTTTCTGTGGGCAGAGATTTCCCCGCAATTTTCAGTTTCAGACTGGGAACAATCCTGAAAGTTTAAAGGAAAACTTAAGGAATTTTTCCCCTGTGAACCTCTGAGACGAAGACATTCAAACTTAAAAAAAAACAAAAACAAAAATCAAACCAAGGAGAACTTAAAAAAGCTGTTGCACACTGGGCTATTTCTACCTTGGGGAAGCTGAGCAATACATACTCACAAAAGCTGTCTTTATGCAGGGCACGTTTATCTCTAGGCTTCCTCTTTAATCAAGCAGGAGGAGAGGGACTCTTCCCCACTGAAAGATTAAATTAGATGATGCACCTGACTTATAAAGGGCTCATCTCTCTTCACAGACTAAGAAAGAGGCAAACTAGCTTTTGTCTTTCCATTCTCCCAAAGCCTAAAACTATTTACTTCATAGTGGATTTCAAATTCGGTGAAATCTGTTTATAATGATTACAAAAGACAGAGAAAACTTGGAAAAAGTACTGTAATCACATTAAAAAAGAATTTGATCTCATATAAAAATTGTAAACCCTAAAGTAACCAAATTCTCTTTGCCCCAGCAAGCCTTTTTGAGCTTAAATATGAGACTACCACAGTGGGGTTATCTCACTGTGTTTATAATGCATAGATTCACATGCACATTTAATAATTTCTTACTTCTCTGAGACTCAGAACCCAAGAATCAAATTGTGCTGATGTTCCCACTAAGGAAGAACACAACTTGCAGCACAATCCATTGAAGGCTTTCACATCTTACATTCCATTTTGATTAAAGGAAGCAAGTGAAAAAGAATGTATTTACATGGAACAGCAGCAGCCACTGTATGGCCAGGAGAAATCTGCTGTCTGAACTCAGGGTCCACTTTAGTCTAAAGGATGTTGAACTCTGCAATTTCTTACCAATCCAATGCTATTTGCACAATTCTTCAAATCTGCATGATGAATAATTTTTCCTCTCTTCCCCCAACACTGTGACATGAAAAGATTGTAAATTGTTGTAACTGTGAGTTTGCAAATTTTACCTAAATAATTCAACTTCGCTGTCTCCAAAAGGACTGCAGTCATCTGGTCCAAACATACTGAGATAAGCAGCTTTCATGTAAATGTAAGTAGCCTGCAAATGCAATGAAGAATATCTATACAGAAAAATAAATTTATATCACCTTTATTCATATAAAGAAAAAAAAATATTTAGCAACCCCTTTATTTATATGAAGTAAAAACCAGCAATATAAAGGGAAGAAGTTGCTGCTTTTGCTCACAGTCCTACAAAAACTTAAGAGATAAGTATTTTAGAAAGTGAGCATAGAATATTGTTTTTAAATCATGTATGTGTTATTTTAGTATGTATTAGCTTATAGTTTGTGTCCAAATTCCAAGAAAAAAATCTCATACTTAAGTAAGTTTTTAATACTCCTAGGAACACACGCTAGAAAACCTAAGATAAGGTCATGCTCAGAGGAAAAATTTAATATTATACAGTCTCTGTGTCCCATCACCATTTGGTAACATATCCCAAATAGTAGGTTCTAGAAAACAGTCACTCCCTGGAGTTCAGAAGAGCAGACTTTGGCCTCTTCAGGGATCTAAGAGGTCGAGCACCACGAGATAAAGCCCTAGAGGGAAGAGGGGCCCATGAAATCTGGTTAATATTCAAGGATCACCTCCTCCAAGCCCAGGAGCAATGCATCCTAAAAAAAGAGGAAGTCAGGCAAAAACCCCTGGAGGCCCATGTGGTGAAAAATGATCTACTGGAGAAACTCAAGACACAAAAAGGAAACCTACAGAGGGTGAAGGGAAGGACATGTAGCCTGGGAGGAATATAGAGAAATTGTCTGAACAGCCAGGTTAAGAAAACTAAAGCCCTGATGTCTGGTCAGGGATGGAAAGAACAAGAAGGAAAGACTCTATAGGTATGTTGGTGATAAAAGGAACGCTAGAGAAAATGTGGGCACTCTCGGGAAGAAAACAGGAGATAAGGCAAACCCAGGATCTGAAGAAGGGTGAGGAACTCTGACTTTTTCTCCTCAGTCTTCACCATCAAGTGCCCCAGCCTCCCTGCCTCAGGGAGGGTCAAAGAAGGCAAAGGCAGAGAATGTGAGATGAACTGCCCAGGGCAGGAGAAGTTTGGGTTCAAGATCATCTAATGAACCTGAAGGTCCACAAGATCATGTATCCCGAGGGATATGGTGAATGATGTTGCTAAGCCACTGGCCATCATATCTGTGAAGTCAAGCCAGTCCAAGAAAATTCCCCCTAACTGGAATGGGGGAAACAGCCCCCATTTGGAAAAAGGCAAAAAGGGAAGAAAAAGGGAGGAAAGCTACCAGGGTTCTGGATTGAAGAGCTGATCCCTTCCAGATGCACTGGGATAGGCACCACTTCTAATTGTATTTATTACCCTGGAGGCACCTCCATGGCTAACCTCACTCATCAGCACAAGAGCTTTTATCCACAGCATAATGAAAGAAATGGCAACTTGCACCATTAATTGCAACATTTGATGACACAACAAGTCAATACACAGCATCTCTAACAAGCTGCTCTTCATCTACCAGTTGGGCCCAAAATATTTCTGCTTGCCCACCATCTGTTCAGATTCGAATGTTTGCAATTCACATCATTCTGTAGCACTCACAGCAGGCCAGGTTTTACTTTGCAGTCTGTACCTTCAAAGCTACAAAAAATCAACTCAATTTGCCTGAAAGTTAATACATGCTACAGGTCCTCCTGCCCTCCTGTTCTGCTGAACTTACCTTTGACCATGTGTTTTCCTTGCTCAGCAGGTCTGCGTAGAAAAAAGCCATCTTCCACTGGCGCTTGTAGGTGAAGCACCACATCAGCTCCCAGTAGCACATGTGATGAAACTGCTTCCAGTACTGCTGAGCTTCGCAGCATTCCTCGTACCTATTGACTGCCTGCACACAGAGATTTCCAAACACTGCCTCAGTCAGGTGTAAATGCACAGACAGAGGAGCTGGAACACACACTGGGGCTCCAGGATCTGCCTGCATGGCCCTAGCAGCTTCCAAATTATTGACAGCCCAGTGTTTCCCAACATCTCTTGGTTACACAGAGATTCTTGGCTACACAGTCATCCTTGTGGTAGCAAGTTTACCCTGCCACAGAGCTCCCCATTCCTGAAAGTTATGTTTCTAAGCATACCCAAAATGAATGCTTGTGTCTCAGGAAATTAGGGAACTGAAGGCAGAGGACAGATGCTCAGCTGACATTTATTGCTGCACTTCTATGGATTTCAAGGGAGCTACTGCCCTGAGCACCACTTGATACTCTGGTCTCAGAGTATTTTGGACATGCATTTCTCATCTTAATTTTTTCAAGTCTTTTATGACTCTCTGTTCACACTGAAGGCAAAGGATTACCACTGGGTCTCATTAAAGACACAATCTGCTGCAGGATGGGAAAAACAATGATAAAACTATGTCATTAATCCTGGTGAACTAGATTATCACCAGAAATCGTGAGGAGTAGCAAAATGAGGTGGAGACACAAGTTAGTCAAAGTAGTTTAGAACATTCCTATTTGTAACTCAATAAACTACAAATTACATATAGGCCAAAGCCAAAGGAAGCATTAGCCAAAAAGGAAGCAACATTCCTGGAGGAATTTTTCTAAAGCCTGTGAAATTTACTTTCTCAAGAGAAAAATGATTACTTACCGCATCAATATTACCCTTTAGTGTTTCTATCCTGCCTGCAAAAAACAGGAATATGGCTCCCTGTAATAAATAATAATAAAAATACAAGTATTCTATAACAGTTTTCAATCTGACCATACAGTCTAGATCTTTGATTTTTGGCACAAAAACATTAAATGATCACACCAAATAAATTATGATTTATTTTACCTTTGGATAGCGTGCCAAGTAAGGCTTAAGTAGTTTTTCTGCCTCCTCAACATTTCCTTTTCCTGTCCCTAGAATATGTAAAAATGCAAGTGATAAAAATCGTTAGAAAACAAAGCAAAAAAAAACAAAACAGGAATGCAAGTTACTGATTTTCAATCCTCAACTGGCCAACATGCTGGCTCCTCTCTCCACTAAGTAAGCCACAAATACAAGTTGGTGCTGCACTAAGGCAGCAGCAGGAAGCCCTCAAAACATTGTGCTTCCTGACTTGAAAACTCAGGCACAGACAAACACATTTTGTAGAATGATTTAACAGGAGATAACACTGAAGTACACATTAGTGGGAAGCTGACACAAAAATCCAGTGTCAACAAAGTAATTATCACTTACAGCCATTATTTTAACTTCCCCAGTAATGTATCTGACTAAAACAGATTTAGTTCTCACAACTTTCTTGGCCATCCCCAGAGTCTCCCTTCTCACATGGAAAACACACATCCATCTCAAAAACTAAAATACAGTCTTCACACAGTCTTCAGTTGTGGTCATTACTGATCATATGACCCACAAATGAGCTACATTTAACCTGGTTACAGACAGGTGACAACAAATAGGTGACAGAATCATCTTTTTCCCCTCATGACCCACAAGAGCTAATCAAATCCAAGAGTTATTATAAGCAATCTTACCTAACACAAAGGTCATGAAAGTATGATAGCAAAGCAACAGCATGGTACACAGCACCGACCTAAAGCTGTACGATGATGCTCCTTCTTGAAGCTGCAGCAGACCATGTTCCTGTGCAAAGAGAGGGAGGGGGACAAGGTGTTGGAAAAGAACCCGTGCTGTGTTTTGCTGGCTTAACTTCTGCAGGGTCAGCTACAGGTTGCTCACTCACCAAATTCCCCAAAAAGCACTGACAAATTCCTCAAAAGGCACTGATTGCTTATCCAGCAATCAAAGATAAAAATACATCTATTCATTTGTCTAGGTTTTTCATGGAGTTACTGCTTAGCCTGGAAAACACTCGGTGACAGAGCAGCAACTTGGGATGTATTACATGGTTAACATAAGAAAATGAGAGACAACTTATCACTGTGACCCAAGTGCTGCTAAACAGCATTCCAGAAACAAAACACAGGGTTTTGAAAAGCAAGGCAAAACCCACAAATCACCATTGTACAGTGTATTCTTCTTTGCTGTGGTTCACTGCACTGAAGAGTTAAAGGTATCAAGAAAATAAAATCTGCAATGAGCAGAGCAAAAGATACCAGGACAAAAAGACATTTTAAAGTATGCCAAGAACAAAAGGAGCTTTGCAGTGATGTTGGCCCACTGCTACCAGTGGAAAAATATGATGAAAAGAAGAGTATTTCTGTTCCCTTTGGGAAGAACTAAAGCAATCAAGTATAACACCGTGTTCATAGTCGATGACAGCATGATGGATAACCAACTTTAGGGATTCTAGTTCCTGAGGCAAGAGCATTTATCAGCCCATTCTAGGACTAGTTCCATGATATCAGCAGCAAGAATATAAATATGCAAATGTATCAAACAAGAGATCTGCCTGCTTGAGAATATGCACAGTAAGATATCCACTGTCTGCTGGGACAAAATCTGTTTAAAAGTCACTCCGTCACTGCAGGTCAAGGTCACTGGAACACGATGTGTGTGACTACAAGGACACCCTTTCAAACTACACTATAAATAGGAACCCTGAGAGATGTCAGAGGCACTGGGAAAGGCATTGGGGAGAGCCCTCAGAGCATGATCCCAGCACAGATTTACATCTTTTGTATGTCCTTGTTGACTGAGGGGTGTTACACCACCACGCCTTCATTGCTTACTGTGTAAACACTGAAGCCTGTAATCATATTCCCATTTTCCTCAGACATCTATTTTTATTATTGCACTTAATAGTGCAGTTAATTGTTTTCACATAAATACAGGGGGTTGTGATTTCTCTTTGTTATTTATTTTTAAAACTCAATGTATTATATTAATTACTGCTATAAGGAAAAATATGACTCATATTTGCAGATCAATTATTATAACATCTAGCTGGGACAAAGTAATGAAAATACTGACTTGCATGTCACTACAAAAGAAATTAAAAGACAGTAAAATCATTACAGAAAAATCAGTGACTTAATGGAAATCAAGTACTTAGCAAAATAAAACCAGTTTAATTTTCTGCTGAGAGAAGTTTGATTGACACAAATAAGTAACAAAATATGATGTATTCAACATTTTCAAACTGCCTAGATGAAACCCAGAAATATTTGTATTTTTAAGAAGTAGCACTTCAAGGTAGAAGTAAAACAAAACATTCCATGGAATGAATTTTGGCAAAAAAATTCCAAAGTATATTTCCAAAGTACACTTTTTGCAATAAAAAAATCTTCAGGCTTGATATTTCACTGAGCCTTTACTGACACTAGGCCTTACAGCATTTAATATCTTTCATATTATATGAAATATATATATCAAATTAATACGAACAGCACTAAGAATGATTCAAACAGACTTTGTCATATAAAATAATGTAACCTTTGTCAAGTTGATCTCAATTATGTTTTAGTCTCAAAAGCATATTTGAGCGCAGTCAAACACAAAGTTATAATCTGTATGGACAAGGAATGAACCCACACCCACCTTACACAGGACTGCATCCTGGATAGCAGTAACTGGATTAAGAATAATGCCCAATCAGAAAAGGGCTGCAAATCTAAACCACCCTTAATTCTAAATTATTGAACTGAGTAGTTACACAGGCATGAGAAGCTCACTGAGCAAGTTAGTTCACTCTGTGGAATGTCCACAAGCCTAGCTAGTCCAGCAGAGGTACTAAAAGCTGTTTACTTTTCACTCTGCCACCTGAATATCCCAAACTTTCTGTATTAAAGTAATAACAACCAGTAGAAGACACAGTCTAAATGAAAGAAGTCTATAAGTAGTTGTTATTAGCACTGCTTGTAAAATACACTGCAGCAAAGCTGCTTCTTCTCAAAAAAATCTCTTTCCAACTGCTTCTCTTACAATGGGATATCCAGAAAATAGGAATATGAAGGGTGTCACTGGGAATCATGCTTTACATCCCACACTCCCTAGCTGGCCTCCTGAGGCTCCCTGTGTGCCTGGCAGAGGCAGAGGTTCTCCTCTAAGGAACAGTTTGGCACAGCAGCCTGGATCAGGCACATGGATCACTTTTCAAGCACCACCCTTTCTCCACTGGGAGCCTGCAGGGATTAGCCTACAACCCCCATCAGCCAAGGGAGTGCCAGGAGCTGGGCAATGCAAGGCTCTCTGGGATCAGACGGAGGATCTGGGAACCAAATCACAAGCAGCTACTTGAGCCTAAGGAGTAACTCTGCAAACACACTGCACTCACTTAGGGACTGGCACCAGTGAGTACATTATATTTAATTGTCAGGACACACCTTCTAACCATAAATGACCCATAACTATCTCCCACACCTATGTCACAACTGATAGAAGCAATCCCAGAACATCAGGAATGAGCCTCCAAACATCTATTACAGGGCATTTTGCAACAATATAAAGCAGATGTCAAAGCAGTAAGTGTTCATCATTTTTCCAGAAAGATAGTTTTGTAATTTCCCTAATTGACACTAACACATTTCAGTTTTATTTTCACACAAAACATAAACTGTTCTGAAGGATACAAAGAAGAGCACAGAGCAGACATGTTCCAGTGTGGTAACTCAGCCTTCTGTGCAAGCTCCTCATGACATCTCACAGTCTAATTCCCAAGACTGTCACTATATTATATTATATCAGTATCTCATTGATTGAATTGGTGTCCCAAGACATCCAATGCTCTGTCATTCAGGACTCCCCACGTGAGCACCAGAGATTCCCACAGCAGTTGCATGATGAACAAGGACAATTCTCAAAATCATTATCAGACAACACTGAGACTGGTTCATATTTATTTCAGCTGTTACTAACTAAAATCCATTGATTTTCCTGAAGCAAAAATAATTGGCTGTTATTTTAAAATAATTCTTTTTATTAGGGATCTTGACCACTAAAGCAAAGCAAGGTCATTTTTCATGTCCCATGGCCTGATCACATTGCTGCAGGTTTAGCAAAGAGGATGGATACTACTAATAGCTTTACAAAGAACTGACAAATTAAGCTGATAGACAGGGTATTTGAATGTACCCCATTAAACAATATTAGATTTAAGCTTCATTTAAAATTTGAAGAGATCAAAATGCAATTCAAAAGAGATACTTAGTGAGAAACTGGAATTCAATTTATTAGAAATTGACACATCAAGAACATTCTTCAGCTTTGGAAAAAATGTCCTCCCACATTAAAAAAAAAAAAAAAGTATCATTTGAAAGAAATTGGTTCTATCTGACAGTTTCTGACAGTTTTCCTGCCTTCCTGTGAAATCATGCTGTCATCTGACCCTCTGACAAATTGCACTTAACATATGGTAAGCTCATGTCAAACTGTTATACAGTTTAGCAGCACAGCATTTGTAATCACCTATAAAATAAGCACAAGAGTAAATATTAGCCTGGGACCTGGCAGAGGAGCCAGTGAGGAGGATTCAGGCTTCCAGGGAGACAGTGCAAGGAGTCTCCTGCTCTCACGTCACTGGGCACGTCACAGGTTAGTCCCAGTTTAACACCCAAGTGCAGATGGGACACAGACTCCACCTACTGCCCAGTGAGGCTGCTGTGCTCCCCAGCACAGGGTGCTGACACACCTCTGCCCACAAGGAATTTCTCTCAAAAGTGGGCAAAACTGCACAGAACTTCATTGCCCAAATGTGGGGCTGTGCTACTAAACACAAACCCATGATTTGACTAATGATGCAAAGGAAAGGAGCTTAAACAGTGTGAAGGGCACAGCTGGCACATCCTGGACTGGAAGGGAACAAACATGGCCACAGGCTACTTTTTCTATTTTCTTGATCTTATCCCACTTACTATTTTGAGACTCCAGACTGCTGTTAAGTTGATCATGGTGTCCACAGTGCCCACAAATGGCTTAGGAAGTGCTGGAGCTCTGGGCATGTCCTCATTTGCTGTTCCCCACGACATGACTCATAGATGAGGAGTGTCCCCAGGGGCAAACCTGCTGGCTTTGAGGCACATTGGTATCGTGGGGGATCACACAATGTAATATCCAGTTCTAATAAACACATGACCCACACTAAAATCCAGCTGTCCTGCAGTGCACTATAGCTCTCCCAGGTAAACAGCAAACAGCTCAAGGCACTGACCATGACTCTGCTGCACAATCTGATACTCAGAGTAAGCATTTAAAGGAAAAGACTGCAGAATCAAACACAGGTGTACTGTACTCCTGGACAAGTGCAGCACAGATGAACAAATTTTCCTCTCTTCTGTCACTGTCTCTTTCACCCTCTAGACTCGTCTACTGTCTTGTTGCAAACTTTGGAAAACCACCAAGGAAAGGACTGCACATGCAATTGCAATTTTGCTTTTGCCTTTAGGCACCTGACTCACAAATGTTATATGCTGAAAGACTTTCTTAGGATGTTAAAATAAATGGCCATCAATGAACTTTGATCAACATGTTTAAAATGTTCCTTTGTGTGGTGTGCAAACAACAGGGTTTTGCTCAAATTTATGGTAATCTAGGTCATGCTTCAGTGAGTTATTAAGGAACTGTAATAGGAGCTGACTCATCAACACAAACATCAGCCCACTTGCAGACATTCAAGATATCCCAGGGCCAAATGAAAACTCCATTGGAGGGACAATTTCCATCTGCAGGAGTAAGATGAGTGTTCACCAAAGTATTCCCAGAACTCTGCTCAGTACGTGAATTGCATTTACATTTCTAAGAGAATATTTTGCTTTAAATGCTCTGTTGTTGAAACTGACAGGTAGAACTATTTGATTTGTGCTGTGAAGTAGCTCCTGGTCATGTCTTGGAAGTTTCTAAACTGTAATCCACACTCTGCTCCTTGCTTTTAAGGAAGACATTTTATTTTCCAATATAAGATCCTGTAAACCAGTAAAATGGTGATGACAGTCATTCACCTGCCATGTAAGGCTTCAGCTCTGATTAAAAAAAAGACACTTTTTTCCCTTAAAACTTGTTTTGTAAATAGAAAGTATTATAAAAGAATTAAAACTTAACTTATTCTCATGGCTTTTCTAGTGCTTGCATCAGACATTGACCTTACCCAGCATTTATGAAAAATGTGGCTAGTGGTTTAGGTTAAAGGGATCATGTTCTGCATCACGTTTTCTTAACCCAGGAGCCCTGCTTTGAGTGAATTTTGTGTTCTGCTGGTAGAGAGACAAGGGCAGATAAAAGGTAACAAGGCCAAGATACTCCCAACAATTCAGTATTCTTTTGAAACAGCAGATCCATAAAGCAGTAGCACAGCTCTTTCTCATCATCATGTGAATTTTCTGGTGCTCCATTACTGAACTTCTTTCCTCAAACAACATAGATCAGACTGGTTACTCTACAGGCAAAAAAGCACTTACTCCCTTAGAAAGGAGAATTTAGGTGCCACACTCAAATTTCCAGTTGCTATTAAAGCAGTAATGAAATAGATTTCCCCCCCACCCCGTCATGCAAGAACCTGTCAGGAACATTCAGACCCCATAATGACAGTAACTACCAAGGAAGCTATATAAATATATTAAAGGCTAAGAATATACTTTTGGCTACAGATTTCTGAGCACAAGTCTGCATAAAAAGGCCAGTAACTAAAACCTAAATATGTTGACATCCCTGTATTAGTCATTTCCTTTACCATGTTTCACAACTGTTTCAACACTGAACAATTGTATGAAAACCTTTCAAGAGCAATAGTTCAGACAAAAATATAAAGCAAAACTGAGATGTATGAAGCATCAGTGCCACAGTGCACCTGTGTGATACCAGAGGGCTACAGCTAATGTGAGAAAGAGGAGAGAAACTCCTGTCTTTGTCTTTTAATTTAAGAGTGAGAGGAATGTACCAATAATATTTAGTTCACATTTACCTTATTACCAGAAAATCCAACAAACTCCAGTAATCTCAGAATCCGTGCAGGAAACATGGACAAGGTCTACAGAGAAAAATATAAGAGTTATGCAATAACAGACTTTCTGCCTTTCAGCTACCAATTGCCTCCTACAATTTTTCCAAGCACAATAAATGACTAATAAAATTACTAAAATCATCTCTATATGACAATTTTCAGGGTAAATGTATAAACCTGCTATATTTTACACACAATTTGAACAGAAATATGTTTAATATAGGTACCTTGTGTCTCCAGGATGCCCTACACAGAAATAGGTACACAGCACATGCTTAGTAACTCCAGTAATTCTTGGATGTTCCAGAAATGCTGGGTTCATACCACACAGTCCATATTTGTTCTTTGTGCAGTAAATCTAATATTTGAGCATGTGCCAGACTCATGCAGAGCAATGCAAGCAAGAGGAAGCTTCAGACACTTTCTGCAGCCCATTCCCTGAACACCCACATCATCCTTCACCATCTCTGGGTCAGTGCCTCCCCAAGAACCATCCTGCACCATTTGCTCACCTGCTTTTCAGCCAGAACACAAGCAACAACAGCCAACAGTGGCTGGAGCAGCACCCCAAACTTCATTCATGTACCCCCCCCCCTTCCAACTGCCCTGTTAACAGCCTGGATCCTGGTAGTTTTCCAAGTGTCAGGTAAAGAATAAGTGGAATTTGACAGGCACAGGCAACTGGTGCACCTGGGCAAGGCTTTTCCTGGCCCTCACACCACGTTGTGGGCAGCAATCTCTTTATTTCTGAAGTGTTATTATCTGATGTTCTCAAACCAGACACTGGGATCCTGCACTGTCAGAGCACATAACTAATTTTAACCACATGATCAGTATGATGCCAGTGGAACTTCTCAGGAATTCAAGTTAGGGTTGTTTTCAGGAGGTAGCAGCTCAGGATAAGAGTGTTGGTACATACCAGGTTAAATGCTCCAACTCCGAGTTTTACACCTCCCTCAAAATGAAGATGGTTCTCTCCTTTGACATAATGTGGGGACTGTATAAGACTGTCCAGCTCCCTGGAAATGCACAAGATTCTGTTAACATGATTAATTATGATTTAATAAGAAAGCAACTCCATTACCTTGAATTACAGAGTAGTCAAAAAAAGACCAATTGGTCATCTCACGCAACTGAGCAACATTTACATTTTGTTGGATCAACAAATCATTTCTGTCACATTACTATCATTAAATTAATTAAAAGCCATGGAATCCTGGAGAGGACTTCCTGTCAAACAGACACAACCAATATTCAACCACATTTCAGCCTGAAAATGTTTCAAGGATGGCTGTTGGGAGCATCACCAAACTTTACTACTGCAAAAAGAGATGATAGGACAGTGCACCAGACTTAAATTAGCAAATTTGACTTGAGTTTCACTAATCCCTGGATTAAGTGAATGTTCAAAAGAATATTTTGTTTTACATAGGAAAAGACAACTGTAATAAACATTCTAAAACGGGTAGATGTATCAGAAATTACTTTCACTCAGTTTTCTAACTTTTATAGATCTCAGCTTTGAAGTGTCCCTTTATTTCCCACATAATCCAGCTCAGTTTTGAACTGGATGAATTTGCTTCCAAACTTCTATAGCTATGTGGTTTTTACACTATTGATTTTTTTAATATATTGTTATTATATTAATAATATATTAATATTATATAATATTATTAATATTTTGTTAATTATTAGGAGAGGAAAAACATTGTTTTAATGGCAACATGCATTTGTGTTCAGGCTGTCACATTTTTATTGAATGGTTGTTCCCAACAACACTATTCCCTGTAAGTGCAGCCTATTGACCTACATTTAGAGTCACCTTCAACCCACACAAACATGGACACTGTCATCTCTCTCCCTTCCAGTGGACTTCTGGAGAACCTGGACTTGTTGCTGTTTTGTGTCTGCTGGGCACAAGACACAGTTTATAATTCTAAAATAAATAAAATATGATGCATATTTAGCCTTCACTTTTTACTGTGCTTCAGGTACTGGTATTAAATGCTCCAAAAAGCTGCAGTTGGAACTATTAAAAAATGCCATTTCATTATGCCGAATGCCTACGAGACCAGCAAATTGTGCTATGCAGACACAATGAACTGCACATCATTTAAAATGGTTTTTCTTCGACATGATTTCAAGGATATAGTACTTGAAGTAGGCAAACCTTGGGAATTAACAGAGCTAGGGTCCACTGTCTCCACAATCCAAATCAACCTTAATGTTAATGTCCTTTGTTGTGCAGAGGATGAGTCTGTGTGGGCTGAGCAAATCTGCAGGCGTGAGGCCCATAATAAAGACTGAGTCAATACAACAGTGATGAATCTGTGAATTGGATAATTTCACCACCAGCACTTTTTCCTTATAGAGTGCACTTAATGACATCATCACTCTGACTCACCTGTAGGTTTGGTAACTGTTTCGGACTTTGATGCCTCCTTTTATGAAGCTGACCATATTCTCATCCTGTTGGAATGGAAACACATTAGCAGTATGAATTTGTAAGCATTATAAAAGGCTTTTTTCTTCTTAAGATTAATACACACCTGGAACATAACCAGCATGATATAGACAATATAAGCCTCTAAGACATAATACATGGATTTAGGATTTCCTTTCTGTACTAACATTTTTTTACTCTGTTTAGACACAAGCATTTTATTTTAATGCTTTCTGTAATCAGTTTAACCCTTGTCACCTTTGAACCATCGCAATTTGCATTAATGAACACAGGACTCAGCTAATAGATGTCACCTAAGGTACATGCATTTGTGGCTCTTTCAAAAAACAGCTTTCTCTCATTTGTCCTTGAATGTAGTTAAGATATATCTGGTGCTGAGCCAGGAAATGTTCACAAGTAAACTGCCTGTCCTTAAGAGTCTGCAGAATACAGTTTCATATCCTAAGAGCAAAGCAGGGTCAGTAAAATTATGCAGGATATGCTCTTTCTGGTTTGAATATTCATATATATATTTGAGATCCATACTAGGAAGATAACATGTTACATGAAAAGCTATAACAAACTGAGAAATTACATAAAAGTTATCTGGGGGACCATTAGTTAGGGGATATTAATTTCATAACTTTTTGGAGGCATTTTCTTGCCTCACTTATATAATCTGTCATTCTGGTTTGTTTTGATGTCTGCTGTTACTTCAAGACAGAAAGTCTACATGTGTTTTAACAGAAGATACCATCACAGAAAAATCATAAGAGGGCATTGTGAAGAAAATAGATTAATTAATTAGATGTACTAAGTACAGCATATTGGGGGGTGCAGCACACCCACCTACGTATAAAGGTTCAGTTATATTTTCCTTTGAACAGGAAGTGGAACAAGGAAGAAAGATGGTTTTAAAACGTTAACACTCAGAATGATACCAACAACAGGGATAACCAATGTGAGAATTTTTCAGCCCTTGAAAAATGCTGAGACCACATTTCATTGGTTTTGGTAATTTTTCTAAGCATCAAAACTAACCTACATCAGTAGCTGGTGGAACCAAGTGCCTCTGTTAAATTTTTCAAACTAGTTCATGTGTTCATGAAAAATTAAACACAGAAAAGAACATGAAGCAAAGAGACCTTTGCAAAAGAGAACAAGAAATCATTTTTGTACTCGTAAATCTCATGTTTCTATAAACATGTTCATAAACAGATATCTGTGAAAATAGCTTTAAAATGCTCCTTTTCTATGGACAGAGAAGTCTCTACCTATAACAGAAAAGTTCTCAAATATGTTCCTTCATAGTTTCAGCTCTCACCCAAACTGCCCCCAGTGCTAGAGGCTACTCATCCCAAAGGAAAATGGAAACACGTAGCTACACTTTGGTCATTTCAAAGTCCATCAGCAGCATTCTAGAAACTACTAGAAGCTTCTCTGATTAAGGGTGTTGCTATGAAGCAATGGTTTCTAACAGAGGGACTTAGCAGATGGCTGAAAAAGGTTACACGGCTCATAAACTGTTGTAAGCAACATAAATCAGAGCCCACCTGGCAACTCCCAAACACTATAAAACCACCACCTGCATTCCATTTCCTATCAGCATCCTTGAGCCAAGAAGCAGCAGCCTTTTTCTGACTGTGGCTGTTATTATCCCCTCGGTAGATGAAGAGGCCCACTTTCATAGAGCAAGTGCAGCCAAATCAAGAAGAAAAATCAGTTATTTCAGCTGTGACTAACAATTTAAATTGCATTCTGGAGCCCTAGCAAGTACTGCTAATGTTGCTCCATCAAACAAATCAAGCTTCCTTAGGACAGAGAGATAAAATCCAAAGAAGAGGGAGAGTACCCCTTTGTTAAAGACAGACAGCTCTGTTAAGGAGAAAGCATGTGTGGGGAGCCTAATGTGTAGGCCATAATTGCTGTTCAAGAACAAACCAGTGAGAAAGCAGCCTTGAGAAAGCAAACACCAGCCAGACCCAAACAAAAGTCCTGCTTGTATTCCAGCACAGCTTCAGTGAACATTCCATCTTTTTATTTTCTTTTTCTAAATCTGATATCCCAACACATCATTTGAAAATTGGTGCTTGCTGCAGTTACATTTCACACATCCAAAAGGGAGTGGGGAGGGGTGTCTTAGGACACTCAGCATTATGTGTGTTGAGGTAAGTATTTTTTAATAATTCTGAGGGAAAATTAAGCATTCTAATATCTGATGAGATAGCCCAGATAAAACCCGAACTTGATCCAGATGAAAGATGCATTAGGTCAAACTATAGCCTTCTACCAGTCCATTTAGGAAAAGAAACCTCTATGGTGTTTTTTCCCCCCAAGAGCCATGCAGGAATTCATACCTGGAGGAATGTGAGCGCTGCTCTCTGAAGTAAACATTCAGCATAACAAATTTCTGCATGGATTTCCTCTAACGTCACACAGAGAGAAGAAAACAAATCAATCAGTCAAAAAGTAATTAAAAAACACTTAGCCCATTAATGTAAGAATAAGATCACGGAGCTCAAACTGAGAAAAATATTTTCCACATTTGCTGTGGTATTTCAGTTCTAGACTACTGATGTAACTCCAAACAGAAATGACACATAGCTACAGAAACTTTGCAGGAATTTTTATGGTGCTTTGCATAAATGCCTGGATCTAGAACCCTTACAGAAATTTCAATATTCCTTTCTAGATATTTCTTTACCCAGCAAATTCTGGGAGTGTTGAGTCAAAAAGCAACAAGACCAGTGATTTTGGATTGGTTACACAGCAATGGTCAAAACACTGACATTTGGTTCAGCAAATGCCAGATCAGTGATTTTGTCAGTGAAATCACAGTTTGCAAGCACATATTGAGTGAAATTCTACAGGATTCAAAACGCTTAAATAAAAAAGGAAAGCGTTACACAAGTGAAAGATGTTACCTTCAGTGAAGTGTTCAAGGCTTTGCCTATGCACAAGGCTGTTGATAGAATCAGCTACAGTAGATTTCTTCCTAAATCTGAAAAAAGTTATTTTGGTCATTCTGAAGAAGAAGCATCAAAACAGAGAACTGTATCTTTCAGCTGGCCACCCACACAGTCACTACATGCCTCCAGAGCTCACTAGCCCCCTGTAATCTCACCACACACACAAACTTCAGCACAGTCCATAGAGAACTTAGTCAACATGGTCCTCCTGGGACCTGGCTCTTACCCTTCATGTGCAGAAATCTGTCTTGATGAAGGACAGGTATAAGGGGGTGTTTTTATTTATTTTGTGTGCATATGGGTGAATGTGGGTGCCAAAGTGGGAGCACAGTTGACTCAGACAGACAACTGCAGTACAACCATCACCCATGGGATATTCCTCAGTGTTTCAACATTGTAAACAACTTCCAGACACTGCAGAACCAGGACTACAGGTAGGACAAATTCTAATTGACAAGAAAAATCAGATATTGCGGTAAATTTAAGTTTTCAAGACTAGACTGCTGAACACCCTCATTTATGCGCTATGACCCCAAACTGAGCAGGAGGCTGGTGACCTCCTGATGCCACTTCCAACCTCAGTTTTCCTGTGATTTCTGTAAGATTTAATTTCCTTTTGTATCCAGTAGTCCTTCAATATTTTCCCACGAAGGAACTATTTACTGACTGAATTGCTCCATTCTTACCTTTGACAGGTGGCTTGAGCTTCCTTCATTGTGTTCCCTGCATTCAGTATGTCCTGAGGATCAAATGTCATCATAGCTTGCATCTCCAGTATGGTGGCATAAGTCAGGGCATGATACATGCTGTCTTTAGTTCTGCAAGAAAACATAAGGTGAAAAGCACAGCTGATTTGATTGTATTACTGCTTTTAAAAAGCAAATACAAATCCAATTCTAGAAATATATCAGCCTCATGGGAACAAGGGCTAAATGAACTGGAAATCGAACACAAAGGACATACAAAATAATCGAGAAACAGGGACAGACTGAGATTTGTACAAGAAATCATGTCTACAGTTCTACATACTCTGCTAAAATGTATCAATTCTGAGCGGAGGATAGATATTTAACAAACATGAAGCACAGGAATCAACCTCATGGCTCACCATTCAGAAACAATAGAATCATGGTGGGGTTTATTTTGGTGGGGTTTTTTATTATCTAATGAATGCTACAACATATGGCACAAATCCAGCTGATATTCTTCTAATTTGGGACAGTTACTCAGTAGAGGCTCAAGGAGATAAGTAACACAATACTATAACCATGGCCAAAATAGAATATTCTTGAAATATATCTTCCCACCAGAAGCATTCGAGTCTGTATCAAAAACTACAGCTTTTTTCTCCTCTCCCCTTCTGCCAACCCTCCACCCCAGTC
Source organism: Cyanistes caeruleus (assembly GCF_971803275.1). Lineage (NCBI taxonomy): Eukaryota > Metazoa > Chordata > Aves > Passeriformes > Paridae > Cyanistes > Cyanistes caeruleus. Next base: position 28,780,271 of record NC_141709.1, read on the forward strand.
TGTTCAATATTATTCTGTAGGGTTTCAGACAGTGCCACTTTGGCAGAAAGTAAAAAACCACTGGCATTAGTGCAAGGAAAACAATTAATTCCTATGTGCAGCCATTGCTGGCACCTTTCCTCTGACAGGAAAGAGGGTTTATATATTGCACACATTCAGAGCATTTACCTGTCTGGTGTAATTCTCTGCAAGTGAATCAAAATATCTTCAGGCACAGAGGTCTAATAAGGATGACTTGAGAAATATGTTGAAGGGCAAGCTCAGATAAATTCCTGACACAGAAACTCTCTGCAGACCTTGCTAATCCACCCCTGACAAATAGCACGACTTAAGACAAATATTGTTAAGGAGCAACAATTGCAATTTCAACTGTTTACACTCTAGAACAGATCAGATAGCTATATATGGCACAGAATATTCAAAAATACTTGCAGTCAAACAAGGATATCCTTTCAAAACCTCCACCCTCAACACACCTGTTCTTGATGTGTTTACTTCAGGTGCTTCTTTTCTTTTTCTTCCAAGGAGAAAGTGGTGTGCCAACAACGTGCTCTTGACAAAGACAGGGCTGCATTTAGAGGAGTGTTGCTGCCAGCAGGGTGAGAGAGGGGCTCCTTCCCCTCTGCACAACACTGGTGAGGCCCCAGCTGGAGTGCTGTGCCCAGTTCTGGGCTCCTCAGTGCATGCACACACTCAAGAGCAGGGTGGTGAGGATGGTTAAGGGATTGGAACACCTCTCCTATGAGGAAAGGCCAAGAGAGCTGGGGCTGTTCTGGTGGGAGAAGAGAAAGCTCAGGGGGTTCCTATAACATACAGAAATACTTGAGGGGAAGAAACAAAGAGGACAGAGACAGGCTCTTTTCACTGGTGCCCAGGGACATGATCAGAAGCAATGGGCACAACATGAAGCACAGGAGGCTCTGGCTGAACATCAGGAAACATTTTTCTACTACCAAGGTGACCACGCAGTGGCACACATCTTGAAAAGTTGTAGAGTCTGTATCCTTGGAGACTTTCAAAATGGCCCTGCTTGAGTACATGACTTTCTGAGGAGCCCTCCAATCTCATCTCCTCTTATTCTGTAGGGTTTTTTTAGGAGAAAAGCCAGACTTTAAAGACACCTCAATCCATATGATTTCTCACCCCAGAAATACACTTACCTCCCTAAGATTTGGTGTCTGGACTGAATTGAAAGAAAATTTAATGGATAATTTTAGATCACCCTATATTAATCAGTGATCTAATAATTGACTGTGGTGACTTGGGCCTGGTGCTTCCCACCCCTCACACAGATGACAAAGGGCTTCTGTTTCCAACACACAGGGCACAGAGCAGGATGGCTACGCTGCAGGAATTTGCAAGGCACATCTTTAAACTTCGCTGCAGTCTGTGCTCTGCGGCTGCCCTTAATTCCTACTTGTCCTCACCATCTAAACCAATCTAGCAGAAAAGCTGTTTTGGGAAATATCCTGGTGCCAGAAGTGCTATAAGCCCCAGACTACGCTACCATCTCATTTGCAAGCTAAGAAGAACAGAGAATAGAGAAATTAGTTTAAAATCCAGTGGAGTTAGGAAAGCTCTTTCTTGGCCTCATAGATCATTATTCTTTCATTAGACTGATAATGTAAAGTAGAAAATATGAACACCCTAAAATGCCAATCTGATGAAGTGTTTCTGTTCATTAGATTATTCATCAGCCACACTGGGTGCAGAAAAACACACTCCATCTTGTATTTACTAAACTAAAACCTTTCCAGAGGCTCAAAAGCACAGGGAAGTGACTGAAATAGCACCCTTTCAAAATTATTGAAATTTGCTTTCTAAAGCAAAGCAGATAAATATTGAATTCACTGCACTAAAAGGAAAATTGGTACTTTTCACATACATGTGGTGAAGAGGGATTTCCCTCTCCAAAAATTTGTTTCTGAAACCAAAACACCCCTTCCCTAATCAATGGTTTCATCTATTTTACTTCTAATATTTAAAGGAGATGATAATTAATGTCTGCCATTAGCCAACTGGTATTTAGCAACATTCAAATTTGTTCTTTTTAAGGGGTGGGGATGCTGGCAGAAGCACAATTTAACTATGCTATTTGTATTAATCAGTCAATTGGAGTTGCCAGCTACATCTTGGAATACTGCCAGGAATTTTAAGGCCTGGGTTTCATATGGATGGATACAGAATGAAACTTGTTATCTTTTTACTTTTCTTCTTTTGATTCCTCAGCAGCAATTTCCTCAGGACATTGTTGGAGTTAACAAGCCTGTATGACATCAATGCAACTAATATTGTGATTAATGACTTATCCCAGTAGTTGGTATCACATGACTGAGTAAGAGGATTATAAGCAGTATCTTTGGGCACTTATGGAGTTCTGCCACATGCCTCTTCTCCAGCTATGGTGCAATCATCAACTTGCAGCACTGCCCTTTCTCGGAGTTGTTGCAGAACTCTTTTATTCTTGCTCTAAAACAAGTGCTTAAGTGAGGAAAGTCACAGCTTTCCAGCTCAGGTATGAAAATCATCAAATTCTGAGGTTTCACCTTTAACCCAGGGCTAGTAATCTTTTGTGAAAAATAGCACTCAAAATTTTTTCTGTAGATCCTTTAAAGTAATCCAGCAGACAGGACATGCATTCCTAAATTACAGAAACCTCAGGCTCAAGTCCATATGTTGATTTAGTATCAAGATGCTTCCAACACTTAAAACAAATCCAACAGCACGGAGTGAGAAAGACCCTCCACAGATCAGTGAACAGTCTGTTCATCCAGGGGGACTCAAGAGTGAGAGGCCAATGCCCAGATCAAAACCTGCATGAGGAGAATGTAGTCATGAGGGGCCTGAAGGCTTTCCTCATCTTTGATCCCAGGTTCCACCCAATGGCCAAACAACCCACTACACCCATGGCAGAGGTTTTCACAGAAATGCTCATATTTGATGAACCAACATTTTCTGATAAAAACCCTTTTCCTGCAAGACTCCCCAGTAGCAATAAGTTAACAACCAGCAACAATCTCTCCAGTCAGCCACCATCACAGTTCCCTTGCTACCACAAGCCACCAGGATGGTCCAAGACAAAAATCTGTGCTTCAACAAGAGAATCCCTGAGCCTTTTTAATCAAAGTAATTTTCCAAAATTCAGAATCTGCTAAGTTCTTCCAGCAAAGAGGTAAAAACAACAATTTAGTTAGGTTTTGGTAGCAATTAATTTATTTACAAAGACTGTAAAAGTTGTGTTCATCCAGACCTCAGGTATAAAAATAAAAACTCCCTAGAAATAACAATGTTGCTCTTGTTCATGGCATTCCTTACAATAAATAGCTAACCCAAGCTTTGAGCAACATATTTATCCAAGCACCTTCTAGAGCTTCACTCTACCTGGGTGTGCTTCCCCCAATTCTCCCACCATTCTGCATTTGACAATCACACCTGACCTTTGGGAGATCAGCTCCCAGGGAAAGCTTTCAAGGCACAGTCATTCTAGAATTAGTATTCCACCAAACACCCAGTGCTTGTTGGAGGCTATTTTCAGAATGAAATCAACTGCCTGGGACAAATCATTGTCTTATTCTTCCTTTAATATTGCAAGCAGCAACACATGTGGTGCACCTCATCCAATGCTCCAGATAATTCTATCATGAATTTATCTCATTTACCCTTCTCCCAGTGGATCTGATATCAGCAACCTATCAGGTGATGATGCCATGTTTTCCCTCAGGATAATTATTAAAATATTACACATTTGTCTTGGGAAGGTAAAGGGACATGTCACCCAAATCAACTCTTAATTTATTACTGTCTGTTTGCAATTACACAAGGGCTAAAATCCAGTCAGCATTTAATGGATTTACTGCATGTCTCAGGGCTGAAAAGGAAGATGAGATTTTTTTTCCTTGCTCCAGTGACTGGACAGTTTCAGTGTTATGCCTGGTAACAGTTAGCGCATTACATATTGAAAATCTCTGCTGTGCTTGGAGACTGAACTTAAGGAATTTCTTAAGAGTTCTTAGATGCAATCTGAATACTCCATATAAAAGATAAATTTAATTAAACTTACTGTAGAAGGCACAAGATAATCAGAAACTAGTATTATACAGCAACTGGTAATAATAATAAAAACTGACTCTAAAAGCCAAAAGGTAGTTCAGGACAAGAAAAGTTACATAACATGAGTCAAAAACACCAGATGTATTTTTTTCTATGAAATGAGATCTCATCTTTATAATGGATTTGCTTTTCTTTATGATGGATTTGCTTTTCTAACAGGAAAAAAAAGAGCTTTACCTCAACACAAGTCTAGACACCATCCTCAGGATATTTATTTTTAAGCTAGGAAAGCTTTTTGGATTTTAAGCCTCACACATTGTGCCAAATCTGCTGTCAGTTTCACATGGTACAAATTAGTTGAAAATACCCCTATTGTGGAAGCCAAATGTGAGTAATTTAGTGAATCTGCATTTCTGTAATACAGAGCAGAGTATCTCCCACAGCAGAAGCATTAAAGTCACAAAAATCTAAGATATTAAATTCTTCACAAGCATGTAAAAATTGAAAAGTATTTCTCTAAACACTGGTAGCATGTTTATGGACTGTGAAAACTAATTTCAAATCTCAGCACACCAAAAGGGAACAGTGAGGAACTGGTGGCTCTGAAAGAAATAACCCAGTACTACCACATGTGCCCACACTACAACTCTTCTCATTCCTAAGCAGATGGAGTGTGTCCATAATGGATTTCATCTGTGGGGAAATTCAGCATCCTGTTTCTTCATTGCACTCACAAAGATCATAAGTCTCTATTTCCCTCCCTGCCAAAGGCAACAGGAATAAGGGCCTCCTCATAACAACAGGCTAACATGAAAAATTAGTTTCAAAATGGTTTTGCAGTATGGAATAGAGTCAGGTACAAAAACAGAGTATCAGCTCACGAAATATGTTCTGCAGAGCCCAACAAAAGCTGAATGAAAACCATATGCAACAGAAGAAAAACTGATTTACAGAAAAAAACAACCCATAGCCTCACTAGCTTTTGCAGTGTTTTGGAAACCTGCTGCAATAAAATATCCCCTTATTTTATGCTAAGCACTGAGTGAGCCTTCCCAGATGAGCACAGGGGCTTTACTGTCAGGATTTAATGAAAACACAGTTATTCTTCTTACCATTTTTATTATATCTTCTAATGATATATGAACACTAAACGACTTTGCTGTGAATAAACCCGGCATTATAAATACAGCTGATGCTACAATTTATCATCAATGTCTTTCCCAGAGTGTACTTACAGGCTAAGCTACAGATTCTGGCATCAAATATGAGGCTGATACCTCAGCAAAGGAGATATGTAGTATTCATTGTGGTTACCCCTGATACATATCAAATACACACCATGAATTTTACTCGTTTCATATTCCAGTGTCCTAAAAGAAGGCATGATACAATTTGCTGGTGGCTCAAAAACAAATGGAGCAAATTGGGTGGGTGGGGGAGAAATTTAAGTTAACCACAGACTTCAACAAGTCAAGAACACAGGTAACTTCAGGACAGGGTATGACAGATCACAGACATTGTAAAGACACAACAATTTTTAGGAACTATTTCATGAACTCACTGCCTGTAGCAGAGCCACTCGTTAGAAGTTGAGCTGCAACATAATTAGGAAACAGAGTATATGACCACGACACTGAATTGCAAAATAAGCTGTGAGAAAGTTTCTACAAGTGGTTACAACAACTAAGAAAGAATTCATACCTAATGTTCCTTAAACCTTCAGTTCATAGTCAGTTGCTCATTTAGACACAAAATTGTAATGATTCAGATTCTCACAGTGTGCAGAAAAATATGGGAAAGGAGACAAAAAAAATGTGTCAGAAGATGGGTTTTTACTCTTCCAGGAGGAAGAATCTCACATATTGTGCTACAGATGAGGAGTTATTTCTTTGGACATCAACACTATAATTTTAGAAGACAGATAAGTGCTCTACACTTGTGTGAGTAAACAACAAGATTTTATTTACTCACACAAGTGTAAAGCACTTATCTGTCTTTCCCAAAACTTAACACATTAACTTACCACTCCCTTCTGAACCAAAAGCATACAGACTTATCAACTATTAAAAGAGAACTGAGCTGTCTGGTCAAAATCTCCTGAGAGATGGTGAAGCAAAGGAAAATAGAGAGAAAGTAGGAAATCTTATCAACTTACTTCGCTTGTAAAGAAGCCAAAGCATCCGAGAACTTGTTGTTAAGAAATAAATCCAGAGCTGCCATACATTCACGCAGTGCCACGTTGAGGTCTGACGTAGATGACCTGCCAGAAGAGATAATAAACTCAGCACATCTGTTCTCCTTCTACCAGTGCATTACTGCTGCATTTGAATCCCCCTTCCTCAATTCTAAATTTATTCCCTTGCATAACCTGCTATTTTTTCTCTAGTGATTGCAAAAGGTGAAAGTGACTCCTATTATGTTTGTGGATTTGGATTTTTGGGGTTTTTTTAACTATGCTTTCACCAAGGAACATGTGAAAAGCAACTGAAGTCTTTCATTTTCTGAAAGAAAATAGACAAACTGCATGTACTTTATGTAAGAACCTGGACATGCAGAATTTGCCATGTGGGAGCACAGCAATTTGAAGAGCTCAGGTAGCAGGAGCACAGAAGCACTGGGTGATGATGCACATCTCATGGTAAGGCTGCCAGACTCCAGCTGGTGACATCATGATTGTGTTATCACTTTGAGGATGAGACATTGTCAATCTACATCAGAATATTACACCAACTGCTACTGGAACATCTGCCTGCATTCAGCTCACGTTCAGAGCAGTGCCTGAGCAACAAACCACTACAAACTCACAGGTGGGGTAAAATTTCCCATTGTGGATATTTGTAACATCACTGTTCCTAGGAAGTGCTACTGCACCCAAAGAAACCTACTGTGATATCTCAAAGTCAGAAGACTCTCAGTGACTTACTCTGGCTGTACTTTTCTACTTTACAATATTCAGCTGTCAGCCTGACCTGTCACAAGGCTTCTCAGCTGGTCTTTAGGTTACTGGCAACAGGATAACACAGACCAGCTGAGTTAGTTTGGCCCAAGTTCATCACCAGCAGAACTGCTGGACAAAAAAAAAAATCCACAAAAGAAACAACAAAGCCTTGCAACTAATAAAGTTAAGGTCACCTAGCCAGTGTTAGGACAGTTGAAACATCTGCATCTAAAGATCAAAGAGCTACACTGCTCTAATATATTGTATACAAGCATGTACAAAACATCCTCCAACAAAACACAAATAAATCCTCACCATGTTCCTGATTCTGAATAGCTCTAACTAATGTGATCTATCTTGTGACTTAGAGACTGTGTTAGTTCCTTAAAATGTAGCACGACACAGAATGCTGAAAGGAAAACCAGAAAGCAGAGTCCTGATAACATCTTAAGGAAAAGGCAGGGGAGCACAGCACAAGCAGATAGCATCAGTAATAACCACCCACTGCAGCAGTGGTTTGGTTGTGGTTTTAGGAATAATGACTGCAAAGAAATAAAGAGTATAATTATATATACGAAAAGCAGGACTTTAAATTTAAGAGAAACATTATGTGACACTGTTCCTAGTGGCTTTGTGATCACAACTTCAGATACACTGCAAATCCTTTTGCACCCAAGACACTCTTGTGCTTTGCAAGCATTGATTAACCAAGTTTTGGCATCCGTCTCATACAAAATGCAATATAACGTCTGTCTATCCTGAGCTATTCTGAGCCCTTCTTAATAATTAAAACGTAGTCAATTATTGCTTATTGTATTAAAACGCCTACCTTCCTGTTTTTAAATCTGTGTGTCTGAACCAAGTAACATATTTAACATGAATCAAGCACATCTTCACCTGTTTTAAAATATTTAGACTACTAGCATTTTACCTGTTTTTTTTTTTGTTAGTTCATTTCTTGTCATGCAGGAGAATTACCCCATTCAATACAAATCAACCTTTTCAAAATATTCCTTTGAAACAGAAAGATGACAAAGAATAAAACCACTGCTGAAGCTCAAAGCAGAAATAAGATACAATAATCACTTGGCATCTTTTCTGGAATAACAATTAATGACACAGTGCTACCCAGAGCAGCAGCAGAAACACAAGCTGCATGTTTCCCTCACACTCCAAGGAAACCTGCCTCAGGATGTTGCTCCCAAGTCGAGGCTTTAAGACCCGGGCAAAATACACACCTCACATAAACGCTACAAACCATCACTCGTCACTGTTAACAAAAGGGCAGAAATACTTGAAACTCGAGGGTGCTCAGCATTTTAGCAAACTGATTAGTCATGCTTCAGTGGGCTGCAGATCCCTCCCGCTTCCAACAGCAGGATCAAAACTGCCTCTAAGCCAAACGTAAAATGCTGTGTGCTGCTACTCACCTCTCTGCTGAGTCTCCTGCGTGTTCTGACATAGTCATTGTAATCCCACTCAGCTTTTTAGGCTCGAACATCAGCAGCAGCCGGTGCTCCTGAGCCAGCTGCGAGTGCCAGCCCCGCTGGGAGCGCAGGGCAGCGCCCGCCTGCGGCACCACACTGTGCGATTGGGCACCGCCACGGGAGCGGGAGCACGGCTGATTCACCGGCCACATCCTACAAACCAGCCATTGGGAAGCCAGCCCGTGGCACACCGGGTTCTTGTGCCACCGGATCCAAATACAGCTGGATACCTCGAATGTAGGAGGGGCTGGCGGCTGCCAGCCTGTCTCTGATCTACAGACCTGTCTGGAGTGAGCAGCAGCGTCAGCCACCTTTTCTTCTGTCCAGACCAGGCAGAAGCCAAATACCCTTGTAATTACAGACCCGAAACAACAAGAATTGCTGCGTGTGGCCGTGGCCCACATCAGAAACCTGCGAACCAGAACGGAGAGCCAAACCAGAGCAGCTGACAGGCGGCACTCAGGCAGTAATTGCTGCAAATGTGAGAAGCACACAGGCGAGAGACACGAGCAAGTGCTTCTTCCCAGCAAGGATTCTCCACAAAACGGGCTCCAATCCAGAAGCCAAACTGCTGCTTTTTGTTAGTTCCTGTACTTTTGGGAGGAACTGAGACTTTACACGCTCTTTGTAACAATCTCTCTTTAATGCCATGGAAAATGAGGCGAGTTGGCACTAACAATTTAATCAGTGGAGTGAGCTCATCTGGCTGGTTTTGCCCGAAATGAAACAGTGCATTCCCCTGAAATGCTTTGCTGGCACCTCAGCTGTACCAGCCCTGTACACAACTACGAGAAGCATTACCAGTCCTTCCACTTACTATGAGAGGTGGACCATGGAAGTTGATCAGCCATGATCTACTTACATAAATTAGTTTCTCCAAGGGCATCTAATCAGAAATTATCTGTTTGCTAGATTACACAAGGCAGTACCACTAATGAAGACATACACTGCTAAAGAAAGACCCAAAAATGATAAACCAGCTAAGGACAATTCCAGGAAGATACTCTTAATCCATTAACATACCTGATTAAATCTCTTGCTGGTTTTATGGCATCCTGTACAGGAAAAGCTTGTGCTGCATTTGGTACAAAAATTACTGTAATACATCCCCAGGCTGCCCCAATAATGACTCCATTATATGTTCCTAACAGCATTGTGTACCTGGGCCACAGCAGGAGACAAAAGACATTACTGTTTTTTTCCCCCTAGTTGGGAATAACTATTGGTTACAATTTAAAATTAACTGTCTGCTTGCAAGGTAGGATCCCAGGCTACTCTGAAAAGATTTTTCATCATTCTCACTAGCTGTTTGTACAGTCTCTCATTAATACTGTATTCTCCAAATAGCCCTTAAAGTCCTGTATATGGTGAAAGCTCTGGCTGTCTCTGCCAAGTTCTTCAAGACTTGATTTGGCAGGTTTTATTTGAATACCACTTCTCTAGAAAGAATGATATGCTCAGATAACCTTCAGTATGCAACCTCTCCTTCCCCACATATGTATGTTTTCTTGTAACTAAAGAAAACAAATGTAAAAAATTCAAATCTGAAATATTTCCACATTTAGGCTATTTCCCTGCTGGTTTTACAAGGTTCTTTCATTTTTAGCTTTTGGGCAGCAGGTTTTGCAAGGGCAGTCATATGGTTCTCCTTGTGGTTTTGTTATTTATGAAATCGTTGTTCTCTGCCCCAGGGACCATGAGTGGGGTTGCTTCACAAATCACAACCACAGTATATCCTGGGAGTTGCAGTAAGAACTGCTGTCAACAGCATTATCAGACAAAATGAATAAGCAGAAATAAGCAAAACTAAAATCCAAAATATTAATGAAGAGGAAAGCATATTATAAAAAATAAATTATGTTTTCCATGGACAAAAGGAAAGAGACACTTGATTTTTGAGCATGGGAGTTATGATATTTATGCATAATTTTATTTCACTGTGTGCATGATTTTGACTGGTTTCTTACTATGAGTTTGCAGTGCATAAGCTTTGTCATTTGTCACTGGGTTTTACAGACTTCTTCAATTAAAAAAACATCTTGAACTTTATACTGTGCAAAATGCTAAACCTCAGTAATTATCAGAACTTTACAAAAAAAGGTAAGTCTGAGGTTTGTGCCTTTGTAGTAATGCTTTTAATAGTAATTTAAGAGCTCCTTCAGTACTGTGAAACATTAAAAGCAAGTTAAATCAGTCATATCCTAAAATATGGATGCATTTCTCTGCCAAATCTACCTTATCTGCATAAGTCAGCTGAGGTTGTGTGCATGGGTGACTTCATTTGGAGGAGAATAAAATACAAAGAATCAAACACCATTCAAGCTTCACCAATGCTAACACTTCAACTATTCACAGATGTGAGGAGCCTCCCAAAGCACATTTCAAAGGTCTCAGTTTCAGTGTTAAGGGAACTTCCCTGTCTAACCATCCAGGAGCCACACTCCCATCACCTGAGCTGGGACCGAAGCCCCTTCACAGCTGCACATCCCACACTCACAAGTGAGACAGGTTCTACCTCATGTTTCCTATAACAGTCTCAGATGTCCCAATCCTTAAAATTATTTTATCTTGGTGCAATAGCAAAATAACAGCTCGAGCTGGTGCCTCCAAGGAGGGACTCCAAACAAAGGAATCCCTGGGCTTTTATCCCCTCATGGTCTAAACAGGAAAAAGTCTGGGGCTCTTCAGCCCCTGCTGTGTCCCCAAGCGTCCCTCACTGTGCCCTTTCTTGTGCAAAGGGTCAGCAGTTCACATCCCATGTACTGTCACTGACACCAGGATGTCTTTCCCACTGCCTGTTTTCAAAAAGATACAGAAATACAGAAATTCTAAGCCATGACACCATTTTCTGTTCTAATGCTGGATAAACACAGGGACATTAGGAGATATCAGGGCACACCTGGAGTTACCTCCTTTAGCCTTTTCCAGTTCTCCAGGTCATTCCTAAAACCACTAGTACTTCTGTGAACAACACTGCTTTACAAGCTGTGAGCCTCAAAAAAATCTCAACATTCAAAGAAAACAAAAAGCACATCACTTGGGAAGAATTCTTTTCTTCCGCAAGCATTTCCAAACCCACATGAGATCAGAAGTAATCTTGGATGAAAAGAACAAATAAGCAGTTCTCACAATAATTTGTTACTATTCAGTTTTCAGACAATACAGAAATGTCTTCATAATTCAAAAGCATATAAGTTAATGCAAGAAAATTAATTCTCCCATATCCCTTCCTGTTCTATGTGCCAAGCTGTTAATACCTCAGCATTTATCTTTCTGTGTTCTTGAACACTTTTCTGGCCCATGTCTAAGACTCCTTGGTGCTGCAGAAATGCCATTGCCTCAACAACAAAGCAACTGGAAAGGTTTCAATAGTCGTGTTCTCCAAATATTCTGCATAGAGACACAACAGTGATACAGTTCTGGAATTCAGGATATCATAGTATTTCAAGCTGTACATGGAGTATGACACCATTTATTTTTGAGGTTAATTCAGCTCTCAAATCACTGAGTTATTGATGCCTCCACCGTCAAAGGTCTTTTAAAAAGCTTTTCTGTTCCAGCAAAGGCTCACAAATCAAAGGGATGTGGCAAAGCAGTCCAGTGAGCAGCACAAAGACCAGAAAATTGGCAGACTCGTGTTCTGCCCTTGGTCCCACCATGTTTAACTTGGACCAAGCAGGATCTAGTTTGCATTAGGCTCACAGCTCTCATCCTGTATTTGAATGGGCAAACAATGCAATAAATTCATTAAGATAGGTTTGTTCAGACAAATAAAATGCACTGGTGTCATTTCTACCATTCCCTTTCCTTGTTGTGCTGCCATGACTGCTCAGAGGGCAAAATGCACCACTGTGGGTGAGCACTCCCAGTCAGTAGAACTGCCTGCATCAGACAGAATGAAAATATACGTATAAAGACACACAATCCAGTCTGGCATATCACAAAAATAAGCCCAAACATCCTGCAACATCACTGATCTATTGGAATGTACAAAAAAAAAGTTACCTCACACAGGATCAACAATGAAATAAAATAAATACATTCAGCATTACAGAAATAAACAGGATTGCTGCAATTAGGAGTAAATTTTCATCATAAACCAGACCAGAGTAATATTTAGCAACCTTTAACAGCTCTTCTTTTTAAATTCAGATGATCTACAATCTTTGTCACTTTGAAGGTCACGTGTGATTAATATCATTGCTTTTGGGGTTTTTAAGGGTCTTTAGACAACCCAATAATAATAATAACCCACTTGCTCTTTTTTCCAAGTCCTCTCACTTTTCAGTTTTACTGCCTCTGGTCCACCTGCACTTCTACTCTCAACTTTTAAAGGTCTAATTCTCATCTCACAGGTGAGAATAAAACTCACCTAAAACTAATGAGGGAAAAAAAAATCAGCAAGAGCCACACTAGACCACTACCATACAATGGTATTGAGCATGTTTAGGTACCCAGCAAACAAACAAATAAAGCATGAAGCAAAATGCAAACTCACTCTGCTGTGCTCATGGTGAGAAGCCAGAGAAAATCTGTGAGATTCGTGTTCCTAAGGACTGCAAGGTCAGGGTAGAGATCTGTATTACTTCTGAAATCAGACTTGGTGAGAACTTTGGAAGGGATGTCAGGAAATTCCCCCTTTTGGCTGGATTCTGCACTTCCCAGCAGTGATGAAGGCTGAGTGGTAGGCAGCAAGTGAGTTACCTGGGCATGTTTCTTCAGTCATTTGTGAAGTCTGCTTTGTACTGGTTTATGCTGATTTACACTTCTTTTCTCTCAGACTTCAGTGTGGTGACCAATATAGAAGGGACAAAATACACATTCTGTCCCAAAAAACATTTTCCTTCAGTACTTCATGTGAGTTGAAATTTTTCTTTGTTCAGTTACATTTGATTTGCTTGGGTCTGGGTTGGGTTGTTTTTTTTTTATTTTTGGCTTTTTTTTTGTTTTTTTTTTTTTAAATAAATCTAAGCAAAGCATTTTCAAAATAAATTACTCTGTAACATGTTTTGTTGCAACTTTTTTTAAAAAATCATGCTTTTGTTATCATTCCACTGCTTAACAGTATCTTAGGCTGTCATGAAAATAACAATAGGAATGATACAAAATACTTGAACGAATAGGGGATTGCTGCTTTGCCTTTAATCATTGCTTTACATAACATTCTAGATTATTTTTCCCTGAGAGCTTCCAAAAACCTGACTTTATTCTTCAGAAGTCACCTGCAAAGCGTACTTCACCATACCTTGACCAACAACAATGCCACTTTCTCTTCAATTAAATAAAAATTCAAGCATGGCACTGTAGTACACCTTTACAGCTCTTCTGAACCTGCCCACTGAATCAATACTCAAGAACAGAAAAAGAAGTACCAGTAGCAAGTTGTTTTGGCACTCAGCTTTGCCAAAGCCACTTTGAAGAGTTTGAAGTCTTTGAAGTCTTTGGCACAACGGCTTCAAGAAGAAAATAGTTATTATTCTCTCAGTTTCAGAGTGCAAAACAACTAAGCAAACTACCCAAAGAGAAAAAACAAATGAAAACCAAAATAAGTGAGGCTGATGTTGAACTTGGATTCAGTTAGTCTGGGATCTTTCTGTCAGTTTTTCCCTTTCTGACAGGAAACAAGGATTGGTAAAAAGTAAAAGCTTTAATACAGATGCAGTGAGAAGATTTCATTAGTTCAGGATGGCAATTTTAGTTAGAAAGAAATGTAAAATGACATCCAAGCTCAGTACTGCATTCTGTTTGATACATGTGAGGTTCCAGACATTGAGTCAAGTATATCTGAATGACCATCCTAAGACTGAGACTTTCTTCTGACAATTGCTTTTTTACAACAGATGACTGAAAGCGTTCTTATCAAGTTGAAGACAACAGCTGAAAATCTACAAAATGGGAGGTAATTTTTCATCACCTCAAAAATCTCTTTACTTTTCAGTTCAAATCATTCCACTAGATCATTTTTTTCCTCCTACCATGATCTGATAATCTCAATCTATTCCCAAAACATACATGATACCTAAAGAAACCACAAATTCAAATCAGTGGAAACACTCTCTGGAAGCTTCATCTGGGTTTTAAAAGAGTGATTTAAGTAAAATGTGAACAACAATAGCAAGAATAGCAATCTTTTCCCACAAACTAGCCAAAATCCTGATACATGCTTTTCAACACTTTGTAGCACAGTACTGGAAACATCTGAATCCCTTTAGATCCCAGTGCAGTGTCACCCTGGGATGGGAGAGCTGGTTCCAGCAGATGGAGCTCCAGAAAGGCGATGAAGAGCCAGCACCAAGTGCTCCAGCAGCTTCAGTAACACAGATCTTTGGGACGAGCTGCCCAACCTGGCAAAACTCACCCAGCTCCTTCCTGCTTCTAAACATTTTCGCACACACTGTTCCCCACATTCAGAACTTCCTGAAGAACAACAGAACTGCAGTCCCCCAGCCTGCTGCTATAGTCAGTACAAACACAGCACCTGGAGGTCATTTAATGATATCATTTAACAACATTATTACAAACACACAGCCCACCTTTCCAGCCTGGAGTTTAAAAATATTTTTAAAGTTGCTGGGCCATCTTTTAAAGAATTATCAAGACAGAAAATGGCACAGAATCATAGAATGGTCATGGTTGGAAAGGACCTTGTTATCTCATTCTGAATCCATGCTGTGGGCAGACACACCTTCCTCTACACAAAGTTCTTCAGAACCCCATCCAACCCAGTTCTTCCAGGTAGGGGTTATATATATGAATACTAATAGGTCATTTTTGATCATTAGCAAGTCTAGCACTCTGGATTTTTAAATCCCACAGGGCTTTGATGCTTAAAATGCCACTAGACCTACTCCTTTGGTCTCTAAAATAACTCTAACATTAATATCAATGCTGCCAAAAAACAGCACTATTGTACATCTTATATAATCTAAAGTTCAGGAAATGTTTTTTTTCCATCATGGTTTCTTCAGCAGAAACAAAGCCTCAGGTAAATATTTGCTTCTTTTCAACTTTAAGATAAAGGGAAAGTGTGCAGCCAGAGAAAGAGAGAGCACACCACTGCTCCAAACACTCCATGAAGAACCATGAATAGAGCCATTGCCACTCTTCTAAGCAACAGTTTGCTGGCCTCTCCAACAACTCCACTCTCAAAAGCTTCTACTCATGCATAGATTATAAAGCAGATTATTATAAATGTCTTGTGTCAAATACAGAACCCACAAGCCAACCTTTAACGCAGCCACGTCTAAAATTTAACACACCATCATCATGGAGGAAGAATGCTATTTGCAGACTGATTCAGCTTTTGAAGAAACAATTCTCTCACACACAAGCAATGGAACTTTATGTATTTTAGGGGCAGTGAGAGTGCACACCTGGAATGGGGAAAGTTATCCACCTGCAGCTCGTTCTTGAGGGTGAGCAAGAAGGTATTGAGTTACAGAGTAATGAACGTCAGCGTTTCGCTGTCAAGGTGTGTTGCAAGCTGTACAAACAGGAGCTCAAGCAAAAGGACCTGGTCTTCCACGCTCTTCAGCAACCCTTTGAAGCCCAAAAGCAATTTGCATAGAACTACTGAAGGGCTGCTGCGCAGGTATGTAATTAGCCCAAGCTAATGCTCTTGTCTAAGAAAAAAGAAAACCCCCTCAAAGTGCAAGAACCAGTTTGTGCCCGCGCAGAGGCTGCGCTGGGGTGGCTCAGGCGGCAGAGATGGGCACAGCCCCAGCCCACAGCTGGGTCAGGCCGGTGGCCAGAGCAGTCCGCAGAGGGGCCCGGTCCCGGACTGGGCGGTCCCGGCCTGGGCAGCCCCTGCCCACGGGCCGCAGGCGGCTCCGGCCCCAGCCCGGGGGCCCGAACCGCCCTCGGCGAGCCCCGCGCCCCGTCGCCCTCACACCGTCCCGCGGCCGGACCCTCCGCTCCGGCCGGCGCCGCCACGGCCGCTGCCGGCCCCTCCTCCCACCCGGGACGGAGCATCCCCAGAGCCCGGCGGAGGCGGCGCTGCCCCGGCGACCCCCGGCCCGGCCCCCCGGCCCGCCCCAGCCGCGTACCGGGCGCCGGCGCTGCCGGCCGGGCGGGCGTCCATGGAGGCGTCACGACGGGCAGGGCTGAGGGGAGGGCGGCGAGCAGGGCTGAGGGCAGCGCGGGAGGGCGGCGGGCAGGGCCGGCGCTGCTGCTGCTGCTGCTGCTCCCCGGCGGCCGCCGCAGCCGCCTCGCATGGTGTGTGCGGAGCGGCGGCAGCCGGAGCCTCGGCGCATGTTCGGGCAGGGCCGGGCCGGGCCGGGCCGGGCCGAGGGGCCGCCCCCGCAGGTGAGCGGCTGCGGCAACGCCCGCCCTCCGCCGGGGGAGGGGATGGGAATGGAAAGGGATGGGATGAGATGGAATGGGATGATGCCCCGGGGTTTCTGTCCCACCGCAGAGCTCGGGCGGGACCCGGGCGTGTCGCTCCGCACCGGCGCGAAACGCTCCGGGAACCGCTGAGAGGAGCGCGGGCATCGCTTCTGTGTGCTGGAATTAGAGTCACTAATTACTCTCCAGAAAAAAAACATGAGGAAAGCACAATTCGTACTTCGCCAAGTTTTCAATTAGCTGCACTCTGCACCTGCTGCCAAGGCAGGGCTTGCCAGGGTGCAGCTGTCTATCCCCAGCACAGGGATCAGCGAGTTGTACCACAGGAGTAACACCCCACAGGGCTCACACCTCAGAGGGACCAGGTTATGACCAAATCACATAAATAAATAATTAGATCTAAATAAATTCTTTAATTTGTTAATTTACATAAAATTCACAAACAAAATGAATATTTTAAATTTTAACTTGCCTCTTCCATTAGAGAAGACCAAACCCATTGAAACTGCAAACAGAAAATGCAATACAGAAAAAAAAATACCATTATTTTGGCTATTATCTGTACTATAATCATAACGATCACATAGCTACAGGGTTACGGGGATAACAGCTCAGAAGAGATTAACAAAAGAAAGGAGCCTGTGGAAGGAAATGAACAAGGCAAAGGAAGGCAAAGGTATACACGGCCGAGGGAGTGGCAGGACAAACAGAAGGACTGGGTTGACATAAAGAAACAATGGGCACATTAACGGGAACAGTGGGTGTATAAGGTTAAAAAAAGAAAGAATTTATTAGCTGCACACCGACAATGTGGCTCGTGATGTGAGGAACAAGGGGTGGGTGGCAGGACGGGCTCACGCTCCAGTGCTCGCAGAGCAGCTGCTCCCAGGGAAGAGCCAGACATCCAGTGATTGAAGGATGATTCCCTCCTCTGACACCAGCCAAGAAGTCATCATTGTCTCCACTAAATCAAACATTTCAGCTCAGTGAGGGATAGCATAAGGAGTTGTGACAAGCACCTTCCCAGAGCTATTTTGTTACAAATGCAAGCTCATGTTTTCCAGCATAAAATACCTGTTTACATACATTCCATTTTCTGAATTGTGAGGCTCATACATTCCAGCTCACAGCATTCACAATGAAGCCAGATTTCCTGTGTAGTTCTGCACTTCAGCCCATTGTCAGTAGCCAGTTATAGCTAACTTAAAGAACATTTTTATTAATAATCACCTCAGAATATACTCCAAATTGATTTTTACAACTTTTAGAATTATATGTTGTAGGGACAAAGTTGAAAAAGCTAAAAAAGGACAAATTTGCTCCTCTGAGCATAGTATTGTATGTTGGAGAACAGTTATGCTTTTAGTATCTGACAGTAAAACAAAATATTTTGAGTTAAACACATAGCATATTAAGGAAAATTATAGAATTTAAATATATGAGTTAAATATTCAACAAGTACTTTACCTGTAGTTTTCAGGATTTAGGATCAGTGGTTTGAACCTCAACTGAATTATTTATTCAGTAAAAGTTATTACTGAATGTGGGCCCAAAATGAGATTCACACTCCAAAATTCTCAGATCTGTTCGGGACTCAAGGACCCTAATTTTAAAAATAAGGAGGTATTAACAGACCTTCAGTAAGTATTAAAGAAATCTTACAAAGATTTTACCTAAAAACCCACTGAGTCTTTTAAAATTACTTTTTTTTTTGTCTAAGTGACCACACCTGTTCATGTAGCACCTCAAGAGAGACTGAATTATATGGAAAAAAAATCCTTAGGACCTTCTGGCTTTGAATACAAACATTTCAATGCTACATAGTCTCCACAGAATAAACAATTAGTCTGGCCACACAGGAAAATCAGTTTGTGTGGATCAGATGAGTCTGGCATGTGTAAACCTGAGACAGCTGACAATCTGCAGACAGTGTTACAGGATCTCTTGCTGGAATAGACCTCTGAAGCCAAAAGTAAGAATTTCTCCCTGTGTTACCAACAAACTAAACCCTCAAGTATCTTGTTTAAAACAGCACTTCTGTTAAACTCTTAATTTATTTCCAGCTATTTGTATAGTCCTGTATAGGACTGCAACTGGCTGCTTATACCAACAGAGACAACACCTCATAACATCACTCCTATCTACAGGATACTACAGCAAAATGGGATAAAATTCCTTTTACCCTGCACAAGGATGTCTTTCCAGATTAGAGCAGTTATGTAATAACTATAGACCTGTTATCACTTACAGAACAGGAAATGGCTTAGCATTAAGTGGTTTGTCCAAACTCACTTATTAAATCAGCAAGAGATAACTAGAAACAACATCCTGACCTCTTGAACACACATCCAAACAATGCAGCATTTTCCCCCTCTATCAGCAGATCACCTGCTCTAAAAACTAATGCTCTTTGTTTTCGGTAAAAATCAAAGGTGCATGCAGCTCCAGATGTCTCCATTTTAGCACCACAGGAATTCTGAAATATTCTGAGCAAGGAATGGGAACACAGCTGGTGTTATTTATGTATGTTTTACTATTCATGGTTCTTTAAAGAGCTTGTGGATGAAAATTACTTGTTTCAGGATATTACTGACTGATGGCTTGTCAGCTGATGAATTACAAGTTCCTTCCCACGTTTTCTGGAATAACATTATGCTGTCTTCCCTCCCTTTCTCTTAGCAGAGAATTCACGAGTTCAGTAACACTCATATGGGCAACTAAATTCCACTCCACCTTCCACAAAAGATCAAAAAAAATTTTTCGTTAGGGAAAATCACTGTCCTCTTCCTTCTTGTAAGAAAATATGGATGCATCTGAAAGCTAGTCTTCATTTTCACTCTAGTTAACAAAGGAATTAAATTCAAGAGCATTCACTGACATGATACAGAATTCCATAACAAGAAAACATAGGACTTTAGTTGCCAGTATTTTGAACAAATATGTTACTTTCCTAATCTTACCCTCCATTATCTAAATCCAGTATCATCTGAATTGCCATTCTGTCAGTTCTGCAAAAACAAAAACATGAGGTTGCACATCCATGCACACAATGAAGATTCAGGCTAAAGCACAACTAAAACACTCCAATACTGAAGTCATAAATTTGCTAAATATTCAAATTCTGAAACAGCCAATTTAAACTTAAGTACGTAAATGAAACTGTTGAGAAGTTACCGGGGAAATAACACAAGGCAACACAATTCTGCCACTGGATTCTATTTCTGTGAAGGTGAGCCATGGCAGGTATGTCAGGTGGCAAAGGCCACAGACCAGCTGGGACACCTCACACTGCATTACATTCACACAATGCTTTACATCTCACAGCATCCTCTTGAAAAAACAGGCAAACAGTTCACATTTATGTACTTAAACTTTATTTCTTCATAATTACAGGCTATTGTTAGAATTTTTAAACAAAAGGGAAGTCTATAAATAGAGGCTAATCCCACCTGAACAAGTTGTTTAAAAAAAAAACCAAACAAACAGTTAAAACTTCATAAAGTAATGCCATTTAGCTCACAGCAGTGGTTTGTTGGTAGTCTGAGTAAAAGTCCTATAGTCAGAGTCAGTAACATGAAATGTAACATCAAATGACTCAAAACTTTAAATTCCATAAAGGAAAGCAGGAATATATATATAATATATACATACAATATTGTGTTGGTCCACTGAGTATACATTTTTAACAAAAGATAAGACACTATGTAATCCAGTTAAGCATATGATTTGCAAGATTAGTGTACACTCATTACAAAGATGTATAAGATAAGTTATAATTATTTAATACTTGCAAAATTTTAAGTTACTTTTCTTTTGAGCAGGTGTTTAAACGCTCATCTCCCAGTGCAAAAGAAAAACCATCCCAGTCAGGTTACTAATTTTTTCCTGAAAAATTGAAAACCTTCAAACTCATGCAACAGCAGCATTGACAGATAATGGGAAGAGCTTAAATATACTGAAGCATGGCTGAGTTCTCCTCCTTTGCCCCAGTGCAGTGTATTGAAACACTTCAATTTCCTCAAAAGAAATACCACAGGTTAAAAGTGCAAGAAAAAAACCCTTCTAGATGTTTATGCTGCTGCCATCCATTTTTCTTAGATAGGGCAAAAGATTATTCTTTTTGGAATTATTTTAATGAAACTGATTTTCCAAATAGAATTCACTCAAAATGAACAATAAGTTATTTTCATTAAGTTATTTTCATTAACATTCTATCAATCCTACTCTGACTCAGTGACCATTCAGAAATCATTCAGTTTAAGGTGCAACTATCAGTTGGCATTCAATAAATTACATATACAGAAAACAACTGTGGTTAAAAAAAAAATAGAAATCAGACTACCTGTTTTTTCTTTCTATTCTCAATCCTATTTCAAATGGAACTCATTAACTTGCCAGTTCAGCTGCATATTTCACAGGCAAAAGTGGCTCAAATAGCAGTGGGGTCTCACAATTCACCTTAGCCAACAGCAAATGCACATGAATGTTCAGCTTAATTGCTTTATAAAACAAAATAACAGGTCTGTCTTAAAACCTATGATCATGCAGGAAAATCAATAAAGGTTTCAGAAAGACATACTCTTTCTGACGGAGACTCCATGAAGATCATGTTAAATCCAACATAAAATCTTCAGCGAGGAGAAAAAGAATCTATATGCATACATAAAAAATAAAGCACTCCACAACTCTGGCATTACTAAAACACGTTCAGAAGGATAAAAGATTTCCAGTGACTAACTGCTTGATGGGAGACAGTCAGCCACGACAGAATAATTGCTGTATTCACTTTATGCTCAATTACCAACTGCTGATAGATTACAGTCAAACCCCAATCTCTGTATCTGCATTTTAAACTGATTTGCTTTCAGCTGGGAAAAGTACTTTGCTCTCCTGAAAACTTGAGAGAAATTGACTGCTAAACTTAACTATTATTCAAACAATAACCAAAAGGATTGAATTTAGCAGAAACATTCACATCGCTTTCAGAAATTTAAAACCTTTTACAGTTTCTTGTATATATGCATTTTCTGATTAACATTTAAATAGGTTAGGTACTCAGGAAAAGGGACAAAACAGTTTACGTCAGATAAAATCTTATTCTAAACTTCATGCTTCTGATATTTCGGATTTACTGAGTGCAATAGCCAGTTCCAAGTCTTCTTGCTCTTGCTGTTTTAGTCTTGCCAATCTTTCTTTTTCTTCTCTCTCACTTTCTCTCTTAGCCCATTCAATCATGTCTTCCTCAGTAGAATACTGTATGTTTAAACGACAAAATAAAACAGATTAATAATAGAGTGATAATTATTATTGTCCAAACACTCAGTTTAAGGGACATTTAGTTTTTCAATAATTGTACATATTCTAGTCTTCAAATATTACTTGTTTTGTAGTTGTAATAGACTAAATTGGTTTAGTCTAAGGTTCAACTACTAAGAAGTGCACCAAAGCCATCAAACTGATGTATTTTAATGAAATATGCCATGTTTCAAATGTCAGTATTATATTCAAATAAGTATATTCAGTATATTCAAAAACATTACTGAGCAGAAAGTGCTATAATTTAAATACAGTTTTATTTTGGATAAATACCAGTCTGTGCGAGAAAAACTTTGAATAAATCAGGAGAACATTTTGCAAAGCACACTCCTATTCACACTGTAGGCCACCCTGATTTATCCTGTTTTCATTAGGGGTAATTTTTCCAGGTGAAAATGACTGCAAAAATTTAGCTGTAGACTGACTGTTTCTGAATGTGTAGATGAAAAATATTGCTGCCAAGAATCAAATATAATAAGGGTAACTGCAGGGTTAGAAGGCTGGTAGTAATACAGAGAAAGGTCAGCATGACATGAGAGGGGAAAAAAAAAGAACAGATTATTTCCATGTATATTGATGAGAACCGATTGTGAACTAAATACCTCTGGTACAATGATTATAAATCAGAGACAGATAAGGGTATTATCTTAAATAAAATACAAAAGGTTATGCTAAAGTTTCTTCCTAGCAAACATGCAGAAAAGTTAAGAGGTAAGTGAAGCTCCTGTCCTCATGGATGTCTCAGCATTAACTGGAAGGGTAAGAGACTCCAGGTCTCTGCTTTGAGCTGCTTCTTTGGGAAATAAAAGCAGAAACATCTAAATTGAATCCACAGTGCACTCAGTATTTTCAGTAATTGCAGCTGGAAAAGAATACAATTTCCTTCATGAAGATAATAAATATTTTTGCCACTCCTCCAAACCAGCTTCTGGATCCACCTAACTACTACCATGGATGGATAATCACATTTTAGAAGTTACCATGCTCCAAGACACACCAATGAGTGCAGGTCTACTTTGAGAGCCTGACAATCCTTAGTTTACTTCAATCAAGCATGTAGTTTATTAGGCCAGAACAGAAAAGGAGCACTATGGTCAAGATACTGTAAATGCAAACTGCATTTAACAGGTATCAGGATTGAAAGTGAGGTGGTGCCTTCCAAAACTTCTATTTGCAAAAGCTCAAAAGTAAAAGATAATATATAGGCATGCACAAACCTTTAGATTTGCTTCTACTGCTTGGACACCACGACTTCTATGAAATGAATTCTGGTTATAAAGAGACACTTACTATTTTACTTCATTGTGCATAAGTCTGGAATTTACTAACCATTCAAAACTCATCAAAATATTTCATTAACATACACTGTTATGAGGCTGTTTATCAGTATTTCAGTACATTAAAATTCTGACCAAACAGTTCAGTGACAGTTAAATTGAAATCATATTTTGGTTTATTTTTAATTGTGTAGTTAAAAGTGTGCTTGTTATAGATATAAATTTATATCTGCTGCACACACTGATAAAATGGATAATCCCTAGAATACAGATATTTTTAAAATTCTCTGCTTTAAAAGCTAGGAGGCCTCCATGAAAAAAGGCATAAAACCAATGCAATTTAAACATTAACTACAACATTTCGCAGCATTTTCTTTTAGGACAGCCTCAGCTGTAAACTAAATGTATATGTTGTTTTAACAGTGCAATATCCCTTTCATACATGGGATATATTTTAATAATTTAAATTGGACTGAAGACTTCAGTGTGAACATTTCAAAGCTGCCGTTATACTGAAACAAATGTAAAAAGTGTTTACTCACAGTACTGAAGTTTGCAAAATTGTTGGGGTCAGCCTCTTTACTGATGCTGGTGGGAGCAAATGGATCACAGAATAGATCTGCTTCTTGTTCTTTGGGAATGTCTGGGGTGGGGAAAGGCTGAAATGGATCGCTCGACTTAAAGGAATCTGAAGAGTCTATTTGATTGATAGGTCTTTTCCCTTAGATTAAAATGAATTTAAAATGAATTTAAGATAGCAAGTAATGACATGCCAAAACTAGTAAAAAGAAAAAAACCATTCAAAAGCTACTTGGAATGCAACCTCTTCCCACAAACTAGTGGAGCTGTAGTTTCAGAGGAAAGGTTGCCAATTTGAAAAATGAGGTTACAGCCCACACTTTCTGAAAGGGTAATCAGGTAAAAAGGAACACATGTATGTTAATGAGTCAGGAATACCATTGTGTATTGATTAACTATTTTGGAAAGAGAATTTCTAACCGTTTTGAGCACCTATTCTGTTGGCACAGTATCATTTTCTGGTTATCAACTGTCTTTGATCATTCCAGCAAGGCTTTTTTATTATTTCTTTGGATCAAGTTAACACAATTTTATTCAGAGATCAGAAATCCATTACATTTATAAGTTTTCAAAACACCACTTCCTCTCCCTATGCTAAGACCAGGAATTTCTGCAGTTTAAAACAAGGAGTATGATAACAAGCAATCACAAGCTGAGCTGTTTTGCTAATTCTTGCCTAAGTAGCTGCATAAATAATAATAATAAATAAACAGAATCAGGGACAAACCCCAACCTATTTCATTGTGTTTTTTTCAGCTAAACCCCAGTCAACTTTCAACACTGTTGAGGACATTAACCAAAGACTTCCAAGAATAGCTGAGCTCAATTTCATCCCACCACTCCCTCTGTATGTTACTGTTTACACAGGAGGTTTCAGGGCAATTTCTAGAATTCTACTACCAGGTTCTGCAAATGGTTCCATTATTGCAGGGATTGTATTTTAAAACTTACTTCTGTTTCCATTTCAGATTAAAACTACAGAATTGAATAAAGGTGCTTATTATTTCACATATCACTATTCAAAATTAGTCTAAAATTACTTAATAAGAGAAAAAGAGATTCTTATCTGGCAGTGATTTAAAGATTTGGAGAAGATCCCCTGGGAAACATATGATTTACTTAGACACTTCCCAGGTAACCCTGCCATCTCTCTCACTGATGATGTTCTATCCATGTATCACTGATGATATTGTGCTGCCCCATCCCTGGAAGTGTTCAAGACCAGGTTAGGTGGGACTTTGAGCAACCTGCTCTAGTGAAAGGTGTCCCTGCCTGTGGCAGGGAATGATCTTTAAGGTCCCTTTTAACCCAAAACATTCTGTGATTCTACAATTCTGTTACTTGTAAACAATGCATGCCTGTTTCCTGAAAAATGTGGGAGAAGCATCTCCAAATGACAATCAGGGAATTTCATTTCTGCATGAGAAGGGTTAATAATTGTAAGAATATGAAATACACAATCACCAAATTTTCCCCAAAATCAAGAAATGGGGGTAGAGAGGCAACAGAATTCAGAGACAACAGCCCTTCTACAGACTTTCCAGTAGAGAAAAGAATTAAAAGAAAGATTTTTGGGTATTTCTTTGAAAAAGCATTTCATTGTTTCAAATCAGACCAAGGAAGTCATTACAAATAATTACACTTAAGTACCTCAAATTTTATTTCCATTAGGAAAAGAATTAATTTGGAACGGTTATCAAGATAACCACATTTTTAACTGTGCATATCAAAACCACCCATTTTTTTGTAATCATCTGTTGCTAAGGATGCTGCTGTTCTACCCCTAGAAGCCTGCCTTCCAAAAGTGCACCACGTCACAGCCACTCCCATACAATCAAGTGAGAAATCCTTTTTATGTTTAAATAAGGACCAACATCAAACATTCAAATTATCATCACTTGCCATGTCAGCTGTTTTACTGTTATTTACAATGGAAATTTTTACTTGCAAGGCATTAACATGAACCAGATCTCACACCAACATTAGAAACTAAACAGCTGAGTTGAAACTTCATATGAGCACTCCTGTATCTACTGTGTTCCCCTTCTTTTGAGGAAAGAATGAACACACGTTTAAGTTTCATGCCACAGTTTCTCAAAGCACCTTAAGACTCATCCATATAGTGTAACAGTGAAACAAATGATGCAGGAGAGTTTTAAAAGACAACGAAACAGAAGACAGAAATTTTTAAAGGAATACTAGAAATACATCCTATGTTTGCAAAAGTAAATTGAGAGAAATAGATCTGATGTCTGCAAAAATAAATTGAGAGTGAGGAGTCTGTTGTAATATGATCTTGTTGCAACCACAAGAAGATGTTGTTATGCATGATAATCATGGCCTTTTTTGACAAGCAGAGAGGATTGTGGAACATCCCAGAAACTCCTCTATCACTGAGGGGAGAAGAGCCCAGGGAACTTGGGTTTATCATTGTTACTGCTACAAACCTCTGGCAAGGCCACCTAAAAAAAGTTAACCTGAAAACCTAAGGCAGTTTTCAGCCCTATTTAATTCATTTTGCATTAAACCTGTGTTTGCAATGTATAAAGCACACTAAATTCTCACTTTAAGCATAATTTAGTTTAAGATTCACAGTGTAGCACAGTAGTAACCATTTAATTTGCAGCTATGCTGTGTTCTTGCACACATTTGTAACAAGTCTTTTTTCCTGTTTTCTAAATCCTTTGTCTCTTCAAACCCAGATCCCAATCACCATGCAAAACTTAACTCTGAGGAAATGACCAGGAGATCAGGAATGGACTTGTTTCACATCTTGCTCATTCATTTTAAATTCAGACCCTTTACCCACCCCTCATAATTCCTGTCCCTCTGCCAACATGAAGCAGCTGATTGTTACCACATCTCAGTGTCAGCTCTTACCGGGTGGTGGTGGGCAGGGCCTGGTGGGAGTTCCTGTCTTAGGGGGCAGCGCAGGAGGAACATCCTCATTTTTAGCTGGTGGTTCCTCAAATAAGTTTTTAGTTATGGTGACACTGCTGACAGAGCCTGATGTGGAAGAGCTAAAGGGATCCTCATTGTTGGCCTTCAACACAGAAAACAGCAACACACACATTTTCAGTGCAGTGCTACCAGACATTCTCTTCAATAATACAGTATTAAATCAGAACTGAAAGTTTACACTAAGACTCCAGAAAAGACTTCTGTTTGTTTTTACACATATCCACACATTCCAGAAGATTGAACAGGAAGAAAAATCAAGAATGGCTACTGTGCACAGCACTATAAAGTTGAAAGCAGTTAAACATGCAAAAGTAATACTTTTGCTGCTAAACTCAGCAAATTTAAAACTAAATAAACAAATTACATTATTACTGGAAATAGAGAGAAAATACTTATCAGGCTGAAAAAATGACATAGAATTATTCACAGAATTGCAGGATAATTTTCTATCAAGACCTCTTTTTCAAGCAAGTCAGCCGTTACAAATGTTTAGTAGCGGCAAAACTGTAATGAAAATGAGTACTCTTTGTCTTGTCATTGCAGTTTCATGCATTTTCTATCAGTAGCAGCAGTTCCACATTACCTTCGAAAGAGTGCTGAAGTCAGCAAAGCCACCTTCAAAGGATTCACTTCCAAACAGGGAGGTAAAGGGATCTGCAGCTAAAAACACACAAATCAGGCAAAGAATAAGATTAAAAGTTAAATATGAAAGACTGAAAAAAAAATTTTCCCACCATTATTACTAAATAGTAATAATATGCTGTCAATTCCCACTATTATTACTAAATAGCAACTATTACATATTTTGCAACATAAACTAATTCAAGTGAAGTATTTCATGAGGTGAGCACTTGAAGTTATTAAGTAGCTTTTTCAAAAACTCTGAGTGTCAACTTGCAATTAAGAACAATAAATCTCCTAAACAGGAAGTATTTCAATAGAAATACTGGTATGTTTTCCTACATAAAAAAAAGTTAAATTCCACTGAAAGTATCAAATAACCATACTACTGGAAATGTTCTACTGAGATACATGTATGTATACACACAGAGGTGTTTTTTTGTGTGCATACACCCATAAATATACAGACATATATATATATATATTTATGGAGATATATATATATGTACATGAATCAGAGCTCTTTTCTGACTGCAGACCCACTTGTGGAATCAAGCACCTGAATTTCATATCATCCCAGTCTAATTTAACAGTACCTCTTCACTCTCATCTGCCTAAAATACATGAAAACTACTACTGTACTGCAGAGCAGGAAGGGCCATACTCACTTCTGCATCTCTAAAAAGCACCATTTTTTCCCTACAATTAAAATGAACAGGTTTGCAATACAAAATCTCACATGGATTCCTGTTTTGTATTATCACTTGTCAGTGCAGTTTAGGAAAATAAGCCTAAGCCTTTAGCCTTCCCTAAAACATCTTTAGCCCTCAGACAAGAGAGGGGCACAGAAGGAGCAAACTCAAGCAGTAAAAAAATCTCAATGAAGAAGTTACTCTATTCCACATCTACTCTTCTGGTGCAGAGCTATCCTGATGTTATTTAGAAAGTAACATGAAATCTCTGAAAACAACCCTAATGGAAGCAGTACAAAACATCCAAATAATAAAAACACTTAGATCAAGATACTGTCCCAGTTTTAGTAAAGCAGTTTTTGTAGAATCAGTTTTCAGTGATACACACTACAGACAGAGTCAATTTTGGTTTATGAAATTCTCCCCTGAAAACAGGCACCTTATGTCATACTTTATAGGAAAATTCAGAAAACATGGGAAATCCCTGTAACACTCTGTTGCAAATTCAGTTAAAAGACTAGAAACAGAAGCAAGCAAAAGCAAAAATAAAACCCAAGAAGCTTGATATGTACAATCTACTTTTACCTAGATCATTTGATGTAGTAACAGTGGTTCCACCAGGAGCAAAAGGGTCATTCTTCTTTGATATCTCTGTCTAAAATAAAAAATTCCTTTGGAGGGAAATTTGTTTTTCAGCTTAAAAGATTCTTCAATCTAAGAATACAGTCACCATTTATTTTAGTTTAGAAGTTTTAAGATAACACATTCTAGAAATAGCTTTTATCAGCATCAGTAAACAAGTCTGTTAATAAAAACTCTTCCTCTCTGTTTTGATTAATACTTTGAAAGGATGGAAAAAAGGTACAATATGTACAATATACTTGGTAAAAGCTAATGCAACATTCAAAAATATCTACCACTCATTTTGGCCTCAGATTTCTACAACCAGAGCCATCTTCATGAAGATCTAAGATTTCAACACTCCAGAGATGTGTGGTAAAGCATTTAGGATGAATGCATAACTTTAGTCCTGAAGTACAGATCTCAAGAATCCACTGCTAATCCCACACCACAGCTCTGACCTCCCTTTTTCTTTCTCCCTTTGGACTATAATAAGACCAATATTGGTTACATTAGAACATTAAGAGTTTCAAATGGATAGTGTACCAAGTATTATAGATTGTAGAAATCCAATTTTTAAGTTTGGAGGTGTAGGCTGTGGTGTGTAACATGACCTTGAGATCAGCACAATGTGCACATCATGGGGAAGGGCAGGACCACCACTGTCAGGGGCAGTTATTTCTCACTCTTGGCTGCTGTGGGTGTGCCTCAGGCACACTCTACAGCCACTTAACTTCCTTCTTAATCCACATGTATCTGAGTTTTATATATGTCTATGGAGATTTTATGCATACACAAAGCTGGAAGTGAGGCATGACCAGAAACAGCACTGAAAAGGAAAGGAGATGGCAAAAGAATGGAGACAAAGTTAATGGCATGAAGAATTTCAGCTGCTTAAATTGTTTATCTATCAGCTTTAAATAATACATATTCAGCAAGTTCTAGCCTGCACCAGACAGAGTTTTATGCCCAACTACCTTATTAAAGGCTCAAGACTACTCAGTAACTGCTCATTTATAATGCAAACTAAAAGTTAGACTGAAGTACACTTGAAAGAGGTACATTCAGAAGGCAACTCCACATTATGAGAGATCTTTGCTGATTCTTATTAAAAACAATCAAACCACACCAAAACCTAAACATACACCTATAGAACAATCTGACTTTTCTGAGGGGAAACCCCATACACCACATCAGATTTCAGAAAAAATACAGCACATAGTTCTTGATCCTATAGTGTGTGGAGGCAAAAATCAAGCACCTGAACACAACCTGGTGAGGCTGATCCTCCTTTTCTTTCCATTCATTACATTCCACCAACTATATATTGGTGATAGATAGAGTTGTTGGAGAGCTGTAGAGTTTAAGTCATTGTTAATAATGACAAAGCTTAAGTCATTACTGTCAAATGCTCTTAGCTGTGGAGCTAAGATGAAGATCCACAATGAAATACTTTAAAAATGTTTTTATTTTTACTTCTATTTCATCTGTGACTATTTCTAGAAAATAGGACACAAAAAGACAAGACAGAGGTGGGGGATCAGAGGTAACCTTTTTATGATTTCTGAATACCAATTTTTTAAAGCATGTCTAAAGGTACAAAATAGGTTATTTTGTCCAAATCACATAGAGAAAGCAGTAAAAGGTGTGACACCAAACTTACTGTGGTATTACTACTGTTGTCTGCAGAACTAAATGGATCAGTGCCAGCAGTCACAAAAGGGTCAGTGGAGGATTGTTTGAAGAAAGAGTCAGCTGCAAAAGGGTCTGAGCCTTTGAAGGGATCACCACCAAAGGGATCTAAAAAGTAAACATCTCCCTTATATTTCTGCTTGCTTTACTTAGCTGATATCCTAAAAACTAAACAATGAATCGCTTTTTCATACTGCTACAAAGTGACACATTTAAGACCAAGGACCTTTGAAGTATGAAACTCACCTGTGAATAATTTGTATTCTGCGATTCAAAATATCAGACAAGCCAACATTTTCTGCACATCATGAAAACAGCAGTTCCAGAACCATCTCAGCATATAGGTTCTTTAACCAAGTCCTCAAAAATTAAGCATTTTACAGAACCTAATGTTTCTAAGATCTCTCCTTCCCACCTCTCCTGCACTCCCCAAGTCCAGCTGATGTTTCTTACAGGCACTTGGTTCTCAACCCTATTTTACTATTGCTTTCCCACTGGTTATCTGGCATTTTTGCCACAACTCCACTCAGGACCAAGCAAACAATGCAATGGCATTGCCTATACAGTCCACCTAAACAGAGACTTCCCACCTTTTCAATACTTGATTCTAAAGGAAGTTGGTATGTTAAGAGCCTTTAAAAGAGCACAGTCCTACTATGCAAATAAAACAGGCAGCAAGTGTTTGGGGCCTTCTGTTCATCACCTTCACATCTTTAAATCCCAGCTAAGGAACTTCCAACAAGAGCAAAACTCACTGGCAATGGACTTCTCTGAAAAGCTTTAACGCAAGTGGCCAGGTGCTAATGTCACATACATCCTTCATTACTTTTTGTGGCATTTCCACCTACTTTTTTCCGCTGAAAGTGGTGACAATTTTCCCCAGTAACAATAACCATTTAGAAAAACAAACACATTACATGTTAGAAAGTTACTTACCAATTTTCCCAAAAGGGTCATCTTTGAAGGGATCATCTGCTCAAAAGAAAAGCAAATGTTCATTAATCAGCTTATTACCATCACGAAACACACAAAAAGCAGCCATCTCCAAGCTGCATTTCCGTTGGCTGTTGTCCACAAACACCCACACTATGCAGTATTACTACTGCAGTAATCCAGGCCAGCTACTGAGATGAGTCCCAGTTTTGTTTAATTGTCACAGACACTGTGGATAGTAGCTCCTAAGTGCTCACTTCAGTACTGGATGCATGATCCCAACTAATTTCTACTTTTTCATGTACATCTGAGAGACAGAATATCTGTCTCTTAGCTGTGGGTATCTACCTACCCCTGAATATACTGAGTGCACAAAATCCAAAAGTTTGGTTCTTAACAAGACAGACCTTTCTCTTCTGAAAGAAAGGCCTTGTCATGTGCTGCAAAACCACTTCAATATAAACAAAAATTAAACTGTATCTACACAGAAACATTCAAGCTGTTTTAAATTAGTTTAATTTATTCATTAAAAGTATTCAATCTGCACTGACATTCTCTCAGAAGCCAAGTGATCTGAAACAAATTTATCTTATTTTCCTTTCAAAGCAATACAAGCTAAATTGATCAGACCGTGTTGATATGAAAGCATGTAAAATCATATTTATGTGGCTGAAAACATCTGCTTCAGCAGTTAATTCAAATTAACTCCCCTTCCCCAACTGGTTCCATATAGGCAGATCATCCCTCCCATAAAAAATAAGAGCAGAGCAACATCATTCGTCAATGGCAAGTTCTAAAAATAAAGCCCAGCACTTCCACAAGACTAACAGATGGTGCAGTTCCACATTACCTTGGTTCTGAGAGCCAAACTCACCAGAAGTAGGCCACAGCCATTCATTTTGAGCCACCCACAGCCTCCCCACTGCACAGCCCAGAGAACCCTCCACTGACCTGTTTGTGGATCAGGGCTGTCAATCAGATTAGTGACAACACACGTATCAAAAGCCTGCCCACACCTTTACAGCCAAAATGCCACCAGGGCACAGGCAAGGAGGGGATGGGGAAGAGAAGTCCTCAGGAATAGCAGTGAGGGAAAGGAGCGACTTTCAGAGCTCGTTAGGAAGTCCAGATCAAGGAAGGAGAAACACCCTGAAACTCTCATTTCTAACACTTCTATTTCTGTAACACTATTGGCTCCATGCTCCTGTCACTCACACATTTTCAGATTTATTCTATAAAGAGCAGTCTCAAGGTGAAGATGAGTCTGATGCATTCACACAAGGCCTGTTTCTCCAAATCTGCACATAGAGAGAAATGTTTACTTACTGCCAACAAAAGGGTCAGACTGGAAGAACTCTAAGCTGGCTTCAGAAACTAGATCAGGCAACGGATGAGATTCAGCATCAAATGGATCTTCCTGGGCAATGCAGATGGAAAGAAACGTATTAAATTTTTAAGACTTGAAAGGATGGGAAACACTTATGTCATCTCCTGTTACCATTCAGTGGTTTCTTAAAGCTTGAAGCAAAGAGACAGCTGGAATTCTATATAATTCATCAATGGAGATACAAAATACTTTTCAACAACCTGCCTGCTACACAAGATGAAATGTTTTCAAGACATCACACTAAATAAAACCAGTAGGAAGTGACAATTATTCCTCTGTTGTTGTATGACCATCATGCAAGCCTGAAACAGCTTAACCGGGGTTTTTTTAAACCTACTTTTTCCTCCCCCAAAGCTGAACAAACTCACTTTTTTGGTAACAGATGCAGCTGGGGTCTCTTTCTCTTCTCCAACAGAGACTGCTGTTTCAGGACTATTCCTTATCTGTACAAGGATAAAAGCAATTCACCACAAATAAGTAAATACAATACTGCACAATAACATTTTAAGTTTTAAATAGAATCACAGAATATACTAAAGCATACTTCAAGAGGTACATACTTTAGTGTTCCATAAGCCCTGTAAAAGTTTTAAAAAATAAATCAATCATGAATCTACTGAGACATAAGGAAGAACATTTAAAGCAAGACAGTTTTAGATTTTCTGTACTTTTCCTTATTCCGCTCTCGTTGCACCAAATGGAGACATCTGCTCTCCTTTAGTGTTAATTCTGCTATTCAATTTATGGTATTTTGCTTTGGAAATAAGTGCAGAAAAAAATGTTACTGCTACTTTCCAGGCAAGCTAAAATTACCTCCTTTTCTGCTTATGAACTTTGAGATATGTGGAAACACAGTCCCTCAGAAAAACACCCTGAAATTTCAGTTGTTCAAGTGTTTAAAAACATAATCAATCTTGGTACATTCTTAACTTATTCCAACTTCACAGCTGCAATGCATCGTGATCAAGCAGGCAAAACATTACTCACTGGAGACACACTGTTTGTTTGTTCCTCTTCTGCTATACTTTCCCTCTCAGCATTCTCATTTAGGTTTGCAGTTTCACTGCTGCTGTTGCTAAGACTAGAATGATCCACAGTTCCATTAACAAGTGTACTATGGGGCTGAGAGTGCCAATTAAATTGGTTATTTTCCAGTTCTTTCAGCTCAAGAAGCTTTGTCTGCACCTGTAAACAGAAATAAATGTATTAGCATCAGTACGGCAGCACATGGAAGCCAGTAAATGGCAATCCCCTCCTAAATATAAGGTGGGTGATATACATCTAAAAATCTTATTTTCAAAAGCAAATATAGTAAAAACCTGTTCTGTCAATCAAAGGGTGAAATTTGTGAGATAAGCAGAAATCTTATTTAGCAGAAGTGGAGAGAGGTTGAAGGACACACCTTTTGCCAAGGAAGAAGACTGTGTCACTGGCAACACCAAGACTTGTTGCTATTCAAACTCATTGGAAAAGTTGCAAAGGTTTCAGAGTTCTTTTGTTTGTTTATTTTTGCTGGGGAGTTTTGGTAAGGCTTTTTTTTTTCTTATTTTTCTTTTGGATTGGGGATTGTGTGTGTGTGTGGTTTGGGTTTTTTCCCTAGATTATGTATTTGCAATTTCCTTAAATTCAAAATTAAAAAGGCTGCTTTATCAGAATTCTCATCTTCCAAGAAGGAACAGTACGATTTCATTATCATCTCCCACATGACTTCTGAAGTCTACAAATGCCAAGTATATCTTTCTAAGCAGACACTTACATTCATATGTTATTAGTTCAGCAATATGCTTCATGCAGTTCCTTACAGCAAACATTTACAACCAACCTGCCAGTTATGAAGGAATTACTGGATCTGGCAGGTTATGCAAAAGAATAAACCTAGTCCAGATATTCAGGTGCCTAAATCCCACTGAACTCTGCTAGGTCAGTTACCTAATAGAGTTATTGGGGTGTCAGCAAAGACACCACCAGCTGTCTTGCAAGTTAACTGACCTCAGACCAGCCATTAGATAATCTTGCCTAAAGCACCAAAGCACCTACTGTTCCTTATTTAGGAGTCAAGAGCAATAAAATCAGGACTAGTGTTGTAAAACCTAGTAAAAAAAATAAATGTCTGTAGTACAGTCAAGCATAACCACTTATATTATCAGTCTCAAGTCTGCTCATGGCAAGCACCTCTTGCCACATAAAAACACTGAAGTGGTACAACCTTCTCTCCACCTGTGATGAAATTATGAAAAAATCCATTTGTTTACTTCTCAGTTTCTAAAAGCAATTATTTTAAAATTCTGAATGTTTTAAGACTTGTTAGCAAGTTACAGATGCAAACTGTGTGAAATGACCAACCATGAAGTCAGCCATTTCTAGGGCTCAAAGGTAGCATGAGTGGCTAATACATAACAAAGCTGGCAACAGGGAAGGAGACCCATGAGGAAACGGTGTGCAAGCTCATGCATCATCGAAGTAAAAACAAATCGCTGATTACAGAGAGAAACTGAAAGTATTCATGCAACAGCAGCCACTTCAAAGCATGGCGTTCTCTGCCTCTCAGTGTCTAATTCAACCCAATTTCTTCTTCCATCCACCTCCCTTTCCCCCTTCAACAATGTGTTAAGTAAATACTATCAGTAATTTTATACCATCTTCAAATCAATTAAAGAACAGTGATAGCATGCCCCAGAACATGGAAGATGAAAACTTAAATAACTACTGGACATACAGAATTTAAGTCTGCATTACCCATTTTTCATCCATTATATTACAACAAATTATTTATGGAGTGAAATAAATTAATCCATTTAATTAATAAACTTGGAGAAAGACCAGTAAGTAACTTGAGTGACTTAAGTCAGCTTCTAAAAATCCTAACAACTACTAGCACAGAACACACGTGTAAGTAACTAAAGACATGAACAAACAGTGAAGAAAAAAGGAAACAACGCCTTCCCCTTAAGGCAAACCACACTAAAGGTTGCCAACTCAAAATATTTTTTGGGGGGGTGGGTCTTTCACGCTGCCTTACTGAATTGATTTCCTGTTGTGAATCCTGCAGATGTTGCTGAAGAGGTCCCAGCTGTGCTTTCCCAGACTCTATGCATTGCTCAAGCTCTGCAGTTTCTTGCTGCAGGCGACTCAGCTCCTCTTGGGCTTTGGTCAGTTCATCTTCATACGCTGAAATCTTTGATTCCTGGCTTGTTATTTCAGCCTTCAGCATGGCAATCTAAAGCATGAACAATATTTCAAGTAAAAAAAACCAACCAAGACCCACACCCAAAAACCCGAACAACACATCCAAATACTATTATTTATGGGCAGAAAAAAAGTAAAAAATCTCATAGGTATTGCAGAGATAATAGATCATACCCAAATGAACAGTTAATTCTCTACTGGTCTCAATAAAACCAGAGTATTTTAGCTGTTCTTCTGACCAACACAGATATTTCTAGTATTGAAATGATAATTTCAGACCTTAAAGAAACACAATAGCCTTATGTTAGAAAAAAAATTACGTAAGATTATATTTTTTCAACCACTAAGAAATCAGTCCTAGTAATTAGTGGTTCTAACTACATTTATATTGTATCATAATTTTGATAACTGCTTTGTGTGCAAGTACATCTCAATATGTTTGTTGACACAGACACTACATTAGGAACACTGAAGCAAGTGATGTATTTCCTATGCTCTGTTGGTCACAAAGCCTTGACACTCAGGCTATTTATTCATTAAAGCTTTTTTCTCCTGCCCCAACAACTGTAACTCTGCAAGGCTGAGTTCTTCAAGACTAGGCATTTACTCTTCCCAAGGGCACTGGCCACCAGACCTTACCAAATGGGCCTCCTCTGCACACTTCTGCCTGATGTCATTAAGCTGTTCTTCCAACTTGGCCTTCTGCTCATCAAGATCATTAAGGGTTTCCTGTGCTTCCTGTTTCTGAGCTTGCAGCTTTTGCAGATTACTGCTCTCCCGCTTCACTTCATCCTGAAGATCCTGAAATAAAACACATCAGCTTGACATTTGTTCCCTCTCTCCCCCTAACCACTAAATTCCACAGTACAAGCTGCAGTGCTGACCCAGATTTCAAGTATCAACAACTTATCTACCAGAAGCCCGCATGGATATCAGACAAGCAAGTACTCTCAGATTTTAATTCAATGACATGAAAATAATCAGGCTGGTTGCCTTTGCTTTTCTTCAGTAAAACAAATCTCACTGAAGTATTGAGATCATACACCAACAGACAGTTGAACTGTTTTCCTCACAGCGTGTTCAGGTTTTCATTTTGAATTTTGAAGCTCTCTTTATTCAGGCTGCTGCAGTGTCTCTGTCCTGTGCTTTAGCGCTGTGTTTTACTGAGTTTCTCATTAAGAACATGGACCTGGTGGAGTGAGTCCAGAGGAGTCCATGAAGATGGTCAGAGGGCAGGAATACCTCTGCTATCAAGTCAAGCTGAGAGAGCTGGGGTTGTTCACCCTGGAGAAGTGAAGGCTCCAGGGAGATCTTAAAGCCCCTTCTACGGACTAAAAAGAGCTTGCAAGAAAGTTGGAAATGGAAGTTTTATCATGACATGGAATTACAGGACACAAGGGAGTGGCTTCACACTGACAGAGGGCAGATTTAGATGGGATATTAGTAAGAAATCCTTCACTTTGAGGGTGCTGAGGCCATGGCACAGGTTGCCCAGAGAAGCTGTGACTGCCCCATCCCTGGAAGTGTCCAAGGCCAGGCTGAATGGGGCTTGGAGCAACCTGGGATAGTGGAAGGTGTCCCTGCCCATGGCAGGGGGCTGGAATGAGATGGGCTTTGAGGCCCCTTCCAACCCAAAGCAGTATGGGATTTTGTGATAATAGAAATCCTTTATTCTGCTCCTGCCACCTTTAAAAACATATGGCCAAAAATAAGAACTGTTTTGATGAAATGGTGAAAGACCATTAGCCCAAATGCTCTGCCTCCTAGGGCATTTCTTCCCCGAGTTTTGCAAAAATCAGCAAAAAACTTACGTTGTCTGTAGCAGTACAGGTAAAAAATGCACATTTCATACACGACATATGGAATATTTTGATTCATGAAAGAACAGCAAGTATGTGTCTTGTGTCTTAAGTACGTTAAGTAGCATCTTAAAATAATTAGCTCGTTTTTGAGCAACAGGAATGGTTATACTTCAACAAGCTGCAGAGATAACACTGAAAAACATGTCAAGGAAAGAAATTAGGAAGAAGAAAGAATCATCAAAGTCAAGAGGAAGACATATTACAGGGAGATCAAAAAGGATTAATACAAAAGGAAAAGTATTAGATAAAATGAGAAGATTGCAGCCTTTCTGAGAAAAAGCAGCAATTTCAGGAAGAATCATCAACAACAGTGAAAAATGAACAGAGAACAAAAAAAATTAAGGAGGATAAGAAAATAAGCAAACACGAAATTCTGATTGGATCAGACATTAGTGTGTTGCTCTAAGCTACAATCCTGCTCCCCTTTTCTAGGTGTGTTTTGTTTGGGTTCTTTTTGGTGAGGGAGACAGTTAATCCATGTGTTGTGTGCTAACACCTCCACATAATGAGGACCAAAAGCCAGATAGGAATAGAAAGGCATATGGTGCAGCAGTCAGATGCTGGGGAATTAGGTAACCTCAAGGCAACTGGAGGGCTACGCAAAGATACATCACAGATGCTTCTACGTTAAAAATCAACCACTACTAAAAATCAAAAACTGTGCAAAAATATCTCTCAAACCAAAACACAAAACGCCCCCCATAAAAACCCTCCAAACTGAATTTGAATTTCAGTAGAAGTATATGTCAGTATACAGCAGTCAGACTTGGAAAAATACTGGTTATTTCTAACCCATGAGAGGAAAACCAGCACACACACACAAAAAGCTCTTAGAGCAGCTACTGACTTGGATAATTGGGACACTCTTGATCCATTCATTTTCACATGGCTTTGAAAAGCAAGGATCAGCTGACACTTAACACAAGCAGTGGAGGAAAAAAGTAACAGCTTAAAGAGACTTCAGCCTCCTTTTCTCTAAAGGAAGTAAGAATTCACATCCACATAAGCTAAATATAGACCACCTCCACTTTTGTCTGTCCTAGGCACAGCAGTAGAGAAGCACTGAAGAGAGCTAACTAAGCCTGATGGCTGCCAGAAGAGGAAAGAAGGAAAAAACTCAACCAAATCCAAAACCCGTGCTGGTTTTCCTTCACATATGCACCTAACCTCTCCAGAATTAAAACCTGGAGTAAATACAACACACAAAACTGGCTATAATACTCTAAGATGCCTCTTCATGAAGTAAACCAGACTCCAAATAATCTTCAAAGACCACCCTTCAGCAAAGAAGTAACATCTTAATGTTCAAGCACTGAATGAGGTTCTAAATGAAAACCACTGAGGTACTTGAGGTGTTACAAACTGGCATTCTGTTTGTAAAAGTAATCCTTGTATTAGATTTATGATCATTGTAACTCTTTATGCCAATATAGTGTAGGATAAGGAAAGGTTAGGAATCCATATTTCCATGGACAATGGATTTAATAGCTTGCCAGTCTGTCCTTCCCAAGACAATTCATGTGCTAGAAAATGTTAAACCTGCAAGAGGACAGAAAAGTATAACTTCACTCACTTTCTAATGGCATTGGTGCACTGCAACAGGGAAAATGAAAATCCAATTCTGAGGGATACTTGGTGCACCTAACTTTGAGGAAACACCCCTTAGTCTCTGCTACTAAAGAGCTGATACTCTAACAAGCACATTAAACCACATCAATATGCTATATCTTCCTTACAACTCTTTTTTTGCCTTTGCTTTTTAGTACCAATGTACACAGTATCAAAATTATTTTACAGAAGAAAAAACTGTCATTCTTTCCCTCCTCCTATACAAATCAGTTTGATTGATCACTGACCATGGCTTTATTTAAGATTACAAATAAGTCTGTGGAAGGAATTCTGGTATCAGAAACTGAATTGTCCTGCCACAAAGCTAGCTTAAGCAAGGAGGCAGGTTAGAGCAAACTGGTTTTGTAGACCATCTTTAGAAATGTCCTCATTAGAATAAAACCAGAAGAAAACACAAGGCAAAGACATCCTTAGTCCATCACATTATTCTCTGAAGTTCTAGAAAGTTTGTTGAAACATGGAGGTCCTCCACCAGTCAGAAATAGGAAAAGGTAAAGGGCTACCAGATTAAATAAATGCTGCAGCCATTTCCTGTTTGATCCTGGAGGTTTCTCGTTTTTCTGACACGCCAGTAAGAGATTGTTCCTTTTCTGCAGACTGACAGAACCCTGTAACTATATCTAACAAACACCTTGTGTGACCACTAACAGGTTAAAAACCTGAGACAGCTGCTCCCAACACAACTGCTCAGGATACAGAGACTATGGGGATTCTGTGATGCCACAGCCTATCAAACACACATGGATGACACTGTAACATTCAAGGTAAGGTTTTTATCAAGCTTAAAAACCTTTTGTGCAAAGGCACCAGAGAACTCAACCCTCATATGAACAAACACAGATTCCAGAAGACACCAACAAAATAATCTTGTGTGCAAAGCCAAGAATACCCCTGAGAATTCTGTGAAGAGTGGGAAAGGGAATCTGCAGGGTGGGGAGGGGAACGACTGTGGAGCACAGGCATGGGCAACTTCCACACGCATTCCTGCAGCTGCTGGAGCTGCTGCCAGCATGACCAACAGGCCAGCATCTGATTATCTCCTCAAAGGTCACACTATTAATTATCATCCAGACTCCTAGGATATTAAATATCCCTGCACAAAATTCACAACTCTTGTAACACATTAGCTCCTTTTCAGGCCAACTGAAATTGAAATGCCAAAATCTTGCATTATTTGCTCTTAAGTAAAGATTAAGAAAAACAATAGATTCTTAAAATAAATTTAAAAATAAATATAAGTGGTCAGTTATCACACTGAAGATTTTTTTTTAAACAGCAACTGAAAATGTAATGGAAATATTGCTTTGCAATATTTAATTCAGAGCTTGGCCAGTCTGTCAGCACTCTAAACACTGATGCTGACTGCATAATTTTTAACGTCTGCAAAACACTTGCAAATTTAAATCTTCAGATATTCAAAAAATTCAGTATCATCCTTTCAAATAAAAATCAACAGATTCCTTTTAAAATTCACTTATATTAAGGCAAAATTAACTTGAGGCAACATTTCTCCCCAGCTGGTAATTACTGCGCCTTTTAAGAAGCAGCCCTATATACAAGCCCTTTTAATTCAGCCACTTAAGTTTATTAATTAATTTACAGTGCTACAGTGTCCTCTTTAGTTTTAATTACACAGTAGATAGTCTTGCTTAAAAAAAAAAAAAAAAGAAAGAAAGATAGAAAGAAAAATCTATTCATTTGAAATATTTTTCATTTAAAACTCCATGCATGCTATATATCCTATAGGGGCTTGCACATTATATAAACATACACACCTACACAAGCCCAAAATTATGTAGAAAATACATTTCAAAGTACATTCTTTTTCTTAGCCACCAATCTTTTTTTCTTTTTACTGACAAGTGATGTGATCTAAAGACTCAGTAATCCCACTGTCATTAAAACAGCACATGGTGCAATATCAGGTGTCTGAACAATAAATTATTATTTTATTTACCTGGACTTCACTTGTCCTCTGCTTGATGGCATCTTCTTTCTCCTTCAGGTCTTGCTCTACATTATTCTTTTCCCTGGAAGACCAGCAAACAATGCAAGAATACTTAAGAACATCAGCTACAGCAGGTACCGTTATCCAGCCCCCTAAGCCTGTATCTCTCTTTAAATACATAGTGAAACATTAAACACAAAAGATGTGAAGGATTTCTGCTTTCCAAATTATTTACAAGACAGAAGCCCACATAAGTGTTCTACATAAACCCCCTTGTCTTTCCACCAACTGCACTCCAGTGATAAGAATGGCTCAAAAATGGAAGGGGGCGGGAGGCAGAAATCAATGAAATACTGTCTCCAGTGATCTCACTGTTGCTATGGAGCACTTGTCTAATGAAAACTGCTAGGAAAAGTGGGAGGGATTGCATCAGATTCCATCTATTAACCCCTGCAAACACAGCAATGCCTGTGCCCACAGCAGCCAGGGAACACTCCCACAGGCCAATAGAGCCATTAATGCCCTTTGCCTGTCAGATTTTGGACCTGTCTGTTGGGAAGCTCAGGCAGGAGCAGGAAGGTTGGCCTGGCTTGCTGGAATCACGATCTGCTCAGACACTCCACATGGAGTGATTTGCTGTGTCATATCAAGCCTGCCTCTACAGACATTTATTTAAGTTTAAGTGACTGCTGATAACAGGGGAATTATTACCAATAAATTATCATCAGTCAGATGTAACAATAGCTTTAAGGGAAAAATCCCACAGAACTCAGAAGTGTTACTGTTACAAAAAAAATCATGAGTGTTTCTCTCTAGACAGCATATGGAATCTTTTCTCCTTTCACAGATGCAGAAAAACATTAAGCATTACAGTTTTTACACAATCTTCTACAGATATTTACTTTATTTACAGGACTCTGTTAATAAACCAACAAACACACTGAAGCTAGAATTTTAACAATAAACCTAACATTTCTAAATGAAATGCTAGAGTGAAAAGCTATTAAGTTGTATTACTGATATAAACCGAAATTAAGAATCTTCATAGTTTAACAGCAGCAGATTGTTAATCAATCTAAAACTATTTATTTGTTTACTCTTATTTGATACAGAAGAAAGTATTTCTGTGTTGAAGTAAACAGGTCTACTCTAAGATCTCTTTACTCAAGCTGAGAAAGTTTTGTTTACTGCTAAACCACACACAATGGAAAATAAAAAGAACCCAGATGTCAGATCTTAAATGAACATTTGCTCTGACAAATAATTACTATAGGTTATCTTCTGCTATTATTTTTCTCATTATGTGATTCAAGAGCAACTTCCTGATTATGCCCGAAGGGGACATTTAAATGGAAGGAAAAGAAAAGATGTGGAAAGAGGAATTCTGAAGACCAAGGCTATTTATTCTGTTAAGTGTGATCCTTCAACTTTCATAAAATTCCTCACTCTCCATTCATCAGAAACTGGAAGTTCTAAAAAAACCTTTACCTTTTCAATCAAAGCTACAGCAAGCTCCTCTAGCTCAATAAGCATCTGTAGCATAGTTGTACTCAGCTATTTAAAGCACTGCAACACAGGCTTGAAACAAGCTCTGTTGCTTTGGCTTCCTTACCTTTCCATGAACAAAGGTCTCAATAAAGCACTTCTAAAGATCTCTGTACAAATCAGGCTGAAAAATACCTCCAAGCCCTCTAACACCCATCATGCACAGCAAACATTCATTTATATTCTTCCTGACTGATGATAAAAGAGGGTAGAAAAACAAATACTTGTTTTTTTTCCTGATGGGGCAGGAAAACTGAGCAAGAAATAGAACTGCAAGCAGGTGTGTGTGGTCAATATAGAGCCTTTCCACATTACTGTCACTGATGTGCCTAGGACTGTCAGAGATGCAGATCACTCCCTTTGTATTTCAGCACAAGCCAGGTACCTCAATCCTTGCAATCTGGACTAAGCAACAGGATATAACACCCACCCACTGGCACTTCCATGAGCCAAATCACAGCACAAACAATGAATTGGAAAGAATCAAGTGAAAGAAGTATTGTCAGGCAGAACAAGAAAAGCTTAGGCAGCAGTCTCAGGCAAAAGAAAACAAGCTGAGTGTATATAGTCTGCACATAACACATCCCCTCCTCCCCCCAGAAATGTCTCTTTGTTTCAAAGAAAAGACAACGCAGACCCACTAATTCACCAATTCTTCTGAATGCCTCTATTTCTTTTACAAACTATCTTGCTATGCCCCTGTAGGAATACTCAGCAACTGAAAGAACCAAAAACAAGTAACAAAATTGATTTACTGGATATGACAGATTTCCTGGATCATAAAGTCCCTTAACTACATCCAAAAAACAGCCCAAAAAGAACTGTGGTCTTGCCAACAAAGGACACTTGTAACCAATTCAAGTCCATTTTTGAAAGCAATACAATTTCCCTATGCATTTTAATAGGTCAGGAGAACCTCATATCAAATAAACTAAAAGCAATGACTAATAGATGGTTTCTCCCATACAGATGCTTCATGCTTTACTAAATCCCTAAATTTAATACTAATTTGTGAATGGAGTAATTTATCAATGGGAGTCAGCACACTGCAAATATCTGTCATAGCTGAGAACTGCAAAGTCCCCATGTCAGCAGAGGTGCTCAAGCCAAACATTCAACCCTGGCCAGGCTGAATCACCTTAGATACAAAAGCAAAAAAATCACAGCTCTTTTCCATAATAAGATGATGACTACTCACAGAGCTGGTAGGATTATCTACACTCATAGCTGCCCAATATTTCTTATTTTCACATTCATCTGTAGTTTTGGGAATTCCTAATATAGTAGTACTTTAATTTGGCAATACTAGAAAATATGCCAAGGGTTTGCCTTGTTTCTTCTAACATTTGTTACTCACAACCTCTTCTGCTGCAACAGTTCAACTACTTCCAAACCAGAGGTTGAGAAGAAATTATTCATCCTACATTAAAGTTCTTTGCTTTGCTAAGTGATGTAGATGTCTGAAATTTGAAACAAAGA
The DNA here is from genome assembly GCF_971803275.1 of Cyanistes caeruleus. Taxonomy (NCBI): domain Eukaryota; kingdom Metazoa; phylum Chordata; class Aves; order Passeriformes; family Paridae; genus Cyanistes; species Cyanistes caeruleus. Next base: position 28,824,817 of record NC_141709.1, read on the forward strand.
TTTGATGCAAGTGTATGGCAGGGAGAGATTGTCCTGTTTTTCTGGGGGACGTTTTGCTTTTTCACTGCTATTGAGAGACCACTTTACCAGCTTTATGGTTCTTTTAACCTGATTTATAATTAAAGATAATTTAAATGTTGCTACCCATCATATGTGAAAGATGACATCTCTGGTGAGATATCCCAAGTTAAGCCCAACTACTGTTTATGTTTAGAGAGCAATGTAGTGTCAGTAAAGTTTGAAGAAATTCTGTGAATTTGTGGGCCGTAACTAATTTTGAAAGCAACAAAACAAAGCTGGGTTTGTTGGTGAAGAAAAAGGTTTTACGGCTCAAAAAAGAATATTATGAACATCTGGCCCAGCCTCCCACCATGCTGATCAAGAAAAGCTTCAAATAGCTTTCTAAAAATACAGTGCAACTGAAAGAGAATTTAGAGACAGCAGTGTTACCAGGCTCAAAATGGTGCAGGTTCCACAATGTCCCAAGGCAAATCATTCCCCCCATCAGAGGGGTATTATCCTCCCTATTAATTGTTCTGCAGTTTATTCTTGATTGATCCTCAGCCTCAACTTCCTGACACTGTATTTATCAAATTAATAATAACAAAGCTATGGGTCACTAGATGTCTTTCCCACACAAACTGCTGAGCCACAAAGACATCACCTCTGTATTCTTTGCTCAGTCTCTCCAAAAGCTGTTTTCCACATATTGTCATTCTTTTGGCCATTTCCTCTCCTGCCTTTTTTTTCCTGAAGTGCGCTTCAAAAATAGATTCAAATTCTATTAGTGGATCTCAAAAATGCAGCACTTGGACACTTCTCAATGGAATCAGAGACTAGAATTCTTATATATTGACTCCAACAGCTGAATAATCTGTCTTGTTAAATAATGAATAAAAATAACTTCAGTTTAAATTACATTTTTATATGACAACTATCAAGTCTGAAAGTGTACTTCGCCAGTTGTAATAGAAATGTGGATTTACCAAAGATTAAAAATTTCCTACCTTTAGCACATTGTTAATACCATTCTGTTCTGAACCTCTAAATCATATCAATTTCCCCTTTCTAAAAACAAATACACACTAAGAGTTGCCCCTAACCTATCTTCAACAATCTAGTATTCAATTTTTCAATAATTGTCAATGTATATTTGCCCTTTAAGAAATGGAAGTAGTGACTTTTTAATGGTTCCTTCATACCTCACAGTAAGAAAAGAAAACCAGACTCAAACGGCCTGGCTTGCATGTTAGGCTGCAAGCCCACCTACTGAAAACCAACTTCATCTAAAAATTCATGTCAGCCAACAATTTATTTCCCTCTAAGATACCAACAGTAAATATACACAGTTGCAAATCCTATTTCAGGTTAATAAATATGAGTGTCCAAAACTGGAATTAATATGACCTGAAGAACAGTGCAGGCAGAGCAGGGAGAAGCAAGGAGGCAGTGGGAGTAATAAGAGAGAGTAAGCAAGCGAAGTGAAAAAATATTTATGCATTTAGGAAACAGACTGTGCTCTGACACACTGCCAAGTTAAATCATTCCCACAAGTGACATGAATTAGAGAGGCAGATTTCATCATGACAAAGCACCTGCACTTAAAAAATAGGAGCATTTACTGTTCCTAATAGAATTTTCAGTAGATTTATGATAGTAACAAGAAAAACACTGAAGAAAAATACTTGCTGTCTCAAGAGCATGACCAACACCATAGAAAATATATTAATTTGATTTTCTTGAACACCTGAAGTTGTCTTCATTACCTCAGAAATAATTAATGGACCCAAGAGTCTGCAGACATCAAAATAATTTTTCTCAGTCCAGCAGTTTATTTTATTATATGAGAGGCATGCCCATCTTTGCCTTCATCAAAACCCTAGCAGAGATTCATGCACAGCTTCCCACACCCTATCCTGCATACTTACTGATCTTTTCTATCTTACTTCTCTTACTACCACCAAAAACAAGTCCTTGGAATGCCCTCTACAAATAAAAGACAACTGACACCATTTATATATGGTTCCAGCAGACTAAGGATTTGCTCCATTCACATCTGCCAATAAAGATGAACAATGGAGAATATTTCCATGTTGGGTTGCTGAGATACACACCTCTCTGAAACACATCCTGAACGCAGGAGGGACAGACCCTTCACAGTCCTGCTGTCATTAAAGGCACTCATGTGAGTGAACAGAGAGCAGCAGTGTCACACTGTACTACAGACATGCTGACCCTTTACTTAGCAGAGCATTACCACCTGCTCTTCTCTCATGCACTGGACTGTTTTCTAAAGAACAATACATAGCACAACTGAATCCAAGGCAACTCTGGCTATTCCTCCCTTACGTACCTCTGCAGGTCCACAATTTCATTGTTTAATGTATCAAGTTCTTTAATTGCAGAAAAATCTGCTACAGAATTCGGTACTTGAGTATTCTGAAAGATAAAAAATAAACACTGTTAGTCTAGAGTTTATGCTGTTCAACTACTACATTACTTTACTTTTTGTGGCAACATGAGCTATCCTCTTGTAACAACTGCTGGTAGCATTTTATTTCAAACCTTCAATCTTAGAAACCCCAAAAGAGCACAGATGCTGTATGAGCAGAACACAACATACAGCCAAAGCAAGGAGACAGCTCAATTCTAAGAGAGTTTGACTCCTGCACACCCTTGAAGAACCCTTCCACAAAAGCACAGGACTACCTAAACATAGAAAAAAACATACAATCTTGTTCTAAAATCAGACTTATCTTTCAGCTAATATTTAGGTGGTTTCCTAGTGTTCATTTGAGAGAGGTTTGCTTACTACTTTTGTATTTCTTCACCTTGGTGATCCTTATGTTGACACTGATTTGCAGGCTTTAAGCAATACTGAGCTGATTTAACAGAACCTCAAGATACTCAATGAAACTTTGATAATACGAAGTCATATGATAACTTACACCCATGAGCTCCCATTTACTTAATGTCTTTATGAGACAACGACTGTAATACAAACGATTTGTTTCAAAAAAAGTACACATAAATGGATACAGAACAAAAGCTGAAGACAGAAATTACAAATGCTGTACTTCTGTGCCTTGTCACAACATGAACATGCTTAGAAAGCAACAGCCGTTGTAGCTACATCCTATAAATACATCAGTTCCTTCAAGTCTTGAATAAAGTCATCCAGGACAAACATAACATTCTGAGGACAGGTATATAAATGTAATTAAAAAAGGCAAGTGATCCCCCAAAATAATACAGAAGTTTTTAGATGCTTAAGTTTCTCTACAGATAAATCAAGATGCTATTAACCATGTGTTTATTCAAACTGATACTGTGGGGAAATTAAAAAAACAAGAGCCATGAACACCTAAACTGTGAGCACACTGTGGCTGAGAGTATTATTCAGCAAAGCTATGGACTATTCATGCATATTTTACTAGCACAAATGGTATAAACTGAGAACTTAAAAAAACAACAACAAAAAAACCAAAACAAACAAATAAACAAAAACTGCACACAAAGAAACCCTATAACCATACAACTATTCTTAAACTGCTTAGTGTACAGCTTCTCAAATGGGCAAACTAGCTATGATGTTCAACCCTGTCCTACAGGAATTACTCAGGAGTTTTGCAGAGTTGATCATTGTATTCCAATGGGGGTTTTTACTTCTCCTAGGACAAGGATAGAAGGAACATGTGGAAATATTAGCTGCAAGAATTTTTTTTTTTCCAGGCCTCCTCCTTTCACCAGTTAAAGAAATTCCGCATACTAATGCCAGCATCTACCTTGAGGAAAATGTAGCTCAATCCTATTTTCAATTGTTCAGGAGAACTGGTGGGGGGCAGGAATATAAAAGCCAACATCTTTTAGCTTCAATATACATATTAACAAGGACAAGTTAGAACCACAGGCTGCCATTACTAGACTGTGACATGCATGTAAAACAGCACCTCCAGTTTTAAACTCAAAGTCATAGTAAAAGGAAATTTCCATCAAAATTCTTTGAGAGGACCTTACATAAAAGTTTAATTTTTATGGCTTGTCATGCAAGTGATGACTACAAACAGTTCTAGGTAAAGAAACACAGCAACAATGGAATACCATTTTACTTACTGACTGATATTTCTGCTATCACCTTTGTACAGAACAACTCAGAAGACGAAGCCTAAGTTCATGTTTTGGGTTTTTTTTAACCATGTAAGCCACTCCACATCAAGAAAACCAGCAAAAAGCCTGTCTCTGCCTAGTGACTCAATCCTTTGAGTTCAAATTTTGAGCAATAATCTTGGACAAAAAAGTTCTTTCATATAAACAAGACAACACCTCTTTTGAAAAAGCTCAAAATGAGCTGGAGGTTCAGCTCAATTTAGTAAAAAAACCTCTTGTTAAGGATTTACAGAGCTAATTGAAAGCTAACTTACCTTCTTACACAATATTCTTACTCATCACGTAAGTTAGTAATGAAAAAAAAAACACACTGATGTCTTTGAGAGTTTTATAAAATCAACTTACATCCACAGAACAGCATTAACCAACACTGAGCTCATCTAATGCTTTCTAATCACTAAATTTTCTGTGATATCTTCAGAAAACTCATGGGTATTAATCCTAATGACAACTGCCAAATGCCACACTGGGCTACTACTACTCTGTCACCACTTCCCCTGCAGTTTCACCAGGAAGACACAGCATTTTCTCTTTACAGTTTAAGCAGCCAACAGGAACAGCCCCAGAAGTCTGGGCTCACGGGAGAACCTTGGGGTCATTCTGGATTAACAAGACTGTAATCAGCAGAACTTGAGACTGCTAAACACAGTGACACTTGAGAGAAATGCTGAGCTAATTCATGCCTATGTGAGAGTCTTAGAAGGATGTTCATTATTAAACCAACAGACAGTAAATATTAGAAAAGCAAAGTTTCTCTAACCTTGAGAAAGCAGAGTTAACAAACTGACAGAATAATAAGGATGAAAAGCAGAGTGGTGCAGAATGGAAAAAAGAGTCCAAACTAGAAAAGAGACATAGAAAGGAAAGCAAACATACAAAAAAGATTAGTAGAGTTGCAAATAAAGCAATTACTTTTTAAAAACAGAATGTAAAAACTAATTAGATACCAGTTACAGAAACTCAAAAAAGTAGTGTCAAATTTTGAGTTTCATTTTTCCAGGTGTGAATTTTTCATTCTGTTTAAGAAAGTTGTAGAATTAGGTCAATGTATTGCACAACCAAGAAAAGGTAACTCACATCAGACTTCATGATGTGTAAAACACATTAGAATTTGTGATGACCTCTACCATTTTGATAGCTACAAATTGAACAGCTGAGGTACAGCTCACTGCTGGATTAAGATAGATGACAGCCAATAGACTATGAAGATATCTAAATGATCTGTGAGTTATAAAAAGCAGGGCCATTTACTTTTAAAACTTGAAATAACTCTTAACTTTTAGTTTACATTGTTTCCAAATGTATTAAAAAAAGATTGATGTAAAAAAGGTAACTGAATACATTAGGAGAAAAGCAATGAACTTGTGCATGTCACTTCAGATAGAAACTCAAATTTCTTTAAATTGGCAGCAGAAGGATTATTCTTTCAAAAGAGAAAATAATGCTTTCCCAACATAAGATCTCTTTGCTTGGTTGGCAGGTGTAATAAATGATAGCTTCATTTTGAAATATGGATGGAAGTTTTTTGTCAATTCTTTGCACCTAAGTTTTGTTTTCTTCCTGATATTATGATAAATTTAAGGTATGCCAGCACTTGATGTTGCTTCCTGCGCAGCCTTTGAAATTAACATTATTTGTTTGAGATTTACACCGCAAATGCCGAACCCATCCTTACCTTCTGTACACTGACACCCCTGTCTGAAGGTGGAATCATCTCTGGAGTCAGAGCCTGAGGTGGATCAATGCCCTTTGTTAACTTCTGATTAATTAAATAGAAAGCCAAAGCAAACTGTTCCTTTGAAAGCTTCCCGCAGTCCTTGGTGTCACAGAGAGCCCTGTACAGAGATGCACATGAAATAAAAATATCCTCATTCTTCCAATACAGCCCTATTTAGTGTAGTTGCTGTCATTTACAAATGTGAAAATTGCTAGGGTGTATCTTGTTTTCTAAAACAAAATAGACACAAGAAACAACACGCAAACACACACAGCCACTTTCACTTTGCATGTTGAGACCCTCAGCTGTGCTCTTGTAAAAAGCACAATCAAGGCTGTAGGTCACTAGCAACACCTTCAGAACCAACACCAACACAAGTTTATTTACATTTTCCTGATTTTCCTAAATCAGCAGTTGTGTTAACCATAACTTGGGAAAAAAAACAGTTGTTTCTATCACAGCAGCCTGCAACAGCCCATAGCAGGGAAAGAATTAAAAAAGCAGTGAGTGTAATGAAGGCATTGCTGTAATGAATAATGCTAAATGAACACATAGGTGTAAGGAAAGACATAGAATGAGATGGGACATAAATTTTGCATGCTAACAGTTTTATAGAAACCATTTCCTTTCCCAGTATATGGGTAGAATCAGTGATCAGACACCTGCAATTATGTGATGTCTTAAATACACAGGGATGGCTGAAGTGCAGTATTTGTATCAATCTATGTTCAGGCATAAACCTGATTTCCACCCATTTCTGTCCCAGAGCAGAAGCAAGTTATCACTGATTATACAAAGGCCATGCTATCATATACAGAAATGTCACTTTCAGAAATGTCAGCAGAGCAAGAAGTGAGAACTATGCCATCATCTACACAGCTGTCACAGGGAAAAAAACCTACCAGATATGTGCAAGGAGAGCAGAAGGCAGCCCTGTTTTCAGGAATAGTTCTCTGGCTTCCACACCTGACACAAATCCATCCATGTCCTTGTCAGTTTTCACAAAGATCTCATCGTACTTAATTTTGTCTGCAGGCGATACAACCCACTGAAGGGGGGGTGAGGATGGAAGGGAAAAAACCAAAACCACAATACTAAGATACAGGCAAATTCTGTTTCCAGTTCAGACTTACATAATTCAAGGACTACAGCACAGATTTTAACAAAGTGATACAGGTGCCTAGTTCATGAACCTGTTTTATCCTCCTAAATAGATATGCAGAGGTCCTCAAGCAACTGCAAAAGTAGAAGTGAAGTGTTTCCCTCAGTGAAGCACCCAGGCTGCTTGGAGCTGCTCTGCCCCTTTGCCTATGCAACAAAGGCATTCCTTGGAGCCTGAATCTCCTTCCTCATCACTGTGCCCCGCCACAGTCCTGCTGATTGGCTCTGTCAATTCTGTTCCCCTTTACACAGCTGGGAACCTTTAGCTGGAGAGACCAGGGAGCTGCTCAAGTCTATTGTTAATAGCTGGGCACATTCTAAGTTGAAGAATTTACATCTGAACAAGGTAAAGATGGGAATTAGAGCCACTTCTGTTACTTGAGCAATTTTTCACAACACTCAGCTAATATAAAGTTATCTGGAGTTTTTTTGAGTGAAAATTGCTGCAAGTGCATGTATGGATGCTAATTAATTTCAGTGCACACAGACAATTAACAGATAACTCCCAAATGGTGCTGTATACAAACTCACCCAGAATGGCACTGTTCTGCAATACATGCAGCAAGACTTACCCTCAGGCAAAGAAATTTCCAGATTAAAGCCTTGGCACCTCCAAAATTAAGATGCCATTTCTTACTGATTACTCAAATAAGGGTACCCAAATGTCCAAGCTGCACCTGATGCATTAAGTACCACAGTTCTGACTTTAAATACCCTTAGCAATTTTTTTTTTCTTATTTTGAATACAACAAGTTATATTTAAGCTACTTGGAAAGACATTTCCCAACTTCTCACTGCAAAATGATGAGGAGTAAATAAGATGCCTGGGTAGGGTAAGAGGCACCAAGTTGTCTAATAATCACATTCAGAACAAAAATCAAATCTCTTGTGTCTAGGTGGATATGCTGGACCTTTTGTTTCTTTTTCCCATTGCTTGCATTTATCAATTCCATTTTAATTCATGTCTTTTCCAAATTGCACAGATGCACACACATACATGACTGCCATAATCTGTTTTAAGAATGTGTTCATATTCCAAACAGTCGTAGATGTGTACCTGGACCACTATTTTTATTCTGAGCTTGAAATAATTTGTTTCAAAAATATCTTCAAAATCTGTATTAAACAATATTCTTTTATCCAATTGTTTATTTCTGAAGACATCCAGGAAAAGTAAAACAGGGTAAATTTTATACCTCTCCATCTGGTCTTCCCATCAGCCTCCTAAAACCAACCAACAGGGCAAGAAGCAAACTAAAAACCTGTATCAAGTCTCTTCATACAAGCAGTCTCTGAAGAACAGCATTGACAGCAGAAATCTTCTAATCCCCAGTAACTTCAGAACTGTACCTGTGTTAATGGTGTTTTGGCAGCTAAAATGCCCACAGGTGGCAAGGACTGATGAGACTCTTTGGTTGAAGATGGTATTAATGGCATTGCTCCTGGAACACTGAGAGGTTTTCTCTTGGATGGTGGCACCAAAGCTGCAGGCAAGGACATTGGCACTGGTTCTTTCTCCAAAGCACAGTATACCAAAAACATGGCCTGAACAAGAAAAAAAAGGTGTGTGGATGTAAATATATTAGAAATGTATATACATATAGTGAGAGAAAGACTAAAGAATTAATTAACAAATAACTTTGCAGCATTTTTTCATTATGTTTCCTCTTTACAAGCCCCTCAATTGATGCAGCTCATTGTTTTCTAAATTGTGTTTTTCATTATCACTTTCATATTCACTGTTTAGCAAGTGAAGTTCAGTATCTTTTAGAACATTAATTTTTCAAGCTTGTGCCAGTACTTCTGGAATTTTGAGAGAAAACTTCAAACACTTTAATTTATCACCATTTCCCCAGAAACTGCTCCATTTAGCATTTAATTCTTTTGTTGTGGCCATGTCTAATTTAACACTTCTTACATTATTTCATCAGTCCTGGCATTAATAGTGTTAAAATTCTAACTTACTACAAACTTTCCTCAAGGATACCTTGAGGCATTCAAGTTCTATAAATACTGAAGGTTAAGGTAAAACTCAGTGAAAACACTCAGTGTCTCGTGGGACAGCAGATCTCAGGTGTAAGTTTTTAATGGCTCATCTAACCCACAAAGAAAGTTACTGCTTTGTAATGAGACACATTCAACAAACTGACAGAAGCATTAAACAGCACTAAAACTTGATTAAGGACTCTGAATAAAGATAATAGATGAACCACACAGTCAGAAATTAATACACAGTGCATCTATTTTAAACCTTGCCATCAGGCTTTCAAAATCCCAAGAGGCAGAAGATACTTACAACTGCAAACTCATCTCGATCCAACATTCCATCGCGGTCAATATCACTCAATTCCCACACCTACCAATAAAAAGCAGAATTTTGGGATCTTTGACTAAACTGCAGCAGTTTCCTACTTAAAACCTCATTAAAAAAACCCATGAAAACAGTCTCCTCCACCACTTCTCAAGCTTGATTAATAGCATTAGTTTTTTTGTAAATTTTGTAAATTATGTAAATTCACATAAACCACACAAAAGCAGAGAGATTCTTAAGCTGGAGCCAGAGGCACCCAGCCCTGACCCAAGTTAAAGAGTACACATAACTGATACACTGCAGTTGGAGGTGATCTATCCAAATAGCAAAATAAATTTTATTTTTCAGTTTAACAGTTGCACTCCATGAGATCTTGTTTAATAGTTAGGCTCATTACTACAAATCTTCAATTTGAAATACAGGTATTATTGAGTGCAGCACAGGTATTACTTGTGAACTGACAATTAACAAGAAAGATATTCTTACTCGTCCTAAGATATCCACTGGCAGTTTTGAATTAAGGAGCACAGGTTTCACCTTATCCCCTGACAACAGTCCATTCACTGGATTTAGGCTGTCAAAAATAGCATCATACTTGACCTTGTCTTCCAGCTGCAGGGGCACAAGAAAAATATTACTTATGCAAACAGTCACATTCATAGCCTAAGAAGCAGAAGTTCTTTCAAGAGTGTTAACTTCTTTCAATAAGTACAGATTGCAGTTCCTGATGCTTATAAGAAAACATCAAGAAGATATTATTTTTAAGTCAGAGACTCATCAAAACCCTGTGAGATTTCTAGATTTCTTCTTCAATTATTTTCCTGGCTTCACATAACAACCTTTTTTTTTTTTCTATATCTTAAATTTCTAAACATGAAAAGATTTCCCAAGGGTCAAGTGTTCTTATTAAATTAGGCTTATTAGCCCAATTACAAATTTGATAGGAATTATAACTATCATACTTTAGAAATATAGCATTAGATTTTTCTAAGAAAGACAGGTTTTCCTGCAAAACAAATAACAGTTCTAACAGGTAACAGCTGATATTTAGCTTACCTTTACAGCCCATGGTAGATCACTTGATGCTGTTCCACTGAGTAGCAAAGGACTACTAGTATCAGTCTAAGGAAAAACAAAGCAAAAAACCACCACACATATTAAAACAGACATGATTCTGACTTTGCAAAACCACCCCCTTATTTGAGAAGGTGCTTCTCAAAGCCAGAACTTAATTTTAGTCATTCATATCAAAATTTAGAACAAAAAATTAGAAATGTTTATTCCATTAAGGACAACACTAATAGAACAGATACCACATATCTCCAAATTATACACAATTTTATATTCAAATCCACATTAGAACATGTAGCAGTTTATTCCATGTTGCATGATTTTTTCCCTGTTGTAGGGCCCCATTGACCTACAACATCACCCTCTGAAGTGTTTGGTATTTGCACCAAACCTTCCCAATTTTTCACTTAAAAGCAGTTCTTACTAATATGTTCAGTTAAAAAAGAAATCTTACAAATCTTGGTGGAGGAACAGGCAAGTTAAGACTACTCAGAGAAACATCCAATCCATTCTGTGCACACGCTACAAGTCGCAAAGCCACAAAAAATTCCTACAGGAAAAAGAAAAGAAATTTTGAAGGGTTTATAATATGAAAATATAATTTTAAAAGATAGTAAAATTTCAGAAGAATTAAGAGCTTCTCTAGTATTGCTATATATATGAAAAGTTGCACCAAAGGCGGGTCAGAAAGTGACAGAAAGCAGCAACCAGCAAATGCTGGATTCCTCCAGTAAGAAAAAGTTTGCAATTAATTTTCCAAGAATTTAGTAACTTCCTGGCCAGTGTAGTAAGTTCTCAACACTCAGTTCTTCTGTAACAAACAGTGAAAATCTGAAGTGTAATTACAGCTGTTTATCTTGGAGGAACTGAGCTGATCCCACAGATGGTTAATGGAAGTGGAGGAAAACACAAAAATGAACCCAAAGAAGCCCAAAAAAACCCTAAATTGTTTGGTAGACATTACCATCTCCTCCTCTTCCTACCATGGGAAGAAGCAGTTCCCTTTCCACTGACTGTTATTTATATTTCAAATCAAACAGCAACACACACCAGAGCTTGTGGTAGCACCACTGAGATGTAAAGTCTGTCCCCACAGTGCTCACTGCCACAGCTTGGGAAGGAGCAAACAGAATGTACCAATGTCAAGTCCACCAAAATTAAAGAAATAAGAATTTTGAAGGCTTTACAAGAATTTTAATTTCTGCATTGTTTCCTACAAGATTATGAGGAAAAAGTCACCTTCTTCTTAATACAGTACATTAAACCTTAAATTACTTCTCAGCAAATTGCACAGCTACACATCAGCCCATTTTACAACCTGGAGAAAAGCTGATGAGGCAGCTGAAGGCTGTTTAATTTATTGCAATTTCCACTCAAATATGAATTACATAGCCAGTCAAAATTAGAAAAATCTGTTAGAAAAACTGCTTTCCTGAACAAAAAATTTCAACTCTCATATTGTTTCAAGGCTGGGTAATGGTTAAGAGTCATACACAATGTAAATAATCATACCTGTTTGTTCAGGATACCTTTGCCATCAGTATCAGCTAGGTCCCAAATCTGAAACAGAAAAATAACGAAGTGTTCACAACACTTGAGAGGAAGTTGGCAAGTCCTCCCTCAATTTATAATGGACTCTTGGAGGAAAATTCATGACTTAACTTTCATGATAGCACTTAACTGTGATGACAAATTTAAATATTGCAATGATTTCCATGACTGGAGAGAAACTATTGGAACTATTGGATAGAACAATTGAAAGCATGTTAGGGAAGATCATGTATCCTGTAGTACTACTAAATATTTTAATTTAAACAGGATACTAACTAAGCAAGAAGACAGGATAATTAAATAAATTAAGTAATTGTCATTAAATACCTTTCCAAGCACCAAATCTGTCAATCCAGACTTCTTCAAGAAAACTGCTGCATCAGAGGCTAATACTCTTCCAGCATTAGCAGAATCAACCTAGGGGAGAAAAAAACCCTCACATGACAAACTGGCTTTTTAACTGATGCCATCTCTTTACACAGGCTCTCAAAAAGCTAGCAAAGAAGTTAACGGTCAAGTTAACAGTCACTTAGAGTACAACCTTCTGAACCTATCTAATTAGCATCTCCTAATCACAGGCTTTTCTTCTTGATGCCATCAAAGCAAGTAATTTTTAAGAACAGAGAATTTCAGTGTTTGATTACATTTCATTGTCCAGCTCTACATTCCTTACTGTTAGGGTCTGAAATAGAAGGCTCTGCTTTGAAGATACCTTTACCACCACAGCAGAGGGAGATACTTACTCCCTAAAGTGAAACTTATTTACACAATGAAGAAGTTGGTGATATTGGCAGAATACCAATCAGCATGCATTTCTCCCTGGATCAATAGAATGATCATTAAAATAGAGAGCTATTCAAGTTCTTAAGTGGAAATGTATCTAAACTAAACCTTTCAAGTGGGAAAAGAAAGGAAACCTTACACCACCACATGGTGATGATTACATGATGCTAACTGAGCTACAAATGCAAGAAATTGAGTTTCACTTGTAAAAAGTAACCAAGAACATATCAATTCAGCATTTTTAAAGAATTTACTCCATCCCAAGACCTCACAGTCTGTTAGAACTGTCAAGTGATGTAGGTCATACATACCTGGCAGTTCCCTAGAAAATAAGGGTCATCTTACAAACGGTTTATACAGAATACAGCTCAGACCTAAGTGTCAGCTACTACAAAAACACATTTTAAAGCACTATAATTTTTCTTGAACTTTTAGTTTACACACTGTTGGCCAGGCTGAGTCCATAACAAAAGAATATAAATTCTTTAAAATCCAAATGAGGTCTGTTCTTTCAGAATATACATACCTGTCGATAGAATTTCTCATACACAGGATTTGCACTCGATAGCTGTAAAAGAGATACAGAGAGAAAATTAGCCCTGGAGATCCATATTTCAATTTCCCTCTCCCCAGACAAATAAAAATATAGAACACTTTCCACTGGTCTTCAAAGAAGCATTAAGGATTTATTCTGTACAATGATGAGGAACTAGGACAGCTCTTGGTGCTGTAACTTTTAGAAGACTGACTTCTTGTTTTGCAGTCATTGACACCACCCCAGATCAGATTTCCCTCAGCCAGGTCACCAGGTGAGGCTGTGTGAAACAGGAACTCTTAGGCAACGTTGCCTATGGGCAAAAACAGAAACCTGAAACGACTCAGGCTAGGAAGTGCTCTCTAATATTAGAGTACAAAGCAATAAAATTTTATTTCACTCTTCCCTGCATCATTCTTTAGAATTTAGCATCATATTCAACCAGTCTGTAAAATTTTCAGTTATCCAAATTAATCCCTGGACTCCAAACTAAACCTACAGCAATGGTACCACACTAAAATAGAATAATATTCTAACTTTGGTTTTTGTAACTTGAACCCTTGTTGGGGATAGCTTCTGCCTTCATTCCACTGCCCTCTACCAGATATTAATGGCTCACCTAAAGTTAAGTGGACAAGGATAAAACAGCTTCTTTGGAAAAGGCTCTTTATTTTTAAATTATTCTTAGAAACTCCAAGAAATCTAACACCCAAAACAATGGAAAACCTAATCTCTTGGCCTACCCTAAATACCTTTGCCCAAAAGACTGACAAGAAATGAAGTGTTAGGGTTACCTCTCCTCCCTAATGTAAAAACAGACACAAAATCAGATCCTGTTTTCATGAAGTACATGTTGCCTATACCAAAGGCATTTATGCAGAAGATAACCCTAGAATTCACAGTGTGTTGCCCTCACAAACCCTGTGGGAACAAATGAGCATAATACAAGCTAATTACACAATACTCAGTAAAAAAGCCCAGAGCACGTAACTTCAAAAATCATCCAAAACCAGAGTTCTTCCCCTTAAGAGGAATGTGGTGTCAAATGCCAGGATTTGCAGACCTTTGTACACACAGAATCCAACAAAGCAGCTTCTCCAGATCTAAAATTTAGACGTTCAAATGAAAATATGGAAACCAACAGTATTGAGGATGTTGTCAATCACATCTTTGTAAAAACCTTTACTACAGATTATATAAATGGTTGATTTATAGCTTAGATAACACTACATCCATTTTCCTGCTGCTCTTCTGGCTGGTTGTTCACAGGTGCTGATTATCAGAAAATTATACTAAGAGAAGATGTTTGGTAGCAGTTAGTTTAGTGTGATCTTCCGCAATTACAGAAAGTGTGCAGCATCACCAGAATGTCCTAAAAGGCAAATTATGGAGTACAGCTAGAAATAACAGGAGGGCTTCCATTCAGAGCTTATTCAGCAAGTATACTGCCCCAGAGCCTCAGCTTCTGATTTTCTAGCTGTTTTCTGGTTTTGTGTTTGGCGGCTTTTGTGGGTTTTGTTGTTGCTGTTTGTTTTGGGGTTTTTGGTGTTTGGGGGGAGGGGGCAACAACAGGGACACAGAGCTGGTAAGGTTTTACTTGATTGCTGGAAAGTGGGTGGGAAATACCTCTCCCACAGCCAGACATGAAAAATTATATATGCTGGGAAATCATCATTGGTATTCACCGCAATACCTCCATTTTTATAGCTTAACCTTGTTCTGACTTTGCATTGGTACCCAAAGTCTTTTATTATTTCAGCCATCAACTAAGCATGCAGTTACACATCCCTTAAAATAGCCTGACAAAACATATTCAAGTTTTGCCAGCCCTCAGACTGCCACAACACCAATACAACAAACAACTTTCAATCATTTTCCAGCACTCTATAGCAGACTGTATTTTTTTACCTAGACCTCACATGCTTTATTTACCCACTCAGCTACACTTTGCACAGCAACCTAGAGGGGTAGTTCTCCCAAATATTCAAGTATTTCACTTATTAAGTGTTACTTCATTAGAATGTAAAAGCCTAGGCACAGGACAAAATTAAAGTTGTGAGCAGAGAAGCAGAACAGAGCTGGCCAGCACATCCGCTGGAACCATCAATTCTTGTGCATCATCCCTCTTGCCCAATGTCACCCTTTGTTCAGCCAAATGTTCCCTAATTACAGCCAAACTGATCGTGGTCACTCCTGGACAGGAAACATCATGTTCAAGTCCTCCAATGGAAACACTAAGTGCAAAACAATCTTTTCATTCAGTACTTAAATGCAGGAGCCAATAATTGTTCAATTCATTAGTGTTTCCAATATTCATTTTAACATCACTATCACTGCAGTAACTGGAATTTCCTGTGTAGAGAATAACAGTAGTAAAAAAGTTTCCCAGACAATTTTACTAGTAATAGACTTGTTTTTCCTTCAAAATATAACCCAAAATATATCAATAGATGCAAATATAATCTAGGACATTTTTCTGGGATAAGAAAAAAAATGCAGTTAAACACCTTTCAAAGTGTTGCTGTAGAATTTACCTGGAAAAATTATTTTTATGGGATTTGTAACAACCCTTTCCAGAGTAAATTCAGCTTGTTTTAAATGCAAAATGAGGGAGGAAGAAAAGGTCAGATTCCACAGCGTACAAAAATAGAAAGACATTATTATGGCTCCATTTCAAAGTTGATCACTTCATAAGGGTAATTCCATGTTGTAGCAATTACAACCTTTGATACAAACCTCTGAACTTTACAATGCTAACCTAGGAAACAAAAAATACCTTCAGAGACACCCATCTTTTTCATCTTCTGTTGTCAATCAATCCACATGTTTTCATGCCTCTGGCACATTTGCATTTAGGTGTAATAAGATACTATTACCAGTCTGTCCACCTCATCCAGCCACAACATTCCTTCCAAAAAGGCTTAAAAACAAAGAAACAAAAGCTGTCCATTGAGAAAAACAAAAGTAATTTCCCCTTCCAACCCCCAATGAGGTATCAGAGGAGAAACAAGCTATTCTATCCTGATTAAAATCCAAAATACCATATTCTATCACAACACAAAGATCTGGGACTCCTTTTAAGAGTTTCCAAAAGACACAACCTGGCCTTAAATGTTCTACCTGTGGTTAGCCAGCCAAAAAGCAGGTAAGTTCAAGGCAAGCTCATTTCCTACAATGCCATTTCAAAACAATAATCAACTTCTCTCTTTTTCCTCTATTGCTTTATTGTCTTAGCTGAAGTGTTTCAAGGTAAAGCTTTCTACCACTTTCAATTACATAACCAAGAGCATCTCCTACAGCAATAATACATGTGAATAAAATATTTACTATAAATTTCTATACAATTTACTTAAATTGTATTTAAAAATTGAGCCATTTCTTTCCCATTGAACAGCTGAAGCAGGCACAAGAACTGCTGTCTTCTCTCTTCAGAGATGTCTGTCACTGCATAATTAGAAATGGTTCCATTTAATTTTCAAATTGCTACCGAAAATCTCCACCATCTTCTAATCAGTATTGAACAAAGCCTTTGCAACATGAAAGATTAGCTGCACTGCCTCAGCAGCTACTCTCTAACATGGTGGATGCAATACCAACCAAAAAAATTAGGTTCTATCTGCTTTAGGAGCAGTCAGCCTTCTCTATATGCAGATTAAAACACACACATGCATTGTCTGGTTTCTTCAGCTGCAGGATAGAAAGAGGAACAACAGGTTCCTCATTCCACTAAAAATCACAAACAATGATCTTAATTTGAAAATTTTGCTGATTTCTTGAAAAAAAAAAAGAAACCAGAAGTTTGCCAGAGACCTCAAAATCTCTGGGTCTACATTATACATAACATGTGCATTACTATGAGGGTATCATTCATACTGCAAGTATTTGGATCCTGTGTATTCCAGTAACAAGACATTAATCCTGGCAATGTGTGTACAAGACAGGAATCCACCCAGCTCAGCCTCAGTGTAATATTCTATGTTTCCCTTCAACAACACAGCACAGCATTCTCAACTCTGCAACACAATACTCAAGTCTAAAATGAGACTCGCAGCTAATTAGGATACAAATTGATATTACATTATTTTGTCTCGTTTACCAAAGCAGCTCATAACTATTTAAAGACAACTACATTTCTCACAACTACCACATTTCTCACAAAAAGCATTTCATCAGGAAGATTAACACAGTTATCTTCCTTTTCTTCCTGAGTATTTCTTTACTGTGCTTCCCTAAACTGTGAGATTTCCCTTCAATCACAGCCAGTTTTTCAGAATAAACAAGTTCAATTTTCAAGAGCAACAAGAAGTTGCTGAATGTCCACCTTAATCCACCTTTCAAGAAACACCTCTACCCCATTTTCAACATCTTCAGTTTTCTGTTCTTCCTCCCTAAATTCCCCATACAAAATAGGTCAAAATAGATAAACAACCACTGCTGATAAGCAACCATTCTTGGAAGGTCCAAACATACAACCCCATATACTGGTTGTAACTTAATTTGACTTTTCCAACAACAGATGACAATCTGTGAGATCGGTCAGTTCCTTCTCATTGCTGTTGTTTGCTTGTTTCCAAACTAAAGGCAGCCAAAACAAAACATTCCTGCGGTAGAAGTTCCCTTGGAAGTCACACATTAAATTCACAGTCATGCTCAGACTGTAACACTCACTGAGCAAATTCAAGTGGCAACAAGACGTTGCAGAATGGGTTCAAAATGGGGAGATAAAAGATACTTCAATTAAAGGGAGAGAGGAGGGGGAAATAATCACCTTCGATTTGCAACTGAAATTGTTCAAGCATATTTGGTGTAATGAATTTCACTACAGCTACACAGTCCTGAAGTATTTTTACTAATCAGACAAAAAAAGACAATTAGTACAGAAAAGTTTCAAATTACTGAAATTACAGCTTTGATATTCAAACAAAGAATGTGCAGCCCTCTCAGACATTGCAGCTGCAAAGTCATCTGAAAATACCCTCAAGTCACTTGGAAATACCCAACGCCTCGGCCATGCTAAAGTAGTGTCAAACCAAACACAGGAAAGGGAACAGAAAATCAGACCAAATAGTGAGTTTGAGTGCAGGTTCATTGCCTCTTGCTCTCTGCACATGACCTAGAGCAGATTGTACTGATCTGCACACCTTTACTGCTGGTGTCAGTAACTGATCTCTGTGCAGCCACCACTGCACTCCCCACCCCCATGCCCTCATTTTCACTTCCTCATGCTCTTCAACAGATTCTGAACACTTCCACACTTGTGAGGACTTTTTATAGCCCAAAAATTCCACATGTTAGAACCTATGTTGAAAATAATTATCCTCAGGCTTGCTTGACTTTCTAAGATGATTCTTATGCAATACAAGAAGAAAAAACAAACAAGCCAAAAAAAGAAATCCCCACACAAATGGTCAGCACGCAGAAATATCTCCCTCAGTTTAACCACTGTTGTAAGCTGCAGCCACAATGGTTTTAAGGATACTGGCAATTTTTCTGCTTCTGTCAACATTATCACATTTGTATTTAGTCCCCCATACATGTGACCAAAAAAGTAAAGAAATTCTACAATGAAAGGATTACACAGCCTGTAAGCAATAATGTCTTGCTGTAGAACACACCAGAGCTGACACCCCACTCCTCTACCCAAATCAAGAGCCAGAGCAGCTCTGCGAAAACTTCTTTCCCTTCAGTAAGCAGATGTTTAAAGCTTTCTAATTTACTTGAAGACTGTTGAGAGACTCAGACAATGCTAGCTTAGCCATTTTAATATAAAGCAAGCTTTCACAAAAAGTACTATACTCCATAATTCTATATATTTAGACTCTTAAAGATGCATTTGTTTTCTCCACATATTTGTTCACCTTTTCACTGAACTACCCTTTCTTTCCTTGAAATGGTTGATACTCTCAAAAGCAAACTATGTAAGTAACTGCAAACTGTGCAGCCTTGCTATAAGCTTTTTAAGTTTACTTCCATGTGCTTAAGCAATTCAGTAAGCTCATTTACCTGCTTTGCTTTCTGGAAATGTCACAACTGGCTATCAGATTGAAGCATCCCAAGCCAGGAGGGTGAACCAATAGGCCCACCTCAGCCTTATGTCAAGTAGGAATGGCAATTTCTCATCTCACTGCTAAATGAAATTAAAAAGTATCAAAGAGTGCCGTTCATTAGCTATCGCAGCTCTAGGGAATGACATGATCCTAACGGTATAGAATAACCT
The DNA here is from genome assembly GCF_971803275.1 of Cyanistes caeruleus. Lineage (NCBI taxonomy): Eukaryota > Metazoa > Chordata > Aves > Passeriformes > Paridae > Cyanistes > Cyanistes caeruleus. The sequence continues at coordinate 28,844,330 of NC_141709.1, forward strand.
GTGTGAAGTGATTCCCTACCGTCAGGAAAAAATGCGAGCAACAAGGATTGAGGTGAAGTGAGATCACACGAGCACGAAACAGTGCCAAGAGCCTCCAAGTTTTAAGGCCATCACCTGCACAACTCTTGACTATGAGGCACCTTTATGGGCACTATGTGACAACAGCGTCCCCACACCACGGGGCCCACCAAAACCAAGATAAAACGACTTGCAAGCAGTACCTGCAGGGACAGGCTTCTGTTAAATCAAGGAATTCGTTCGTCCGTCCCTCTCAGGGTCACCTGCCTATGGCCTCGCTGCCCCGGAGAACCCCTCGATGCCGGGTGTGCCCGCGGGGCTGGCAGCGGGCACGGACACCTTAACCCGGCGCTATCGCCTTTCAGCCCCTCCGCAAACGCTCCCCGAGTCCGCCCGCCCTCGGCGTTCCCCGGACAAGGTTCGCTGGGCTCCAGCCCGGCGCCCCGAGTCCTACAGAGACAAAAGACGGACGGCGACCGCGGCCGGCGCAGCCCCGCGCCCCGCCCCGGGCCGCTCCCCGGCCGGCTCTCCCCAGCCCCGGGCAGAGGCACCTGCGCCCGGGCGGGACCCTGTTCCCCGCCCGTGGCACCTCCGGGTCGCGACGCGGGGCTACCCGCCCGCCTCCCCCGGCTGCCGTTCTCCCTCCCTTCCTCCCTCCCGCAGCCACGGACACACCCCCGCCCCACCGCCACCTGACAGCGGCGGGGCAGCGCGGCGGGGCAGCGCTGCGGGGCGGCGGCGGCCGCACAAAGCGCGGGCCCCCCGGGCAGCCCCGCGGCTGCCGGCCGTGCCCGCGGCGGGAGCGGGCTGTGGCGGCGGCCCCGCGGGCGGGCCGGGCGCGCAGCCCCGGTACCTGTGCCAGGGAGAGGCGCGCGGCCATGCTGTTCCATCCCCCCGGCCGGGCCGCAGGAAGGACGCGCCGGGCCCCGCCACTCGCCGCACAACTTCGGCAACTTCCCCAGCCGGCCCCGGGCAAATCCCGGCACCGGATCCCCGCCCGCCCGCCGGACGGAGCCGGAGCCTCCCCCGTCGCCACACGGCAGCGCAGCCGCGCGCAAAACCGGGCGCGGATTGCCGGAGCCGGAGCCTGCTCGAGACAGCTGCAGCGAAAACCCGGAGCCGGAGTCCTTGTCCTGACACGGTGGCCAACATCCCCCACTGCCAGCTCCTGGCCTCTCCTTCACCTTCCCTGTGGGCCATGCTTCTGTCGGAGATGCTTTCAGCATGGTGAACAGTTGCAGTTCTCCACTCTAGTAATGACACAGGTGGGGGAAGTCCCAAAACAGGAGGTGAACCAGTTCTGGGCTCAGTTGCAACAAAATTGGGCACAAGGCCCAGAGGGAAGCAGCACGTGAGGCCAGCAGGATGTCCTGACCCGACACATCCTCACAGCAGTGAGGAGCAGCCCTGGGCTCAGCCTCCTGCTTCCTTCCACTTGCAGGAAATTAGATGCCTGCCCAGGCAACTCATCATTGTACATGTCCTTCTGTCTGTCTGCTTGTACTCAGGGGAACAGTGGCTCTTCTGGGGGAGGGTAACCAGAAGAAAGGGATGAGCAACCCTTATGGCAGGAGAAACTATGAGACATCACAGGCAACAAGACACTAAAGAGAAAGCTAGAGTGGGGAGTAAATTGCACCGTATTCTCCAAACCTTGGTAAACAATTGTGTACGGACCGGCTGAAAACAACGCTTGTGTCACCACTCATTCTCCTGCTCGTCCTTTACTCGCTCACCTCCTCCCACTGGCTTTTTTCCACTCCTACTCTGAGCTCTGCACTACCTCAGAATACATCAGTCACCAAGGACCAAGGGAAAACATTCCTATTTTTATACTTTATCTCAAGGTGTTTTAGGCACACATTTAGATTTGAACTATGCATTCGGACCAGTAAGAGGAAATTAGCTGAAGTCATACTTGATTACTGGAAAGCTTTCCCAACATGCTTTGATCCCTTTATCTGTTCATAATTCTCTACCCCTCTGCATTGTTTTTTGTACTACTCAGATCAGTTGTGTGTTCATGCCCCACCTCTGCATCCTGTCATTCCTCAGCTGGCATTCATCCTGAGCTGCTAGTGCTCATCATCTGTCATGAAATGTGGGATCCCTCCTTCCCACCTATTCCTTAATAAAGGTTTTATAAAAGCTCTGCTTCACTGACCTGTTTCTCAGCTATTTTTTCAGCAAGAAAAATAAGGTATGGAGGGGAAGAATATAAAAAGCAAACAGAATAGAATAAAAATATTCACACCATTCACATACTCACTGTCACCTCTCTACCTCGCATTTCTCTCATAAGTAAAATCCCTAGAAAACAGCACAAACATTCTATTTCTAGGTTGATTTTTTCTTCTTTGATTAAAATCGGGATAGTATCCCAGAATAATTAATACCTGGAAATTAAACCAGAAGATTGTAAAGATACAGCTGTGTCCCCTGGGGAGAGCAGTATCTTTGGAAGGGGTCCCTTGGTAGGCATTTGGAGAGCCTGGGTTTCTGAGTTGCCATGAGCTCACGTGGGTGCCCTTTGCTCTGTCAGTTTTTTCCTTCATCTCTCAGTCTTGCAGCTTGGCAGGGACTGGTGGCCTCTCAGGAGAGAGGTTACACCCAGGCTGATGTGTTCTCACTGCAAAGAGAAGGAAAATGCAAAACAGGGACCTGGGACCTGGCTCTGGAGTTGGAGGCTTGATGCCAAGAGCTGCTGTGAGCAGGATTTTGTGAGCAGGCTGTCTGGCTCAGCAGTGTTCTTGCTGCTGTTCCATTTCTCTCCTGGGTGTTGCACCAAGTATTTCCCACCAGGTCCAGGAAGAGACACAGAGCTGTGGCAAGGCTCTGGAATGAAAGGATTTATGCAGGTCAGCCAGTAGAGATGTGTCACCCCAGAGCACAAATAAAAGCTCTAAGTCCCCTCCGAGCAGAACACTTGTCCAGGAGGGAGGTCTGCTCCAATGACCACTCCTTAGGGCCTGACCTTCCTGAACCTCTGTGCCGGAAAATAAACACAACAACCTCCCTGTTTTATTCCCTGAAACTGTGAAGTACACACCAGTCTGCATCCAGAGAGCCTTTCCATAGTGTTCTCCAAAGCTGCTGTGGCAGACTCCAAGTTGCATTGACTCAAAGGTGCACCTGCAGCTCAGGAGCAAGCAGGAAGTGCCAGGTACTTACCATGGTTATGTAGCATACTAACCAACATACCATGGTTATGTACCTTCACCCTGGTTGTGCACACTCACAGTCATCAGGCATGACCACTGTGCCCACAAGTCAGAGGGCAAGAATCACTCAAGGTAACCACTGTGACCTGTACAAATTAAAATAATAATGAGTTTCATATTATCAACACTGAATTAATGTGGTCACGTGGATCTCTGCTATTGTTGATCATTCTGTGCATCTTACAGACAAATTGGCTTGGATGCCTCCAACCACTTGAGTTAAAACAACCAGTTCAGAGCCTCAGATACCTCTATAACAATTACAACAGCACTTGTCAGCCTGCTGATGGTGAATGACTGTACTGCAGATTTTCACAAATCGAGAATGACAGCTCTCAGAAGAAAAACAGCTCTCTGCTTCTCAGCTGGAATTGAGATGTCATCACCTCACATTGGATCATAAAACTGGACTTCATACATACTTTCAGCCAAGAGAAAAAATCACAGCCACTAAAATTTACTCAAAGTTGTTGGCAGGTTTGCGAAACAATGCCCTCCAATGACCTTCTTGGCTTAGCCATGAGCAACTCACCAGGGCTAGGGTGGAAGAGCTCCTGAAATCTGGAACAGGTGGATTTTCTAAAAGTACCTTTCTTCTTATTTTCTCCTCAGTGGAAACCTCATTCCTCTCTTTCCCTTTGCTGACCCCACAAATCTTGACCTTTTGCAACATCTTCTGTGAATTGTGTAACAAGTGGAATCCTTTGCTGGGTTTTCAGGAAAGCTTGTTGGGAACATAAGAAAGTCAAAATATCAAGGAACTGCAAGAACTTTAACAGTTTAATTTTATATCTTTTTGCATTCAACATGAATTCTTCTGCAGGAAATGTTTATCTGCTAACTGCTCTGTAAGAACTGCTATATATTGATTTTTTGTTGCAAGATCCTCCACTACAGTGCACTTGATACCCAAAGGACATGGAAAATAGTATTAGCATGCTTTTATTTGTAAGTATAATAGGATTTTCTATGATTCTAAGTAGTGGCATTTTGAAAAATAGATACCAGACCTCAGTGTTCTTTATTGTTTCTTTAAAAGTACAACGGACAAGGTTATGTCGACACTGGACAAACAAGGGACTGCTAACAAATCAAATCAAAACTAGCCAAATGGCTGGTGAAGACTGGGCTTGCAGCAGTGCAGTGAGCATAGCAGCAGCACAACCATTTTGGTGTAAATCCCCACCATGAGACAGTAAGAGTATAAAGTGACTTGTTCTGGTACAGCTGAATTTGAAAATGTGCTGCAGCAAGATAGCACAGAAAGGGCATCCACCAGTCAAACACTAACGACCTCTGTTTTATAGATCTCCAAATACATTTGCTAGTAAAGCTGGCAACATTTTAATCATATCCACTGGTCTCCCCGGAAATAATATCTTAAGTGTCCAGTTCTTCCTTTCTTAGAGCTTTGTTTACCCTATGGATCAGCACACAGGAAGCCAAAGCAGCACACAGGCATTTAATGTGACTCGTTCTGCTCGTTCTAGGAAAGGTGTTACTACAGCCTCTGAGCACTCCGGAGGCTGAGAGGAATGACTCAGTCCTGCCTCCTGCATTCCTGAGCACGAAATGAGGTACCCAGCTCTCTGGAATTCCAGTGCAAAACAGAGCAGTAGCTGCAGCATTGCATATACAGAATCAAGGATTTAAAGGTAAGAAAGATTAAGCCACTTTGAGTTTTACAGAACGAAAGGAAACATATGTATCAACACAGAAAATCCTGGCCATAAAAAGGAATCACTGTTCTATGATCAAAGACTGTAATGAAAGGGAACCTACCCACAGGCAAACAGAATGTCTTACATTGCACAGGTTTCAGAGAGGCAAGCAACACCCATGCTCCTGATACAGAACAGCATTTCCCACACCTAGGTTACTGAAAGATCCGTCTTGAGAAATAAGATCATCATACAAACTTTGGCAACCTTTGGACTGAGGGCACCTTTTATCAGAAATCTCAGAATACTTTCCAGGATTAGTGACACAAGCTGGTCTAGGAAATCACAAATGCCTTTATCTAGAATTCCACCCCAGGATATGCTTTGTGTGCTCTTTACATTTTATGCAGCTGCAAGTTTTCTAGACAAAGGGTTACAGATAGGCTGCTAGGTCTTAAAGCCACAAGAGAACACTACAGTCATCTAGCCAGACTCTAACAGACCTTCTGTAGATATCTGTTTATTTCTGTGTTTCTTTTCATAAAACATGTAATCTGTGAGTCCTACTGTGTATCTTCTAGGAGGATGTCTAATTACTAGAATATGTACATTGATCATTATAAAAACTGCATAGGAATTATCTGCTGATTCATCTTGTGCTGTGTTCTTGGCTTCTTAAAGTGGTTTGCAGACTTTCAAAGTTATAGCAGCTTTGAAAGTATTTCAAAATGGGTTGTGGGATGATCAAATTTATACAAAGCTGTAGCATTATTGAAGAAACACAAACTAGGATGTTGAGGTAACTACATATTTCATCTCTAAAATGTTTTCTGTTCAGATGTTTGGAAGCATTTGAATATATCTGAATTTACCTCCTTCATTTGGCAGAAACAGAGTACAGTATGGTATCATTGTATCTCTTTGTTTTGTAAAATGATGTCATCTATATTGCCAGTATTCAGAAATCCTAAGGTTAAAATTATTTTTGAACTACAGTAATTAGAAAGAACAACCTTGAATTTTTATTAAGAGAATGGTAAAATTGAAAATAACCTGAATAGGGCTTGAGTGAATCTCTTTAATCATATTTGATGGAGGAGCTGGCAAATCTGAAATGCAGGAGAACAGATCCACGCTATTTTAAAACATACACAATTTATCTTTTCATTAAGATTGTAAGCATGTGTAAGCATATATTCTCAAACTAATTTATATTAGCCAGTTCCATGGGGCTACACCTCATGTTGTAAAAGAATAAGAGAAAATGTAGATACAAGAGGTCAGCTTGACCTCTAGATAATTAGCTGGATGACTGACAGCAGAATGACATTTTTCTTTCAAGACCATATTTGAAACCCAGAAAAATCTTCAATATGCATTAATTTGACATGTCCAGATAATGTAGCAGTTGGAGATTTTGCTGTTCCTTGAACAGCTTAATACATGTTCTAACAGAAATAGAACAAGCAATAGCACTGATGAAACAGCATCAATCTTCATTATAAATTAAACACATCGATATCGTCGTGTGTAGTGTATATTAAACCAAAATGAGGATTGAAAACTAATATGTTTACAAAGTAGCAGGCAGAAAAGATTTTCTTGAGTTTCTTCTGTTCCCTGTTTCCTTTGGCATGTTGTCTATACAACTCCAGGGAACACATTGTCCACCTTTCTGAAACAATTAAAAGATTATTATGTTTTAAGAAAACCAAAAATATTTAAAAATATAATCTACACACTGAATTCCCAACATTCCCCTAACTTAGAATTAGTTCACTCTGCCCTTCACAAAGATTATTAATTAATTTCAGAATTATAAGATACATGAAGTAATTAGAAAAAAGGGCATTTGGTATTTTTTCTTCTCATTAAATGGTTTGTTTTGAGGACAAACTCATGACTGTTAATGGTAAAAGACCATTTTTATAGCATTATTGTAACTCTTGATACTAGCAAGTGTTTCTTCTTGAGATTTCCTTACTTGTCCTCCCGATTATTTTCATCTTACCTCTATTCTTACCTTCTCCACTTTCTTTCATTTTCATCTAGTCTTAATTACAACCATAACAATGTCAAAATGCTTCAGAAAGTATTAAAAAAAAAAAAAAAAACAACAATGCAGGAACATTGGTCATAAGACAAAAAATAATTTTCACAAATCACAGCAATCCAGTCCTCAAGCTGAGCAATTCAGTTACCAACATTTAAATAATATTTTTTAATTCATCCTTCTTCAGGACAACACAATATTCATATTTAATTTTGCACCAGTAGTTAAAACATCTCCTAAATGTAAGTCATGTTCCACTTGCTTTCAGCAATGAGGTCTCTCATGTATGGGAGCTGCAGTCACAGAACAGAGATCTCAGCTGGGTTAAGGTAGTGAGTGCCAAAGGTTCAGTGAGGAGATGAGTCAAAAGCCTCAACAACAGTGGAAAATCAACCATATTTTAAAAGGTGTTAATGATTTAGCCTTCACAATAGACAACGACAGAGATGATTTGACCATTTTTGTTAACCTTGATCAAGTGACATTTAAAACTGTGTTTTTGCTGCTATGGAAAAGATCACAAATTATTGACAAATAGAGTGTGAAGCAAGAAAAGCATTACTTGCCTACATCTGTATCAGTGCTGAGAGCTGTAAAGGAGTCTGCAGGTTGCACTCTGAAAGCTATCAAATACTAAATTGCAGTGCTCTTTCTGCAGGCAGAAGGAATTTCCACAGATGCTCTTTCAGCTGCACTTCTCCTTCTCAGAAGCACAATCCTGCTGTATGTCCATAAATGAGAAAGCAACATGTGGGATTTTTTTATTTACAGCCCTGTAGCAGGAAATGGAATCTGTTCTGTTATTTGGCCAACTATTGCACAACATCAGCAGGCAAAATGTTCCTTTATATGCAACACATATAATCCCACTGGTGTCAACACGTAAGACTAAGGAATGTTCCCTTAAAACTTCTCTTGGCTTTTTGGACTCCTGAATAATTGACATTGTAATTAATTATGTTTTTTCATTCTTCTGCATCATTTTGGTACTATCAATAGTAGAGTGTAACTTGATTGATGAGACAGTACCAAAAATATTTGCCTTTATGAAAAATGTTTTAAACACATACAATAAATATCATTGCTAAGTATTAAAGACTGAAAATTCTCTTATTGCTGTTAAGTACAAGAGTGGTAAATAGTTCACAATTCAAAATATGTTCTCATTTGATTGCACACACAATGCAATTAAAATACAAAATATCCTTAAATATTACCAAGTTATTGGTTTAATGACTGCTTTGTTTACTGGTTTATTTGGTTGGTTGATTTTTTGGTTGTTTTTTTTTTTTAAGATTAATTTGCAGAAGTAATGCAGCAGTGATTCTGCCTCAATGGAATTGTTAAGGTGTGCATATGACTGATCAGGTGCAAAAGGGCATTAATGGAATTTGAACTCCATGAGCTGTCAAGAACTTGCTTTCCTCTGTGTCACCTTATGTTCCTGTCCTGTTAGCTGTAATAAAAGGTATCTCACCTGTTGAACTGGTGAAGCTAATACAGCTATAAACAGATAGAGTTATACAACAACTACAAAATGAAAGTCTGGTGACCATTCATTAAAAAATGTTTCTTTAAATGACTTTTAGCAGCATTTAAAGCAGCTGTGGTAAATAATTCCAGTGTAATCATCACTGTGACTTCAGAAAATACGTCATGGATTCAGTGGCTTCACAACAGTTTTCACTCAAACTTGCTCTCTTTACAAATAAAATTCCATTTAAATATATTCTGGCTTTAAAAATGCACTGCAGAATCTTAAAGACTCTTTCTTATTGGTAATACTAATTTAAATGGGATTCACAAAATATGAGAAACAATTGAAGAATGTTATTTATAAATATCTACATCAGATTACCAAAAATATTGACAATGATGCACAAGCATAAAATCACCAAGATTTTTCAGATCCCTATATCAACTTAATTCATTGAATCAGTTCAATGACAAACAAATTTGACCTTCTCTAGAAGGACAATCCCCCTGCCCCCAAGACAGATAATACATCAGGTATAAAACTGACACAAAGAACACCGAGGTCCAAAGGAGAAAAATATCAAGATTTTAGGTATAAAACAGAGGCAGAAGCCATGTAAGGTAGGCAAGGTCAGAAAGCTGGATGAGTTTTGCAGAAAGAGAAGATGTATTCTTCCTGAAAGAATCTCCATGATTCAAAAGACATTCAAATTCCATCCAAAACCGAAACATTCTTGATTGTCAGTCTCTTTATGTTTAGTGAAGATGCATAATTTGTTCCTGTTGAAATCAAGTTTACTGTAATGATTTTCCTTACAGAAATACCTGTACAAAATGATTTAATGAATTTCTCTCTCCTTTCCTTGTGATAGCATTAATGATGGTAAATTACATATGTACAGATGAGCATGAGAAAAAAACACTCAAAAATCATCAGTAGAGCTATTTAGCTAATTATAAAATGAATATATAGATGAGTTGCTTAATTTAGCTCAACTCCAATTCTTCTAAGCAGGGAAGAAATAAAAAAATTAATTAAAGCTAAAAATTAGCTGTGGGTCTCCTACAGAGGACTACAGAACAGATCCATGTTGTGCTAGATGGCCCAAAAGCACAAACTACGCAGGTACCTTGTGGAGATAAAGGTGAGGAAAACCTGTATTGTTGTATTTATAAATACTGGTATATAGTTACTAATTAAAAGAATGAAACAGAAGACCTTAGGTGGGAGTGTGTGGAGGTTTTATGTGTGCTTTAACTGTATTTGTCATGTACATTGGACAAAAAATTAAAGCAGATCCTACAGCCAGGACTTTTTGCTGCCAGTGAGGCTTGAAAGGGGAAAAGTATCCAAAGATTGCTTCAGGGCATGGATGAGAAAACTTCTGATCAAAGACTCTGACAGAAGCACAGAAGCTTGGATTGCTTCCTTGGGTTTTTAAATCCTCTCATGGATATGTTTCCAATCAGGCTACTGGAAATTACTGTATTTTTAATTTAATTTTTACTTCAAGAAATGTGGTACAGGCAGGACAGGCGGCTTGGCGTGTATAACAACTGGCACAGACAAAAGCCAGCCAGATGGCATTAGGCTAAAAGAGTTCTCTTGCCCAAAATATAGCACCCACGTCCTTGGCAGATTCTAAAACCAGCACAGAATCTGTCTCTGTCTCCTTTTACCATTATCACACAGCTGACTTTTATATATAACTGCAGGTCTGATCCCTGCCCTTACAGCTTTGCAATAACTTCACAAATTTCTCATATGAGGCAAACACTTAACAGGATTCAACAAGGAAAAAATTTTAATTAGTCCTTTTTTTCTTTCAGGTAATTCAATTTTTTAACATTGATGGAATAACATTCATCAATTCCTGTAGCTCTTTGGGGATTACTAATTTAAAAAGTAATAGAATTTAATACTTGAATAAGCAATGTAATATGAAGATCTATTTTTTAGCACATGAGAAGATTAAATATATTACAAAAAGTGAAACGCCTCAAATTTTAGATGTTGCACATTGAATTGCACATATGCAGTTTTTTGATTAAATTAACTATGTGAGCTACTTGAAGCAAGAAGAAATATTTCCAAGCTAAATCTAATGTCATAATTGAGACTCTTCATGTACATTGAATAAGATCTGCCCAAACAATACAATACATCTACGTTTGGTAATTGTTCTGTTCACAATTTATTATAAACTATACTAAAGTCTGATGCTCATTACCAGCAGACTCAAACTTTGCTAATTATGCAAAATAATGCAATAAAAATGCTGGGTGTCTGCTTAATGTGAAAACCTGTAAAAAAGAAATATAATTATCTAGAAAAAGAATCTGTGACAACACTGCTTTTATCCCTCAAATCTCCTGGCTGGTTCTAGATTTACCATTCCTTCCATTGCTGCACTATGTGAGCCAAATTCTCTTCTCATACACAAATGCACAATTGGTATCCAAGTCCACAGGTTCAGAGAACTTCATGAAGAGCAGATGGTCTTATATCAGTCTCTACTGCTTGCACAGAAACCTCCTCCATCTCCAGTCAGCGTAAGATTCAACAGCCACAGGAGTTCTGCACAGTGCTCATGATAGGGAAGTAAAGTGTTCCCCTGAAAACTGGACAAGGAAATGCCTAAAATTGCAAGTATTTGACTGACTGAAAAAGTAAAAGGAATTGAGTCAGCACTCTGGGGAAAGGAAGGAAAAGGGAGGGGTGGAACAAGCAGTATATTCTTAAAAAAAAAAGAATGCTCAAAGCAGATACCATGAAAAAGATAAGTGCTACTACTATGCCATAAATAATATAAGATTCACATAATGCACCATTAAAGTTTATGGATCAAATCCTCTTTCCTGGCCATGATGTACTTAGGCATAACAAAGACTCTCACTGAGCTGGTTACAGCTTTCTGATTCACTACCCAGCCCAGTTCATCTCTGGCACTGAGATGGGACTGGAGATGATTCATTAACGGAGGGAGCCAAACTGCAATTTCTCTACCCTACAATCCCTTAAGACACTGTTTAAAGGGGCTGTAAAACTGGCTAATATATTACTTCTTAGTTCATTCAGAACTTTCCAGTCTAGAAGAGAAATTTCCTGGACCTTGGATGCTTTGCTCTTGTTTTACCTTGCCTGAGCTCTGACAGAGGGCCTAAGGCTTTCCCCTTCTAAGCCTCCTCATGTTTCTCCAGCTGTGTGACTGCTTCAATTTGTCCCAAATGGAGTTTATTTAGATGTGTCATGTGCATGAACATGCACATTCATGCTTACTGATCACTAACTCCAAAGCCAATTCAAATTTCTTGTGTTCAGGGGAACTGTAAGCCTGGGTGCAATGTGCCCTCCAAGCATGCATAATCTGAAACAGATGGCTCAACATTTGAGCTGCCAAACACTCAAGGCCAATTCAAATGCCATCCAAAAGTAAAAGTTATGTGGGATAAAAGTTCTCCTTGTCCCACTTTAGATAAACAAGGCCTATCTGCTTGGAAGATGATTCTTTCTCATTTTCTGCTTATCTACTTATTCTTTTCAAATATGGCATGCTCTAGAAAAAAAATTAGGTTTTATCAGCTGCCAGCATTTTCCAATCTCTTGTTTGGGTTTTTATTAAATAAAGCTTCATACTCTGAAGAGATTGCAGGGTTATTTGAGCTTAAGTTAAAAAACAAGGAAAGGAAACAAGGAAATCCAGCAAGGAAAGAGCAAAATACAGGAACTTTCTGGTCTTCAAGGTTGCAAAGAAAAGGCTGAAAATATGAACATTTCAGAAACCAAAATTCCTTTTTAACTCATGCTTTGGTTGGCAGGGCTTAAGCACAAATAATTTAAATTGCATGGAATATGAAGTGTATTTATTTCCCATTTATACACTGATACATGGTACTAGAGAGCTCTCCCCAGCTTGTGATAATTCCTAGCTGTTCCACAGGAGTCTCTGCCCATAGCTTGCCTAAGTGGAGGCATTGTTCCTGCAGGCATTATTATGCCTTAGGCAATGCCTCCACTGTAAAGTAAACCTGATTTGAAGCTATTGTATGTCTTGATTTTTCCATAAAGGCTGTTTTTTGACACCTGGATTTTTTCCTGAAGGTGCGCATACACACGCGCGCACACACACACACACATATCTATGTACATATTAAGTCTATTAATCTGTCCATCTCACCAGACTCTGTAGTTAGGTGTCTGAATTTCTTAACATCAGGAATCCTGACACAGGACTGTTAAATACATTCAAAAACCCCAGACAATGGCAGATTGCATACTGCAGTTTCAGTGTGCACGAAAAAAATGAACATTTCCAAAAAGTAATTACATAGTCTGAGCACTCACAGTACAGAATATGCCCATGTTGCTGCTGGGAACAGAAATGACAGCCATCACTTCAGTCAGCCAAGCACCACTGAGATCAGTCACACTGCAGAATATTACCTATGCTTCACACTGCACCAGCTGGCACCGCACTGATTATCCCCTGAAATGTTTAAAGTATTACACTACTACAGTTAAGGATTTGTGGGTGTAGAAGACGCAAGATGAAACACACAAAGAAATTGTAAGTTAACTCCACAGTCAGGACAAAGGGTGTTAAGATTAGTCCACTACCTACAAGAAAAAGAAAATTACCATCTCTGTGTTTTAGAAATGCTGTGCAATGAGTAAATGTAATGCAGGGACTGTAGCAATTAAATGTAAGATATGACTGCTGATGTTTAGCAGATTAAATTCTCATTCAAAAGCATGAAGCCAAATAGATGTAATATTTTACAGACAGATGGGTTAATGTTATCAGTATGTAAATGACAGCTGGATCAGGGAAAACTCTGTGTAGGATTTTGTTTTGTCTAAAATTGACAGATATGTAAGCCAAAATCTGAAAGACATATAAGACAAGAGCTCATTTGCTACCAGTTTTGCTGTACTGAGAAAAGCTGTATCTGTCCTCTATTTGTCAGACTAGAAACATAAACCAGAGTGTAATGCTAATGATACACTCAGATCCTCCTCTTTTGCTTATGCATTATGAATAGGAGAGCTTAACTGGGTACTTACATGCTTTAATCTCTAAGTCAGTGTGATAAATATTGCTCTTGATTATGTACATGTAACTACATCAACACCAAAGGAACACAAAAGTGTGAACAACATTTGGGCCGTTTGGCTTGGAGTGGAAACACTCAACTAAACTCGTGCTTTTATTTGCTGGTACCTTATTTCCAAAGGCTCAAGGCTGCTAATCTCCAAACTATATTGCACATTTGGCCAGTAAATTAGAACAAACTATTGTGTATACCTCAAGTAAACACACCACTGGAAGAAACGACAATGTTCTAAACATTACTAACTTCAGCTTATGCTATACAAATCAAAGTCTCACTGTACACTATAGACTTTTGTATTGTTAGACTCCTTGTAAGTACATTCCTTACAAGCTTATTTTCAAAAACTAATTCTCTTGGGCAATGGAAAGCAAATAATGTAACTCTCCATTTTGTCAATTGTCCAGAGAATTTGGTTAACTCCAGTAGCATTTAGAGATTTTAATATTAATGTTATTGTAGGATTTTCTTAGAAGTTAAATTGCAGTTATTGCTGCAATAGTTTATTGGGGCACTGAGAAGTTTACTGACTGAACTTTTGAAACTTGGAAGCAAACAGATGCAACAAGGCCTGGATTTTCTTGGCTTATGAAGTGAGTAACAGAGCTGCCCTGTGTGTGCTGCTGCCCACGAGCTGAGTAGCATTTCCTTTGTTTCAGTCCATGACATCTGGGTGTACTTCAACAGTGCTGAGCAACTTCAGCTTCAGCAAAAATCAGCAAAACTGTTCATGTTGGAGAAGGGGCAAAGTAAGGTCTGGCTACTAAAATGTAAAAATTAGGCTATGATATTATTAAAGATCCCACAGAAATCCAACTTTTTTTACCGAAAAAAAACCTTGACAACCCAAAACTCCCCTTGAAATAATAATTAAAGAGCCCCTTAGTGAAAATAAGTCTCTAAATTAAAATAAGAACATAATATAAAAATAGCAGTAATGGCTCTGAAGAAAGGTCTAAACAGCCCAAAGTCCTGTCTCCAGCAGTGGCAATAGCTAAAAGCTATGGAAAATGGTAGGAGTGGAAAATGTAGTGAGACTTCACAAACTTTCAACAATTTACAGCTCAGAAGTCACCTGAGATGGAGTTAATTCTTGTGAGTGGTTCTTTTACTTTAGATTTAGTGTTTAGCAGCTTAACATGTTCAATAATATGTCTGAGTTTTTTGTCTTCATCCTACCAGGACTGAAACCTCACCAGGGTGTGCAAGGGCTTTCCCTGATCCTTGCACCTGGGTTTTCTTCCTGCCCAAACCAAGGTGATGGAGCTGCAGGAGGTGCTGCTCTGAACTGAAGTCTCACTTCATCTGGAGATCTGATGTAGCTGCATTCTGCACAAGTCTGTGAGTTCACACATAAATGAAATATTCTCCTGACAGCTCCTGAGAGCTGACACAGTAGCAAAGCACCCATCTGCTTTCTAAATCCTGGTCCAAGTCCACACCATGATTTTTGGGGAGCAATCTGAGTATATTCTGCCTATTCTGGTGGCTACTTATTTTTCTTCGACAAAATTAGTTTTCCCCTTCTTTTGTTATTTCTCATAGAAGAGTGAAAGAGAGAGAGAATTGAGTAGGATGAAAAAAATAATTTCTGCTTTTTTGCTTTCATCATAACAAGAAGAAAGCAAATCCTTTAAGCAGGCATGAAAAAAGGATTTTTTCATTCTCAGAAAAGAAGAAAAAAGTATTCTCCAGTTTTCAGTAGGATAAACTTTGCTAGTTTTGTCTCTCATTCTTACACAAGAAACAGTAACCCTAAAGAAAAATCTTTTTGGCATCCCAAAACCAGGGCAGCATTAAATGAGGGCTTATACTGTTCATGGACTCCTCCTACATACAAATCCCCAGGAGTGATGCTAGACTGCAAGAAAAATTATTTTACCTTAAATTCCAGAAGAAAATGTAGAGGAGACAGAAACTGATTCTACATTGACACAATGGAAACCAAGTTTTAACAGATTCCCCTTTAGTTATGGAAATCAAATGAGCAAAAAAGGCACACATTGTACTTCTATATTATGATGGATTATGATGGATTGACTTTGCTTCTATCCTTCCTTTCATCACCTATTTAATACCCTAAAAATTACCACAGTCATATGTCTGTTATTTACCTGGAAAACAAAACCAAAAAACAACAACAAAAAAAAAAACCCAACCAAAAAAAACAGGGGAAAAATTATAGGGAAAAATATATTTTTCCTCCAGATTTTACCAAGTGTGGATACTGCTAATAACAGCATACAAATATGCATATATTTTGGAACCTACTTGTATGTATAAACACCAGTTTTAGATACTACCTTTGATACTAATAGATATAATGTATCTATTGATAACAAATAAACAAAGTGTATAAAGAAAAATAAGCAGTCTTTAACTGAAAATAAACACAGCATATAATCCTTGTGATTAATGACAATACTCTAAAATATTAAGTTCTTACCTTTTCCCTTATGAAATTTGCTACACATCAAACTCTATTGTAAATCTAAATTTTGTGAGAAGATGATGATGGATACATTGCATTCTTGCTAAACTGACTACAAAGAACAAATAACAAATAACCATACTTGAAATATATTAATAGGGCAAACACCATGAAAAAAAGGTGATGGTGAGAAAGCTTTGGGAGAAGAGATTATGCTTATTTGCCTTTTTGTAGCAGTGGGCTGCATACCACAGCTGTAATGAAGGAAACATTCCAGTTGAGCAGCATTCCTCTGTATCTTTTTCAAAGCCTCTGTGAAGGCTAAAGTAGGAATCACTTGTTTGTGGTTGAGAAAATAGCAGGGACTTCTGCATTAAATTTTAAATACATTCTGCCCAGAGGATGATAAGATGTTTAAATCAAATGATGAGACATTACCCATCTAAGCAATGCATTAGGACTATGAAATGGCATTCAGTATGCTGTGAATTCTAAACTCCTGTACTCAGCAAAGAATCGTGGACTCACACAATAACAGGTTGGAATTACCATATTATCCTCAAGGATAATATGGTCCATTCTTTCTTGGCAAAAGTACAGACTAGACAATATGGCCCAACTCCCTGTCCACTCTGAATTTTAGAAGTGTCCATAGCCTGTTGATCTCAAGAGTAAATTATGATATTGTAAGTTTTACAATAAAATAATACAAAGATTACAATTAATTGTTCACCAAAATTAATTCCAGAATTTTTCTATTTGCCAGATTGATTTTCAGATTACCAGAGCTCAGCCAATGTAAAGATGAAAAATAGCCTGTTACTTATAGTAAAAAAAACTTATTTTTACTTTTTGTTACTTATAGTTAAAAATAACTATTTTTTTGCTATAAAGGCTAGGTAATTTTAAAAACTATTTTGCATCAGATTTATACTATGTTTAAGTTATAGAATTTGTTAGAAGGTGCTTTCCCCATTAATTTTATACTGCTATTAACAGCTTCCTCTCAGAACTCTGAAGATCTCAAGTGCAATTGGGATATGTGGAAGGAATTATTTGTCCTCTGAGTAAAGTGAGCACAGAAGATAATAATTTCTTAACTAGCCAAACCCAGAAATGTACTTCTTGAAGAGATGTTGAGTCCTAAAGTGTCAGTCTACACCCCTGCAACTCCCAGATAACGTTATGTCAAACTGTCCCGCAAAACCTGAATTTACTCTTGAAAGACCACACAAAAATTTTATTTTTTGTTAATGTTTCAAAGCTGTTCCAATTTATAATGTCCTTAAAATGTGTTTCTCTGTTGACATTGTAACAGGATTTGGCCATTAGGTGAGTCACTAGAGTTGCTTAACTGAGCACCTCCACGCCCTGCTTTTAACACACTGCAACAACATCTGACAAACTCCTCCCAGTCCTGCCGAGTGCCGGTGCCAGAGAGGTGAGTCAGCTGCGTCTTTGCTGCATCATCCCTCTGACAGACAGCGCTACCAGAGGATTAAATAACTACACACTGAATAAATATGAGTTTCAGCATCATCTCTGTCTTAAATGCAAGACACAGTTTTCAGCCCTGTCTTAAACGGTATCACAGTTTGGCTGAACGTATTCCATGGGTTTTGGGGAGCTGGCTCCAATATTCCAGTGCTCTCCAGTGCAGCTCTAAACACACTATGGAAGGATGAGGAGCTGCAGGAAGGCAGATATAATGTGTTCAAAAAGAAAAGCCCCTTCTCTTGTGAACTTACACCAAACACAGTCATGAGCAATAAACAGAAGCAGAGCAAGGATTCTGAGACTCAATGACTTGATTCCCATACAACCTGTTGTAATTTGATTTTTTTCCAGAATATGCTAATATGGAGTAATTTAGAAGGCTCAGAAAGGTCTGCTTAGCCTTCAACGAGGTTCTTTATCCCTGACATAGAAGAATTTACGACAATTCATTAAAATCAGAGAAAAACTAGATTAAAATGGACAGAATTGGGGGAAATGTATTGCTAATGGCTTTTATTTCATAGAATCATAAAGGAATTGGCAAGAAAAGCCCAAGAAAATTATTTTTTTGCCTCATAAACCAGCTACTGTCCTCCTCCCACTGTCTTGTTGACTTTTTTTTGTAAACATTTGTATTAAAACCAGTGACAGTATAATAAATCTATTCAGAAAATCTACTTACAATGGCACTTACTGTCATACTTGATTTAATTATCCTCTTTGAAGAATGACTGCCTGTAGGGTGAAGGTGATTCTCTCCCATCTATCTTCCTCTCTGTAATCCCCTAAACCAAACAAAATTCTGAGGGAATAAAATAAAAATGTTTAGGCTCGGACAGTGCTCCTGTTCTCAGTGTAGTTGGGATGTGCATAGAGGGTCTAGAAAATACCTGTAAAGGACAGCAGCTGGAGACTGAGGATGACACAGAATGCTCCATCTTCTACTTGATTGTAGTTTATTACTGCATTTGTTACCCATAAAAAATAAAATGGAGGGAATGTTTCCCTGAAGGTACAAATAAAAGACATTAATTGCTACCAACAAGAGAAAAAAGAATCATGCACTATCAGGCTAAAACATAAATTTTTAATTATGATGATTACGT
Organism: Cyanistes caeruleus; assembly: GCF_971803275.1. NCBI lineage: Eukaryota > Metazoa > Chordata > Aves > Passeriformes > Paridae > Cyanistes > Cyanistes caeruleus. The sequence goes on from NC_141709.1 coordinate 28,862,905, forward strand.
TATCAATAGTTGACACAGTGAACTTACAGGACAAGCAATACAAAATTAAACTACTGGCACATTCCTGAAGCTGGAAAAGAAACTGAAACAAAATGTTATTTGTTCTCTTCTCAAATGCCTTCCTTATGTTCCTCAGAACCCCAAGCAATTGCAGCTGTTGGGAGAACCAAAAGCCACTTTCACTGCTGCCACTCACACTCCCAGACACCCTGAAGGAAACCCACAAGCCACAACTTCATCACTGAGGTTCTTCTGAGTTCAGCCATAACTTCAGCAAAATTTACAGCAGAAAAGCATTTTCCTCTTAAAGAACCAGACTTCTGGTGTTCTCTTGCTTCCATTGTCTACCCTGACCCTTCACTGGTATTTGCTCTGATCAGCAGTTGTCTTCCTTTTGGCTAGAAACCATGCAGATTTAAACTGTAGTGGGCAAAAATGTAATTTACTGGACAGGCTTGGAGAAAGAAAAATAACATAGAAGAAATTTTTAAAAGTAGGGTACAAATTGGGATGTCCTGGAAAACACAGAAAGGACTGGACATATATGAGGTTTCCCACTACATTCCTGCTGGGACAGTCTGAGTACCCTGGAGGCCACTTCATGTCAAGAAATGTGTATGTGGCTGGGACACTATGGCAGGATAATAGAACTGAGACCTCTGTGAGGCAAGAGAATGGTGCTGGACAAGTTTTTCAGCTGATGGAGCAGTGTATGAAACAAAAGCAGCACAAGGTAACAGCTGCTGCCTTCAGCCCAGTTCTGTTATCTCTGTAGTACATTATTCCTTCAGACGACAGTAAGTACTAAATGTTACAGAGGGTGACACTCCAGTCTGAGTTAAGTTGTGTAAAATATGGAGAACATCACAATAAAACTGTCTAGAATTACAGAAAATAACAACTCTTTGTAACTGATCCAGATGGAACTCAGACAGAACATGTTAAAGCAAACTAAATTCTTCCATTAAGAAATTGCTCACTAACTTCTATTTTAAGCCATTTTTAATTCAAAATCGTTGAAAATAATGATTTAAAATACAAAGGATATAAAAAGATATTATGGCCCACTTGTGGCTGATTTCAGTCTATTGATTGGTTTAAATGAACTAAAATGTTTGCATTGATCTTTCAAAAGAATTTGAATAAGCACCAAGAATCTTTACCAGAAGGATCTAAGTAGTTCATCCTACATTCTTCAGTAGTGCCTTCAGGATCCATGTTCAATATAAGGGAGTTACCTGACACAGAAGACAGAGCATCCTGGCATGAAAGTGCATAAACCTGTATGATACACCCTGGATGCTCAAAGATTGTCATTTCAAATGGATTTATTTCAATTTTTGTGGGGCTTTCTGAAAAACAATGATTCTCTGATCTCTGTCAAATTACTTTTAAGAGACTATCCACACTACTTTTCTAAAAGAAACCTTGAGCTGAATTCCCCCTTTTATATCTGTTAACACAATTTTTCCTACTCTAAACTTTTAGCTAAAATGAGATATCTAAAATACATGCTTTTTCTGGTGGATACGAATCTTTGACACATTTCCCCCCCCCAAGAAAGAGTCAAACAAAGAACTACTAAGATATTTGGTATAAACTGAAGTTCAGGAAATTCAGCCTCTGGCAAACCAAGATAAATAAAAAGCTCTTCTGTGGAGAATTTCCCGTTGCGAATGCTCTGCCTACACACAGGTTTTTCAGGGTTAAGCCAAGAGGGCTTTTTTTCCATGAGTTCTTTGCATTGTTTCAACTTCTGTGGCGTAAAAGAGCCAAAGGAGTGATCTGAGATAATAAAGCTCCAGTCCAGCTACAGCTTTAACTGGCAGCACTAGTAATGTTCTGGCACCATCTGATGTTTTTTGTTTTGCTTGCTTGGGTATAATCTCTAGGCAGCCCTGCTTTGTTTAGTCAGTGAAACTAAAGAACAAAAACAGACTACTAAGGTCATATGCAGCTTGAAAAAGAATGTTATCGAAATTAACAAACTGAATTTCAAAACCAGATTGTGCATTTGGTACCTTAAACTGGTAACCCCATGCATAAACACACCACCAAGTGACTCCAAGGAGAATTTGGAGCATTCCCATTGGTGACAAACTAGTGTAAAATGTGAAATGGGGAGATAATTAGAAATCTGGAATATTTATTATTTCCTAAAACCAAACACACTGCCTTTGAGTGATTCTTTTTCACTAAAGGGGTGATTTTCTATTAAATTTTGTTTAACTTAGTTTAAAGTTGCAGTGTGGTGAGACACTAAACCTACTTCAGCCCGACTATAAAAGCATTTAAATAGTAAAAGAATAAAAAAGGGCTATAAGGGCAAAAAGAAAAAAGTTACTAATGAATACACTTAAGACTGCATGATAAACACTAACCTCATGGTAAAAGCACTACTTCTGCTGCTTTATTGTTGATCCCTAGGAACATGAGTATCCCTATGGGTCCTTTGAAGATTTTATGTTAAAGCACAGTTCAAGTTCTGTACTTATGTCAGAGGAGATCAGCGCCAAAACCATGCCTTGTGCTGAACAACAGATTTGCCATTGTCCGTAGCTCCTGGGAATTCATTCCACATTGTTGGATCAGTCCACAGGAAAGCTGTGTCACATTGAAGCCTTAACTTTTAAAGGTCATCTCGAGTCGTGAATGGGCTTTAGACATTGTGGACGTGGAGCACTTTGAAGGGAAGCCCCCTCGGACTCCATTGTTAAGCCCACTTTGGTTTAGCACTTAAAGCTCTTTGGACATGCAAAAAGCAGAGGGGCAGAGGGACAAGTACAACAGCAAGAGATGCTCAAAGCTTCCAAGCAGTGTCAAGTGTTTTAGAGAGGAACTAAAAGGTTCCAAAGTGCTTTAGGGGACAGGATGACGCCCTCACATTCCGCAGCGCCAGCGCGCCGTGCCCTCACCACATTGCCTCACAGACTTCCCTCACGCCTCGCCCTCTGCCTTCGCCGGGGCCGTGAGGAGAAGCCGCGAGGATGGAATCCCTCAGGCCCTTAATCTCCGTATCCCAAACTCCATCTCTCCGGACACCGGGGCCGCCCCCGCCGGGATCCGCTCCGCTCCCCTCACGCTCCCGCGCGCCTCACCGCCCCACCCCCCTGCGCGCGCAAACACCGCCCCGGGGCAGAGTAGCCCCGTGGCCCCGCCCCCTCGCTGCGTGCCCCGCCCCTCCCCGCCCGGCGGCCGCCGAGTCTCTCCCCCGCTCCCCTCACCGAGCGCGCGGCGTGCGCGGCGGAGCCGGTCCGGTGCTAAGATGGCGTCTATCATGGAGGGCCCGCTGAGCAAATGGACCAATGTGATGAAGGGCTGGCAGTACCGCTGGTTCGTGCTAGACTACAACGCCGGGCTGCTCTCCTACTACACGGTGAGGGGCGGCGGGCGGGCCGGGCTGGCGAGGAGGCGCCGGGGACCGGCTGAAGCGCAGGGTGGGGGCGGGGAGGGGACTCGGGGCGTGCGGGCGCCCGGGCGGCCAATGGGGAAGGAGGAGGCGGCGGGAGCGGCCAATGGGGGAGGAGGAGGCGGCGGGAGCAGCCAATGGGGCGGCGCTGCGGGGAGATCGAGCGGCGGGGGCGAGCGGCGCTGTTGTTGTTGGCGGCGGGCGGCGCCGCCGGCGGGAGCGGCCGCGAGACCCGCCCGGGCTCTCCCGGCAGCTCCGGGGCCGCGCACCCTCCCGGGCGGGCCGCGATCCCCCTGCCCCGGAGCCATGCTCGGTACTGGCCGCGCGCTGCCGGGTCCCGCTGCCCCGGCGCTCCCCGCCCTGTCCAGCAGGAACTCCCTCTGGCCACGATCTGGGGGCTCAGCCCGGCCGGCGGGCCCGGGGTGGTGCCGCTTTCCCGGGTCCGTGTGCGCCCAGCCGCGCCCGGCGCTTCGTTCCCGCGGCTCGGGGTGCGTTCCCGCCGCGCTTGGTGGGCTCGCTGCCGCCCGGCAGGTGCTTCGCAGAGCCAGATCGACTTTCCCGTTTCCGTTCAGGACTTCCCACTTCCCAGCACGAACTTTTTAACTGCCGTGTGTTAAGAAACAGCGATGTTTTCCTTAACTTTTTTTTTTTTTTTTTTTTTTTTATTTTTTTTTATGATCCCTAACATATCCTGCCTTGCTGGCTTGTTCACTTTCCTTATTCATATTTTTACATAACTTACAAGTATTTTAATGGAACGAATTAATTTTTTTAAAGGATGTACCCTGAAATCTGGAGGCTCACTGGGTGAACTGCATCTGTGCACCAAGTTTTCTTCTCGTGGAGCAGTTAGTGTATCAGGCTGAATAAAACATACAAATTAAACCTGTAGTAAGTTGTATTAGATTTACAGCAAATAATTTGTCATATCACATTGTCTATGAAGCCTTGTTCATACAGAAGCATTGTATATAAAACTTTTTTCCCTAAATCTGGATTTCCACCATACTGGGAGAGAGCTTCTCTCCCCAGATGCAGGGCGTAAAGCTCTTGCCACAGAAATGTCACAAGCTCTCAGTTTTGTTCATGTGGGCTCAAAATCACTCTGGGATTCACATCACACCTGGGATATAGATGGAGAAATGGAAGTGCTTTTATAGTTGCTATTTAATGGCTCTTCAAATGTCAGCTGCTTGTCAGAGATGAATTAGTCAGTGTGGTCTAAGTAGCCATCCAAGGTGCAAAGTCATTTAATGCTCAGCTACAGAAATAGAAACATTTACTGATGACTAGTGTGTATAATTATAATTCTGGCTATTGCACTGACTTTCATCCTATGGTCTTCAGCTGTCTACTTATATTATTTAATTATTTCCTATTACTGGGTACCTCTAGTCATACATTACACTTTTATTTTGTATTATTTATTATGTGATGCCTTGAGAAGGCTGACCTAGGACAGAGTCTAGACAGAATTAAGAATAAAGTAGGTATTTATTGGGTTAGGGTTCTCTGTTAGTATAACAACGTTTAGTTCGAAAATTTAAAAACCCTTTTATTAACTACCTATCCTAAAAAGCTCAAGTTAGGTTCAAGGAATAAAATCACGTTCTCTGCTTTATGAACCTTTACCACTAAGAAGTGGCTGCAGTTAACATTTCCTTCAGAGTGCTTTTCCAACCATGAGCTGTGTTTCTCCACATACGTCTCTGAAGTGCCTGCTAGGCCATCTGAATTCATTCTCTTACCTAAGGCTGTGTCATGCTGAAAAGATCTGGTCCTCTGGCACGCCCTCCTCTCCATGTGTGCTGGCATGGTTGCTCTCAGGGTGGCAGGGTCTGCAGGAGCAGCACTTGAAGGATAACTTGGATCTATTCCAGCTGATCACACTCTTCTCAAGAACCAATCCTACCAGTGAGAAGGTGGTAGGACGCTGTTTGCTTCAGCTTTAGAGTAGTAACTCCGACTGGTAATTTATGAGGCTCATAAACAGCATTAATTTGAAATATTGTCAGGTTTGGGGGTTTTATTTATATGGGGCAATGGCCTATTGTGCTCTGCACAGGCAGGTTTGTGTTTGGAAGGAACTGTGTGATCAGTACACAGAGCCGTGTGCCGTGCTCCCTCTGAACCAGTTTCATTCTGAAGCACTGGAGTTGCCTCACTCTGCCTGGGTGTGTGACTGGGTTGGTGTTTGAGACTGAATCTGGCCTCTCCCAGGAGTGTAATGCATGGCTGGGGTGGTTTCAGCCTGGCTGTCTGGACACGGTCTGGAAGCAGTTTTGTTGATACAAGGGATTACGGGTACCTGATCAGCCTGTACCTGCTCAGTGTCTCACTAGGCTCCTCAGCCCATTGCAATCCATTAAGTTCTGCAGACAGGAGACACATTCTCCAAGAGATCCCACAGCCTGTTAACCTTTGGCTGGAGAGCTGTGGAAAACTGCAGGCAAATAACTCCTGATGCAGCTGAACTTTCCATTAGAGCCTGAGCCACAAACTTGTTTCTTCATAGGCATGTCCTTGTACCCTTGCACTTAGCCCTCCTTGGTAGTTACTTAAAATAGACTGCAGAAAAGCACCCTTAATGTGAAATAAACATTCAAACAGAATTAGTGTGCAATAGTACTGCACTCTGGGGGGAAAAAATAGGTTATGCTTTGTCTTTTGGTGGAATGAATAGCTGTTATCCTAAGTATGTTTTGGGTACATACATCAGAAGCAAATTAATTCAATGAAATTCCATTTCTGGAATGATTAGAACTTTAAAGGAGCAAGTCAAAAGATTTTACATCAACTCAGAGTCAGGAGAAAAAGGAAAAAATGTAATGGTCACATTTATTTCTGTTTTCATTTGTGTGTTTCATCCTCTGTACTTGTATTGCATTGAACAATAGTAGTACTACTTGCATATGTGAATGTGAATCTTCTCACATGCATATACAAGGTGTTTTACAAAGACCTTTAACCCAATTTGCCAAATTGTTGGCTTTTTTCCCCCACTTCTGTAGTCCAGGAGTTTTTTTCCTTGTTCAGAATTTAAATATTCATCTTCAAATTGAATTACAATTACCTTTGTGTGAAGTTACTTATGAATCCTGTAATTTAGAGAATATGATCTGGACTTGTCATCCAAATATTCTTTTCACATGGTTTTGCTTAAACAAGTGATTGTCTGATATCAGTAAATGGCCACTTTTTTTCCTCTTTTTTTTTCTTTTTTTTTTAAGCAAAATATGAATTAAATGACAGTGTGCCATTTATGCCATTTTGGATCAGTTTGACCAACGGCTTGATGAATTATTTCTTTTTTTCCTCTCAGTATTTGTGGATTTGTGATTCTATCCATGTTTCAATGTTTTCTCTTAAAGGAATAACTTATATATATAAGTTACTGAAGCATTGTGGGTTTTCACTGTGTTGTTGGCTTATTTAGCAGATATGTTGGCAAATATTTATCAGACAAGTCTTGAAGCGGCTCATTCCTGCCTTCTGCTGGTGCAGGAGCTGTAAAGTTGTTCCATGAGCTGGATTCCAGATGAAAAATACCTTTGTGCTGGTTTATTTTTTCAGCTGAATTTGTTCTGTTGCTTGTTTTGTGCATGGCAGTGTAGAAACGTGTGTTGACATTATACTGGGAAGAGAACATGAAGACAAAGAAATGGTCAAGGAGGAAAGGGAAGTTGAATGCAATTTGCTTTCTGTTTGTGTTTTCTGGCAGAAGTGCTGTCTTAAATACACATCAGCTATAGCTTTGATAACCCTTGGGAATCCTGTAGAAATAATCCAGAGAACAACTCAAGTTTGAAAATCTGATTTAAATTCTAGCTTTAAGTGTACTCTTTAAATAAATATTTAAATTGTATAATAAATTGAAAGGAGAACAGGCGTAGCTGTGCAAACAGTGCTAAAAACAGCATCAGGGGAAGGTCAGTTCCTTAAAGTATTTTAAAACTTCGTGGATATTTGACATTTGGTGATATTGAAAGGAGAACTATTCAAAATGTTGCAGGCTTAAATAACTGCCTTGCACAGTGAATAAAGGCTGCAAAAAAAAAATAAAAATTGTGTATGACAGCTCTGTATTGTGTGTTCCTGAAACCAAACTGGGGAGCCTCCCATCATCTTAATGGTTTTTGCACCAGTGAATGCCTAAAAAATGGATTTAAGTGCTATTCTTTTGTTCATCATTCCATCAAACTACTTTTAAAACATTTGCTGGTCGACTGCTTTCAGGAGCAAGAGCTGTGTGAAATCAGTTGTTAGGAAAAGTAATTGTGGCAGTATAACAGTATCTTTCCCCTCCTGTTTTTCAAGACTACAACTAGTTAGCAACTTTAATACTGGTTTTATTGAAGAACTGCTTGTGGGTTGTACAACCCAGCTAATGAGGAGAGGGGGATTCAAATTTTGGAGCAGTTTTATGAATCTTTGGTGGTGAACTGAAGGCAAACGTTGTTGACTTGATTTCAAACAATGCCTCCAAAGCTGCAGTCATGGCTCAGTGGCCCCAAGGTAGAGACTTTCAGTTGAATACTTCTTTCAAATACAGTTTCTCAGTCAGCAGCTGCATGAAAAAATCCCAAGAAAACAGGAAAAAAACACATCTGCTTTTGCACAAATGTTCCCTCTGAGGTCTTTGTTTTCCATTCTCAGATGAAATTATACTTTTTTCTTATAATAACTTGGTCTGTCACATGTCCTGAAAACAACTCAGTGAGTCTATGAAAAACAGACAAAACGGTAAGTGAACTTGTAATAATAAAAATAATTCTGAATTTATGGTCACGGGATAAAAAGTATTGTTGGTTATTATACAGTACTAAATTGAATTTTGTACATAGTTTAAACTTTGTATCCCAGGTTGTGATGCACTGAATAAACTGTTAAAGGATTATAATTTAAGTAGTTAATTCCTCTTTAGTAGTTAGGTTGCTGCTACAGGCAGTTTGGTCTGTAGCTGTGCATTTTTGGGGAAGGGGCTCAATGGAGGGTTCCAGGACTGTGCTGTACTTTTTACACCTTGATCCAGTTAAGGCCTCATGTGTATTCATTTCTCACAGGACTCTCTAAAGCAGTGTAATGCTTTTCTGTGGCAGGACCTATAAAATGTTGCCTTACCTATTTCATATAATCCCGGAATCTGCTGGGGTTAGATGAGCCCCAGTAGCAGCTCAGATCTTGCTGCAGTGTTTTATCTCCTGTTTTATGACTGCACCCACAAAAGTCCCAGGTTTAGCTGCACAAACAACAGGGCTGTGTGATGCTGTCCCTGAGCTCAGGGAGTTTCTTGTCTGAGACTTGTGTGTGCCTTGTGAGGGAGCTGGAGAAATGGTGGGCTGGGAACAGCCTGTAAAGTCTTTGAATTGTTGAGGTCTCTTTCTGCTTAAAAAAATGAGCACTGCCTTAGGATTTGATGAGAAAAATGACCATTATGAAAAGTAATCCAAATTTAAGCTTCTCTTGTAGACGTAGATAAATTGCAAAGATCACTGTTTATAGATACAGCTTGTTCCAGGTTCTTCATCCCTAACAGGAAATAAATGTCCTAAGTGTTTTTGCTCATCTGTGTACTAAAGTTAGGGATTTCCATGACAGCACTGAGTCAGAAAATGCACCTCTTCAAGTTCTGTGCCCTTCTGCACAAGCAGAACTTGTGCCTGAGAACTTTTGGAGGCAAAGAGCAGCTGGGTTTTATTTGAAACCTTAAACTTTGCACACAGCGTCTAAAACTCAAATGAAATAATAGTACTGAAGATCAAGGAGGGCTGGGGGTCTTTGGGGCTGGGGTTAAGGATTCTAATTTTGTTTTGTTTTCTTTAAATAGGCCCAATCTTTATTTTCATTTCTCTTAAGAAGTTGTAGATTACCTGAAATGCTTTGTGTTAGACCAGTTCTGTATGTGATCAGCTTCGCTGTGTGGATGTAAAAGAGAAACCAATAAAGGTCACATCTTTTTGGGAGATACCTAAATTCCCCCTGCACTAATACTCTATAGTCTTATTCATTTTTACAGATTTTTATTTGAGTTTCAGTTGAAATTTATCTCATACCGCTGTCTGCTTATAACCTGTTCAAGTCCTTTATTATCACAATCAGTACAGTGTGTATTGAAAGCTTATGGAAAATGTAATTTTGTCTGGTTATAAAACTGAGCACTGAAAAAGATAGCTGCATATTAAAATTTTAAATAAAAAAGGAAAGTAAAATGTGGCTTTTTTAATTAGCCATTTAGAGACATCTTTCTGCTGTATGAGTTTTTGTTCAGTGAAATGGAACTATTCCTCAAAACAGTTATGGGATGGCTTTGTTTTTAATAGAATATATTGGATAACCTAATTTCAACCAAAGAATAATAAGGGGAAGTTGGAAGTATTTGTATTGTATTTTTATAAAATCTTAGTTGGGGAGGGGGCAAAATTTAAAATGTCAGCTGAATTGTGTTTTAAAGTACTGTCCTGCAGCAGCAGAGAAAGGTTTGCTGTTGCCAGTTAGAGAATCCAGCTCTGTGTGTGATGACAGCTGCCTGCTCTGGAGGTCAGGGAATTCAGATACTGGAATGATGGGTGCTTTATTGCACTTAGGTAGGATGAATTCAATTTTGTGCTTTCTTATAATTGGTATTAACCAAGTAAAGCTCTGTGAGAAGATGGTGAAATTGTAGGTATACAGGCCCACACTCTGACCTGTTATTTATCTTGTGATTCTTTTTGCAGACTAAGAGCATTATAATGTTTAAACTAAATTTCCATTCCATTAAAATGTGGTGAACAAGAAAAAGGGAGGCTTTTACTGTATCTTTTGCATCTGACTTGATGATCAGTGGAAATGGGGTTTGTTGTGCTCTCCGTTGCACTGGGACAAGGCCTCAAATTCCCTGCATGTCACTAAGGGGTTTAAACCCAACCAAAGCCAGTGTCTTCTGCTGCCTTTGCTTTTTGTCTGCTCTGGTTCTGTGCCTGTGCCCAGCACAGGGAGCTGGGGGGGCTTTGCTTGGCTCAGGGGGTCCGGCCAGTCAGACCTGGTTGGGTCCCTGCAGCCACTGCACTGTTGCAGCCTCAGTCCAGATATTTTCTTTCCTGCTTAGATTATGCCAATATTTCTTACAGAAACCACCAGAGGGAGTGATAAGCTCTCAGAAGTGTCCTCCCATTTTGGGAGAACTCTAAAGGCAGTGAATATAAAATTAAAATGTGCTCTAGTGAGCTGTGTCCCAAAAATACACCATTTCTCATAGGAAATTGTTGGAGAAACTTTGTAACTAGATCCTCACTTGAGTTTGAGGTTAAAAAAAAAAAATACTAAAACAAAACAATGCTCCAAAAAGTCTTCCCTATGTAGTTGTTGTCCAAAAAGAAATTATGTATCTGTAGAATACATTACAGAGGCACTGCTGGTCTTGACTTCTGTTTCACTTCAACCAGCTGATATATGCTGATGTGAAAACAAGTAGATTAATACTGATGGCTTCTCACACTCAGAAGACAGCTCTGATAAATTGGAGCCTGAATTGAATGAGAGATCAGCTAAAACATTATTTGAAGCTCCAAGTGCTGTACTTTTACATTATTTTTAGCGAGTAAGACTGCTTCATTCTATGGGCTAGGACTGCTTCATTCTTTCCTTGTAGCTGTATCTAAAACATGTTGCAGATGAAGAATCATTCGTTATTCTTAAGACTGATATGTCTTGTCCTGCTTTTTTTTTTCCCTTAATGTCAGCAAGATTTTATTGTCTAATTGCTTCAGTGAAAATAGGTCTGGTGATAGTAACATCAATATATTGTCTTGATGGAATTATTGATACACTGCTGGAAAGAAGTGGGTATTTCAGAAGATGACAGTAAGAGAATCTGATCTTGCGACACCAGTGACAGTCGTTTTCCTGACTTGAAAAAATGTAGTTTGAATGTTTGGATGGCAAGAGAGAAGGGGTTTTATTAGACAGGACTACCTTTCAGATAAGGCTACAATAGCAAGTAATTTATTATTTAAAAACCAGGGAGTGTGTGTGTGGGTAGTCAAAAAACAGCCCTTACCAGGAAACCAGGAATATTCAGGATGACCTAAATATTTTCTTTTTCTTCTTTACCTTTAATAGTTTGTGTATGCTACTTGGGCTTGCCACTATTACCCAATAGCAATGGCTACTGCCAGCTTTGCCTGGGACAGTGGTGGGAATAGCTGAAAGCTCAAGTATCACAATCTCAAGCTGGAAGTGAGTTGACTGTTTAGAATTCCCTATTTGGAGGAGGGTTTAAGCTTTTTTTTCAGTGCTTCAAACAGATAAAAAATAAGAGATTGAGTAATTTTGCAAAGCAGGTTAATGTGCAAGTTTGAGCACTGGTTAGAGACATGAAAATCCTGTTTTCTGATCTGGGCTCCAGCAGTTTAAATGGCTACAAACATTAACTTTTTTAACTGTAATAATGACAGCAGACTGCAGGAGGAATCTATCTAGGAAGTAGATTTACCAACATGTCTAAACATGAATTTTATATCTTCCTAAAAGGGGTATAAATCAGGGAAAGTTTCTGATAGATATACAATTTCATTTGTGCAATTCTGCATGCTCAGCTGGATTTTGTTTTATGGACACTTCCCTAAGAACAGGAGAGAAAGGAAGATGTGAATCAGCATACTGCTGGTTTTGAATATTTCTCAAGTCCTTTCTTCTTATTTTAATTTCTAGAAAGGTGTGGACTGCATCTCATTTCTTGACGGTATTTAGAAAACTTCTTGAGTTAGGATATTGTATTCTTGTTTTCTGAAGGATTTATTTTCCATATCATGGTGGTGGGAACTAACCTATTTTGTAACAGGAATTTATCTTGTTTAATTAGTCACTAAAACATGATGCAAAAATACTTTATTCTTTCTCTGTTGGTGTGAATAACTTTCTTCTTACTGTATTTGTTAACCCACTGATCTGGTTTTTTTTCTGTTTCAGTCAAAAGACAAAATGATGAGAGGCTCACGCCGAGGGTGTGTTAGACTCAGGGTAAGTGTTGTTTTATTCAGTACTTAATGACTTACTGTGTATAATATGTCCTGATGGAGAGAACTGCAAGGAGGCTTTTGAGGTTTGGGCTCTATTCCTGACTCTGCAAAATGCCAAAATAGTGAAAGTATTTAAAGAAAGAAAACATCAGAAGTCAAGTGACATGCTGGGCTAATTACATTCTATAATTTATATATGGTATAAATATTATACATTTTATATGACATATTAGAAGGTATTCTGTGGCAGAGTAATGGGTTAGTAGTAGGATGCTATGAAAAATTTGCTGTTTGCAGCTCTCATTTCTCTGTGTGTGGAGGTCAATATATATGTGTATATATTGATCTGTACCTACAGAAATCATTGTGAAACTGCTTCCTTCTGTCCTGATTTGTTTTTCTTCTCTTACCATGTCCTTCATCCTGCCAGTTTGGACACTCCTTAAGCCCAGGCTTGAGCTTAGTGAAGCACAGGAGGACTGGAAAGGGAAAGGAGAACACTGCTGGCAAAGTTTCTGAAACATGGTTGATGGGGGGCTATACAAATTGAGGAAAGAGGTGGAAGATGCAGGGTGGGGAAGCTGAGCATTACCTGTTTGAGGTACTCTGGTGTGGGAGATTTAGCCTCGACTGCTGCTGTTGTAGCTGGAAGTGGCAGTACTGAGGTGAGGTGAGAGTGCTGTGATGTTTTGCACAAGTCCTTTTCCTATATTTTTTCCCCTTTCTCATAGAATTTCTGGTTCTAGCATGCAGCAGTCTTGTGGAGAGCTGGAGCAAGTAGGGGGATGAAGTGAGGAGAATGATGGCTATGAGTGGGAGCATTTTGAAAGTTGAAGTAAGAGAAGTCTAGAGAAGGGGATCTGTGGTCTTACAAACAACGTGATGAGTGTTGAAAGAAAACTGCATTTTTCAGTTACTCCTTCCTTCTGCTGTTAGTCCTTTCTAGTCTTTTTGTGGGAACCTGTAGCCTTCTGAGGCTCAGAGAATCCTCATTAACTTGAATTCCAGATGAAGTCTTTGCACTTTGCCTTGCTTGATGTATTGATATCTTAATTCAGAATTTCTTTAAGGGAAATGTATGCTCAAACCACTGTCTAGAACAAGACATTCCCAAAGATTCATGAGGAAGGCTTTTATATTGTGCAGAAGAATTCAGTCCAAAATGCCATGCCTGCTTTAATAGTGCTGCAAGCCTGTCACTGTGGAGGTTGGCCTCAGCCTGCCAGTTTAGGAAATATTAAAAGTGAACAATCCGTTCAATATTGCCTGGTCCATCTTTATATGCAAAGAAACTGAAAATAAAACAGCCCCTTTCTCTTCTTCCAACTGCCACTCTTCCATCACAAATTGTTCTTTGGAGTTTTCTAAAAACTTACAGACTCCCCCAGCCTTTCTCTGAATACATGTGGTTTGTTTGTTTGGGGTTTTTTTTGTGAGGGAGGAAGGAGTCATCCTTTTTTCTGCTGCTGTAAAGCAGCTCCCCTGGCAGATGACAGTGATACTGATAGCTGAACAGATGGGCTTCTGCAGTCTGAAATTCTATCAAAGAGGTTTTATGTTTAGAGTAATTGTTGATTTGTAACTGTAGGTGTGAACATAAACAAACATGTAACTTAAACATTTTGGCTAAAATATTTCCTTTTCTCTTGAATGGATTATGAAAAGCTTGTTCCTCACCTTTTTGCTCCTGACACACATTTCATAGGCCTGAAGTTTCATCTTCAAATTCTTTTGCTGATTGTCTTAGTGTACTTAGTAAAGTTTAGTCATAAAGCATTCTGTGTCATCTGCACTATGCTTATGTCCTGCTAAAGTTTTCTGGAATACCCATAAACTTTGCCGCTCTTACTTTAATGTTACTTGTTCATATGTATTATCTGCATGACAGAGGAAGCATTTTCTGGGCTTTTGCCTCAGACCCTTTGCCCCAGTGTTGCAGTGACAGTATGTGCACTGTACACAAGTTTGTGCTGAGTTCACAGGCCCAGGAGAGCTCTCCCTGCTCCCACACTTAGGATGGGGCAGGACTCAGCTGTCTCAGTCTGAGTTTTACCTATATCCTCTGGGGAGGATATCTTGGTCATCTTCCTGATGTCTGACTTACAGCCTTTTGGTATCTTTAGCCTGGAGAAAAGGAGGCTTAGGGGTAACCTTATCACTCTCTACAGTTCTCTGAAATGAGGTTGTAGTGAGGTGAGGGTCAGTCTCTTCTCCCTGGTAAAAAGTGGCAGGATGAGAGGAAATGGTCTCAAGTTGCACCAGGTGAGGTTTGGATTGGATATGAAAGGAAATTTCTTCACTGAAAGAATGGTCAGCCATTGGAACAGGCTGCCCTGGGAAGCGGTGGAGTCACCATCACTGGAAGTGTTCAAAAATGTGTGGATGTGGCGCTTGCTGAGATAATTCAGTGGTGAACACGGTGGCACTGGGTTAACAATTGGACTTGATAATCTTAGAGCTTCTTTCCAGCCATATTGACTGTATGATGCAGCTGCTGAGAACAATAATGTACAACTTGCAGTGACCTTCTGATTTACTGCATAGCAAAACATGTACTTAAAGTGCCAGGTATTTCTTATCTACTATATTTTAAATAAAATCTGGTGTTTGTTGTGTCCTGGCACTAAAAGTATTCGTAATACTGGCTTGGATACACTTTTAAGGTGCTTTTTTTATAGAGATCACAGAGCTGTCCATGAAAAGCCTATATGGAAGATACTCTTGGAGAAGTTAAGTGGCACATTTTATCAGTGGAGGGAAATAAAAAAAAACCAGCTTGGAGCTATCCTTTCCTGCTACACTGCCTTGGATGACAGATGATTGCTGCTGTTCTTACCTAGGACTGCTCCTGCCACTCTGTTGTGGGGCCTGTGCTGGTCCCAGCCATGCATGACCTGGCCTCACAGGCCACTGATCTCATGTAGGGACTATGAGGAACCTGTGTGGGTAACACTGACTCAGCTTCCTCTGCCCCCAAGTCTAGACCCAAACCATCCTTAGCTTTTGGCCAGTGCGGTGTATCCCTGACCCCCATCCCGGTGTATCCGTGACCCCCAGTGCAGTGTATCCCTGACCCCCAGCGCGGTGAATCCCTGACCCCCAGCCCAGTGTATCCCTGATCTCCATCCCAGTGTATCCCTGATCTCCATCCCAGTGTATCCCTGACCCCCATCCCTGTGTGTCCCTGACCCCCAGCGCGGTGTATCCCTGACACCCAGCCCAGTGTATCCCTGATCTCCATCCCAGTGTATCCCTGACCCCCAGCCCGGTGTATCCCTGACCCCCAGCCCGGTGTATCCCTGATCTCCATCCCAGTGTATCCCTGACCCCCAGCCCGGTGTGTCCCTGACCCCCAGCGCGGTGAATCCCTGACCCCCAGCCCTGCAGCTGCTGTGGGACACTTGGCTGAGTGAAAGGAAGCACTGCTTGGAATTGGCTCAGGGCTCCTGCTTGTGCTGTTACTCTTTGTGTACTCAGAGAATAAGGGCAGAATTTCCCCTTTAAATATGTGCACCTTCCAGGGATGTCTGTCTGTTTTGTGGGAGGGGGAAGGATGCAACAGATCCCGGTGCTGTGTCTCCTTGAAGAAGGAGAAAAGGAACTGAGTAAATCCACTGGTGTTTTTTGAGCTAAATATTATAATTTATTGGAGTTGGCAGAGACTTGAAATTGTCCTTTTTTTTTGGTGTCTTCTCCTGGGTGAAACTTATTTATTATGAGTGTTGGAGGGGGCAGGAATGAAAATGCGCATAGATTTGTAAATAGCTAAGCACAGATGGTCTTTAATTTATTTGCATTTTCTTGTAATAATTCAGGAAGAATTAGAAGACAAAGCTAGTTGCTTCTGATATATCCTGATTACTTACTGTTAATATTTGCTATGGGACTGAAAATTAGATCATGCAGTGTACCAGTGACATGACATGATGGGCCAAATTCATTCTGCTAGAATGATTTATTTTTTATTGTAGGCTGGTAGATAAAATCAGGTCAAGAGCTTCTTTTTGTAGAGTACTTATGAATTATTATTTTTATACACAGAAAATACATATAAAATATTGCTTCTCGCTTAAAATATAAGTTGTAATGTAGTAGGGAACTGCTGCAGCATAAAGCCACCTTCTTTACAAAAATCAGATATGCATATTATTATCCAGATAATAGCTTTATAAACATTCACTGTTTTTTTCTGCAGCTAAAAATTTATTGTTTTAAAGAACTGACTGCATCCTATGACTGAACAGAGAATCTTTTTGCTCTTTACTGTATTCAGTTTCCGTCTAATTTGTCAAAGCTTTTTAAATTCCAGTGGTGTAGTGATAGAGTGTCTGCTGCTGATGTCACTGCTTGCCTTATCAGGATTTTGTTCTTTGTTTCACAGGGAGCTGTGATTGGTATAGACGATGAGGACGACAGCACCTTCACAATAACTGTTGATCAGAAAACCTTCCATTTTCAGGGTGAGCTGAAAGAAGAGATTGTGTTTTTTTCTTATAATAGATTCCACTTGTATTTGATGGATGATTTTAAATGTTTGGCAACAGAACAGCATGAATGAGCACACTGAGAACATTCTGGATCCAGGGGTGCTGCAGGTTAGGCAGGGATTTACATCTGCAGTGGATACATATGTGCTAGAAAGAGACTGTAGCTCTGGCAGGATTTGGAGATGAATAATGTAAAGAATAAATCACTCAAGGGGAGAAAGTAATGTGCTTCTGATTATGGGTTTCGCTTACAAAACGTTTCTGATCTTCGTTATCAAGATACAATTATGCATTTCTTTATGAAGAGAATCAAGACTGGTCTGAAGGTTGCAATTTGTATCCAAATAGAGCTTAAAGCTCAGTTATGAGGAGACTAGAGGCAACGTTTGGCTTAACGGTGGAGCTTTGCTTCAAGATTTACCAGCTTGCATTCATTTCATCTACATTTCTGTGTCTTGTCTGCCAGTCACCATTTCTCTGCTATTATCCTTTTATTCACATTTCCTAACACCAATGCCATCTGCCACTGCTATGTTTCGTCATTGCATGCTATGGCTCACCGGTAGAAAGGGTAAGGCTCTATATAATTGCTATGTATTCCTTAAATTATTTTGTCTGCAGTCTGTAGGACAAAATACTGTGCTGATATTGAATAGAGAACTTCCTTTTTCTGAATGTTAAAATCCTAGGGAAGTGTGGTGAAAATATTTTGCAGCTAACATTCATCAGTCCTTTTGCTTTTCCTCTAAAATGCAGCAACTAAATATTGCTTTGTATAGACTGGAAATTGTAAATATCCAAGAGGCACACTTGCATTTAAGCAGTCATTTTAATTTATGTAAACTGAAATAATTCTATAACTTATATTGTACTGTACATATTTTTAAATCAGTGATTTGCAAATCTGAATTATCATAAATACTGTTGCTTTTGTTAGACTATTTCTAATGATAAATATTAATTGTACATCATATTGACACTGGCTTCTGTATTCCTTGTGCTGTAGTTTTTCCTAAATGCTGCTGCTGTCCTCTGGCTTTCCACTGCATTAAGCCTTGTAAATATACTTTCATAATGCTGAGCTCACAGTAACACTTAGATCTACTGTTCCCAAGGATAACTGTTAAAATGCAAGCTAATTGCTAATGCAGTAATGGAATGCTGTACTAGGGCAGTCTTTCAGTACTACAAAGCTAAATACTGCTGAATATTTGAGAACTTGATACAGGTAAATCTAGAAATCTCTGATATTTAGTTACTAAGATAAACCTTTTTTTAATACATCTTGTTTTCAGTGATTTGTTATATGCTGTATTCTCCTTTGGGCAGCCTGATGCCTTAAGAAAACTGATAGTATTTGACATAAGTAATGTTTTACTCTAAGTAATATTGATAATTTTTGAAAGCAATGGTGTCGCATCTTGTGTTTTATAATTTCTCTTTCCCTGCATTTCATATTAGGCCAGGATTTATGTATCCTCCTTTCGTGTACAACTAAGATATTGTACACTGTTTTCTGTATTATGCTTTTTCTATTAGCATATTATGAAGATAACATCTCTGATACCCAGGAAATTACAATGATACAAGCACAGTATTAATATACATGGATTTAATGCAAAAATGTATAAAGACAGGTAAGATATCAGTCCTGTGGTATTTCAGTATAAAAAAAGCTCTGTGGAACTTTATATGTAGTTCTTACAGCCCCTGTAAATGCATTCTCACCTCATGCAACCTCTGTCATATTTATGTCAAATGTTTGTATTTTATATTAAATTAATTCAGTATTACACAGGTTTTACCTTATGGAAAATGTAGATCACATTCAGTCATGAATGGTGAGTGGTTTGGAATGTAAATATTACAAAATATATGCTGAGACTGAATATGCAGGGCAGATTATGGGAATAATCCAAGAAAATATACAAAAGTCTGAACAATTTATTCCTAACTTTTAATACCTGATTAAGACAGAGCTTTTATTCTGTGAGATAGTCATAGCCATAAATTCATTCACCCTTTATAAAAGAAGTCTTGGGCAAGAGAAGCCTGCAGGAATGACAACTTAGTCTCTTCCGTCCTTCTTGCAGTCTTCCTTCTTTCTCAAGGACAGACAGGGGTTCAAGCAAGCTGGAGCCTCTCTGGGGAAAAACCAAACTTTAAAAATCCAAGCTTTCAAAGATCTCCTGACCTATGCTGGGGTCTCATCTGCAATAGAACAGTTTCTCTTTCAGGCTCTCCATTCACTCAGACTTTTGGTGCCTCAGTGAAATTTTGCTGAGAGCCAGTGATAGAATCTGAATTAGTGAAAAATAAAGGAAAAACTTCATTCTGGGTTAATTAATTATTTCTTTATGTCAGTTGCTCAAAATTGCACATCTGACTAACGCTATAGGGATGGAAGTAATAAGATGAAGGGCAAGTAAGTAATTTAAAACTGTCTGACCAACTTCTCAAATGGAAGTTAGTTCCATATGAATATGTATGTGTGTAACTGAGTTTCTGAAGTGCCAAAGCTCCAGCATCTCCCACTAAGATTTGCCTGTCACTGGATTTTGGCAACTTCTGAGTCATTCTCAAAAGAAAAGTTCGTATTTTGTTTCTGCCTGTGACAATCTCCCTCTTTTCTCTCAGCTATGTTTCCTAGTGCCACCCCTGTGTTGAACATCAGTAGAAGTTAAAAGGTTTTCATTGCAAAGATATTGTAGGTTTTGAAAGATGACTGTATACATCCCAAATGGGATCCATATCCTTAGTACCTAGGTATAAAGGACAGAAGTTAATTGAATAAATATGGACAATAAAACAAACAGCATGTTTTGTTTTTACTCTCAGCTTGATTTTAGCTCTGCCAGAGTACCCAGCAGATTTTTTCCCCTGTGTTTTATTGTTATCTACAGGTATATTGATTCTTGTTCATATTGAAGGGGAAAGGGAGGTAGAATGACCTCAGAAATTTTAAAATAGATATAAAAGCAATGTATTTTATCTCCTGATTGGTCCTTGTTTGGTCACGTTGAATATCCAGTTTCATGGCTTGCTTGTAAGGCTTCTGAATTAGGTAGATCTTAAGGTATTTCCTTGTTGGTTTTTTCAGAATAGGTGCAAAAATCCACTCAAGTTGCTGTAAGACATTTGGGATAATACTTTTAGTTTAATTTACCTTCCTGTCAGGAAGATTTTTCTAGGTAATATATTTTTCCTTGCTGCAGTACATGTCCCCGTTCTAAATGTTCCATAACTTTCAAACAGTGTGGGGGTTGGGTTTGTTTTTCTTTTAACATCTTTGTATCATCACCAAGCTTTAAGCTCTTCCCATTTGGAAATTCACTTCTTCAATTCTTCATATTACTTAGCTGTTCTTTCTCCTCACTGGGATGCTTGTGACTTAAATTCAAGAGTGGGAACATGATGTTCAAGAGACTCTGGCAAGAGTATTGTTGTATTTCTTCTTGATATTTGATTTGCTGTCTAACCTGAAGCAATAATAGCTTCTATCTGGACTGAAATACTTCACTAAATGCACATTGTATGCAGAAAAAAAGAATTAATATTTTTTAAAAAAAATCAGATTTTTAAACTCCTACCTGAAAATCCAACTCTGATTCTTACAGCCTGCAGCACAGTTCTTTGGAAGGCAAATCAGTTTTGTCTCCACTGTTTTGTGTAATAAAGGATGGAGAGATTGGAAGCAGTCCAGTGCATTGATCTAAGATGATTTTGCTTTAGCTTTTGTCTTTCCTTTCCTATTCCTGCCACAAAAGTATCTGAGAAATGATGCGTGAATGTTGCTGTGCAACTTTATTCTCCTATTACATGAAAGCTGTCAGCTGGTAAAGGTAGATTTCTCCTTTTTTCCCATACTTTCCTGTTTTTGTAGCTCAATTTGTGTCTGCCCACCATCCCAGCTGAGAAAAAAGGGAGACAAGCCCAGCAAGAGGTTGCCATAATGTTATAAAAGCAAGGATTTTTTGTTAATGTGGGAAGCATTATTATTGAGGAAATACTGGGGTCCACAAAGGCCTTAGTTGCTGAGCAGTATCAGAATTTGAGATTTTAAGTATTTGCATTACGTATCAGAATTAATTATGTTGGTTTTATACCTGTGTTTTAACATTACTTGCAGAAGTAGTCAATATTTATAGCCTTCTAGAAACCTTTGACATTGTCCACCTAATAGATGACAGGAAGCTGACTGCTCTTGTGGTATAAAGAGGCACTTAAATCTATCACATTACCTGATTTAAATAACGATTCGTAAATGCAGCCTTTAAAAACAAAAATTTTTAGAGCTTTTTAAATTTGATATTGAAAAATGCCTAGAGAGAGATTTTGGTGTGAATTCTTGGTCTATGCTGGTTTCTTCAGTGATGTCTATAACTGCTGTGACAACATTGTTCGCCCTAAGTTGACATTTTTCTGGGTTCTGGTGAACATTTTAGGCTTCTGGTGATGCTGAAATAGTGAATTCCTCTGTGCTGTGCTCAACTGTGCAGAGGAGGATGAGCAGCTATGATCAGAGTAAAGCTGAGCTTCCTGTCATCCTCCCTTTACCTGACCAGGTCTGGGCTGCATCTCATCTTCTCCTGATTGGCATAACTGCAGAAATTCCTTTGTGAGCCAGAGCTAGGTTTAGCTTTTGCAGTGATTTTTCTGTCTTCCCCTCTCTTCCCTCTGCCTCCTTTTTGCTACTGATGTACTGCACTGATATTTTGAGTAGTTGGAACATGTGACCAGAGTGCAGGGAATGGTGCATGGTTGTGCTTTTCCTGTTTCATGCAGGTCTTTCTTGCACCAGCAGCATCCCATGTTGTAATTGTCTGTTTTCCAATCACCCCATGGTTAATGCCATTTTTAATGTGACTTTCTGTTCTCAATTGTTATGGTCATATATAAACACCTCCTGGTTTTCTGTTTTTAAGGTTGAAGCTGAAGATTTCAAAATATGTGTTAAACTTGAGGGTAGCAAAGAAATAGTGCCATGAAACAGTATCTATGTGATGTGTTGATTTGTTTTCTTTTTTTCTTCCTCTGGAAGAAATTGTTGCTTTTGGTATCAATATGTATCTCTTATCTCAACTGTATATGTGATACATGACAAGTATTTTGTTGGGGAAAAATGGCCAGAAAAGGTCTCACTATAAGGAGGGGAGGGGATACTGAGTAGGTCAACACTCTTTTTCTTCTGTTTTAACAAGAAATTCCAAATAGCAATAACCTTGAGTTTGACCTATTAAATTGACAATGATTTTATTGGCTAAGAAAATGCCAATATGTTTTTGTTCTTCTATTTTGATTTTTTTTTTTTTTTTCAATTCAAGCCAAAATATGGTTTCTACCTTAAACTAGTGGTTTGAGAGCTTTATCAGTGGGATCTGCAATGGAAAATATCCTTTACTGTGAAGGTGGTGGCTCAGGTTGCCAAGAGAAGTTGTGGCTGTTCCATCTCTTGGAAGTGTTCAAGGTCAGGTTGGGTTGGGCTCTGAGCAACCTGGGATAGTGGAAGGTATCCCTGCCCATGGCAGGGGCTTGGAATGAGATCATCTTTAAGGTCTCTTCCAAATCAAACCATTCTGTGATTCTATGATTAATTTTAAATGCAAACATACCCTAAAAGCTATTTCCATAGAATTACCATATGAAGTATTGTTTAGTGTTGGTATTATTAATATTTAAGTATTATTCTCTAGTGAAAAGCCATATACTTGCAGATTTGTCCCACACTCAGAAATGTCTAATTACAAAATTACACATTATATGTGGATTTCCAGAGAGAACTAATATCAACTTGATCACGTGTTTCCTTTGTTACACAAGTTTCCACCCAAAGCTGTGTTTCTGGGCTGATTATAAAGCTTGCAAAAAAGGCTTTTGAGCTTAGGTAACAATAAAAGAACAGTTTAGTTGATTTCTCAAGATCACAGATTATTCTTACCAACACATGGTACACAAGAGACCTTTTGATGCCTTTTGTTTGGGCATGATTTTGTGTCTTGTGACTGCACAGGAGTTTCCTGTAGGGACCGAGAGCTCAGGCTGGTCAGACACCTGCAGAACAAAAGGAGGGTTGATTTATGTGTGTGGGTGGAGAATGGCATCAGGGGGAGGATTAGGAGGAGGGAGAATAATGATTGTGACAACTCTAAAATTATGATATACAGGAAATAATGTTCAACCTACTGCCAGATGTGGGAGCTGCATGTGTTAAAAGGGTATTTGTAAGCAGTGGAAATACAGTGTTTTGCTAGGCTTGTATGAAACCCTGCTTCATCTTGCACGTTTTTCTATGATTGGAAAGGCCTTCAGTGACTTTAAATAGCAATTTATTTAGCCATGGAACAGTCCTGTGATGCGTGACTTTTCCACCTTATTGAGCACTACTGATAAAATCTCTCTCCATTGAGACTGGTGGCAGAAATCCTATCGATCTCAGTGCAGCCAGGATTTCATCTCTATTATCTGGTGATTTGTGTGTAAAGAAGCTACATTAGTTCTGCACTTGGCTGAGAAAATACAGGAATTTTGCATACAAACCAGTGAAAGTTCTGTCAGAATAAAGGCTGCATAATTGACTCTATTGACTCTGTGGGTGTAATAGACTCTTCTTACTGAGTTCTGCCTGTAAGTAGGTCACAGTGAATGAAAATAAAATATGCATTTCTTTTTGTGACAGCATGGTGTTTTTATAAGTAATCTAGTAATTTTTTTTCACTAATTCTTCAGGTTTTTCTTTCATCCCAATGCCCATGTAGATGTACACACACACTAAAAAAAATAAGCACCAGTATGCAGATTCTGAGGTGATATATTTTGTGTGTACTCTGTCTTCCAAGTACTGCTGTGCATGACCTAGAAATGCTGGTGGTAAATGCTGTATCGTGGAGCAGAGTTGTTAAACTTGTTTATATCTAATCTTTAGATGCTATCAAGCTTAGGCTGGAAAAAGTAATCTGTTTTATGCTGTACTTTAACATTTGGTATACGTTATATAAACACATATAATCTCTCCACAGCAAAGTAAATATTACAGGAACTCTAAATTATAAAATTTATTCTCTGTTTGGGAAATTAATAGAGGCTGAGAGCATTTAATGTAGCTGCATTTCATTTACCTTCTTATCTCCATAGAACAGAACTTCTAAAAATCCCTGACATATCTCATTTAGCAGTTTGGGAAGTTCAGAGATAAAAAACTATTTCATAAAACAAAAAGGAGTTTTAAACCACAATTTTCAGAATTACAGAAATTCTTCAGTAGAAGCAGTAATTCTTGTGTTTAGTAGTTTTTTTCCTTGTAAAATTTTCTCTTTGATCAAATAATTGCTCTTCTTTCTTTGGACCTTCTCTAGAAAGAGTTCAGATTTTTATTTTTTTTAGCATAAGATTGATGTTAAAGTATCTTAGGAATAAGCTCAACTAGACAGATCACAAAAAATACACATTAAAAAAATCATATTAAAACCCACTGTAATGAATGACATACTTTTCAAGTGTGTTTCTCTGGACTAGTCTTAAATAGCACTGTGATCATGTTAAGTACCTTGTGGTTGTCTTAGATATGCCTGAGATGTCACAGTAAATTATACAGGTGTCTTTCAAAGGATGCACTATAGACACAGAGGAGTGAGGGCTTAGGCATATGGGAACAAGCTGTAATCTAGCTCATAAATACTAATTCTAATAGAAAAAAAAAAAAAAGGTAAAAATAGCTTAACTGGCATAATCACAGTAAATTTCAATGTTTCAGCCATTAATGATTCCAGTCTCTTGCACACAGCAGTGATTATGCAGCTCTGTGTGGATTTATCTTCTTTCACGTGCAAATCTTCACTGTTAAATTGCAGTGAAAACTGAATTAGAATTCTAGCACTTAAAAGAAGAGAAAAACACAGGCACTGTTAGTGCCCTCTCAACTGCAGACATAGCATGGCTATTTTTGTGAATAGTTAATGTTCTAGCACAATTTGAATTTCAGCTGACCAGGTAACTCTTACATTAACCCCTCAGACTAAGAGCCACCTTTATGTTCTTACGTGTCAGGTATTTCTCATGTCCAGATGTCCTTCAGTGCTTCTTGTTTGTTTTTTGTAATACTGTTATTCTAGAATCAACCTAGGGAAAAACAACTTGTTTATCTCTCTTGCCCTTATTCTCTTTTTATAAGTTTTGTGCCAGGAGGGACCAGATAATACTCCTCTATTTTTGTATAAGCACAACACCAGTGTAATTCTTTGGACTAGATAAGAATTGCCTTATCCCAAATGTTTTGTCAGAAACAAATTCTGGAGTAGATTTCACATAGGAATTGAGGAGGGGATTAACTTTAAAGTGGAGCCCAATCAAATAATGGAGAAGTTGGAGTGATTTCAGGATACTTGAGGCACAGGACTAATGAGCAGGGCATTTTTGTCCCTACCTGCTGAAGAAAGCATCTGCAGATACAGAGTGGATATTAGGTAATGTGCATCACAAACTTCTTAGGTGCAAAGGTATTAGAACTTTTTCTTTGACCAAAGTTGCCTTCTTTAAAGGAAAAACAGCTTGGATATTTAGCTTTCCCTACAGATGCATAGATAACGATCTCTGACCATTGTGTGTAGATTTTTCCCATAAATTCTTTCTGAGTGTGTCGGCTAATCTCTTTTTTGAATGTTCCCATTGATTTCTTTTTTTTTTTTTTTTTTTTTCATCAGTGATCTTTTGGCAGCCATTCAGTTCTAAATTGCTTTTACCATTAGAGAGCTTTTACTTGCACCTAATCTTGCAGCAGCCATTTTGATTAGATTTAATATAACTTTTCTTGCATCTTGCTTTACTAAAAACTGCATCCTGCTGGTTTTCTCCGTGGTTTTCTTAAGAGTCTATGGAGGAGGGCCAGGAGGGTCTGCTGTTGATGATAGATGGTCTGAAATTAAACCAGTGTCCTGAACAGAGAGTGCTTAAAAGGTTTTGATGCTGTGTTTCCATGCAGTAAGCAGTCTTTTCATGGCAGTGTTCCTGGATTTATTGTGCCCAAGACTTTCTCTAAGTAGCAGGATTGATGAGGTTCATGTGTGCTCCCTAAGGATTGATCATGCTATGCCAGAAGATTGCAATGTCTAATATATGAGGAAAAAATACAGCTTTTTTTTTCCCCCTCTGCTGAGCCCTGGTAGAGAGAGCTATAAAGGGGTCTTTGGAGAAACGGAAGTTTCAAAATATTTAGTTTATTATTGAGCATGGGAAAGTCAGTTTCATTTTGGAACTGTATGGATTGATTGGTTTGTAGGTCTTCCCTGCTGCTGTAAGGCCTCTCTGTTCTGGTGGGGGTTCAGATGCAAGTCAGAATGTGATAACCTTTGTTAATAGGCTACTGTATATTGAGATTAGTATTTAACTAATACCGTGACCTCTTTTTGCTGGCACTATGGAAGATCACAGGAATCCTGCTGCAATACAAGGATTAATTCACTGGTCTGCAGCTTAATTGTTTCCTTTTTAGTTTAAATAATCGTGGGAAAACACCCTTCAACATAGGATATTTGTATCCTATGAATTACTTAATAGCTTCTCAGTAGCTTGTACCCTGGCTCCCCAGTAAGATGTTTTCTGGGACTGGGAGATGGTGATTAAAAAAAACACCACAGAAAACAAACCTGAGAAACCTTACATATTGAAATAATGCTAACCACTGTTGCTTTGGACAAACCTCTGAAAATTTAAAGCATTGATACATTTCAAATACTGATAGATTAATGACACAGGTAACTATATATGTTTAGTGGTGACTGGTATAGGAAGAATAAACTTGATTGATAAGTCTGGCACAGCTAGGCCAATGGACCTGGTTTTGGTAAGCAGAACCAAAGAAACTAAGAAGCATTAATATTTATTCTAGTTGACTAGTTCAGTAATTGAAATTAGTGTTAAGGTGTAAGCTATGCTATGCAAAAAGAACAATATTTCTGTGTGCATGTGTGTACAGAATGTGAAAAGAAAAACTGTAATTTGCATGTTGTGAAATGTATTTAGTGTAATGCAGTCACTGGACAGAGTTCACAGGACCTCTGTCCCTCCATCCTGTCTGCTTTCACTGCATTATAAACTTGTCCTCAGTGCCTGCTTCAGCTTCTCAATTAAAATACGGATCACCAGTAAGAACAGTCCTGTAAGTTAAAAGTTCTTTCTAATGAGCTATTGAGTGTATCACAGTGGCAGATCCAGCTTTTTAATACATGCTGCATTTCCTGCAGGAAAATCACCTGCTGTTCTGAGTAACATTTAATTACTTTAACTTCTTCCTCTTTCTCTGTGCACCTGAAAGCACTTTGGTAGCCACTTTCCCTTATGTCTAGTTTTAATTTGTTCAGGTTAATGGTATTGTGGCCAAAATACCTGTGGCAATTTATCATTCTCTACTATTTTAAAAGAACTGTGAATTAGGATTGACTTGTAGTAGATTGGAAAAATGTATATTTTTAGGAAAAACCTGGATAGATTTCAATCTTTTACCTTGTGTGTAGTGAAAGTTTTGCCCCACTATTTTGTGAGGCCACCTCATCAGTTGGGCTCCGAGCAAGTTTATGTATTAAAAAGACATTAATAATTACTTCTCACAAACACATACATTGTCAATTCTTTCCTGATGGCTTTGTTAACTTGACATTTTTGGTGTATATATGCTGAAGTAAACAGTGCAGTATATTTATCTTTAAACTAGTAGGATTATCTTTGGGGAGTTTAGAAGAATCTACATATTCAGAAGACTCGGGACATTTTTAAGTACTAATAGGTTTAAGCTGCAGAATTCCAAAAAAATAGAAACAATGGAAACAAAGGGGTGAGGAAGGGAACATTGAAACAAAGAATTTTGAGCTGGAGAGTACATTTCAGTATAACCTAAGGATATTTCCTCTGAGCTACTTAAAAATAAGTGAGATAGAAATCTCAGTTCGCTGATTCATAATAGGTGCTAGCTCACTTAAGTTTTCCTTGCTTTTAGCAGGCTTCCTGTTTTTTTAGTATCTTCTATTTGAATGAGGAGCTAGAAACAATTGTTAATAACTATTCTCAAACCGTGTACAGGCCAGTTTGTTTAGTCTATTTAATGCCTCTGGAATTTTCCTTTTTTTCTTTACCTGCAGTCCACCGACTCTGCTTCTTTGTTTTTTAAGCACTCCTAGAGCACAGCAAGGAGTTCTTTCAGACTAGTGAAGTAAAGGTGGCATTTCTGTACTGGGGGTAGGATGGAAAGAAATCAGTTTTAGAGTAGGATTTTCTTCAATTTAATGTTCGTTGTATATTTAAGATTATTCTTTGTGCTTCATTATTCACACCAGTGACCCGTTAGGGGTGTTTATCCTGTATTATGAATCCATACCTGAAAGTTACTATGTCCACACTGAAGTAGAATTACTGGATAATTTATTACAGGTTTATTTCTTGTAAATAAGAAAATTTTAAAATTACTTAATGAATTGAGAAATGTCTGTGCAAACTCTTTGCACGTGTTTCCCCAAAGCTGGACAAGGGACAGAGCTGTAACCACAAGAAACAGAATAAAGGTAACTGTGGAATTATGTGGTTGGTGATTAACGAAGACATATGGTTAATTTCCATATTTAGTGTGGACATCAGATCTGTTTGCCTATGCTTTTTAGTATATAAGACTGCATGTTTATTTTAACAATATCTTTTGAATACTTTTTCAGCTCGAGATGCAGATGAGAGGGAGAAGTGGATCCATGCTTTAGAGGACACCATCCTCCGCCATACCCTCCAACTTCAGGCATGTTTCAGTTTTCACTTGTACTTTTTTTTTTTGAAGTAATGAGATGCAGTGACATAACTGCTAATATCCAACACATCTTGTATAATATCTGGCTGTTCTATAGCCTATACAATTGGATACATTTGTTTAGATTCGAGTCTGTCACATTTTTCTTGTCCCACCATAATGATAAGTCAGAATGAGACTTTCCTTTATGAACTCATATTTATAAGATATATACTTATTAACTCATATTTATTTATACTGTATATTTATTATAAGGTTCTGGATTTATTATTGCACATTTAATTTGGGTTTCAGTTGGGGTTTTTTGGTTATTTTTTGTTTAAAACTAGGAGTTAGTCCTTTTTGGGTCAAGACTCTTGTGCGCTTGTATGCCACCTAAGTTGGAAATGAAAATGAGACAGCAGTATTGAACCTCTTTCTGGATGACAAAAATAGCTTGTTTGAAGCTGGATATCACTGTTTAAGCTGGGTATCAGTGGTTTTCTGGTTCTAAAGACAGATGGTTGGATTGAAGATGGTTCTTAATTTTAGTTACCTAGGAGCTGGACTCTGTCATCCTTGTGGGTCACTTCCAGCTCTGGATACTTTGTGGTTCTATGATCTAAGATCAGTTTCTGGTGATACCCTAGAGCTGGACATGTCTATAAGACTTGCTGAACATTTATTTTTGACCTGGAGAGAAACCCAAACTGATGAAAGGGGTTTGGGTTGTACTATATAAGTGTCTGGTGCCAGTGTAGAAATCTTAAAGCAGGAGTTCATTATTTGTTTTGGATAAAGCTTTGGTTGTGCTTTTGTAGTATGGAAAGAGAATATATAGCAAGACAATTAAGTCTCTTCACATTGATTTGATTTGGTGTGAAGTCTGATTCAGTGAATCTGATTGATTTGATTCAGTGTGAAGAAAGATAAAGGAAAATCTCTCATATCTCATAAAGAGAAGCTTATGAAGATTGATTTAGATTACATTTGCCTGATGTAAAGAGTTAGAACCAGCCTGAATTTGACCCATCCAACTTTAGACACTTGTACTATCTTGGTCAATTTACCTGTTAGACAGTGAGTTACTGAGTTACCTGTTAGTGAGTTTCAACCTTCTTTCATCTATTAAAGACCACTACAATTTTTCTAGAGAATAGCAGATCCCTGGATAAAAATTCCCATTTGACAATCAGCTTTTTACTCTTCCTACCATGCCATGGGTCTGTCAGAAGTAATCTTTCCATCTGGACACAGCAGCTGACCAAGGGCTGAAGAACCCCACTCTGCAGTGGATCTGAGGAGACAGGGATTACCTAGGGAACAGGATGTGGATGTAGAAAGGCTGAGCTCCCTCCCAAGGGATGCCTCTTTCCCCGACCTCAGCTCAGAAAGTGAATAGGTTAATGTGAGTTAGGGTCTGAAATGAAGTAAAAGGAATCTGTGCTGTTTTCTCCATCTGAAAAAGTTTTTATGACATGGAGCTACAGAGTCAAGGAATGAAACACCAGAATATACATTAATTTTATCAAAATGTACACTTCCATGCTCTCTAGAAATTGTGAGTGTAGTTATATTGGCAGAAATAGATTTCATGGTAGCAGCTAATAATGGAACTGTTTCCCATTACATAACTGTTCACGTTCCTGGAGTTTTTCAAACAAGTAAGGCATATTTAGAAAAAAAACCAAACAAACCCAAGTTAGTAATTTATCTACTAATGTTTGAGTGAATAATTAAAACACAGGAACTGAGTATTAAGAAACATATCCTCCATCCTTGTAAATATGTTCACCATTGAATGAAATTCTTTGTGGGCCACTGCTGTGTCCTCCCCACTCGTTTTCAAGAACCGTCTTCAGTGTATGAGTCGTGTAACCTTTTAGCCTCTGGCCCTTGTTTGTGGAATAGTGTCCACTTACACCCCCATTCAGGGACTGCCAAGGTTTGCCACAGGAACAGGCACTGATTTAAGAGCGAAACACGACTGGACCTCCTTGCCAAACCTCTTTCTTTCATGGCTTAGGAAGTGTGGTCTTCATTCCGTTCGCCCTCACCGGTGGGACGTGCGGGCGGAACGAGCAAGGGCCGAACTTTCGGGGGATGCTCGCAGAGCCGAGCGCGGGGTGAATCCAGGCGGAGCCATCCCCGGGCCTCCATGGCCGGCCAGGCCCTGCCGGCCTTCACCCCTCCCTTCCCCGGCCGCGGTTCTCGGGGCCGGGCCGCCCCCTCTCCAATCTCCGTTCGCCTCGTTCGTGACGCGCTCGGCGGGGCCGCGGCCGGGGGGTCCTGCCCTTCCCATCCCGCCCCTTCCCGCCCCGCTGGAGGCGGCGCTGCCGGGGCCCGGCGGCGGGCGGGCGGCCAGCCCCGCTCCTGCGCTCCGCTCGTAGCACCGAGGGATGGCCGGTGTGAGTACGGGCCGGGGGGGCGCGGGTCGGGGCTGCGGGTGTCCCTCGGGCCAGCCCCGGTCGCCACCCGGGCGGGCAGCGAGCCCCTGCCCTTGGCGGCCGAGCGGCGCTGGCGCTGCCCTGCCCTTCCGGGCACGGCGGGGACGGGAGCGGGGCCGCGGGGCAGCGGGCACGGAGCCCCGGGCAGCTGCGAGTGCCGGCCGGTCCCGTCCGCCCGCAGGGGAGCTGTACCGGATACACAGACATGCCTTGGCTTCAATAGCCTTGGAACAAAACGGCGCTCCACGCACTTGAATGTTCTTTCGCTTTCCTTTTCCTTCGGGCAAAACAGTCAAACGGGTTCTTTGGGGGATTATTGGCTCAGCGGGATGGCGGGGTCTGAGTGCCGCGGCAGAGATTATTTTCTGTAAAGGCATTTTCTTAGGTTCTTAGTTTCTGTCGCTAACGAAACATGTGGTTGACAGTCACTTAAAACCTTTAGGCGTCTGGTTTTGCCCAAAATGTTGTATCTTTTCAGAGTATTTTGTTCATATTTCCATGCCGCTTTCAGTCTGCCTGTGCTGGTACCAGGAGTGAGTGTTCAAGTTTGAAAGTCAGACTTAAAGTTGACTTTGCTGTACTAAAAACTCATCTGAACTGTGAGAAACGGTACCAAAGCCCAGGTGGTTTGTGTGTTGTGTGAACCAAATCAGGAAGGATTATGAGTTAATGCGAGACGTGAAGTGGTGTCTTTGTGTTCTCTAGTCTGATTAATCTTGCTGGGTTTTTTTTTGTCTAAATGTTCTGCTGTGTTGTCCTTCACTATTTATAATGGAAATGTTTTTGAAACACAGAATAAAACACACTTCTTCTGCCCCCTCCCCCAAGCCTAAAATGAGCTACAGTCAAGGAACTGAGTCATAAATACACAGAATGTGTAAAATGACCCAAACTGTCCAGAGAGCTGACAATTACTAATGTCTCCAAAGAGAACAACAATAGGGAGGAAACGTTTCAGATACACTTGAACCCTGATTTGTTTGAATTTTAAAACTGAAGTGTGCTGTGGTTTTGTATGCACTTGTATTAAAGCTATTGCTAAAAATACACATAGTAGTTCTAGTATTAGCTTTGTCTGTGGAAGAATCATTGAACAGATGGTGTGATACTACTGGAAATGCCATTCTGAACCCCCCAGCGTTTTTCCCCTTATCCCCCCAAATTGTTATATCGTGGCATTAGCAGGCCTGTGGCTTTGCAGTGGCAGCACAGCAGTTGCCTCATACCCACAGGAGAGGGGAGGGTGTGCATGGGATGAACGCATATTGTGGCTAAAGTTTCGTGTTTGTGTGGGCAGATAAGTTATCTCACATTTTCTTCAGCTCCTCAGCAGCATCTTATGTCAACCAGCAGTCCCATTCAGACAGGACGTGCTTCTTATCGTCCTGCTTTCCTTGCTGCCTGTCAAGTACACCCTGGCAGCACCCTAGTACTTTTGGGCAGTGGAATTTGGTTCTGGAATTGTCTTGTGAGTTATGATGGATAGCTCATGTCTTTTAGGACCACAGTAACACAGTAACTTCCTTATTTGATCTACATTAAACTACTTCAGCCTCTAAGTGGCCTCTGTAGAGACAAAGGAACTGAAATTACGAAGGTGGGCCATTTCTAACCACCATAACAGTGGAAGGAATAAGTGAAAATTAATTGCTTTCTGGGTTGATAAATCCATAATTTAAACAAGATGTTTACTTCCTAAGGAGGAAATGATAAGAAAACTTCATTCTAATAAGTGGGTCTGCACTGGCTGCTGTGAAGAGTAGATTCAGTGGCTTAAACACTGAGTTACACCATGGCTTCACCAAAATGTAGGAGTTGGTGCTGCTGCTGGAAGCAGTCCTGTCTCACTTCTAGCAAAAGAGAAGAGGCAGTGTGGCAAGAAGGGTAGAATTTGGAACTTAAAATTGGTCTTCCTGCTGCTCTCTCTTTCTGAGTTTATTTTTAACCCTGATTAGTTTCCACATTGAGTTGTTTATGTGACAAGGTAAATGTTTATGCTGACTCAAAAGAAAGAGCAGAGTAAAAGCTAGAGTAAACAGCAGGGGTACTGATTTGTTTCCTGTTCATTTATGCTTGTGCAAAGTATTTATGAAATGTTGATAGTAGCAGTTCACTTAGTATTGCATTAACCAGGATTTTTTCTGACCTTTCTAAAGCTGCAAGCAAGAACATAAGGTAGAGTAAAACTTTCTTGTGTGTTAAGTATATTACACTCTATGTTGTATTGTTTTTAACTGGCTTTTCAGTGCTGCTTCCAGTATGAGTCAAGAATTCTTGCATAAAACTAAAACCAGGCTCTTTTAGATTAAGACTATATCCAGTATAGATGTTTTTCAAGCGCTGGTGGGAGGACATGAGGTTGGCAGCCTTGCTGCCCTTTTCAGGTTTTGTTAATGAAATAATCAGGATAGTGCCTGAGTACCCCAGAACATGTGCATTGTCTGCATTGATTATAGATTATATGGGTAAAGGAATGGGACTCTAAGATGGACTTAGTGTTTGTGAGGCTTCAGAATTGTAACCTACGCTTTAAAGACAGAATTTTACATCAGTGCATTAATGTTTCTGCCTTCTGAACTTTCTGTTCTCCTTGAAGATCTGATATTATCTACAGCTGCACAGTCTTTGCTAAGAATTTTGTGGGTTGTTTTTTTTTTTTCCTGTAAGAAATGCAATATTTTGTTTGGAAGGGGTTGTATGCTTTCCACAAGCCATATATTTGTTTTCAAACACTTACATTCTGAGCTTCAAATATTGCATAAAAATCTAGCAGAGGAAAAAAATAGAGTTGTTCTTGCCACAAAAGTGCTCTTGTTTAGTGGCTTACAAGTTGATTTCTTGTTTTTCTTCAATTTTTTATCAGTGATCCTTACAGGCAATGTCCAGCTCATCAGAATCAAGCATGATGTAGGCAGGGGATATGTTTCTGATGAGATATTGTGGATGAAAGGAAAACATTCTTATTCACTCCTTCAAACTAACTTACACAGGAATGTTTTGTTGGATTTGGAATCCTAATTAGATGAAAAATGTCGAAGCAGTGTCTTCATGTCATGGGGTGCCTGCATCAAAAAGATGAGAAATTCCACTCCTACAGCTTTCTGTCTTCCTTCCCCAGGCAAGCTATAATTGTAATACTTTTATTTGAGAAATATAGTTGCATTTTTCTGGTATGCTTCTTCTAAGGATGATGCAATCTTTTCATCCCATCCGAGTTTGAAATGACTGGTTCAAATTAGGCTGAATTACTTCTCAGCATGGACAAGTTTAGAATACAAATGCATTAGAGATATGTGTGACTTCTAATTTGGAGGACAAGGAAACAACATGAAACTCCCTTGGTGCTAGCAGTTCTGTAATGAAAATAAAGCTCATAATATGTATTTTCAATTAGGTTATGTTTTGTTGTTGCCCTCCTGTTTACCTTCTCAAAAAAAAGAAAGGGTTGTGTATGAGGGGAATAATTTGGAGGACTGTTAGCACAGGAATTGTTTACTCAGCTCAAGACCACCATGGAAACCCTTTCCTAGGAAAACCATCCTGTCTGGTCACTCCACATCACTGGGGATCACAGAGATCCCACTGGGACACCTGAGACTGGTCAGTGCTGCTGGGCCCTGCCTCCTCCTGCAAACACTGGCATTGGGATGTGCCCTGGAGAGTCTGGGCCTTAAGTTTTTGCTGTGTCCTGGAGGGGAGGGACATTCCAGAAGTTGTGGGAGGGAGGGAGGATGATGGAAAGAATGCCATGGTACCTTTTTCTCTTTTCTCCAGAGTTCTTATCAGTATGGTTTTCTTGGTGGGAAACAGTCAGACATCAGACAATTTGTTTTGACACCAAATTTCTTGTTTTGGGGGGTGGTGGGCAGAGTAAAATTTTTTTTAATTACTTACTTGTGCAGCTATTTCATCTGTAATTCTTTTAAACTTTCATGAACACAAAGTTAATAAAGTTAATATTAGGTTAATAAAGTCTACTTACAATTAGATGTAGTTACTCAATGGAAAAACAAGTCATACTTCTTCAGATAGATACTGACAGTAAGAGAGTCAGTGTATTTCTGAAGATCAAAAGTAGTCTGGATTCCTGTTCTTTTCCATAATTTGAAGATACTTATTTCAGTCACATGATGGCTTCAGCTGGAGAAGACCTCTGGAAATCAAGGTTGTTCCAAACACCTTTTCAACTCAAGGCAAACTTGTACTTTAGATCAGGTTGTCAAAGGTCAAATCCTGAGTTTGGAACTCTGCCCTCCAAGGGTGGAGGTTAAACAATGTCTGCAGGCAACCTGTTTTTTCAGCCTGTGAATAGGTGAGCAGCATATTTTACAAGTTCCTCATAAAAATTTGATTGCTCATTGAGATGTGCACATTCCTAATGTTCAAGTTTACCAAGCTGTTAAATGCCATTCTAGTGGCTCTGCTCATCTGTTTCTTTTGAATCCTCATTTCCTTCATGGCAGGGTAGAACAGAAAGGGTTCCCATTTTACCTTTACTGTGGCTTTGGGTGACCAGGAAATCAAGAAATAAGCATTTGTTGTGCAAATCTGCACTTTGTGTATCTCCTCGTTCTAAATTACTGCTGAGGGTTTGAAATACTGATTGATTTTGTTTGCTATTTATGCAGGTTGCTTTTTTCTACGGTATTGCTCAACTTTACAATTTTCTCAAGTTTTTCAGTTCTAAAACTGTGTGAGAAATTATTAACCTAATTTCATATAACACAGACTAATAAATTTGCTGAGAAGGTTATCAAATTTCATCTTAAGTACCTAGGAGCAAACTACTGAGGTGCTGCAGCTTTAAGTACCTGTGTTTTGCAGAATTATTCTCATGTTTCATCTCCATTATGTTCAGCTTGACACTTTACCTGGTTTTATGGCTTCCTCTTTACATTGTTTGAAGTTTTAATTTTCTAATAGAACTTCTTAGATTACAATTTTCACTCTGTGTTTTGTGTGGGTGTCTGTGCTCAGTTGTAACACTGAATGTTTTGATCAGCTTTTCCCTTAGTTCTAAGAGCCTGAAATTCAAGAATGGAATTTTCTCTTTAAGCCACCACTAAAAATACCAGTTACATATTAGTAGTCATTGAGTGAGGACTGAAATAAAAATCAGTATTTTGATGCAGCATACAGATATCACGCACTGTAAACTTTATCTCTTTGTATAGTATCTTCAGCAGAAATTTCCTGCATAGTTCATGTGGTTTGGTATATGAAACCTGACCTCCAGATTTTTTAACTGAGCTTGCAGGACCGTTTTCTGAACTGATGAGGTTGGCTGATGGGTAGCTGTACAGACAGTTCCATTTTCAAGAAGGAAATTGAATACTAATGTCACATTATATCAGATGTAGTTTCAGTGTAATTTAAACTAGTTTGAGCAAGTATCAAAAGTTGTTCAGTTGAGAGTGCTCTCCCTTCTGCCTATTATTTTTTTTTTTGATAACTTGTTACACTCTGTGCTTTTTGTATTTATTTTTTGTTATAGTCAAAATGGTTTCTTTTTTTCTCATCTTCTCCTCCATGCTCTTTGTTTCACACTATTTCTAAATTTGACCCGTGTTCACTGTTTAATATAGGTGAAGTATCTTTTTTGATTACTAACCCATCTGTATGGATAGATTTACTCCTGTAAAGTTGTTGTCAAGATCTTCATGCCTGCCTGTAGCAAATGAGTAAAGAATATTTTCTACTGTCAGTAGATGGGTTCATGTTTTAGGCTGTGTGTGGTACTGTGCAAGTCATTCCATTGCTGCACAAAAGTGCTCACACCTCAGAAGAGCCCTCAATAAAACTCTTAATATGATGGCCCAGTATCATACAAAAATAAGAGAAATTGTTCTGACAGAGCAAACAATGCCAAAGAAAATGCTACATTAATGTGGAATTTTACAAATACAGATTGCCTGTCTTCCATGCGAAATGTTTTCCCCACTGGTTGATCTTTACATGCTCAGACTCTTGAGATCCTCAGCAGTTCAAGCTGCAGTTGATGGTTTCAGAAGAGTTTGAAGTTGTTCTGTTTGAAATCAATGTGAGTACAGGTGAAAATACCGAGGCTGGTAGCAAAGTTGTCACTGCTGTGATGTTCTCTATGTTCTGTTAAAACTGATGTTTGCTTCTTTATCCTTCATGAGGTTTTCCTCCTATATACATTTATCTTATAGTGTAGAATCTTTTCTAACTGGGTGTGCTTCAGTATTTGTTTCACAGTTCCATTTGCATTAAAGGCATTACATAAATAAACTTCTAATGTATTTACATAGCATATGTGCATGAAGGCAGAAGTAATCAAGAATCCTCTCTTTTCATTCCTCTAATTAAAGATGTTGTATCCCAGTGGGAATTTGTTTGGGTATCTGTTTAAAGATAGGGATTATGTTATATACAGAAGTTTGCTCTGAGTGTTATATTATTAGGAGAAACAAGCAAGAAAATATAAAAGTAATCATTATCATTGCATTGATACATTGTCTGTGGTGGTGTGTGTGCAACAAAATGTCAAAATTCAGATACAGTGACAAGGATGCAAATCATTATAGCTGTAAAGGAATTGGGGCAACCAGGACTAACAATTTTGAACTTTTCAGGTCAAAGATATTTAAGAAAAGATTTAGCAGTCCTTAGCTAGGGAGCTGTGAGTTGAGCAATACTGTCTGAAGTGTGGAAAGTGCAGTTATCCCATTGGGTATGATTTGGGCTTCCCTAGCTGAAGTGTAAGGATATGGAATCACAAGCCAGTTTTCAGAAAAATGTGAATTCTCCTTTATATTTTATAAAGAAACTTTAATCAGTGTAATTTAAAAGGATTTGTTCAATCATAAGTAATGAAATACTCTGGTGTGTGATGATTATACCCCCTCTGAAAATGTGCAGCAATTTACTGCTACTGATTTAGCTGCAAATAGAAGCCAAATGTGTTCAGCTGTGTGCCTGTGTTTGCATGTGGCAGGATGAGAGACGAGGCAGCATTTTCTCAGTCAGATGGCAGGCAAAACCATATTGTTGTTGTGATTTTTTTCTCCTCTGAAACACCAATTAAATATTTGATTTTTATTTGTTTACTTATTTCTAGGGTGTGGATTCAGGATTTGTTCCCAGCGTTCATGATTTTGACAAGAAACTTACTGAGGCTGATGCTTACTTACAGATCTTGATAGACCAGTTGAAGGTATGGTAACTAAATGCTGCATTTACTGTGCTGGGGGTCTGCTTTTCGGGCTGGATTTCAAGGCCAGCTTGAAAGGAAGCTCAGCAGAGAGAGAGAGAGTCAGTCAAGATGAAAATGCCTTTTTCTTTAGATTATTAAAATTAGAATATCTCTATTAATAATAATAATATCAGATTTATATAAAATGGTTTACAATGGATGAAAGATTCTGTTTTATATAAAACCTCTATGAAAATGGCAAGGTTAAATATATTAAGTTTCATTTTAAAACAGAATTAAATCATTATGTTGCTCATAGCATTTTAGAATCTATCTTGAGAGGATTTTGTCAAGTGATGTGTAACTGCAGTTGCAGATAGTTTCAGACTTTGTGGCAGTGGTGGTAGGTAATCCATGCTTTGTCCTTGAGTGAAAGCATTCTGTAGGAATGTTGTACAATATACCTCTTTTAAACTTTGTATTTTAAGAATAGATGGAAATGTAAGGGACAATGAGGTCGTTTCTCTCAGTACTCACCTTATTAAGAAAAACACTTTTTGCTGCTGCTTAGGACACCTTTTTCTCATGACTCAGCAAGTTAAATTTGCTGTTAAATTGCTTCAGTTTTGCTGGGTTGGATTTTTTTTCCCTGATATAACGTGCAAGTATTGCATGTGGGATATTCAGCAAAAATTCAGTTGGAGGGTAGGGTGGAGAGGAGGATGAGCACAGCAACAAAAATGAAAGTAGGCAGAAGAGATGCAAACAGAATTCAGAGCTGCCCTGCAAAAGACTTGATCAGGAGCTCTCTTTGTCTGCTGCTCTGGAGCCATCACTTCACTGACAGAAGGTATTTGAATCTTTACACCTTCTAGTTGTGATTTCAGGCCAGCTGGGAGGAGGGGGATAGAAGTTAATTAATAATGAAAGATGAGTCAGTTTGAGGATGGACAGAGACCAAGATCACAGTCTATTTTTAGAACTAGAAATCAGCCCTCAAGGGAAAGGGAACACATGAGTAGGTTTGAGGCAAGCAATTGAGTGAAGAGCTGCAGCTCACTTCCTAAAAATTACATCCTCTTCTCTAAGCTACGAGGGTGGATATGATGAACTTTTAGCATTACCCATAGTCTTTTCTCTTCCTTGAGCAACTTCATGGTTGTGTGTGCACCTTAGAGTGCCCTTGGAGGCCTCTGTTGAGTCATTTCAGCAAATGCACATGCAGGCTTTTCAGTGAGGGTTTGTTTCACTTTGTTTTGTTGCATCTCATATCCCACTTCTAAGAAAATAAATTGATGCTAGGAAGTCATATCTTCCCCCAAAAATGCACTTATAAATCTTACCTGATTTGGATCATGTACCTGAATCAAGGTACCTGGAGGGGTTGATGAGAGTTAAAGCTTTTTTGTTTAAATGTTTCATATGCCCCAAAGATTTTTGCTGAAATAGAAGAAAGGCAGCTGAAAGTGTTCTGATGAGTTCAGTTATGTTATTTAACTGTGCCTATTTGTTCAAATTGTGGTAGAATTCTCAGGCTTAGCTGTGAGATTTGGTCTCTTGCAGGATGGGATGACGTGAGAAATTAGTTACAAATCTGTTATATAATAAATGCTGTAAAGAAATATTAGGCCAAAACTCCTTTGGATCCAAATACCAGGGTTGTATGACTTTATGCTTATTAAATGCTAACTTTTTAGTTTTGAAATATTGGTGTTTCTGTATGATTTTATATGGAAAAATAACATTTTCAGCATTTTCACAAGTATCTCTTTCTTTTAGCTCTTTGATGAAAAACTCCAGAACTGCAAAGATGATGAACAGAGAAAAGCAAGTACATTTTGTCTTAAAAATTGCTTGTTTATCAGGTGGTGTTGTGCATCAGTTTGCTGTAGTAGAAATGCTAAGTACACATCTATTGAGTTGTCAAAATCACTTCAAGCAATTTGAATAACTTAAAACAGTCGTGTTGTGACTAAGTTACCAAAAAGAGTTTTACTAATAATGTGCATCATAACATTAAAAAAGGTTTCAGTCTGTCAGAAATAATTCTAACAGTGTTGGAAGCATTTTAACCTGAATTCATTATTTTTTAATCTTTAACAAGAGTGAGTGTTTAATGTTGGTAGGAATTACAAAGCTATTCCAAAGGAAAAGAATACTCCTAATCATGTATTTCACATAATCAATCTGCATTCTGTGTAGGTCTATGACACACTGGAAATCTGAGAATGCCACAATTCATTCACTGAAGTGAGGGTGCCAGAAATGTAGTAGTGGGGAGCACTGCTCTTTAATCAAGGGTGTAATTCAAATAAATGATTTGTGTTCTTTGCATCCCCTCCTATTCCATCCCAAAATCAGCTCTGCAGGTCTGAGTTCAAGCACTGTTTAAGGCTGGCACATACCTTTGATGGTGTGGATTTGGCATTAAGTGTCATGCAGGTTTCATATATTAATTTGTGTGTGTGGAGGAGGGATTTAACAATTCCTTATGAAGGGTTTATTGCAGAGGAGTTGCTTCTCTTCAGCAAGTGCAGTAATTTTGATATGAGCAGTGGTGTATTTCATCCTTGTCCCCTCCCTCAATGTCTCTTGTGGAAAACAAGCTGTGTTCTCTTGGTGTTTGGTTCCTGTTTTGAAAACTCCTTGATGCTTTCTGTGATTAATTTTACGTCTTCATAATGCTTGTGACCTTTCAAGTGTTATTCATCTTGCCTGATGTGTTAGGTGGTGTCTTGGGGAGTTCTTTCTCATGTACAGGCTTTTAAAAGAACTTTGAAGTACATTTCTGTCAGTGTGTTTAATCTGGCCACAAGACTAACGTCTGAGGGTTTTGTACTTCTTCAGTGTGTCTTACTGGGAAGAGTTGTCCTTCAATTTTGACCTCCCTCCAGATGCTACTTTGCAGATCAGGCAGTACTTTCTTTTTTCCTGTGGTAGTGCTCCTAATCCCTAGAGAATTTCCACATGTTGTGCTGACTTCTTCAATTATCTCTGCAAAGTATCTATGGGACAGATGGATTGAATTTATAGAGAAAGGAGGAGGCTCATTTAGGAGAGGTTGGCATCCTCTGGTTTTAAATCTTGATGAGGATTGCTATTACTACAGATTCCATTTATTCTCTATTAAAAATGAAGAAGACTTGACAAAGCACTCTTTTGATCACATCTCTTCCTGTACTGAGAAGTTTTGTGATACAGTATTTAGCAGTTTCCCTATTTGTTTATGGAAGTATGGTTCAGCTATCATCATCAGATTATGAGCTGAGTGTAATCTGCAGGGTACTTCCAGCAAACCCTTAGATCTTTCCTCTGAAGAAGCAAGTTTTGGATATTTGAGTTTTAAGTGTTTCCCAGCCATCTGAGTGCTGTTCTGCAACTGTTTATGGCCAGGGATTTCAAACCTGAGCTGCTG
The DNA here is from genome assembly GCF_971803275.1 of Cyanistes caeruleus. Taxonomy (NCBI): domain Eukaryota; kingdom Metazoa; phylum Chordata; class Aves; order Passeriformes; family Paridae; genus Cyanistes; species Cyanistes caeruleus. The sequence goes on from NC_141709.1 coordinate 28,904,576, forward strand.
TTTTTGCAAGTTCACAGAGCACTGGGTGAGCTGGCTTTTAGTTATGGAATATTTGGTGTTTTGAAGGTGATGACATAGGTTATGTGTGTTCTGACATGCCTCAAGATCTCCTGTATATCTTCCTCCTGAGATGTGGTAGTCTCTTGAACTTGGATGAAGACATTGCAGATGTAGGTCTGATGAAAATACAGGGATTGTCATGAGTTCCTTGTGCTGCATTGTTCTGGCAGAAGTGCAGCCAGCAGGATCTGGTGTGATCGTGCACAACCAGCAGTGCTGCCAGTTCTGCTGAATCTCCTGGTGGGTGCAATGTTTGTATCTGATTGCAGAGGAGGGGAAGGAGGGGTCTGATCTGATCTGAGGGTACTGGTGTTTCAAGGTGAAGACAAGACAGGACCTTGCTTTCTTAAAGTGTTACCAATATTACTGGTGGGAACTCCAAGACAGTTTTTCTGTTCAATTTTATGTAGTTATCTTGACCACACATCAGGGAGAACTGAAGCACTCAAAGGCATCAGAACAGCAAAGAGGTGCATGTTGGCAGGCTGGAACAAAGCTGACATTACTTAACAGGATCTGGGAGGCAAGTGCAGCCTGCTTAAGCTGTTTGGTTCAAAATAAGTGCTTTTTGTGAAGTAAATCCAAGGCTGAACACACAGATTTGGGTTGCACCTTACAGATTTCAACCATGAGTCAGCTCCTGCTATGTGCCTCTGCTGCCTCTCTGCTGGATTAACTGATCCCTCTGTAGTCACATGATTGTTGAATGAGGCAAAAATCATGCTGGATGAGATAAAATTAGCTTCCTCAGTGATTTCCTAAAAAATCAGATGTCAAGAAGATGTAATGAGCAGCAAGTAGAGGGAGTAGTTTCAGCAGCAGCCTGCAGTTTGATTAAATATAGCAAATTGCATTCTGCAATTGTAGATCTGCATTCTGCAAATGTAGATCTGCAGGAAACTGGTGTTTCAGATGTAAATATGTGTATTTATTACCTAAAACTAGGGGAACTGTCTTACTAAAATCTTATCAATTTTCAAGGACTAGGGATGATGAGAAGAGAAAATTGTGATAAACGTTAGTAATAAATGTCTGGGGATTTTGGGGCTTTTTATTGGCAATGTGTTTTATGTTCAACATACTTGCTTATGGTTTTCCTTACAATTTCATAGTGTCTAAATTGACAAAGTTCTGTGTGCTGTGTTCTTGCAAGGTGGTCATAGAGCACAAATGTGAAAAATACTGGATCAATGCAAAATGTCACTGCTTAATTTGACCAGCTCACAAAGGATTCATTTCCATAGAGGAAAAAAACTATGGTTCTATAATTTGCTGAAAGGCCTTAGAAATCTGCTTGTCTTGAGGTTTTTTTCCCCCCTCTCAATCTTCCACGTGATCTGTGACAAAATTATCCTTTTATCTGTACCTGTGTGTAAGAATAACAACGTCTCAGTGAACTGCTTGGAAAATTACAGATGGGTGGGGAGAAACCAACATCACTGAATTGCATCACATGGCCTGAGGTCACTTTCTTATTTTCAGCAAAAGGTGATGTCACTGAAGGGACTGAGATCTCAGTTTATTTGGTGTGTAAATACTCTATAACACGTTGGGGAAAAAAATGGGTAAAGAATGATCAAAGCTGCTGATGGCTGTCTCCAGCTGGCTGTACAGCCTTGAAACTGCATGATCTCCTTCAGCTGCATCATCTTTCATCCAACAAGATTTGTGTGTTTTTGCCTATTCTATTTTGGTGCTATAAAGGCTCAAAACTTCTATGCTGTCATATTTAAAATGCTTCCTTCAATATGTGTTGATAAGTTTAGACTAGAAGTCTCGTAGTGAAAAACAAACAAAAACAAAGCCAAGGAATTTTTAGCTGTTGGCATGTTTCTCTGCTAGCAGCAGCAGTAAATATACCATAACTTCATGATATAACATCCCTCATACGATGTATCCTAGATAAAAATGGTCCAGGCTTTCCAGTAGGAAGGGCTGAGTCTGGGTTCTGTTTGGCTAATTAATCCTGAAAAAAATGTACAGCATCCTTTGAGTAATATCTAGAGCATAGCTGAAAATTTTCCCTCAGGAATTGCCTGAGAGGCTGTCACTATATTTGTTTTCTTTTTAATCCACAAATTGCAACTGTTCATTTCTTTGGATTTATAGCTGCATGTTTTTCTCTTATGCTGGAGGTTTTTGTTTGCAATGCCTGGTGGGGGGAAAGGATCCTTTACACACTTTGATTATTCAAGAATCAAGAAGATTGTGACTCAAATCACATGGCACACTCAAATTAATCAAAACAAAGATGACCTGTAATTTCATTAGTAGAGGTTCAGTGCTGAGTCCAGTTTAGTGATTTTGCCTTCTGCAGACAGAGCCAAGGACATCAACAGGAAGCATCTGCTCCTGAACCAGGTCATGCTGATGTAGAACATGGCATGCAGATGCCTTTTGCATGCCTGAGGTGCAGTTCCACACAGGAAATCTTTATGAACCAGTGTTTCTAGATAAAATTAAGGAGGCAGATTTCCAGATGCACTTTTACTGGAGGCGTGGAAAGAGTAAGAACATGTGTGCACTGTTGATTTCTGTGATTTGCATCAAGCTGTGCTTAACTGCAAATATTTATTGTACTTGAATGATGGTCACTTCATGTAATAGTGTTGAAATGTTCCACCATTTGGTACAATTTATAAGGATACAAAATGAACTTAGAATCTTCATTCTGCATTTAATTTTTGTTGGTGTTATGCAAAAATTAAGTATAGATTTTAATGGGTAAATGTGTCTAATGTCACTGTTAAGAAATTCATAACCTTGTTGTCTTTAAGCTTTAGTTTCAGTTGGACTTCAGTCTTGTCTTGAAAATTGTCTATATGTGGAAATAGCCTTTAGCATGTTGGTTAAGGGCTTTTTTTCCTCCCCCCAATTTAAAATTAAAATATTGTCTTTATACAGTATTTAGGTCAAACCAGATGCTGGAAATTCTGTCTTTAATCAAGCTATTTTGATTTTTCTTTTACAGAAAATTGAAGGTCTCAAAGAAACAACTAGTGTAAGTTTCTTTAATTTTTGTAACTATTATATATTGATTCTGAAATTCACTTTATTTTCTTCAGAAAGTTTTTAAAGCCTTTTTACAGAAAAATGAGGATCCATATTAGGTTCAACATTGTGATGGCAGAGGCAGGCTGATTCTGGTGCTGTGTTCAGGTTTCTGTCCAGCACCTTGGAATCATGGAATGGTTGAGGTTGGAAGGAACCTCTGGAGATCTGTAGTCCAACCCTATGCTCAGAGCACCATCAGCTGGAACAGGTTGCTCAGGACCAAATCTAGTTTAGATTTTGAGTAACTCCAAGGCTGAAGGCTTTACAGCTTCTCTGGACAATCTGTTCCAGTGTTTTATCATCCATAAAATAATAAAAGGTTTTTCTTTTGTTTAAGGTGATTTTCCTTTATTTCTGTTTGTGGCCATTGCTTGTCCTGTCACTGGGCACCACTGAGAAGAATCTTGCTCTGTCTTCCTCTCCTTTCCCAGTCAGATATTGATCCCCCCTGATAAGGTCTCCCTGAGCCTTTTCCTCTCCAGATTAAACAAGCCCTGCTCCCTGAGCCTGTTTTCCCATGATAATTTACCTGCCTGTAGCACTCTGGGAGCTTGGAGTGACCTCCATTTCACCCTGACAGCCTGACTTGTGTGTGGCTTTGGAAACTTCAATTTTCTGCTGCTGTGCTTTTGTCTCTGGAAAAAAAAAATGGGGAAGGGAAAGTAGGGGTTCTACAGAAGTGAGTGTCCATTTAGTTCACACCCAATATTCTATACAACTAATAAACACAAAATATTGAGGGATAGTAACACAATTTTTTTTCTGATATTTTTCTTTCCCTAGAGCATGGTAGAATCAATAAAACACTGCATTGTGTTGCTACAGATTGCTAAAGTAAGTACACTGTAAACTATTCTGAATCTTAGTGATACAGCATTAATCTAATTGAAACCTCAAAGTGCCTTCTGTATGACCCAGCAACAAGAAAACAATTATAAGTTGATTTATACTTTTATTTTAGTGAAGTTTCTGAAATACTGAGTTCCATAGCAGACAATCCTGTTAATGCTCACGGTAGCAGTCATATTGGTTCAAGTTTTCTTTCAGATAAACTTTCTTTTTCAGAATTTGCCATTAGACTAAAGAAGAACTTAGAGAAATGTCAGGTTGACAGAAAAGGAATTTAATAAAACTCTAATTTCTGCTTCATTTGAGAGTATGGCTAACAAGTAAGAAGGGGAGAAAGATGATGTAAATAATGAAACTGGTTTGGCAAGATCTGTCACAGGTCTGAAGGTCATGATGATGTTGGAAATTCTTGAAGTTAGACTTGTATTATTTGAGAATGCACTTGTGCTTTTCACCTACTTCTTTCATTAGATTTTAAAATTTGGGGAGTTTTGGATTAATTTTTGTTGAATTCTGCCCGTACAGGTTTAACATTCTATATTTAGGATATGTTAATTTTGAACTGCTGATTTATATCTTGTGACCAAAGTGGAGGGAGGTGATATTTTGCAAAGAAATAAAGGTATTTTCAGAATTTCAGACTGATTTATTCAGAACACATACTGATTTATCCAGAAACTGGGGTGGGCTCCTCAATGATTTTTTTTTTCTGTAATCTAGATCAACTATTTTTTGTGGCTTTGGAATGCAAGACTACTGTTTGTCTTCATTTTAGATGCCAGATATGTTGTACAAAATTTTGAGTGCAGTGAAAATTTAAGTATTTAGAATCTTAAAGGATCAAAAGTCATTCACTGAAAGGATCAGTGCATGTTTTTTAAAATTCAGTTTTCATATCTATTACTTAAAAATTTGTGAAGAAAATGCTTGTTAATTAACAGGTTTGTACAAAATCAAAACTTTTACAAGCACTAGGGTTGAAACATTGAAATAATTTTGTGCCACGTGAATTTGAAGCTAGTACAGTCTTTATTTAATACGCAGTGATGCTACTTCAATCCTTCACTGTAGTCCCAACAAGAAAAGCCTTTCAGTTTTTAATTTGCTGTTATTTAGTCCTGGATACATTTAGAGCTGTTTTAATACAGTGAAGTCACTAGATTATATAAATTGTAGATTGGTTAGATGGTAATATGCTGATTTTTTAATCTATATGTGATTTGCTATATTGAGGCAGCTGTTGGAGAAACTGCAAGGAACTACTAGCTCATTTTTTCTTAATTACTGTATAAATGTATTTAATATTTCTTATTTAATTCCTATGAATTTAATTCCTATGGAATTTTACTCTTTTTAAAAAAGCTCTGCTATGTAATTAGCAATGTGAAATTGCAGAGTTATAATCTGTTTTTCAGGCTGTTGATCAGAGCTGGTAATAGGTGGCTGAGTTATCTTTCTTGTTTGTGTTGAATATCAAATTCTGTTTTTGCTCTGTGTGGGTTTATTGGGAGTTAGACAAACATGACCACTTCTGCTGATGCTAAGCATATTTTGAAGTTCTTTCAGTGGTTTGCTGATGATGGACAAAACTGGTGGTGGCAGATGCAGTCATTTAGATCAGGTTCAGTACTTTACTGCTCCAGCTACCATGTGAGTGTAAAGACAGCTGGAATTTGAGTCCCCCAAAGGTGCTAACACTTGCTTTTTGTTGCACTAAATCAGACCTTTAAGACATTCTTTCAGTTCCACTAAATATTAACCAGTGTAAATAGGTGAGCTTATCCACTAAGGAGTGGGGATTTATTGTTTGGTTTTTTGCTAAACCATCACTAAAGCTCTTTTGGAGCTGTTGAAGACAAGGTGGGTTAAAGGGGTGCCTTATGCACTGCTGATTGCAAGATGTTGATCCACATATAGTGAAAAAAAAAATCCCACTACTTTAATAACCTTTTTTCTGCTTCATCTCTTCACCTTCTTTCTCTCTCAGGCAACTCTAGTTGTTGGCCACAAGGGAATTCTGTCTTTGTTCCTTCCTTTTCCATTAACTGTGTTAGTATCCTGATTTCCTACTGCTTTTGGGGATGCTTGGGGTTGTTTTTCCCACAGTTCTGTGAGTTGCTTGTGTATGATGAAATCTCTGTGTAAAAATGAGTGTAGCTTTGTGCTCTCCATTAGAGACCTTTTAAGATTCTGCAGGTTTTTTTCCCAAATCTTTTGGGCAGGTATGGCTGCTGACTGACACTGCTGAAAGTAAATCATCTTAACACCACTTGCACCCCATTTTTACTTCTAGAGTGCCTTTCTCATCAGAAGACAGACTTGCCAATCTATGTTCTTAATAGTGTTACCACTTATATTCTTAGACTTCTGTTTCCAACACACAACCATTTATTATGTGAATTATTTTGGAACATTGAAGCAAACCTGGATTTTTGGTTGTCAGAGTTTTGTTTTGTTTCTTTTTTTAATTGTGTATTCAGTTGTCCTGTTTCATTGATTTTTACCTTAGAATTTGGACAGTTCAGTTTTCATTAAACTTGCTGATAAATCAAGTGTGTAGTTAGGCCACTTGTGCTGAGGTAACTAGTGACATTTTCAAAATAATGAATACCAGCTAAACAGGAACATGTGATAATACATGCATTGCTTATCAAAAAGCAGTCAAAATAATCAAAGTTGGATGGGCAGGTGGAGCATTTGGCTTGTGTTGTCCCCTTTGTGTGTGTGGCAGTTGAAGAAGTCCAGCTTTGGTGTGCGTGATGTAAAATATAAGAAATGTTCTGCCAGTGATGTGGTAAACCTCAGTCTTACAAATATGTGTGCTATGAAGTACCTTTTACAACTTAGATATTTAGTTTTGCATCTTTGCTTTCTCTTTTTGACTTCATTTTTGGCAGTCTTGCCTGCCCAGTTTTGTGGAATTTCTGCCTCCTTTGCCTTATTGGTGCTGCTACTGGTGCATTACTGAGGTGGGATAGCAAGCATCAGTACTCAGGCAGCATCTTTGTGGTTTATTTCTTAGGTCTTAGAGATGATGGACACAACATGGGGGGTTTTATGTGTTGGGAAAAAATGATGTCTTGTAAATTCGCAGTCCAGTGGAACTTCTTGTCCTTGGTGTTCTTTTTATCATGGAAAGCCAGGCTTCAAAAATGTTGACTAGCAGACACAGAATTTGGACAGCCTATTGACAGCTGTATAAGCTAAGGAAGGATATGTTAAGTATCAAAACATAAATATGTCCCAGCTTTGTATATACTTCTTACTTTTTTTTTTTTTTTTTTTTCTCCTTATTCCTTTAAAATGTAACTGGAAATTTGGGGGAATATTTTGCAGACAAGTCTTGAGGTTCACACTGGATAAAGTTATGGATTGATGTACTGTCTAATACAAACTTTGCAGCAGAAGGGAAGAGATTTGGCTTAGAGTACAGTATAATTTATATTGTTGCTGTACAGTGCTAAAACTGCTGGCTGTAGATTGGCATTAACTGGTCTGCTGCTCATGTCATTTCCCCTGGGGACAGATGTTTTCCATACATTGCCTGCTCTTTCACTTATGGTTCTAGGCAAAAAAAACCCAAAATCTGAGATAGAGAATAAGCTAAAAACATTTTAAAATATAGCAGATGCCAAAAAGCAAAGGTTAAAACCTTTCAACTTACTTTAACTTCTGCCTTTCTTGTGTGTTATTTACAGAAACAGAGAACTTCCTTTTTCAGGGACTTACAGGAGCTGCAGAGCATATTTTGGGGATCTCTTAGGTATTTGGGAAGCACTCACATTATAAAACAGAATTGTACTCTGCAGTACAGAAAGGATATTTTAAAGTTTTCTGCATTCACATGGACAGGCCCTGAGAAAATGCTGATCTTCAGAGATGCAGTGATTGTGTGTGCAATTGTGTCTTCCAAGTTTAGTTACTGTATCACATGATGAGGAACATTTTATGGCTGAAAATGTAAACATTCCTGAGGGACACTCGCTGTTCTTGCTTAGCACAGAACTGATAAGTCATGCAAGATTGTTATGTTGATATTTTTAACATTTTTTCCTTAAGGACCAAAATAATGAGGAGAAGCACGCAGATGGACTTATAGTAAGTTTACATCTAATCTTTATCTCCTTTTAATTCTGCAGAACATGTGAACAGAGACCTGAATTTCCACTCACTTTGCAACATGCTTCTTCCTTTCTCTAATTTACCGCTTCCAGTGTCTTGTTAAAATTCCTGTTGAGTCCTTAGCTCCTGAGGTTGGCTAACACCCTTGTCTTTAGCAAATAGAGTGGTCAGTTTTGTATGGAGTGTCTGGAACAGCAGTGTTGTGACTGAATACTTAGATAAAAATCTGTCATGTGAACAGATGAAAGGGAAATGACTGGCATAGAAATAGTTCTGTGTTCCATCTGAAGTATCTTTGTGTAGGAAATAGATCTGCTCTCCGTGTGCTTCAAGTAGTTTGTCTTTTCTACAGTGCTGCTCCTTTGATGCAGAGTTGTGTAATGTCTGTCTAAGCAACATTTCTTCTTTAATAGAACTTCTGCATTTTTAATGTAACTTCTGTCATTTTTAGTTTTGGTCACATGTGATTTCTCTTTCTTTGTTCTTTTTTTGTCACTTGAGTACATTTCAGATACTTTTAATAGGAGATTGGTTTCAGTAAAAATTATAAAAATCCTAATGTGTTTTCATTGGAGCTGACAGTAGTTCCCAGGCTTTAGTTGTTTTTCCTCTACAAACAGCTTTAGCAGTAGGATTTTCTGGTGTGAACCTTGGACTGAAGATGCATGTGCATATTTCAGTTTCATGCTTAGCATAAATAAGATGAATTATTACATGCCCTACAGATGTAACATAATTCAGGTCTTAGTACAAGGGAACAGGGCCTGTGATTTCCCCTGGAAAAGAGAAGCTGTGCAGGTATTCACTTCCACAGGCACAGGTGACCTGCACATCTGATCTGCATCTCAGACATTTCACAGAGATCTTGCAGCTTGATATAGTCTGAATTTGATTAGCCACTGCTCTCATTATCTGTGGACTGGCTTATGCTGGGGAGGAAAAAATATTTCTGTAAGAATATATTAACAGTAGATCAGTGATTGTGAAGTCTAAAATTGTGGTCTGTGGAGGTCAGCATCACTTGGGCTAAAGGTCAGGATTTCATTTTAAACTTATGCAGAAATATAATCACTGTTTGCTGCTATGATGGGATGAATCTTGTTTCTGTGTAATTGTTATTCAATTGTTATTAAACTCAGAGTAGGAGACTTTTGGGTCTGCCTTCTTCTGTTTCTAGCTCATGAAGGCATCCCTCAAAAAATCCAACCAGAAGCTCCAGTTCGTGTTGCAGTATGGAGAATTGTTTAAGGATGAGATTACAATCCTGAATACAAGATCAGAGTTACTTAGTTCTTTCTTTATCATACCAATGTTCTGTATCATGTGGGTTATTAGTTTCCCTAAAAAATAAAAAAGACAAAGATAGCAATAGCATCCTGTGTGGCATAGAACCATCTTGGGTTTTAACTCTTAAGATGGGACCATAATTTTAAGCTGTGAACTCTGTGGAACTGGGACCTTACTGTGTTGAATTCCACAAGGAGGTGAAGTACTGGGTGAAGTACTGGGTAAGGGACATTCCCTTTATGCTGAAATACAGTGGAGTAACAGTACCTGTACTGGATTATTTATATATTGCTTAGTAACACCAATGAATATGTAAAAAGCTATTTTTATGGCTGTTCTTAATGGAGATTTTTTTTTTTTTAGTGATGATCAGAGAATAATAGTTCTGTTTTCAGTTAAATAAATCCTTGTGCTATGAAAAAAATAATAGAACTCTTCACTGATTTTCAGTCATACAGTGTCCTGAGCTGAAAGGGATCCACAGGGATCACAGTGTTCCAACTCCTGTCTCTGCACAGGACAGACCCAAAAATCACACTGTGTGTCTGAGAGCATTGTCCAAACATCCAGTTGTAGGATAAAGTTCAGAATTTCAGGCAACCAGGAAAGGAGGCAAGAAAGGAACCTGTTTTTTGTAGGAAAATGGGAAGAAGGTTAAAATGAGCCTGATTTCCCTCAGTCTGAATACAAATAGAAATTAATGGACTAAAGGGAGAGGAGAACAGTTGTAGACACTTCTTTTAAATACTGGTGTAAAAAAGAGGATAGGGATGAACATCCTGACTGAATTTCTGAGCAAATTGAGAAAAAATTTTCATAGTTCTGATAGATGAAGCATTTAAATTGGAAGATGTTTGGAAAAAGGTTTTGTGTGCCTTTTACTCAACTAACAACCAAGAAGTACTGGTGGTTGTGTGTAAACATAAATACCAAACAGTGCTTACATCATATTTTGGATTAAAAGACATGGCACTTTAGATTTCCAAGGGTCTTGATGCATAAAAACCAAGGACATACACTGAAGTCAGTGACTTCTGGGAGCACTGAATTGACCTGGTGCTTCATTTTCCAAGTGCCCACATTCAGAAGTAGGTGGAGATGTCCTCTACTGAGCTGCACTGAGCACTGTCAGCTTGCTTTTGGCAACAAAGCTGCTTCGTGGCTCTAAGCATGCTGATGATTCTTGTTTTGATTTATGGGCTGATCTGCTGTGGTCTGGACAAATGAATTTTTTTGATAAAAAAATAAAATTGAAAACACAGATTACTTGTCCTAATTTTGACCATATAATTTGCATCTAACTTTCCACTCTTTGCATGCATTATTAATCAATGGACATTGGGTGGCATACCAGAAGCAAGAACCTGAAATAAGAACTCTTTATAAGACGCTTCAAATCTGCATCAAATTCAATTTAATGTGCAGTCTGTGTAAAGAATCAAAATATCACCACTTTGAAAGTATTTCTCATGTCCTCAACTGTCAATTTGTGTTTTACTTCCTCTCTCAGGAATTCGCTCTCTTGCATTTGGGCATTTCTCGTGCTCACAATGTTCTTGCTATCTGTGCTTTCTTTTGTTTTAATTGAGGGGAAAAAATGTGCTTTTCCTTCTCTTGCCTAGAGCACCATCAATCCCGTGGACGCCGTGTATCAGCCCAGCCCCTTGGAGCCGTCGGGGATCAGCGCGATGCCTTCCCAAGCTGTCACACTTCCAGGTAGGCTGGGGACAGCCACGAGCAGATCAGTGACTGCAGTGGGGAGGGGACAGGGCTGTGTCACACAGGACAGGGCACACTCAGCTCAGAAGGGCACGAGCAGGAGGCACAGAGCATTCTCACCAGCCTGCCCCTGGTTTTGGGGATAAGCTGATGTGTTTTACTTGCTCTCAGTTACTGGCTTGCATTTCTAACATTCTCTTTAAAAATGAAGCTATAATTTTTAGAAAAGGCAAATGATTTCTAGCTAAACAACTGCATTTTGTTTTAAATGCCATCTTTGCTTAATAAAAAAAGGACCTAGGTAAAAATGATGGTTACATGTTTTTCTGTCCGAATGGCTTTTCTAGAAAATTATTTAATTTTTGGAGGTTGGGTGAAATAATGTGAAAGCTGTTTCTGAATTTTGGGTTTAACATACCAAAATATCCCCTAGAACCTGCTCAGTTGTGCAAGTCAGAGCAACGACCCTCCTCTTTGCCGGTGGGACCTGTAGTAGCATCGCTCGGGAATCAGACTCCAACACCAAATAGTACAGGTACAGCTCTGGGTAGCTTTTATTGAAATACAAACAACCCTGCAATTAGTCATTAAGACAATGATATATTGGCCTACATCTTGCTTTTAATCAACACCAATTTCAATATTTGTTTTAAAACCAGTAATGCTGCTCTTTCTCCCCCCCATGTATACGCAACGTGTACGAGTTTTACCAGCTTCACTTTGTCTCCCCAGCATTGTAATCTTGCAGGAATTGGAGAAAACACGTCCCTTAAACTTTACTGGTGTCCTGTGCTCTTCATTTCCCTTGTGACTTTCCTTTTGTCATCTGTTAAACTCCATATGAACCTGCCTAATTATTGCTTTTAATTTTGTATGTTCCTCCTCATGAGTTTCCGTCAGTCTTTATTGATTTGAACAATTCTTGTTTAAGTAGATTCTGAAAGAATTTTTTTTTATTGAATCTGTAATTTTTAATACTCCACAGGGAGTGGGCAGTCAGCACCTAGCAGCAGTCTCACCTCTCCAAGCCATGTCAACCTTTCTCCAAATACAGTCCCAGATTTTTCTTACTCAAGCAGTGAGGATGAGTTCTATGATGCTGATGAATTCTACCAGAGCAGTTCTTCCCCAAAGCGATGTATGGAGTAAGTAGCTGACAGTGTACAGAATGTGCTGAATGCAGTTTGTAGCTACAAGGACATGGCTTGTCTGCTTGCAGAAAATGGTTTAAAAAGGTGGGGGAGGTAAAAAAGCCACTTTGTGTAACAGAGTGAGATTACCCCAGCCCTCAGCCGCAGACAGGTGTCTGTGAGGGAGGCAGTGCTGCTCCTTCCCATTCCATCAGCTACATGTTGACAAACTCCAGCAAATGAAACTTTGGAAGCCCCCAGCTGAGAGCTGTAATATGAGACCATGGTGCATTTCACCTGCATTTGCTGCAACTTTTGGTAAATGACCAATTCCCTCACACATTTACTAAAAGACATTCTTTGAAGTTGGCACCCTTTCCCCCAAATCTCTCTGCTCTTCATTTTATATTAATCAGAAAATTAATTTTAACATGCTCCGCATTCCAAAGAGGGATTAATCAGCTGTTTTCTCCCTTCATGTGTTATCTGAGGCTGCAGGCTGTCCCATTCCTTCAGCTACAGTCCATTCTGAGCTTTCTGTGAATTAGCATGCACCATGTATATTAATGTCTGCCACCGCACATATATTGATGTCTATCACTAAATTCCTTGTCTGTGAATATCAAATGACAGTTATTTGGTCTGAATTACTTAATTTGAAATGTGAAAATTTATTCTCTTCTTTAGTTCTTCAGGGTCTGCTGCAGTCCTGACTCGGAGCAGCACAGGGAGCAGCCTGAAACGTCCAGATACCACAGAGTCCCTCAATTCTTCCATGTCTAATGGCACAAATGATGCTGGTAAGTGGCCTGGGTGACCTTTCAGCAAGGAGTTATTGATCTGTGTGTAAAGTGGGTCAATATATGCAGGACCATATATATGTATATATATATATAAATATAAAAGCAAGGTACTAATGGGAAGTGGTTTGTACTGTTTCTTTACTAACGGAAGATTGCTGAATTGTAGGATTTAAATCCTCTCTTTTTTGACAGTTACATATATGCTAATTAAATACACTCTGCTTTTGAAGGTTTAGAGGAAAACAAAAGCCATTTGGTCTTTCAGATCTCTTTGATCCTCCCGACGATCGAGAAGATGATGGGGAAGGAGAGTCAGTGGAGGAGCACAAAAGTGTTATCATGCATCTCTTGTCACAAGTGAGATTAGGCATGGACCTAACCAAGGTAAACTTGCTGGTGTTCATGGAAATAGGAGGGGCAGTAACCCAGAGTTCTGTGTAAAAGAAAGGTTACATAATTCAACTACATATTTGTTCTAAGAGTTAGTTAAGCTGTAATCTATTAAGCATGGTGTTTTTGAATTGGAGTTCCTACTGGAAGGGGAAAAGTAGCTGCAGAATAAGTATATCCAGATGCTAAAATGTGTTTGGAAAAATAGCTTGCTATGGAAAATTGCTGTTGGTTCTCTTTGAACCTGATTCTTGGAATGTTGGTGAATCTGACATAAGAAGAATGCTAAAATGTCTTTAGCTTCCTAGAACAAAGAGCTACATGATCCCAAGGCATGGTGGAATTCAATAAAACATAAAGTAAAAGGGAAGAAGTAGCCATATAGTGAAAAGCTTTGCTTAGTTGGGATCTTAATGAGTAAATATATAGCCTGTTTATTTTGAAATGCTACATTTAGGTCTGGCTAGTAAAGGGTTGGATTCTTCATGAGTGAGATTCATGCTGGTGTCTGTATGAAGGCAGAATGAACAGCATTTTGAAGGTGTTGGTCTTTCCAGGCAGCTTGGATAAATTTAAACAATTAATTCCAGAGTGAGAAAGTGCAGGAGAGATCAATCCTTATCCTTAAGTTTACTTAGGTGGATGAATTTAACTGTCCAGCCTGGAATGAACAGTAGATAATAAAATTATAACTCTTTTCTGGGCAAACAGCCAGCAGGTCACAAGCAAACTGTTCAAGGTTTCAGGCAGTTCTGAATAGGAATTGATCCAAACTGTGTCTGTTCTGGGAATTCCTGAGATAGCTGAAAACTATAACTGATCTCAAATTAAATTGCCAGGAATCTTTATGAGCATGTACCTTGTCAGTAACAGTAATTGACAGGGGATCACACTGAGCAGATCCACAAGAATGGACCTTTGGGGGTAGTAGGGAAGAGCTTAAACTTCATCTTGATTAAGAGGAGTAGCAGGATGGGACTGCAAGTGAGTGTTTGCCTGTAACTGCAGATTGACAGTGTTCACAGAGATGAAATTAAATGAGCAGTGATGCTGTAATTCAGAACAGCTTTTGATGTGCTCTGAGTGGGATTAGAATCCATGCAGGATGGGACTATTCCTGTTGAACCTTAGGGTTTGTAGAAGATGCCAGCTGACCTGCATATGTCAAAACTCATTGGTGAGCTCGAGCTCACAATCAGCTTAGAGCACACAGTGCTGTGGGTGCTGTTTGCTATTTACAGTTGGCTTTTGCACAGGATATTCAAATACCTTCAGCTAGATGGGTTGTTTTTCTTCACTCAGGTTGTTCTTCCAACATTTATCCTGGAAAGAAGGTCACTGTTGGAAATGTATGCTGACTTCTTTGCACATCCAGACTTGTTTGTCAGGTATTTGACTTTGAGCATTCACTGATTCTTGTCTGGTTTTGGCCCTTGTGGGCTGCTAGAAGTTGTTAGTTTTGAAAAATATTGCTTAGATTTTGGTTTAAACTTCAGAAATAGTCAAATCAGACAAACTTCTAGTTGCAAAACAACCAAGCATCCATAAAACTTTTCTGTATCCAGGGTCCCTGCTTATATTTCACTCTGCCTGTCCTTTTTTCTCTCTCTCTATAGCATTAGTGACCAGAAGGATCCCAAGGAGAGGATGGTTCAGGTGGTTAAATGGTACCTCTCAGCTTTCCATGCAGGAAGGAAAGGGTCAGTTGCTAAAAAGCCTTACAATCCCATTCTGGGGGAGATCTTCCGATGCCACTGGGTGTTGCCTGGCACTGAAGATGACGTGGTGAGTTTCTCATGGTGTTTTTTGGAGCCCAGAATGCAGAGATGCAGCCCAAAGCTTTGAGTCACTGACTGAAATGGATTATGCTGTGCTTTAGTAACAAATCAACAAACTGTAGCAATTTCTCAACCAATTCTTCCGCTTCCTTCCTTGTTTTCTTTGGACAGAAGTGTAAAATACCTTATTTTATTGTTATTTTTATATTAAATTAAAAAAATTATTGTTTTTTAAAGAACTACTTGACGTTTTGAAAATTTCCATTTTCTCTGCAGTGCTTCATAGCACTGATTATGAATTCATTTATTCCCCAAGTTCTGATTTTTTTGTTTTTATTTTTTGAATCAATGCAGCCCAGTGGGGTTTTCTGTTGTATTTTTTCTTCTTTGGCACCTCATTTGGGCTTCTTGCCTTAGGAAGTTGCCAGTGATGGTGTGGGAAGTGCTCTTGTGAGGTACTTCATGTAGCCTCAGTGTAACACATCTAAGTCAGTGTGATTATTTGGATATAAACCATGTCTTTCTCCCATTTCCTTTTATTCCTACTGATTTATTTGCTCAAATCTTGTTTCTGAGGTGAATATTTGCACTCCAATTTGCTGGCATCAAGGCAGTGTTTCCATTTGGGTTTCCATTGCTTCTAACCATGAATTAATTACACTTTGCATTCTTTGCCACAGGAAATAAATATTAGTTTATGGTTTTGTGGTACATGAAATCATGTCATTATTAATATGCAGATCAGACTTTTTCAGAAGCAAAACCAAAAACTGTTTCTGCCATTTAAATATTATTTTGTAATTTGGTTTATATGTGAATTTCAATTGAATGTTTTTTCTTTTTCTGGGGACAATTAAAACAAAGACATTTATACTTAAAAATAAGAGAGTAGAAACTCTATCCTTTAGAAAGGATCATAGTTCCAGGACTAAGGAGTTCTGCAATACATTTTTAGAAGCCTTTAGAGATGGAGGCAGCTTCTCTGGGAAGCTTCCAGTGTTTGCAGGCACTGAGTGATGGAATCCTCTCCCCTGTCCCACAGGAGCCAGTCTCAGAAGGACCAGTCCCCTGGGTCAGTAAAAGCAACGTCACCTTTGTGGCAGAGCAGGTCTCTCACCATCCTCCAAGTAAGTTGGGACAGTACCAGGAGAGGTGGCAGCTGGAGAGGGGTGACAGTAAAATCAGCTCTTGGCTTAAATCTTGGATTTACACTTTCTATGCAGATTTAAAAGCTGCATATTTATAAAAGCTGAAAAATTATAAACTGCTTTTGTGAGAAACCAATTGCAAACTCTGTTGCCACATAAGTGTGAGGCACCTGGGGATTTTTCCCAATAAATGAATTTGGAAACAAAGGTATCAGTGTCTTGTGCTGCTGTTTTTAATACCTGTCTCTTTCTTCAGTTTCAGCATTTTATGCAGAGTGTTTTAGCAAGAGGATACAGTTCAATGCTCACATATGGACCAAGTCCAAATTCCTAGGAATGTCTATTGGGGTCCATAACATAGGGCAAGGTATGTGTGTGTAAAGTGAGCAGCAGAGGTGAAATTAAATTCTGCAACTAGGATTTTTCATAGAATAATTTATAATTATTTATAATAAATAAAAATATATATAAAATATAATATATAGAATGAAATGTATAATTATATAATATTAGTATTATAATGATTATGTATAGTATATGTTAATATGTAATTCATAATAATATAATTTATAAGTTACTTAAAGTCATCATACTAAATGTAAGCAATGGTTGAGTTTATGTAACTTGAGCTTATGTATCTGGGAACCAGAGATTCCTTCCATACACTCTGTGTGCTGAAAACACCTAGGGCCCAGTTTTTCCCAAAAATACAGCCATCCCTGTCCCCTCCAGAAGCTGGGCATTCTCAGCATCCATTAAAAGTGAAGCTCCTCAGCTTTCCTTTTCATGGCATATTTCATGAAATCATTATGAAAAGTTCTGTAGAGGTTTTGCTTAATGTTTTTTAAATCTGTTTTTATTTTTAACAGGGTGTGTTACATGCCTAGATCATGATGAACACTATATTTTGACTTTTCCTAATGGCTATGGAAGGCAAGTAAATGCTCTAATTGGTATTTTCATTTTTAATGCCTTGTAATGTTTCATCCTTAGTATTTATTGGTCAAGAGCTTATAATTATGTGCATTTATATGTTCCTAATTGCAGGTCTATTCTCACTGTGCCATGGATAGAGCTTGGTGGGGAGTGCAGCATTAACTGCTCAAAGACAGGTTACAATGCTTCCATTGTCTTCCACACAAAACCTTTTTATGGAGGAAAGAAGCACAGAATTACAGCTGAAATTTTGTAAGCAGCTTCCTTCATCTCACTTTTTCCTTCCTTAAATGCCAACAGTTTTAACAAGACATTCAAGAGCGTAAAATGCTGAAGCAGCAGCACCCAAAAGAACTTAGCTGATGATTACCTGTCCTGGAATTGGCCATTTTATAGTCAGATTTGTGAGAGGAAGCTGCAGAGGCCTGTGTCCTACTTTATCCTGCTTGAAAACATCCTCAGCTGATTCCCAAAGGGAACTTTGCTCTCCTGAATTAGCAAAATACAAATCTGCAGCAAGCCTTGGGATACTGTTCAGTGTGTCAGTTAAAGCTCTGCTGCAAACTTCATGTGTTTTTACCTGTGGTTTGGTGGATTTTGGTTAAAACCTGTGCACATACCCAGCACAGAGAATTCAATGGAGATTCTCATCATATTTGAAGATGTGCTGTGATGTCAGCAGGTGAATGCTGATAAAATGAGGTTTAACTTGATTTTAAATCACTGACACATTGATAGATGCCATTTAAAAACTGGTGTCTTGTGTTTCCCAGTAGTCTGGGGGAAGAAGTGGATTTTGAAACCTTTTTAAGCTTAAACTCACCACCCTAAATCTGTGTGGAAGGCCTGTGACTGCTTTCCTAAACTCTAAATGCAGATCCAGCCCTCAGGCAAGTCCTGATGAATGCTCCTTGTTGAGGTTTATGTAACTCATTCATGCCAAACTGTCCCCTTGTAAACAGAACCCTCTCTTCTGTGCTGGGCATGGACACTTTGGCTGATATAAACCAGGCTTTACAGAAAGAAGGATAGAGTTTTGATCCTTTAGGATTTTTCAGTTGCTGAAATACAGCTGAGAAATGACTATTTGTTTCTCTTTAGTTCTCCAAATGACAAGAAACCCTTCTGCTCCATTGAAGGAGAATGGAATGGGGTCATGTATGCAAAGTACTCCACAGGGGTAACAGCTTGCTTTCTTTTTTCTCTTTTCATCAGAAATACAAGATTCTACTTTGGGGGTTTGGGGTGGTTTTGTAGATTTGGTATTTTATTTTAAACAAACATTAATAATTGCAACCTCCTATGAGGCTGCCCAAAAGAATGCTGAACTGGGGATAGAACTTGTTCATTTATTCTTAAGGAAGCTTGATTTCTATACAAGAAGAGAATCTGCAGAATTACCACGTTTCCTGTATTTCCTGCTAGCTAGTGTACTAGAGTGTGAGGGTGTATAAATTTGAAGTCTAGCTAAAGAACTGAATAGGTTTATTTCTTTCTCATCTTCCACTCCAGGAGAATTCTGTCTTTATAGATACCAAGAAAATGCCTACAATAAAGAAGAAGGTAAGGAAATTGGAGGACCAAGACGACTTTGAGTCTCGCTGGTAAGAACTTCAGTTAACTGGGAACATTAAGATTTTATTTTAGTTAAATTCCAGTTTGCAGTACAGGGACTAAAGGCTGCACTGATCCAAGCACTGCATGCTCTGTTCTCCCTGAGCCCAGGTACAGGCAGGCTGGGGATTTAAGGGGGAAGAGGAGATCTGGAGCTCTCAGTCACATCCTAATTGGGATCAAATGTTCAGTGAGGTCTGGAGCACTCCACCACAGCCTCCTCCCTCCTGCTGTAGCAGCACAAATATCAAATATCCTGAGGTCTTTTCTGCCCTTTCTCTGACCTCAGATTTACCTTTATTCACTGCTGTATCTACAGCTTGTAGCACTGCTCCCATAAAAGTCTCCCTTGCCCTTTCTCTTTCAAGCTTATGGAAGGATGTAACCTACAACCTGAAGATCAGAGACATTGACGCAGCCACGGCTGCAAAGCACGCGCTTGAGGAGCGGCAGAGAGCCGAGGCCAGGGCCAGGAAGGAGAACGAGACCTCGTGGGAAACAAGGGTGAGCTTTATTCCAGCAGGGTAAAGTTCAGCCTGCAGCCTTTGCTCCTTCCCGAGTCATGAGAAGCTTACAGGTGTTTATTCCTTTGCAGTTATTCCATGAGGATGGGGAGTGCTGGGTGTACGATGAGCCGCTGCTGAAGCGCCTCGCTGCCAGCAAGCACTGAGGGCTCCTGAGGCCAGAGAGCCTGGGAGCCTTGGCTGAGCAGAGTTTGCAGCTGAGCCCAGACACCCCCAATCACGTACGTACGTACACAGCCCCACCCCTCCAGCTGCAGTGGTTCCTATCTCAGGGATACTGGACTTACTGAGACAGACAAAGCAATTCACGAGAGGCTGAGCGTCCTGGCTGAGCAGCTCCGGGCTCTGGTGTCAGTGCCCAGGCTCAGGCCCTGCTCCTGCTGCCTCTGGGGCAGGGAGAGGCTGGGCCCTGGGGCACAGACACTGTATAACCACTGTGAAGGCCACGGCGGTGGGAGCAGTCGCCTAATAATCCTGGGTCCTACATATTTAAAAAGCAAGAAACAAAATGCAAGATGTCATTTAAATCTCGCTGATGTTTGCAATGTGTAAATATGAGGATTCCTCTGATGGGACAATTTGTTAGAAAATGCTACATAAATGTTATCTTCCACCTGTATGATAATCAAATCTTTTGGCATTTCAGTGTCTTGCCCAAAATAACTTTGTTATTTTGAGATTGAAATGTAACCATAGATAATTCTACCCAATGCATCTTAAAGCTTCATAAAATAGATTTTTCAAACTTCTCTTATGGACTTTTTATTCATTTCATAATAAACCTTTGCAGGAAGACTGTTTTTCAGTTGAGTCATGATAAATTGATTATGTGAAATGTATTAGCGGTATTTCTTTTTCCACTGGAAAAATCCTTGCAGCTAAACCTACTTCTTAAAAGTAGTTAATGAACAAGCAAAGTGAGCATTTGCAGCATCCACAGGAGAAGTTTTCTGGACTCTACATCCAGCCTTGCCAGCACTTCAGGAACCTCTGCATTGTGTTTTTGCTACAGCTAATAATGATAGAGTAAGTAGCCAGATGTAGCAATCAAACTACTTTTCTCTCCACAGTTAAGTCTAGCTTTTATTTGATTTCATCTGAATTTTGTCTATGTTGCACATACAGAAAAACTAAAAAAAGCAGTGTGAGATGGAAGCCTTGGGCTTTTCTCTCCCTCCCACCCACTGTCACTGCTCCGGGAGCGCTGCAGATCCTTTCCTGAGGAGCTGTAGATAGATCCTTTCCTCACTGCTGCTGAGGAGCTGCTGCAGCACTGCAGGGATGGTACAAGCCAGGCTGAACACCAAGCTCCAGACAGCTGGAGAGGAGAGCGTGGCACCCGTGGGGAAGTCAGGGCTGTGCCTCTTCTTAGTGAACTTGGGAAGGTGATGAGAGGTTGGCTGGAAACTTGAGGAAAGCTTCCTCAGTGTCTGAATGGGCATCTTCATCCCAGCTACCACTACAGCTCTGGTTTAATAAAAATAGGTTTGTAATGTTGATGTTGCAGAAAGCACCTGTATTACACGGCAGGGCAGGGCAAGATATCAGTTTTATTTCAATATTTTATGGTAAGGTAGAACATTCAGAGTTGATGTGTAGGCTTTGATGTCCTTGATGGAAGTAATGTCACTCATGAAAGAGGAGGGGGGCAATAAAACAAGATGAGGTATTTCACCAGATGAAGAGTTCTGTCCTGAGACAGCTGTCACCTCTGTGTCCCCTTCATGCTTTCCATATCCAATCACCTGGAAAAAAAGGTACCAGAAGAGAAATTGGGATCTCATTCAGTGTTTCTCTGCCCTGACAATTAACTTGAGATACTGAAATGCAATTCTAACAAGAACACTACTTCTAAATGTAGAAAATGTGGGTAACCACAGTAAAAGTTCCAGCACAGATCTCCTCTCCCACAGCCTGACTGCACTCTGCTTATCGCAGCTGGCAACAAGAGCTGACAGACACTCACATGTACACTGAGCACTTTCCTCTGGTTGCTTCTGTGAGCTTGGAACCAGTTGACCAGGTCTGCTTGTGTAATAGACTTGAGAGCTTCAATCTGAAACCCACAGGAAGGAGGTTTTAGCAGCACAGTGGTGATTCAACTCATTTTAAACATAAAAATATTTTCTCTGCAACCTCTACTCCAGTGGATAAAAGAACCTTTTTAAAATAACATGTAATTTTACACCCAGTGTGTCACTAGTAGCCTAAATCCCATTTATGCTTTTGAAACTGGTGCAAAGCCAGTGTGCTTTTTGTGTCCCACAGTGGCAGGACACCCACCTCCCGTGCCAGCCTGTCAAACAGGTACTGCTGGGTCACCACTTCATTCCAGTTCCTGTCCACTTCTTCTCCAAGGTGGGAGTCTTCACATTCTTTCAGTTTTATCAAAGCTGTTACCTACATGGAAAAAAGCCAATTAGTTCTAATGGATTTAAAACTACCTTAGTTTTACCATCACAGTCACTGCAGTTGAAAGAAAAGCTAAATTACATTAATGAGGTAGCTCCTTGCTTTTTGAACTTAACTGAAAATGGCCAGAGAATGGATGTTTGGAGAACAACAGCAGAACAGAGCAAGAGACAGGTTTTAAAAGGTGAGGCCTTTGTCCAGAAAACCTCAGAAAATCACCAGAGAGATGTAACTGAATTATGCAGTTCAAAGTTCAAGATGAAGTTTTACCTGGGTGCTAAAAGCCTCTTCAGTTAAATCCTTGATTTTCTCTTCAAAGCAAGAAAGAAACTCCTCTATTTTCCTGTCAACCAATTCAGAACTAAAACGGAAACAAGTAATTAAATTAGGCAGGACAAAGAAAAAAAAAAATCCTCAAAAGAATATTAAGGGGTAAAGTAGCAGCCCCCAAATGATGAGGGAGGGACAGGCTCACTTCTCTTATCCCCTGAAAACCTCACTCATCTGAGAACACCTGTTGGTCAGTTTTTCCTGGTATCAGGGCATAAAGCCAGTGTTCTCATTTTTAGCTGTACACAGGGACTTCAGGAGCCACTGCTGTGATGCTGCTGGGGACCTGCTCTGGTGTCCCCAGCTGCAGCCCTGGGCCCTGCAGAGTTACAGGCTGTAGGAGCAAGACTAAAAGAAAATGTGATGTGATGGGGCCTGAGGTTTCTGACACATTAAAACCCTCACTGATGACATAGACTTCAGTAATAGAAGCATCCAAACGTAAAAATTAGAGACAGCAGCACTGTGCTAATTAAGCTTTCCCTGACACAGTGTTATTTTTCACAAGTGGCACATTTTTCAAGTAACCCTTTAACTCTGACAGGTCAAATGCTTGTAAGTTTAAAGGCCCAGGTTTAAACAAAACCATAACAGTGCTGTGCCTGCTGAACATGAGCCACAGGAACAGCTACAGAGGATTTATAGGATTTGAACTCTCCTGGCTTCAAAAAGGGAGGGGGATATTTTACTTAGTCTTGAGATCACTTTCCACTATTCAAGTCAGGACCACTGCAATTTTAAGAAGCCTACGGCTACTGTTTTATTCAGGTGTTGCTTTTGAGTCAGGATGTTGTGACTGTCAGCACTGTCCCTTCTGCCATCCCCTTGAATTAAAAAATCCCTCTGTGGCCTGAAACAGGAGTGAACTCTTAACTGGGAGCAGGTGAGTCCCACAGCCAAGGCTGGGAGTGGTGAAGAACTTTCCCCACAGAGCACTTACTTGTATTTTGTTGCCTGGGTTGCCACTGTGACTGAGAAGCCAAGAATCCCAGAAGTGTTTCTGCAGGTGGGGTACACGTGGTAGCTTAAAAGAAAAAAGGATGCAACAATGAACTCATTCCACAATTAATTTTCCATTTATAGGATGTGCTGCAAGTTAAAATAGTGTTGGTACTTTAGACAAAAAAAATATGAAATCTAAATTTGCAATAGTCTTATTTTCTTCATTTTCTGCACTGCTGCTTTTCAGTGTTTCCTCAGCTTTAGGGAATCCTTTTAAACTGGGAGTGTTTGTATTTGCCTTCCTGCAAACTAATCCAAGCAGAGTGAGAGACCCAGAGCTGTGAAAAGCCTGCTCCAGTTTCCTGAGGTAGCAGAGTGCCTCCGAGGGAGGCTGCTCAGCACCACAGAGCTGCTGTGAAAACAGCCCTGGGGAAGGGGGCTGAGTGTGGAAGTGGAAGGAACAACTTTATGCTGAATAATTCCACATTACATCCACACTGATAATAGATGCAATTCTTACAGAAATCAAAAGCAACTTGGCTTGCAGCTTGTATTGATGGGTGCTTTTGGTTTTTAAAGTGGTGATGTTGCTGTTTCCATTAAAATAACTGAGGATTAGCCACTGTGCAGGAAGGATTTCCAGAGTCAAAACACCAGAGAACAGTTAAAGCAGGAGTGTAGGAGCAGGTGCAGGAGAATTCCTCCCCAGTGAACTCACCCGAGGGTCTGCTTGGTCCTTAGGAAGTCAAAGCAAGGCTCCTCCATGTGCATCTGAAACAGCACAAAGTTACAGCAGAAGTGGCACTGCCTGCAGCCCCTCATGGGCTCCTCACAGAGCACAGGAACACCCAAGTGCCCCTGGCCAGCCACAACCCCTGCACTAAGAGGGCTGGGAGCTGTAAGAAGTCTCCTGCAGCGTCCATCACTGCAGCATTTGGGGGTGCCCACCCAAAGATTTCAGCCAGGGGCAGCAATAGGAACGTGCTGGGGCCAGTTGGCCTCGTGGCCTCAGCTGTTTTCAGGGGAGACACCGCTGAATTAGGAGACACAAACAAACTTACCACAAGCAGCTCCATCAGGGTGTATTCCCTCAGGTTCCTGGCACCTGACTGGAAAGAGAACCAAGAATTTAGGGTGGGTTTAATGTGATTGCTCAGGCCAAGGTGATCTGTGGCACACACCTCAGCCTGGACTGCAGCACTGAGGGACGAATCACAGCAGGGACAGATGGCAAGTTCTGATTTTCCCTGAGGGGACAGGCCCAGCCCAGCCCCCAGGATCACAGCACTAACCCAGCTCCCAGCACCAGTCCAAGGAAGGGAAGGTGCTGGTTTTAGGGAACCCCCCACAGGGAATTCTATTTGGGTTCAGCCTTGGGGCACAGGGCCTGTGCTCACATGAGGTGTCTGTGTCCCCTCTGTGCCCTCCCTGTGCAGAGCCTGCTCTCAAGGAGCGTGGGCAGGTGCCAGAGGGACCAGGCCAGCACAGCCCCAGCACGCCTTACCTGGTAATAGACTGTCACCTCGGAGTTGGCATCACCTTTGTTGAGAGTTTTCACCTTACAGAGCAGGTGAGTGTTTGGCAAATCCACCACCCGGAACTGCACAGGGCAGGGATGGGCCAGGGGAGCAAACTGGAGCTTTCTGGGGGGAGCACAAAGAGCACAACATCAAACACCTGCTCACACCTTGGCCAAAACTAGAGCAACATCCAGACATTCACACACTTGCTCTGACATTATTTTCCCCTTCTCCAAAGTAGAACTACATCTGCCTCAACTGCCACCATCAACAGCCTCCTGCAAACACCAGAGGGAAGCAGGGAATTCCCAGGGACTCCCACTCTGACTCCCTCCTCCAGAAAAGAATCTTATCTTAATTATAGTTTCCATATAATAAGCAATTAAAGAGTCAAGAGATACTCACTGAACAACATAATTCAGGAAATCCTTTGCTTCCTAGGGAAGAAAGCAAAGACATCAGTTTTATTTAGAAGATAATTATTACCCCATTCACAACCGCCCATCTCAGTGTAGCATTTGAGAGAGTGAGCCCCAAGCAAAGAACAGCTGAGCTCTCCTGCTCCCTACATCTCTGCTTCCTCACATTGTTCCCAGTCCCTCCAGCCTCCTCTGCACCACATTGCAGAGAGATCTTATTTTTGCACTGTAATGTCTCCAGAAGAAGGCACAAGCCAAAGAAATAGAACCAGTTATCCTTACTCCATGTGTCTGGCACTCAATGAGGTTTAACCAAACCATGCAGGTAATCGAATTCCCAGGATGAATGTGCTCTGAGGGAAGCACCTGTGGCACTACTGCAAGAATTTCATATCATATCAAATATATCAATACAACAAACAATAAAAAAAAATGGTGGCAACAGGAGAAATAGATTACAGGCATCTACTACATTTTTTCCTATCTGCAGTTTAAATCCAAATTCCTGGAAACTTCTGTTCAAAGTGGCAACTGTGGACTGCCATTGGCTTATCTGCAGGAACACTCCTGAGGTGTTGGAGGTGAAGCTGCCCAGTACCCATGAGATTCCAGACTGCCAGCACAGAGGCAGCATCAGCTGCCAGCGAGTTCAGTGTGCTAAAGCCCCTCTGAAGCAGCAGTGTGAGCACTGCAGCTGCCAAGGCTGCACTCACCCTGCTGGTGAAGTTCCCTTGCACAAGACCCTCCACAAAGAGCTGTGACTTGAAGGCGGTGACGAAGGCAGAGAGGGCCTCGATGGAGAGCCCCTTCATCAGCGTCTGGTACTTGTCGATCATGGACCACCGGCCATGCTCCAGGATCAGCAGCCGCACGTCCCTGCAGGGCCACGGGAACACAACCACAGCACATCAGGAGCTGTTTGATGCCAGAGGTGCCATTCCTGACTGCAGGCAGGGAGAGGCTTCCCAGGAGCCCATGGCTGACTGTGCCCTCCCCCAGCAGCCGCTGCTGGCTCCAGGTCACGGCCGGACAGAGGCTCCCTGGGTGTCCGCTCTGGCACCGTGTCTGAGCCGCTGTTTGCAGAGCTTCTGGGGCTCCCTCAGCTATGAGCAAAGCCTGGAACTGTGAGCACAGAGCAGGGATCCCTGAGCTCTTCAGCTCAGCCTCAGCACCTGCTGCTCAGCCACTGCTGCCCTCCCCCAGAACTCACTTGGCCAGAGTCTCAGGTTTAATGAGGATGTTGTAGTATGTTTTCTTCAGCTGCTCTGTTATCATTTCAAAAACTGCCGGAGTAAAGCTGAAGTCAGACAAGTAATCGATGATGAGCTGAAATAGAAGCTGTAAAGAGAACAGTTTTAAGCTGGGGTTTTTGTTGGTTTAAGAACCAATTTCAATTTAATGCTATACAATAATATAAAATTATTATTATTAAAATTATCATTATTGAGGCGTGCAGCATTACCAAAGCACATTCCTCCATTCTACCAGATGTTCTTCACTAAACAGTTCTATCCCAAGTGACCATTTCAGAAGGACAGTGTTTTTACACAGTGAATAAACTCAATATCCCAAATCAGTAGGAGTTTCCACATGCTATTGAAACAAATCTAGCCTGGAACCCCCAACATTTCTGTATTCAATATTCCATTTTTATCGTTTACAGCTGATCAGAACAATAACATCACAATAGAGACATCATTCAGGATTAAAAGACCTGCTGCTTGCATATTTGGCTTTTTCTGTTAAAACTCCTATTAGTAAGTCTGACAGGTAATTAATGGTCCTAAAGCTCCAGCAAAGTTCTTGCAATGCAAGTTGATTGTTGTCTCCTCTTCAGTGTCCTCTCTGTGCCTGCCATGTCTTACATGGCCAGCATTTAGGGAATGGGAACAGGGATGTCCCAATCCTGTCAGCAAGCCAACACATAAAATCTGTACCCAAAATGTGCATGCTCAGCAGCTGGATCTCCACAGTCAAATTGAAACCAAAATCTCTTTTCAGACCTGTCTCCACACATCGTGCGAACAGGCACAACTTAGAAAAGCTCCAATCCCCTTCATGGCCATGGGAGACACAAAGCTCTTTTTATAGGAAAAGCGGTTCAAATTTTAATGGAAGTACAGTTATTACTTAAAGGAAGATTTAAGTCAGCCTGAAGTCAGTAATTTGAGCTTGTCTAAGTTCACACAACTCCATCTTTATACACGTAAGCACAAGAAAAAGCACATATGCTGCATCACCCTGCCAGAGACCAACTTTTCTGTTTAAAAACACCTCATCCAACCATTCAAGGCTCCAGAAAAGCACACATGCTGCAAAGCTGCAGGCATAAAAGCAGTGAGGAGATGAGCAGAGCTTACAGGTAGTTTGTGATTGAATCCTTTCACTCGGATGATTAGGCCATACTCTCCAGCCACCAGCTTGTATTCCAGCTGAGCCACGTCTGCTTCGTAGGCTGGCTCCCCCAGGTTGTGGGAAAGGATGTTTACAAATGTATCAAACAAGACTATGCTGGAGGGAGAAAAGGACAGGGGGTTAGAGAGAAATTTAAAAAGGATTGCCTTAATATGAAAGTTAAGCTTGATGGTACACGCAGTGAATTCCAATAGAAATGGAATTTGTGTAAAATGAGATTAAAAAAAAATTTTCCAAAAACAAACACAAATCAAGAATGCAGGTTTCTCTTTGTGCAGAAAGCACATGACACTACTTAAAAATTATCTGGGCATTCAGCTACTCCTTGGAATTCCTTGCAATCTCCAGCTTCACAAGATTTAAAGTTTTTTCAAGGTAAGAATGCACATTTTAACAAGACAATGCTCAAAGCATGGAAAAAATCACAGCAAACTTAATTATTTTACTTTGTGTAAAGGCATAGGGGACAGATAAACTCAGTTATCCTCCATACTTGAGTAATGAGATGATTATTTATCTACCAAGGCAAAAAAATAACAATAAGTTAGAGCAAAGCAAGCTACACAACCTGGAAATTACAGTCCCTGCTTTCAGGTTTTTGTTATTGCTGGGATTCCAATTCAAAGATTAAACTAACACCCCTCATGAAAACAGACTTACAAAGGCTTTCCCAAAACATGATTTGTGCAGGTCTTGGCAGGCTTATGGCAACAGCACTGTGACAAAGGTCACAAGTGGCAATGGCAGCCTGAGGCAAGGCAAGTGCAGCAGACCCAGAACTGCACCCAGAGCTCTGCCTGACCCACAACTGCTTTCTCAAGGCTGCTGCAGCCTCTTCTGCTCCTGCAGACTCCCCAGGATGCTGGGACATGCTCAGGACATGACTGTGCAATGCTCTTTTCAGGAGCAGCACTGCTGCTGTTAGATGACTTTTTCCCAGACTTGCCCTGGGAAATACCACACCATGGAACTCCTTACACTTCTGTTTGCTACAGGCAGGACCTGCTGCAGAACCACCATCACCAAACTGCAGATAAAACCACAAGGAAGTGGAAGGACATGAGAAAATGACACCTTATTCTATTCCTGCTTAAAATTAAAGTCTCTTCCCAGTTTTTCACTAGGTATGGTAATTTAGTTACTCTGCAAGGTAAGCATAAATAGCACAATCCTCACTTCTCTGCAGACTGCTGTATCAATGGAGAGATCAGATGGAATCGAACATAACCTGGTGAGGAAAAGGAAATTTAAATGAGAAATTGTGTAGAATGTGACAACTTTCTGAACTCAAATATATTTCCATCAAGCTGCTCTTTGGTGACAATTCGAGTTTAATGAAAAGGGTCATTAATCTATAACACTTTTTTTTCTTAAGTCATCATTAAATGTCTTCTTATTCCAAAAAAAATCTTCCCTTTGAAGTACCAAATATTAGAAAACAAAGCTGTGCTTTGCAGAATACTCCCATGGCATGACTATAAATAGAAAATGAAACTTCTGGTTAAGAGACACTAAAAACTGACATTCTGCTTGAAAGCAGCAATATATTTTACACCCTTGTTTCAGATCCAGGCTGTATTTTTCTCTTTCTGTAGAAGAGACTATGTCCCTTCTAATTAATGTGCTCCTTCCTTCTCAAGCCCTTGTCTCAGCAGCATATTCTGTCTGCCCAGTCTTGTCCTCACACAGACTGTTCAGAAGTCAGTAAATTTCAGTGATTCCACTTTTCAACCTGAGGTATCAGCAGGGTGTCTTTGTTGCCTTGGTTTACCTGCTTCTCTTTTATTGTAGCTAATAAACATATCAAAAGGACCATGGAAGAGCTGACAGCAGGCACTTCAGTTTAAATGGTGAACACTACCAGGGGTTATTTGCCTTCAAATAAATTCCAGCTGGTAAAAAACAGGGTCTTGCTATTCAGAAAGCCCTCAGGGATTTACCTTTTGGGATTTTGAATTTATCATCCTTCCTGTACCAGAGACAGCCTTGTTGTGTGCTGAGTGTTTTGACAGGATATTCTGTCTCAGGGCAGTCAGCAACTTTCAAAGCAAAGTCAGTGGCTAGCAAAGAGAAAAACCACATCGAAACCACAGGTTAGTGTGTTTCACAGACACAAACAGGCTCAATTCATTTCAGTCTTCTAAAGTAGCAAAAAATACATTTTCCCCCTCCAGTTTTCTAAATTATTTTGACAGTACTTTCCTGGACCCAAAGAACACCTCTTTTTCATTTCCACACCAGAACAGTGGCTCAGAAGCAGAGCAAAAGTGGTGGCATCACATTCCATCCAGGACACAAGTCCTGGCTTTCATTTAATTTGCTTTTGGCAATAAAGGCAGATGGTATTTAGATGCCTTCAGAAAAAGGAGGATTAAGCAAATAAAATTCTCTAATAAGGTGTCTGGAGCTCTGTGTTAACTCCCACTGATTGTAAGGCTTGCTCTGTAATGGCATTATCATCTGTAAGTTTATATGCCTTTAAATAACTCAGTTCTTAAGCTTATAAATAAAAGAATAGTAAATAAAATCCAGCTGAACAGAGAGTGCTCATGTTTTTTTAATTTGCAAAAACCAGTTGATACCAGTTTAGGTTGTTTCTAAACCACAACAAATTCTCAAATAAAACACTGGGGAAGATTTCACTCATGCCCAGGTGCCCTACCTATGTATTTGTTTTCTTCTGGAAGGTGTAAATCCTGATTTAACTCAAAGTCACTGCTCCACAAATCACTCCAGTACTTGTCAATATCTGTTAAAAAACATGAAATGCATTAGTTCAACAGGAAGGGAAGGCCATCCCATTTTTCAGACATCTTTTCCCTATCTCCAGAAAGATTTGCAGTATCACAGGAGTTTTGTAACATCACCCCATTCCTCAGGACTCTTTCTAAATCCCTTCCTACAAAATCTTCTGGAGCTGGACTGAAGCGGTCCTATTAAAAAGCAAATCAAGTCTGCCTTAGGAACCCAGCTCCCCCTACACCCTGTGCTCCATTGTTGGTGTTCTTTCCCCTGAATGGCAGCCAAGTGCAGCTTGCTGGGACCTCTGCCTCCCAAAGGAACTGCACCAAACAAAGAGCAGTTTTGGGTGCCACAGAGACTAATGGTGAGCTCAACAAAGCACTGAGGATTCATTTCCCTGCCTCCATGCACATGTATCTTGTGCTGTAACCCTTTCACTTCCTCTAAGGCAGGAATCAGACATTCTCAGCTCCTGCTGTTGTTTTACCTTCCATGCTGTACTGAGTCCCAAACCACTTCTCTTTGAGGTGACACTGGCCTTCATTGGCAGCAGACAGCAAAACCAGGTTGGCTCTCTGAGGGCTGAGCTGGCTCAGGGCATCAGCAATGATCTACAAGTTCCAGACAATACTTCAGTTCAAATGCAGCTCTGACTGCCTGACCAGGCAGACTTCTCAGATGGAATGTAAGAACAACAAGACATAAGCTTACAAAACAGATTTGCTTTCTGAATACAAGTGCTTCTGTTAATATAAAACCTGTGCCTGCATCATGTTTAATTACAAATGCCTATACACATCCTGTATTACACAGTATGCACATGTTTTCCTTACATCAAAACATATAATCAGAGTTCAAAGAACATTTACCTCAGGCTTGTATTCAAACAAGAGCTGGTCTCCTGTCAGAAAATCTTCCTTCTGAAACAACTGCATGTTCTCACAAAGGTTTTCCACATAGTCAACTGGATCTGTCTGCAAGCAAAGAAATAAAGCTATTTGTCACATAATTAGAAACCCAAGATATCGATTTTCTGTTCTGAGAAGAGCTTGACTAGTCAGATATGTTGAGCATGAGTTGGATGCTGTGTTTGTTACAGCATTTAGTTTCAGTTATTAAATTAAATGTATTTCATAGCCATATCTAACGTTCAGTCTACTCTGAGAATCCTGAAGTTTCAGACATATCTTTGTAGAAGAAACCTTGATTATGCATTTTACAGTCGTGGAATCTACTAAGTCAAAGACCCAGGAGAATGCACTCCTTGCCTCTAGGGGACACAACCAGAGTCCTGCAACAATTCAAGACTTGAAGTGCCCTGGAAAGTACAAGGCAAGGAACTGCTGCTGCTGCACGAGTACCTCTGGCTCTGCTCCCTTCCCCAGCCCCCTGCCATGATGTGCAGGGTGAGGAGGAGGAGGCTCTCCTGTTTGGACAAGAAACACACGTTGCCTTTTAGCAGGGTAAGGCCACCTAGAGGACCAGGCTGCTCAGCTTTTTGCTGAGTGTTTTTGGGGTGTTTGCACCAGCCAGCATCAGACTGTACAGATTCTGGGTCAGACAGAGAGCACAGTACATCTGGAAAGAGCTGAGTTTGGCACATCTGTGTCTTGTAAATGTAGTGGGAAAAATACCCAAGGATTT
This sequence comes from Cyanistes caeruleus, assembly GCF_971803275.1. Classification (NCBI taxonomy): domain Eukaryota; kingdom Metazoa; phylum Chordata; class Aves; order Passeriformes; family Paridae; genus Cyanistes; species Cyanistes caeruleus. The sequence continues at coordinate 28,936,414 of NC_141709.1, forward strand.
CTTAAGACACCAAACACCTGAGGAATCATTAAACCTCTCCTGGGCACCCCTAACCAATTATGCCAAGCTCTGCCTCTGAGACCATCACTCCTTAGCACAGCTCACATCCAGCAAGCAGAAAACTGGGGTGCCATGACTAAGTCATTCTTCTGCCCCTGGGATTCACAACCCCGTCACAAAAGCACACACAAATCTATGCTCCTTCTGTATGTAGTATTTGTATGGATGGATCTGTTTTCCCAAAAGGAATTTTCAGTGTCATTCAAAGGATAAAAAAAAAAAAACAAGTTACCTAGTAAGAAAAAGAACATGGCTAAATGTAGTAGGAGTAAGAAAGTCTAAACTGAAAACGAGCCTACCTAGCAGGTATGGAATGAAAAATCAACATTAAATTCCGTTAGGGAAAAATCTCAGTATTTCTCTGCTTATAATACATCTCCTTTCAGCCAAATACAGCTCCATTAAGTGCACAATGTATTTCTTCTCAAATAGAACTTGGAAAACGTGTTTCAAAATGAAAAAGTAATACTTTTCACGGTTTACCTATGTCAGAACAGTGGATAAATACCTGTTCCTGGTAGTGAAATTCATTAGCTTCAATCTTTTGTATTTCTTCCCATATTCTGCAAAGAAGGAAGAAGATAATAGAAGTGGATTTTCTCCATTATTCTACAGCATTTACCAAGAATATTAACAAAGAAGCCTTCTAGGAAAGGCAACAATGCTGAGATGGATGATTCATTCAGGTGCAAGACACAGAAGCCAGTATTGAATGCCCTTCCCAAAACAGCTTTTCTCAGAACTGGCAGAAAGTTCTTCTATTTTCCAAAGAGAAGGAGAGTTAACTAAGAAGAGTCAAAGTCTGATACCAAATTAACATAAAGGCTAACACCAGAACCTAACTTCCACAGATCCAGCTCAACAAAAACATTTAAAATGAACACAAAACTGCACCTGACATCTATACTACCTTACTAAACAAAAGGAATCACATCACATCGTAAGTGAAACTAAAAACACTAAGAAATAAGCATGAACAGTTAGAAATTTCTTTTTAAACTGACATGTTCTCCACACAGACAAGCTTTACTAGTGACTCCCTGTTTATGCTCCAGGAACTCCACAAAAAGCGCAGACACTACAAATAACAGGATAATGGAGGACACCACCACAAATATCTGCAGGAGTGGCAAACACTTGCCTTTGATCTGGCCCCCTTTTCTGCAGCATTTTCACATACTGAAACACAACGTGGGCCACCTGCAGACAGAAAGGAACAGATTCATTTTCTCCAGACATTAGGGAAACAGCAGGAAAAACAAGCTGCAGGACACCATACCTCGTAGAAGTGCTTGTAACCTTCATCAGTCAAAGTCACAGAAATGCTGAAGATGGAGTAAGTGGAGTTCTGTTCAAATCCTGTCTCTCCATTTCCTCCATACAATGCAAGGGCCCAAAACCTATGGAAGAGTGAAAGGTACTCATTAATTAATCATTTCAGCTTTGAGCCTAGTTACACCCAGTATATCACAGTCCATCTTTACTTCAGAGGCTTTCAATCCATTTACAGTTTACACAAAGCTCTTCCAGTTTAAGGATGTGACCTCAAGATACAGAATTCAAGAAAAATAGTGAAAAAGCTAAGTAATCTTTTGGAGAACTCAAAGATCAGTCAGAGATACTGCTGATCCATGAATATCAGACAAAAAGCCCATTTATTTCTTACTTGCATTTACCATCACCTTACAGAATATCACTATAAAACACTGATACAAAAAGGCAGGCTTGGCCTGCTTTTACATCTGTAGAAAATATAAATACACAAAACAGAGTTTATCTGGTTTTGAATGAGATCAAAGCATTTAATAACCATACTTAAAAACCACATACTTTTTCCTAAGGAAAGAAAGAACACTGCCTTTGCCTTCATGTCCCACCAGCCAGGAAATATAATGAAGAGGCTTCACCCTAAGAGAAAGTTTGGAGGAGATTAGATGCCAGGAGGTAACACATTTCACAGAAAGAATTCAAATCACTGGGTTAATGATTAAAATATGCACTTGTCTCTTCCTTCAGGGCAAGTTTTGCATTTTCAGGCAGAATTAAGATAATAAGCTGAAAGTGTGGGAGTTCAGAACATAATGACTGATCTGAGTCAGTGAAGAAAGGGAACCGTATCTGCAGCAGTTTAATTCATTTTTAAAATGCCCCCCTAGCTGAACCAAAGTAATCTGTTAGACAAGTAAATGAGATTCTTTGGTTTGCTGTGAAAGTCAATAAATTATTCACAGCATAAACATGGTAGAAGTAAAATGCAGCACAGTGTACCTGTAATACTGTTCTTGTGGGGGAAGTGCCCAAGTGATGGTCAATGAATGAACTTTCCTGATTGGAACAACTGGACACAAATAAATTGATTAATTATAAATATACATGATGAGAAAGAGGTAAGAAAATTTACATAATGCAGAAAGAAGAGTTAAAAGATATTTAAAACCAAACAGAACTACTCTACAAAGTATCTGGATCACCCAGAGAAAATTTCTTTCAGTATTCAGGTATTCAAATTATTTAAATTCATTTCACTTACCTCTGTAAAGCTTGTGAAACTCCGGTGTGTCGAAAGGCTGAGTCAGATGGCCAAAGCTGGGTTTGGGTAAACCACTTAAAAGCAAAATGGAAATGTGATGTTACTGGCAGGGGTTCAAGGCTACACTGAGATATTCAAAGGCATCAGGACCACAGCTCTGCAGGACACCAGAGAGCCTGGAAAGGGCCCTTTTCCAAGGGTCCAGCCCAGCACCCCCCAGCCCCAGGGAGGTACCCTGGGAGGCAGCTTCCCCACACAACCGAGCCATTAACTGAGATACCACCCCAACACCTCCCCTTCCCTCTGTACAAGATAGTAACAGCACAAAACTTGCTTCTGTACAGCCAAGAACAGTAAACAACATCCTGAGTTCATCCCGGACCCAGAGAATCCTGACGGATTGTCTTGTGGGGTAGGAGGAATGAGGGGGGTGGCCAGGACAGACAAATGTGTCTCTGAATGGCATTAGGCCCTCACAAGAGCATTTCCAAGCACCACAGACACAAGCATCTTGCAAAAGGGAAATAAAACGCTTTTCAAGTTAGCAAAACTTTTGCAGAACCCCCTTTTTAGAGGGCATATTGGCGTGAAACATTAAAAAAAAATATTTACTTCTAACCCATTGCCACCCTAAGGACGATACTTAAATTCCAGATATGGTGTTAATTAATTCTGCTTCTAATTATTTTTGACACAAAGCAAAGACAGGCAATTTGAAATGATAATCTAGGTTTGAATGACTTATCACAAAGTCAAGGCATCAGCATATATTAAGCAAACACTGCTTCAAGTTAGCACCACACAGCTCACAGCCTGAATAATTGTTAAGCAGAAAAAGTCTTCCTGGAACAATTAATGGTGGTCTTTCATTTTAAAAGTTGCCTCTTTTTTTCCCTAGATAAGAATGTTAATTAACAAATGGTAATTTCCTTTGTTTCTTCAGTAAGGGATTTCTTTAATGTCATTTTAAAAAGAGATAATTTTATCATCTGCAATGTCTTCATGCATCAAATGAAACTTACTTATTTGGGATCTCAGAGAAGATTTCTGTCACCCACTTTTCCAACGTATCCAGTGTTTCTAAAAACGAGAGAAGAAAGACAGAAATATAGTTTCCTGAAGATCTAAGACAAGTTACCTTATCTCACCAGTTCAGTCATTTCAAAGAGGCTGCAAGTCAGTGTGTTTGAAAACTGCAGAGTTCTAAATTAAACTTCAAAGCTGTTGGTTTGAGCCAGTTCTTAACATTTGCTGAGCTGTATCTGTGGTCACAGCTCTGGGTTTGTGTAGAGTGCTCAAATCCCAGGCTGACACAATTGGGATTTAAAGTTCAGTAGTGTCTGGAGTGACTGGGAAAAGGAATTACTGTCTTAGGGATCTACAAAATCACCAGTACTTGCAATTCATTCCATGACTCTCCAGATTATACACAGGAGTTCTCCCCCTCAAACACAGTCCTGCAGTCCAAAGGATTCCTTCTCCCCATCCTCTTTTCTGAGAGAAATGAGTCACAAACCTGAATTTTATTTTAAAAAGAAAAACTTTCCATGTTTAAGCAACCATTCTAAACTCCAAAAGTGGTGCTGCATATGTAAACAACAGCAGTAAAAAAAGGCTGGATGGGATAGGGGGAGGATTCGCTGTTGGGTTTGTTTTAACACAGAAGGAAATTCAAAGTTGACTTGGCTGGCTATCAGTTACCACCATTTTCCTCCCAATCACCATAGAAAATATTACAATCTATCCCTGGCTTAATGACTATTTAAGAGGCATGCAGCACCCTAAGTATTTTACTGTCTAGACCAAAATTAAAAGCAAAGGAGAAAAAAAGAAAGAATACCTCTATTATTACCATCTCCATTTTAGAGATGGGAATTGCAATCAGTTTTAGTATTCAGCAAGACTCCTCCCTAAACACAAACCTAACTCGAATAACTTCTGAGAAATGTGTTTCTTCTATCCTCAGCAGAAACAACCTATAGGTCTGCAGTTCTCCACTGAAATTAAATGCAAATCCATTTGCAAAATTTTTTTCAAGCTACAGGGGAAAAAAATAGAACCTCTACTCCTCCTAGACAAACAAGACAATTGGGAGATTCAGACTCAGTCTCCCCATCACTTGCTGAGGAGTTTCGCTGCTGATGGCAGAGAAATAAGCAGCATTAACTCACTTGAGTGGCTCTTCATTGCTGCAAGATTATTTCTGTAATGCTATCTTTGCGATTTTCCCTTCTGTGTTAATATGGAACCTATTCAACAGCTTCAAAAGGTTTCTCAAGAAGCGGCAGGATGACAATAACACAGCACAATTGCTCAAGTCTTGTTTCATTTGGAAACCAGGCTAAAATCTACATATAAATACCCTCTGCAGGACTGGACAAGCCACTAGACTGGCTTGGGCTACAGCTGGACTGGTTCCAAAAGCACCAGCAGCAGAAATGAGGATGTTTTTAAGGAGTTACCTTTAGACTGGACAACCAAAGTCATGTAGTGAGCAGAGTAATGGCGCTGCCAGAATTCCCTCAGCCTGGTGTAGGTGTCGATATTGTTCATTTTGGGCTCATGTTTGAGCGTATCTGCATTACCTGCAAACATCAAAGGGGAGGCAGGGTTAGTTATCCACACACTGCTTACAGCAAGACTTACTCAGACATCCTGAGAACTTCCTTTCCTCCCTAGGTCTAATCATGGTAAAGCACATTAAAAGTACCTAATAGAGATCTGGAGTGAAAGAAGTGTTAAGTGGAACTGGGTATTTTAAATTTTTGGTTCTTATCCAAAGGACAGCTGATATTTTTATGACAAGAACAGAGTCCTCCTGCATTATCACGTCTCCCACAGGCTACACAGCTCACTCTGTGTTGCCAGCTATTCCCTCATCAATGGAACTTGCAGAACATCAGAGTGCAAAAGAGGAGGAAATATGAAGTTCAGTATATGTCACCAGAGAAATTTATAAAAACGAGCTACACTTCAAAGCTGGTGACTCTAACACCCATCAATGACACTGCTATTTACACAGTCACCAGAACCATGAGGGTGAGGGAACAAGGACTGGATTGTCCAAGAGAAGGACAAATTTCCATTCTGCTCCCCTCACATGCCTGTGAAGGTCTAACTCGTGGAAGTTCAACAGCAAATTATTTACTTTGAAAAGCCTCCTCAGACATACAACCAGAAATCATTTCTTTTTCTAAGAAATTCTAATAGCAAAAAAAACCAAGCTTAAGCAAGATGGAGATGACTCAAGAGAGCACTACCTTTGTGTTAAGAGAGAGTTCCATAATTATACACCTTGGGCAACCCAGCTGTAACATCAGCAAAAAGGAGTACCAGAAAGAAAAGTATCTTGGAAAGGAGACAGCTGCTTTTTATTCCCAACCATTTTCCTGTAAAATGGATAATTGCTTGAACTCTTCTAAACAAGTTTAATAGTTGCTGTGATATGACAGCTCATGCTGGTGCATCTAACCACTCAAACTTCTGAAGTGCTTAAAAGTTTAAGTATCATTACCATTTTATAACAGAAATTCAGGACTTACCCCAAAAAAATTTCTTCATAGGATGTCCAGGCCTAGCAAGACTCCCAAATAACATCTCCTTTCTGTTTGCATCAGAGGGCCTTGCTAGCTGATACTCTGTTAATTATAAGCACAAATTAATTAAACAAAGCACAAATCCCAGCCAAACTGTGGATACCCCACAGATGCAGCCTGGAATTTCTTTTAATGTATGAATGAAGTAGTGAAATAAGAAAGAGGACTTGCTAGCAGTAATGAATATAAGAGGAAAAATGGAGCTTGCTGCTGAGAAGAAAGGTTACAGAAGGAAAATCATGTAAAGCACCAACTTGTCCTGTCTGAATTCTCTGAATATGTTAAGTTCAATGGGGACAAAAGGCCATCAATATTACAGAGGATCAGGCCCTGCAGTGAGAGCCAGAGAACAATTACAAACCTGTTTCTACCATACATCACACAGAGCAACCTCTAGTCTAATACTGAAATAAGAAATTGAAAAGTGAGCAAGATAAATTTCTAAAAATGCAGTTTTACAACCACTTTACACTAATCTAAATATGGGGCTCTGCCAAAATCAATTCAGCTTCCTGAACTGCATTTTCTTGCTCCTGTTTTACTGGTAATAACAAACATATACAGCAGAGCTGAAAACTAATTCCTCTGGCTGGGTTCTCCTGCAGCCAGCTCAGCAAGCTGACACCATTTCCTGGGCAGACATTACCACGGTGTCACTGCAAGGGAAGGGTTGGTTCTGCACCACCAAGGTGTAAAATGGCTGAAGCTGTTGAAGAACCACACCTTAACTCAAAGGCAGGTCCTTATTTACACTGACTTTTATCGAAATTCAAAGATCAAATTTCCCACTTTTCCTTGCCAGAAGACAGATAAAGAAAATTAGTTGGAATAAATATTTGAACCAGTTGGGATAAAAATGTTGTTTCCTAAAACAGTGACATTTTAGAGGCAGTCTGGGAGTATTCATCACATATTAGAAAATCAACACTCCACTCACTTCTTTGCCTTGTTTAATTTCCTTCTGGGAAGGGACTTTTTAGTTATTCAGGTGTTAGAATAAGGAGACAAGTAAAATCACCTGAACTTATTGTGTAAACTCTGCACAGGATTGGAGAGCGCTCTGGGGCTGTGCTGGAGCTAAAGTTCACTGCAGAGCACCCACAAGCTCACATAACTGCCAAACCACATTACTAATTTCTCACTAATGAAAACATGAGGAGAAACTCTCACAGTGCTGGCACTACCATCCAGTCTTTCTTCCTCCAAAAGCCACTGATGTCTAACAGCCACAATGCCTCAATTCAAGTGTTTAATCTCTCTGGAAAGTTAGGTGAAGTTGACTGAAGTGCTCAGAAGGAGAGTTCAACACAGAAACATAGTGTTAAAAATTAGGTTTTGCTTTAAGAAGCTAAACACACCGAAAAAGATGCTCTTACTTACCACTGTCTACAGCCTCCACTTCTCGATCTATTGCATCCCTGATCATTAATGGGTGAATAAAGAATTGTGCCCACCTATGGAACAGAAAAACCCATATACTTTTCTTCAGTGACTACTAAAATAGGGCAAAAACCCAGTCATTAAATCAAACAATCTACTATTCTGGTTTACAAAGTCACTTGACTTAGTACAAGCTACGTCATTCTTGACTATAATGTCTAAAGAAAGATAAAAGCCATCAGAAAGCAGAGGGCAGGGCTTCCCAGCTCCAGAGTGGGACTGAATTGGTTGGATGCAGTAGGATACAGCACTAATGGTGCAGAACTATCTGTGTTACATCCGAAGAATGATCACAACAGATGAGGCAAGTCTGGAATCTGGAGCTAATAGGGACCAGTATCAGCTGCTTCAGAGGAAGTCCCCAGTTGTTCCTCAGGAACAACATGACCACATGGGAAGTTTCTTCCTAACTCCAGGAAACAAACTGTCATGAAACACAAGTTTCTACATCCATTACAATTTTATTACCTACTATAGAAGTCATATATAGAAGTGTTTTTATCCAGATAAATTTCTTCTGTATCCACAGAGAGCAAAGCACTGGAAAGGGACAGATCTGCAGTGCATGGAGACTCTGCAGAAGGCTGCCAGGGAATCTAATAGTTGTGTTTTATTTGCTGAGGTTTTATAATGAAAACCTGAACTGGCTGAAGCAAAAGGTTAAGAGCAATAAAAGGTTAATATATATCCCTGATGGAGTTCTACGGCCAGAAGACCCATTACACCCAAGACAACTGAAAGGTGATGTCTCTCGATTTCTTCAGTTCCACAAGTGCTTGAATGAGCAGAATTCATTCCCAGCACTCCTTTATATCCTTTGTATGAGACGCTGTTCTACAGAACTCCTAATTTCTGTTTTCCTCTGCACTAAGCAAGTTGCTGTGACAGATTGCAATTATATTTGTTTTGATTCTTTCACACATTCAAACATCTAAAAAATCTGGATTAATCTGCAAATGGAAGCTGAAATTTGCCTAGTAAAGTAATATTTAGGTAATACTCAGAAAAATGTGCAAACACTTGCACTTGTGTCAAAGTAAATTTGCAGCATAGCCTACTCTCCTCCTGAGATATTTTATAGCATCAAGAATATTCAGCTATGCCCCTGTGAATGAGAAATTCCTCTTGCTAAAAGAAACCCTGACAACCAGCAGAGGTCTGTTGTTCCAACAGCACAAAAGAGCAAGTCAAGCACTTTCTGGCAAAAGATACATTCAGCAGTGAATAACCTGCACTGGGTTAAATGTCTCCTTCTGAGACATACATTGTACCATAACTTTGAAGGCTGCCTGAAAAAAATCCTAACAATTTAGAAAAAGCAGTAACTCTACCAGGACAGGATGAGTCACTGGGACTCTGGGAGCACTTCCCCTCTGATCAGTTGTCACACTGCATAACAACATTTCTCCTGGCATCAATGCCACCAGTTTAAGACTGCTAAAACAATCAAAGAGCTGCATGTATTAAGACTTAAACATGGGTCCTACATAATCCCACAGCAAAAAAAATAGCAACACATCCAGAGGGAAAGAGCATTTTCCTATATTCAGTATCACTGCTGCAGTGCAGGTAGCTATGAAAGTTCAACAATAGCTTTGATCACCCCAAAATGAAAACTGGACAACCTCACCCAAGCTCCTGAGGCACACACAGACATTAATTAACACCTAATCACCATTCATACAAAGTTACCTATCCAGGGCTTCTTTGAAGTACTTCCTCTGCACATCAAACTGGAACACTGTCCTCTCACAGTCCGTCGAGGCGTTGTCACCACCCCCGTGTTTCTTCAGGAATGCATCAAACCCGTTCTCATCCGGGTACTTCAAACTGCCCATAAAAACCACTGCAACAAAAAATCACCAACAGTACCAAGATGACATTATCTGTTAATCCTGACTGCAGCTATAGCAACCTCTCTGTGACTGACCCACAGCTCACAGGCAGAGGAAATTACTGGATACCAACAGCTTGGATGATCTGCCCAGTAACTGCTGTAGTTTGCCTCTGACAGGGCCCTCCCAGGCTGGCTTCAACCAGGCAAGAACAGTATTTGGAAACACACCTGGTCAGACACTTCATGTGGTTTCTGTGTCCACATTACTAATTCATCAGCCTTTACCAGGAGACAAAGGTCTGTAAGCTCCAAGCTGGTCTGTAATGCCACAGGTAACATAATTCCCCTCAATTTAATGGGTAACAAATAAAGTTGATATAAGCTAATGCATAGCTTGGCAAAGTGTATGAGACTTTCTCCCATATTAAGAACTCCTTATTAAGTCAGTATTTGTATAAAATCACAAGCTCATGAAAAAAAATTCTCTAATAGCCAAATTAGGAAATTATACTAAATACTTCAGAAATGAGCTACATAACACTCATTTTGCACTGAAGCTGGAGAAGATGAAATAGGAGCAGATACATACTATGTTCCAGGAAGTGTGCTAATCCAGGCAGATCTTCAGGATCAGAGAAGCTGCCAACAGCAACACAGAGGGCTGCTGCAGACTAGAGAAAATACAACATTCTCAGTAAAAGGTGCTTCAAGAAACACTTCAGGAAAATGGCAGAAGTACAAGATGAATCAGTTGGGACAGACACAATAACAAGGTCTTGTCTGAACACCTAATCACAAGGTTTCAGACCTTGAGAAAGTTCACTGTATATTTCTGCACTCAACAGCTTCAAGTACATACCTGCTTTTCTGAACAACCTCTCTTTCTTGTCTCTTCCTTTTCAGCCAGCTCTTCTAATTCACTGTCATCAGAATCATTGAAATCCTCATTATCTCCATCACTGTCCTCACTCTCATCCCCCGCATCACACTCATCATCATCTTCTCTACCATCTTCGATCTCAGCTCCAGAGTCATCATATTCATCACTACACTCTTCAGAATCATCATCATCATTATCCTCCTCCTCCTCTGAAGATGTTGGGGCACCATCCAAGTAATTCAAATCCGAAATCAAAAGTGCACATAAGCCATTCTGCAGTTTGATATACCTGAAAGAATAATTATATGCAATGAATATATTCATTTCCTAAATCTGAATTTTCAGAATTGCAAATATTTCGTTATTTCCTGCAATACTCTGAGAATGATTTCCTAATGAAAATCTAATGGTAGCATTAGACTGAGCAGTTTATAGCCATTTATAGCAGGAAAACATTCCTCTGCTATTCAACAACTCTAGGAATAAGAAGCAGTTCAGAGCAGTAGCAGAAGATGTTCTCTCCATAAGGTCAAGCTTACCAATTTTGGCTTTTATTCCTCTCTTTTTGAAACATTCACTCAGAACAGGCAAACCCAAACTTCAATCATCTTTTAGGCTTGTCAGGCTCTTGGAAAGAGATATTATGTGATAAAATGAAGATCTTAGTCTTTGCTTCTAAGTAGACCCCAGAGCATTTGATTTTGTTTTCATCAGTGGTTTCTAATAAGTGGGATCTGCAGATGTAGCAGGGATGTGTTAGAAAGGAGAGAGCTCCTCTGCAGGCTCCACAGAACCAGTCACAGGGAACAGGCTGGGCTCCAGTCAAGAAGCAATAAACAGGTCTGTGTGTGTGTTTATACATGCACAAATGTTTTTAAATGTGTGTATACATATAAATAAAACACCACGAGCCCTCTGTGCAGCACTCTTCTACAGCTTTTCACTCTGAGGACTGCAAGCACCAATGCTCTGCACTATGAGAGCCCTCATCAGTATTCATTTTCCATCAAATCTGGAACAGAGTCACAATTTGTCAAATTAGCCAGAGCATCCCTGCCAGGAGCTTGCACCGGCTAATACAGCAGCAGCAAAAAGGAATGCAGGGTCCAGAAAATACTTCATCCACCCTATGAACTAGTGTGATATCTGTAGTATCTGATCCAGCAAAAACACACAAAAAAGCAAGCTAGAATAAAACAAACCCATAGTCACATCCCACGCTCCCAGAAAAATCTGAGTTACAGAGCACAGAATCCCAGAATAGTCTGGTGAAAGGGGCCTTTAGAGGTTTTCTACTCCAACCCTGAGTTTGTTCCAGGTCAGAACCCTGCAATGTGCACACAGCTCTTGGACTATCAAGTCTATGAAAAAAGCTAATGAACAAACATCTGATAATTGTGTTAAGGTTATGACTCATGACCAGTCACCCAAGGGGAAGTGACAGCACTTACTCTTGGCCAGGGTTTTGTGATCACACCCAGTTTCCCTGCTACAAGACTGCTGAGCTGGACAAATTTGCTCCAATCAAAAGCACAAGTGCATTTTGACTCAAACTACAGCACACAGTGTGTAACTTGCAGGGATGCTCTGATGAATTGCAGGAGGCACAGACAGTGCTGGATTGTCTGAACAAAGTTAATCCTCCTGCATTCTGAAAGCATGTTTGCTTCCTCCCACCAGGTACATGTGTCCCACTACACAGCTGCAGCACTCCTGAACGTCCTAAAACACACACTGCACACGTGGGTGCTTCAGCCTCTGGGCAGCTGAGAGCCAAAGCCCCAGACAGCACCTTCCAGCACAACCAACACCTCCTTCTCCTTCACACACAACTCTGCTCTGAAGGTTTGCACAGCTCCTGGAAAAACTCAGCCTCCCAGGGAGCAGCAGGCACTGGTGGAAAGCAGAGGAGAGAATGGGGCTATTCTTCCAGAGGAACAATGTGCCATAAAGCTGTTCAGCCAGGTGCATCCAGCAGCTCTTGTTGATCCCTTGCACACAGCCCCATTAAGCTAATGGAGCAGATTATACTAATTTTACATTGCTCATCTGGAGGCCCGTGGGTGTTGCACACAGGACAGAAAGCACCCGGCAGCAAGGACACGGCTGAACCACGGCGCTGTTGGAGGCTCTCGGATTTCACCCAGGATGATTTAAACAGCTTAGGTTATACAGAGCAGAGGCACCACTGACACAGGTGTTCTTTACTTTTTCCATGTTTTGGTCCAATGGAAAAGGACAAATGTAACTAATATCCACTAGTATGCAAAATACAGTACAAAAAATGCAATTGCATAAGGTAGAAACAGAAGCAAGCACAGAGCAATTGCTTTTTTGAAGGACTATACAGCATTGATGCAAGGCCAAATTATAAAATAAAATTCAAATTCTTAAAAATACTGTTTAAACCTCCTGAATAAGTTTAAACAGGATTGTTCTCACACAAAGTTTTTCTTTGACAATTGTTTAGAAGATAATACTGAAATATATATCAGTGCATGGTAAACACTGAGAGAAATGCTCTAAGTTCCCAAATTACAAGAAATACAAGACCATGAAATTCCGTATATGGATGAATGTAAATAAAACATACATTTTTGGTAAATGTAACTACACACTACAGTTCTAATGATCAAATTTTTTTCATGACAAATATTTTGTCCCAACAAATCCTCTCCTGAAAATACATCCTGCAATCTATGTCAGAGCTCTTTTGATTTAGTGATCGTTATTTGAGAAGGCAAAATATGACATTTTCCATTAAGTTAAGGCTGAAGTCACCAGACACAGACACTAAGCCCGCTGTGACTGGGCTGCAGCACATATCACTGAAGTGTGAAGAGGAGAAAATGTGACAGCATCATCACATCAGCTACCAGGACTCTCCCTCAGAAGGTTTGGGACATCACAGGATGGACACAGGTTCAGTGTGGCTTTGCTGCCAGACACACTGAACTTCTCTTCTGTAAGGATAATGTCTGTGCTGTGTCAGGCTCACTTCACACACATGGAAATCAGTCTGAAAGGATACAAATCTCTGCTTCTAACTGAAAAATTCCGTTAAGGATGGACAGTAGGATTTCTGCAAAATTTTGCTATTAGTTTATGCTATAAGCAAACGCTCTCCCCACCCAGTTCTCACGTGCAGAGGAGGTTCCTGAGCCTCAAAATAGGTAGTGACAACTTTCAATGGATTTCCTATGCTTCATCCACCAGTGTGCTGCTTCAGGCAGCAAAGGCAGAAGTTCCTTAAGCTGACAGCATCCACAGCTGTGAGCTTTGCAGGAGGACAAGCCTGCCAGAGAGGAGCATGAGTAAGAATGCCATCAGGAGAGGCAGGCAGAGATCCAGAGGAAGCAGCAAGGAAGTAGGGCAAGAAGGGAGGGAGCAAATTTCTCCCTGAGCCAATGGGCACAGTCCTCTTCAGGCAGCCAGCACGGAATCTGCAAATCCAAAATTCAGTTCCAAGCTCAGGCAGCAGATTCTCCACTGGCTGCACAGATTAGACATCATGAAAAGTAAAGATAATTTTGAAAAAGCAGCTCTAACAAGGGCTGGATAATCTGTCTTACAGAAAGAAGTTATCAGAGTGTCCCTTCAAGAACAGACTGCCTTACAACATCCAACAAGTTCAATCTCTGCAGGAGCTCTCATCTGAGTCTCTCACTGGGCCACAGATCCTGTGGGCTGTGCTCAGGGAAGTTGATCTTTTTCATCACTTTTCGGGGTATTTCTCAGAAATATTGAAATAAAAACACAAGCAAAATGGTAGCCTAAAAGCATTTTGCCTCAGCTCACAGATACATTTGTGTTAAAACTTAGAAGCTCATCTAAAACACGAAGAGTAACTGTTTTTAAGCTGGAATCTGCTCTGAAATACTTAAACCACACTTTGCACTTAACACTTTCGGAGAGGAGCTGCCGGGCCGAGGGCTGCACACTAACGCTGAATTGGGCATTGCTGTGTGTGAACACCCAGCCCCGAGCAGCCTGAGCACTAGGGCTGATCCTCCCGCCCCGTGCCCACACACACATCAGGCAGCCCATCTTCAGGACAAACACACCCGCGGGGCCGCCAGCCTCCTTTTATCACAGACAGGACCCAACTGTCCCGGCCACCGTGACCAGCCTGACTACCATTCCGCGGGATCCCAGCACTGGCCGGGACAGGGGCCGGGCAGACCCCGGCCCACCCCACCGGCCGGCTGGGCTGCCCCGGCGGCAGCTCGTCCTCCCGCACCTGCCCTCCCGCCCTCACCGGTACTGCTTGGGGTCGCTGGGGGACTTGACGATGTCGGGATCACCGAGGTTTTGTTCGGGACGGGCCCCCGCGCGCTCTTCCTCCTCGTCCCCATGAGGCGAGCGGCCCCCGGCGTCGCGGCCGCCCTCCGCGGCCTGCTGTCCCACCGCAAGCTCCTGGCTGCCGTAGCCGCACGTCGCCTTGTTCCTGCCGGGCATGGCGGCGGTGGCGCCGCTCCACAGCGGCCGGACAACGGCCCGTCCCGGCCGCCAGCCCCCGGCCACGGCCCGCCCGCGGGGACCCCCGGCCGCCGCCGCCCGCCCGCTCCGAGCGAGGGCGGCCGCGAGACTGCGCATGCGCATGGCTGCGCCGCGCTCCCATTGGTGGAGATAAGGCTGCTGGCGTAAGCGGGTGGGGGAAACCAAGATGGGGGAGGGGAAAGGGGTGATGTGGCCCCTTTCAAGAACCGGGGGGCGAGGGCAGAGAAATAAGAGGGATGAGCAGAAGGCGAAAGAATGGATCCATATTCCGGGGACCGCTCTGTGCGCCGTCACGTTTCCATGAGTATGCCCGCCCTCCACCTGAGCTGTGCTCCCCTGCTTTTGCCTTGGAATAGTCCAACAGTCAGCTGGCGGAAGTCAGCCTCCTGTCCCAAACTCCTTCACCGATTGGCCGGGCTGGCTGTCGCTCAAGCCTGTAAGCACCAATCAGCTCTCGGGGCCGGCTGTCGGCGGCGTGGCGGGCCGGGGTTGCCCGGGTCGCAGTTCCCGCTGTGGTGGGACGCGGTGTGTCCCGAACAGCGCAGCACCCGCGCCTGCTGAACAGAAACCACGCTTTGTTCTGTACGCGGCCACTTCGGCAGCTCTCTGCGCTTTCCGCTCCATGGATACCCATGCCGATGGAGCGGCATGGCTCTGCCTCCCGGCTCGGATCCCCCGGCGCTCCCAAGGGCACCGCCAGGCCCCTGGGTTATCGCGGCCTTTCTGCATCGCTCCGCGTCCGTCCCGCCCCGCTCCCCGCGGGCCCCGCGCTCCCTCCAGAGGAGGTGCTGAGAGCCAAGGTGCGGCATCAGAAGCCGAGCCTGAAGTACAGGGGCGATAATTCAGCCTGGATGTCCGCCTGATAGCCCAGTGCTTTGGTTCTCCACCAGATGGAAGCCAAGACCCGTCTCTAATCCCAGGGTTTCCCTATGGCTCTGGCTGAGCACAGCACGCTCGCTGCTGTTTGGTACAAGCCATAGAGACGCTTGTGCTGAGCTGTCGCCTTTCTTCTCACACTCTAGTGCCCCTTTTTTACCTTGTAACCAGGCTGCTTTATTAACACAGCTATCCTCCGCAGCTGCCGATCAAACGCAGGGCTCTCCCCAAGCCCACATCACAAATTCCCAGTTTGCCTTCAGCGCAAGCAGCTTTATTTCCCTTGCCCTGACAAATCAGTGTCTCATTCTGCCATTCCCCCTACAAGTTAATACAAGTAGCAATTACTCCTGACTCATGGCTGATACTGAAACCAGCTGCACGCCATTTAAGGCAAAACGCTTTCCCTGTATTCCTTCACAGCAAACATAAGGTGATGGGATACACAAAATACATATTAATGCAGATAGGTATCAGTTGCCTGTGATGGTTTGATTCATTATTGGAAATAAATTCTGCAGGATTTCTGCAAAAAGTATTAGGCTTCTCCATGTATGCAGTATCAGGCAGGGTAGAATTCCCAACACTCTTCTTCAAACTGCCTTGTAGCTACTTGCTGGCTTGTTCTGTGAAAACCAGTTCTGCCCATCCTAGCTTGAAGGGTGTGGAATGCACTTGTATTCTTTAAAGAAGCCAATCTGACCTGACCAGAACACAACAAAACACAATTATATATTTCGTAAGAAAGGGAAATGTCTTTTTTTGCTAGGAAAAAAAAAAAAATAAATGAAAGAAAATAATTGAAATTCCATTTCTGCTAAATCAATTTTCTTTTATCAGTGAGCTGCTGAGCTGGCTAATAATTATTTGCATTGAAGTACTAAGTTATATCTGCACAGCTCAAAATCTGATGTGGATTTTTTTTTTATTTTATTTTTTTGCTAGTTACACAAACTTGCTTCTTCTACAATTGGAACACAACACTATGCATTTATTGGCCAAACAGTCCTTCTCTTCACTGTTTTAAAACTACACAGTGATTCCAGATTGCTGGGTTCAAAGACCATCACCATGTCAAAGAAAGATCAATGTAGTTTGATGTATTTTTAAAGCATTAAAAAGATTCCTAATGCAAGAAACACAATTGACACAAGCTCTCTGGCCACACCCAGTGAGTACATTTCTCTTTATTTTGCAGTTTCAGGGGTTTAGATACAACAACCACAGTCCCAGCACTACACAAATCACACTCCCAGGACGAGATCACACACACACCCAGAACACATCACAGTAGAGATTCCCAAAAGTGACAAACAGAGGGATCTAAGCCTTTAGCACGATGAGCTCAAACCACTCCAAAAGAGTTGCATTTTTGTCCAGAATTTTGTGCTTTTCTTCTTAGAGCTATTACACTTTGAGACACAACAGAAGGAAATTACAAAAGCACTCACTGGTGTCATGATCCAGCACATTACAGGGTAGTGGGCAGGCACTCTACTCCCATTCTTGACATCCGGAAGTCCCCTCAGAGGAGATCACAGACCAAAGGTAAAGCCATAAAACTTTCCAGAATTTTCCCCTTAAGATAAAAAACTTCTCTCCATACTTAGTTTAAAAATTTTGCCTCCCTTCAAAACATGATTCCACAGAAAGTTCACAGAATAACAGGATGTCTTTGCCATGTTTCATTTCCAGTTGTGTTTTATTAGTCACTCTTACTTTTCTTAAATTATACTTTGTGCTTGAATCTGAACCCAGAAAATCTAGTCCCCCACACGCCCATCTAGAATAAGATTTAAAAAATAAATCAACAACAAAATGCAGAAATAAAATCTAACAATATTGGCACAAATAACTGCCAACACTCACATTTTGGCTTCTGATATTTTTATCTCTCTGAGACAGTGCTATTCCCTGTCTTACATGGTTTTGCCTCCAACTAAGCATTCAGCAGCCAGCTCCCCTTCTCCTTCATCCTGCAACACATCCACCAGCAAGCAGCTGGCAAGAGAAGACCCAGACTTGGAGAGGTAAAACTACAGGATGGGAAAGGCTGCAGAACAGTCACATTCTGGGGAGAGAGGATTGGAGACAGGAATGTGCTGAACACAGCAAAACCCCCAGCACTCTGCAAGCTGTGCTGGAGAAGTTTGGAGGCAAGCGCAGGCCCTGGAAGGGCTCTTACTCCTTCACTCAGCACCAGCCAAAGCACAGGGAAGGAAATACAGGGATGGCTGCAAGGCCTCCTCCTCCCCAGCCTGGCAGCTTTGATTCCTCCCTATGTTCTTCATCTGTTTAGAGACTTGACACAAAATCCTGCCCCCCTTCCTCTTCACACTCTGGAGGACCTCACACTGTCAGACAGAAATGCTCTGCTTTCTGCTCCATCCTACAGAAAAGCTGAGCTTCATGTCTGAAGGACAGCAACGATTTTTAAAATATCTGGGGATTGATTTTTTAAAAAAAATTTGTTTATGTTTAATACAAAAGCATATTCTTGCTTTCTAAGAGATTTTCCCCTTTCTTCTCTTAGACCTGATCCCTTCTAATTGGTTTTTGTGCTTCCTGCTGTTCTTCACAAAAACACAGTTTCTGCAATAGAGGAATTTATAATTAAAAAATGCAACATTCTCTGTAGAAATAACATTTGCATCACTACACAATTATTATTATTCTTCAGTGTAACTCACATTCACACGAGGTGCACTTACAATATTTTTTCAGATTATTAAATTATTGAATGAGGAAATATATATTAACACTCCAGCACATTAAACAAACATACCAGTTTCCTACAACAGACACTTCTGCCTCTGAACTACATGATAATGCACCACCACAAATGAAAAGATAAAATTTAATCGGGGAGAAGGGCATTTCTCAGTGTGAAAGGTTACTAGCACGAGCAGTTCTGCTGTGAAGGGGGAGGGTTGTCTGTGAGCCGCATGCTCCTTCCAGAAGTGCCCCTGGAATTGTCTGATTCTATGCTCTCCGACATCTTTTCACAGATTATATCCACGAGACGCTCAAACACCTGCCTCACGTTGATGTTTTCTTTGGCACTGGCTTCAAAATAGTCAAAACCTGGGAAAAAAGTGAACAAAAATTATCAACTGAGATGGACGATCACGATGGTTTTTAAAACATCTTTTATTTCAGGATTTACCTTAGGAAAACAAGACATCAGATGGTCCTTAAAGTCAGTTGATTCCCAAAATCTCAGAACAGTGAGCAGAAATACTTTTAAAAGTTATCAAGCTTCATTAAGAGTGAAAAGGATAAATGGATCCTTCCCTGGTAAGCACATCTGCAGATAAGGGTAAACCCAGGGTGAGTCAATTCTGCCCCTTTCATCAGTGCAGGTCCCCTGGGCTGCAGCTGGTGGCCAGCAAGGTGTGGGGAACCTCCTTGGGCTCCTCACAGCCCTGCCAAGGGCCAAGCTCTACCAACCCCTGCTCCCCTCTGGCAAGGGCAGAGGCCAGAACGAGAAGATTTGGATTGCTTTCCTTCTGCTGACCAACTTCTGTGCTCAAAAGCAAAATGCTCCTTGACTCTTCAAGCACTGACCTTTTCTGATTAAAAAAAACAGACCAGCAAGGCTGGAGTTACAGCAAGGAGGGGATGGCACCAGCTCCTCCTGCTGCTTCCTGCTGCCACCCGGGGCTAGGGGAGAAGCAGCCTCTGACAGACAGCCAGGCCCTGCCTCAGCAGCAGAAATGCCCTGAACTGTGAAGCATTTCCTTATCTCCCTCACCCCAGAGGCCTCGAGGGCCAACCAGGCTGTTGCTTCTGTTCTGTTGGGTTATTAAATTGCCAGCAGCGAGAGCTGAGGCACCGCAGAGAATTCATTTTGCAATAAGCTCCGTTCTGTTGTGCTTCATTCTGGGGATATTCTGCATTCCACCAGTTTCATTTGATTCTGCCACAAACAAAGAGAACATTTGTCTTAACTGATTAGTCTGCCACTGCTGGCAGGCTGAGTCACCTCGATGTGTGGGATAAGTAGATACCCACCCCATTTGGACCCTTTTCTTTTTAAGGTTCATGGGACAAGGGGTAAAGTGAAGGTGATGTTTGCCGTGTTAGCAAACAGGGAGGGCCGCCCTGCATCAGACAAGGGTTCTGTCTGCCACACTTGCTGTTTTGATGATGAATAAAAATGTATATAAAAAGCATAGGAAATCAGAAAATTGCACTTAGATATCTGTTAGCCCAACATTGGTTTAGGTTCTGCTAAACCAATCTGTTTTGGTTCAGTTCACATTCAAACTAATAACAATTTCTTAATCTGATTAGGGAATTATTTCAATTATGTTAATGTCACTATGCAAACTTAGATAAATATGCTGAGGGATAACCTTTATGTGAATCATTATGATGAACATTAGCACTTTAAGCAGTCAATAGCCAATTAGATCCCTCCCATAAACTAACAAAATAATTTCATATAATGCTGTACACATTAGCATAGTAACTATAAGAAAAACTGATAAAATCAGATCTATTTAAAAAGATCAGCTGTTTTAAAAAGAGTGTTTAGGAAGCTGGGAGGTTACAGAAGAACAGAGCTGGGACAGCACTTCCCAAAGGCTGTTGGGCTGCTCTCTCCAGGGTGAACTGGACAAGCACCAGGTTGGGGCAGCACTGGGGATTCTTCTGCAAAACAGTTTCCTATTGATGGAATCAGTTGCTATGGCAACTCTGAGTATGCGTGTTTTGAAGTGTCCCACACGTAAAGGATTCAGATTCTAGCTGCCAAATTTGTATTGAAACAAGCAGATGAATTTTGGGAGGAGAAAAAAACCATTGGAAGTCCAGATTGGAGTGGGAATTTAAATTAAACTCTATTTGCTGCTACACTGGTCTGGACAAAATTTCAATTACTAGCAGTGTAATTATTCCTGTGAAATAGGTGAACACACATGGATCCACAACCTTTCTGTTTATTTACATTCATATTTTCAAAAGCAAATTGAATTCTGATGGGTAAAAAAGAGCCCTGATTTTGCAAACTAACCATATCTTTGTTTGCTTTTCCAATCCTACATGTAAAGATTTACTCTTACAATAATAACAATGGGTTTAATTTCATATTGGCTTGTTATTTGTTTAGCATGGCAGTGCCTCAAGGCTCCAGCCATAAATGGGATCCCTTTGTATGTGCCAAATGTAGAATTTACACTTTCAAGGCCACCCTTTAAACTAGACCAGTGTATGCAGTGTGTCCTGGAACTCCAGTACCCTGAATTTAACAGTTTATTATGCACCCTCCAATTTCTGTTTAAGACTTGAAGACAACACAGGATTCTATAAATTGAGGAAGATGGTGATTCCTTTGGTAAGAACCTCTACTCTTACAAGCTAGACATTTATGCCCACTGTAAGGGTCTCCACTGTTACCTGAATGAAAATTCAACAGGATTTACTTGTTACTTTGAATTCTTTAACAGAAGACAACAGTATGGTTAAATTTTAACACAGAGCCCTGATTTCATATTAAAAATATCTCATATGCTATAATAGATAATGAAAAGTGATAAATAAATTATAAAGTCATATGAGTTTACTTTGCTCTTCATTATAAAATTTTCATTGCAATCACGGCTTCCTCTCAATGGAACTGTTTTGCTTTTTCTATCCCACATCAATAACATAATGTCATTTTCTTACCTGGATAGAGAAGCCTAGTACATTTTTAAAATATATTTTACTCAGTTCTTCAGTTCTGATATAGAAACTTCTTTCTTTTTCATAGTTTAGTTAAAAAAAAAAAAAAGCTTCAACAAAAATCAATGTTTGAATTGATTTGTAATGAGTACATGGTACTTGGAGACCCAGATACAGAATTATGTTTATGAAAGCTTTTTCTCTTTTCGTTCTGCTGAGGTAATAAAAGCTTTTCAGATAAACTTTATCTTCTTTCCACCACTAGACATCACCTTTATAAATACAGCAACACTACAAGCATTCTTGGCCTACTGAGCACAAAACAAGTCAAATATGAATCTAGAATATATTAACACTTCTTAGTTGTGAAACCATCATTGAAGTATTACTGCTGGAAGGACTTATTACTGTACAAACTGAAAGCAACACAGTATAAAGAAGGAGAGGAAAAAAGGTGGAAAGAAAAGCTTCCCATGTACCCAGCTGATCTGCCAGATGTTTCCCCTTCTCCACGGGAACAATCCTGTCATCCTCCATGTCACATTTGTTTCCAACCAGGATCACTTGTGCATTGTCCCAGGAGTAAGTCTTGATTTGTGTGGCCCTACAGCAGGTCAAGAGAGATTGTTACATTCCATCAGCTGTGCCAAAATACAATCCTATATTAAATATGAAAACAAGTACCTTTAATGACAATATCAACATCCCCAGACTGTGTTGGTTCAAGGACAAATGACCAGGATTACACACAAAACAAGGATACAGCCCGTTCTATTTTACCACTCCTTAACTTCATGTGACAATAAAGTTTCTTGCTAAGATTTTGCAAGTGTTTTAAAGATCACAAGATCCTGATAAAAAACGGAATCAAGTAATTTTTTAAGATTAGGGGCAAAAAAGGCTTTTTGTAAAGCTTATTCTCCTTCAGCTCTCATCTGTCAGAGGAACAGCAATCAATTACAGTTCTTTAGAATACTGTCCCACAAAAAAAGCCATACAGTAGATGCACACTTCATGCTGGACTTACAACTTCATATATAAGACAGAACATTTTGCTGTAGAGTTTTAGGAACAGCACAAGAACAGATGGGAGCATCAAGTTGTCTTTGCTCAAACAGGAAAACCTAATGGAGACTAAAAATCACATACAAACATGGAAAGAACTGCGAAAGAGAAACAGAAATGTATGTAATTGGGAAGATAGGAGATCAAAGCAAAGCTCTGTGAGCTAATACTTGAACCCAGCAGGACTAAAGGATACCTGAGGCAGGAAAGAGCAGCTGCAATGGCAGACCAGCACTAACTTCAGTGGCACAGGGATGCAGTGCATGGGAACTTGGGCAGCAGCACTCAGGTGAACTTGGAGCCTCTAAAGCTTTCTCTGACTCATGTGCTGAAACGGGAGTGGAGCTCTCTATGGATCCCAGGACCCTGAACTTACATTTAGTCTTTTTAAAGTTTTTCCATGACAAAACAGATTTTTTTTTGTATATCCTGAGGGGTCAGTTCTCTCCCACCACCCTTGGTGTCCCAGAGGTGTCCCAGAGCCAGCAGCACATTATTAGCTTGGTAGCATTCACTTTCATCCATCTTTTCAGACCCACACAACCTATTTTATCTTCACCAAGTCAGCTCTATCTTTGAAGGCTCCCTCCTCCCCAAGGGTAATTAGGCTGCACTGCCAGAAGCCATCTACTCCTTTCCTCCATCTTCCACTCCCTAACTCACCTTCCCACTCTTTGCCCCAGCTCACCACCACTCCAGGCAGGACACTACAGTTTCAGGCAAATTTGCCACTTCCCAGAAGAGCCAGGAGTCCACTCAAACTTTTACTTCTGTGTAAGTTTCCTGGAACTCCCTTAACAATAAAGCACTTAATTCCTTCTCTTTTGAATTAGCAGCAGCCTCCAGCTCTGATCAACTAAAGACAATTTTAATTAGTCTGAGTTGCTTGCTTGCTTTTTTTTCCATGGAAGGCAGCCAGCTATGTTACTCCACAGACAACTGGGAAAAAGAGGTCTTTTCACTGTGCAACCTGCCTTGAAGAGGCTGCCTGCTTGGACTGCCCTGGAGAACAGGAACCTCACCCAAGCCCTGACCCACAGTGCAATATGCAAAAATAAACACTGTGTGCAATGCAGCTTCTTATTCTCCCTGTCCTCCTGGAAAGGCACTCACTCCAATCCAAATTTTAGCTCCGCCAGTCTCACCCTTTTGAGAGTCTCCATGTAGACAAGCCCTGTGAGAGCTAATATGAATCTGGAATGAGTTTCTGTGGGACTCTGGGGTTTCTCAAGGCTCATCAGAGAAGAGGATGACTACAGAAATCAGCCAAAAGCCCAGGAAGATAAAATCTCCCCAGTCCCCCTCCATAAGCAATAGGGAAAAATAAATTTTCCCCAGGTTCAATTTAAAATAACTAAAAGCAGGCTTCTCTTCTTACTCACAGTTCAGCCTCTGGATTCATTTCAGCCCCTGGCATCACATGGGACACACTGCCAAATTTTAACTATTTAAACAGAATTACTCAGAAAATGAAAAAGACACAAACAGCATGAAGGATCTCCCAGAGAAACACATCCATCTCGTTGTTTTTTACAAATTAGTGGAAAACCTCTTATAGACCAATCTTTATTCTTCTTAGGAATGAAAAACAACCTACCAACTAAAAAAAGTTATGAAGAACACATAAAAGAAGCCTTAATGACCATACAAAAAGAAAGGCAGAAAATTTCCAGATGCTTTTGAAAGATAAATGAATAAATACAAGGCTTGTGTGATGGAGATGTTTCAACAACTATCAGGGCAGCCTATCATGCACACTGGGAGAAACATTTCTGTGACACAATAAAATACTGTGCCTTGTTTGTGCTGAATTCCCCAAATTAACAATAAAGCACAAATTTTGTGCTTCATGCTTAGAAAAGAAATAGTCTCAGGTTTACAGTTAGGTGGAGATATCAACAACTCAGTGCAGGTTAAAGAGAAATAATGCTGATGGTTTGTGAACCCAGCTGACACTTGTATATAAGTTAAATTTTACCACTTTTTATTTCCCTTCTATGAAATTGTCTAGATTGTCCAAAGCAGAGCTTACATAATATTTTCTATTTACTTTACAGTTTCAAGTACTGAGTATATTTTAGTTCCATTGCAGTTTCAAATGAGGTATAAACAACTGATTTATCCACACACAAAACTATCAACCCAACATCAAATAACAGCTATCAAAAAAGACTACTAAAAAAAATTCTAGAAACTGAGCTGAAAGCTATGAAAGCTCATTTAACTCTTTCACTCACCCTACAGGAAATATATATTCAAAGGAATAAATACTTATTTTCAAATATCAGTTAAAACCAGTCTTTGTGTTTGCCTATTTGTATTTTTTCTTGTAAAATAACCTGACTGTACTCTTGCCTCACTGCAGTAAGGAAAATCACTTAGGCTTAATGTTTTAAGGTTTCTCATACGATGTGCTGTACATTTTCAAGTGAAAAAGAGAACAAGTCATAATCCAGGCATTCACAAATGCATTTAAATTGTGTCTCTTTCTCAGTGGTTCTAAGATCATCATCATTAATTGGGGTGATTCATGTGAATGAAGGAAAGACTCTGCTTTGCATTCATATTTTACTTGGGGAGTTTGTCTAAATACCTGCTATACAGCCATGATGCTCCCACTCAGGAGAGAAACTGCCTTTATTTGGTTTAGGAGAGGTCTGAGTGACACAAAGCAAACCAGGAACCTCTTCAGGACATCCCCCCCATAAGAAGAGTGAGGGTAAAAGATCTCCCAGAGAAGAAATCATTTGTCAGACTGGGAGGAATATTCTCATTTCCCCTGTGGATAGGTGAGGCCCCATCAGAAGGCTGTTAAAACAGTCACATGCCAATGAAGCAGAGATGGAGATAAAGCAGCTCAAGCAGTAGACACCTTAATTTTCTGTGGAGAGTACAGCTCCTGACTGAAGACCATATCCAGTGTAGTAAGATTTTTTAATCATAACTGTATTATGCAGAATGGTGGAGGGGAAAAAAAAAAAACAAACCCCACCAAAAATACAAAACCAAAAAAATCCTACTTGCTATGCTAGAAAATGGCAGACACCAATAGGGCAGCACCAGCCAAAAGCTTTTTTCTCCATTTCTTGTGCCTTTGGAAGTTTAGGAAGCAGACTGGGGTAAAACCATCTCCCAGCTACAATAGCCACTAGAGGACTCTGCTGGCCCAGAGATGCTGGCTTGGCTGCAGCCCTCATCTCTCTGTTGGACAAGCTTCAGGAAGGATGGAAATGGTCCTTTTTATCCATCTCACTACCTCATTTGGGCTCAGAACCTTAAGGCTGGTTGGAAAGATTCCTGACATACAGAGGAAAAACACCCTGATGGTTCACCTCTGTCCTTTGGCTGACAAGGTGCTCTTAGCAAAGATATTCCTGCCGCTCCCGCAGCACAGGAAGATGTGAAGTCAAACAGACAGAGCTGACCTTTCCCAGTTCTTATTCTCACACCAGTGCCTTTGAAGGAACAGACCTTAGACTGCTTCCAACATAAAGCTCCAGGTTAAACTTCACCTGTGTAAACTTTAAAATAGTAGCAGCTCAGAGATGGAGATTTGGTAATTTTTTGCTAATGTATGTAAAGTAAAACTTAGTAGAGCAGGACCAACAGACAGACAGGTAGATTAACTGCATGGTCATATGGATCTTGTTTCATCAGGGAAACAAGCTGGAAATATTATAGTTTAATGAAAGATATTGCCCCAGCTCATGTGCCTGCACTCATATGGAAAATATCCCTGTGCAGACACTTGCAGAAAAAGCTTCATCTGAACTTGGTGAGCAAAACTTGATGGATGAAAGTTGTTTTGGCAAAACCTTTGGGTTTGTGTTTCTACCAAAAAAAATAATGTATTCCTCAAGCACAAGGTGCTGAAGGGCTGCTCAGGATGGGGCTGCAGTTCATTTGTTGTTGTGGTACTGGGGATGGGGGGTGAAATGGAGACTGTATCTTGAATGTGACCTTCATGACCAACTGCTTTAGTGATTAGAGAGAATAAAAACTGGGCAGCTTTGGAGGAAAGACAAATCACCTGAAACAGCAAACCACATTGTTGCAGCTTTTGAGTTACAGCCTGGCTTAGGGGACACAGAATAGGTGTTCTGCAGAAAGCCAGGCTGAGCCAGATGCTGTGAGCCAGTGCCACAACCATGATGTCACTGAGATCACTGCAAACCAGTCTGACTCAGGAGATCACATTAACCACTGCACTGCCCTTCTTCACACAGTGACCATTCTTATCTGCAGTAATAAGCAACCAGGAAAGCAGCAGAAATGATTGCATGATATTTGAGTGGAGTCACAGGACACTACAGAGGAGAAACACAGCCTTTCCCCAAATTCTGACATATGAATTGAACAACCACTGTTAATCTGTATTTTTAGCATCTAGAAATCTCATAAACCCAAAAAAAAGCATTAAAGGATTCATTTCTTCACAATAAATTGAAATTTATTATTTCATAATTCATAAATACTATAGTATGCTACAATATTTGAATTACAACCTCTTCATTAAAGTGAAGCTGTAGAACTTTTTCTAAGGAACATTTATAAATCAAATTATTAAGGTGAAGAGGAAAGAATATGGTGATGGAGGCTGGGATGTCTCATGTTCTCAATAAATAATTGTGGGGAGAGAATTGGCCAAAACCAAAACAAACCCAACATTAACAACAGTATTTCAGTATTTCCTACCAGTCCTGCACAGCATTGAAGGAGTCTTCACTGGTGATATCATACATGAGGACAAAGCCCATGGCTCCTCGGTAGTAGGCTGTAGTGATGGTCCTGTATCTTTCCTGTCCAGCTGTATCCTGCAACATAAAGGAACATTTAGGCTTTAAGACTTCAGTTCTCAGAACCAAAAGCTGTAATTAGGTCCTATATCTAAAATAAGTCAACCACTTTTTGTTATTATGCATTTTAAAGTTCTCAGTTGCTCCCAACTGAAATGAACTCTACTTACATTTTAGCATTAATTAGGCTTTTGCATCAACCATGATTTGTTAGATGCATTTTGACACATGTACTATTAAAAAAATACCAAAGATGTCAACCCTTTAATTGCTCTTCTCTGCCTCAGCCCCAGTGCAATAATAGAATGTTAACAGAGTTCACTGAAAGCTGACACTTCAAAGCAGAGGCAAAATAACGAGTCCAGGACTGTTCCAGGCCGAAAACATTTATATGTTGCAATTCGGTGTCACAGTCAGGAAAATGTCCTTGAGGTAGATGCTGTGGGTGACTCCTTTCTTGCCTCAGGTTAGAGACAAAAATTAAAGATTTGATGCAATAAACATTATTATAAAAAGTGAATTTAATGTAAAATATCCCAATTACAGAGTCTAAGGTGCTAATATGAGGTCAATCAATCCTCTTCTGTTGGTTCATCTTAATTCTGTTTACCCATAGAGTTCCTGCAGAGTTCCTCCACCTGCAGTTGTCATTTCTGCATTCAGCTGGGCAGCACAAAGGTGAAACTCTGGCATATGCAACAGAAGAATTTTGGAAGACTTGTGACAGCTAGAAAACATGTCAACTACCATCTGTTGGATGCCAGCAGAACTTTTCCTTTACATTTTGCAAGCCTATTTTTAAACTGAGAAATATTTCTACACCAGAACCTACAACCCAATCCATTCCCTCCAGACCTGCCTTCTGAACCAAGGAGAGAAGTCTTGTGCTGATTGTTTCTCTCACTCTGAAGGTGTCTATCTTTTGAACACATTTCATCCTTCTTTTGGCAAATGGCAGCTCTGTGAAACAGCTGCAGGGAGGCAAAAGGCTTTGCCTTCAAAGGGTGTGCTCAGTATGAGGTGTCAACTTATAGTTACTCTGATGAGATAGTTCTAAAATGAACCATCCTTCAGTCCCTCAAAACCCACACTGAAGAAAGCATTGTCGCCACTGGTTTAAAATGTGATTAAAGTTCTAAAGAAGAAGACCCCAAAGGACTTAACAACCATGTAACTGGTGGAAGAGTAAAATAAATCCACATAGGGCACTCTTGCAGGAATAGAGATCAGACACAGCACATCACCACATCCCCAGGAAAGAGACAGTGGGGGGGAAACTCAACCTTAAAATCATCCTGCCCATCATTCCCATACTTGCAGCTTTGTTTTTGCTGCATGTAAGAGACAGAGTTGGCCCTTGCAGAACACGGAGCAGCCAGTCTGTGGCCGCCTGTTGTTCTGCACCAGAACATCACAGAGCCTCTCTGCAGGATGACAGCAGTTGTAAATAAGCTCCCTACAGCTTGCTTAAAAGGCTCTGCTATTGCACTACTGTGAGACTATCCACAGCTGTAACATGCTGTGAATTTCCCAGTGGAAAGGCTGTGCAGCAGGAATCTTGCTGCTTTTCCACCAGTTCACTGGGAAAATATGTGATTTTTTTTCCCTTAAACTTGTGCATTTCTTTCAAGACAGAGTAGTACATTGGCTGATCACGATGAACCATTGCACACTAGATGAGGAACTGGTCTGTTCCCTCCTGACCAACAGACCAGAGGTGGGAATATCAGAATGAGGTGGGCTCCACCCTGCAGCCTGAGTGACCATTTCTCTCCCTGCCAGTGATAAACTCATCACAGAGCACTCTCATATTCACTGACACCACATCCCCCCTAAGCTTCTGAACGCCTGAACCAGCTATGACAACTAGATCCTAACTATATTTCTTCAAGCAAGGAAGGTCTCAGCAGCAATAGTACTGTTCCTTTATTCAGAGAGATGATAGTTGCTTTTTGCTTTTTAGCCTGATTTCCTAAAGACATAAGGCTTATTAAAACATCAGTCTCCACACAGACACTCTTGATCAAATCTGGCTGAGGGAACATGTGTTGAAATGTTTTTACATATGCCACAAAAAGTAGTTGGTGAGGTGAAGAGAGCATACCTTAGCTGTGAAAAAAGCTGAAGTTCGATGATTATCTTTTCCAAACACCAAAGGATTCACATGAGAGAGGCCAGCTTTGTGTCTCACTAGGAGAAGGCCCTAAATCAGTAACTTCAGAGATTCTGCAACCAACAAAACCAAACAAATCCATAGGAAGTCAGGATTCTCCACTTCTCATGCTCACAGCATTACTGTTTGATACCTGCATTCACAGGTTCATCTGCCTTCCAAATCTCACCTCCTATTTTCTCCTCTGTGTTTAACCAGTGCTCACTCTGGCTTAGGGCATGAGGCTGTGACCAGGCAGTCAGTGACTGCAAGATGCATTGTCAAGTTACATGCAGAATAATTTGTAAAGAAGTTAAATTTGACAATGGCCCAGAGCAAGGACTCAGCTCTGGGGACATACATCCAGGCTGCCCTGGGAAGAAGCCTCAAGGGACACACAGGGTGACTTCCAAAATCTGTCCTGATACCACCTCAGTGCCCCAGCTCACTGAGGAATTGGACTGAAAAAGCCAAATTGTGCTATTGCCTGAAAGCTCTGGAATTTAGCAAATCTGATTTACTTGTTTCAGTATTCTGTCTGTGATCCCCTTGTGCATGGGGATGTGCATTAGTGCAGATGGGGCTGCAGGAGGTACAGAACCCCAAGGGATATATATGTGTTTGCTCAGTCATAACCTGTCCTGTGCGGGCAGTGCATTTAAATCATTACAAAGATAAGTTGCATATTTACTGGGTGTGAATTGTGTGCCTGCCTTCTCAGACTATCAGAGGGAGTGTGTGTAAGGGAAATGCATCCTGTATCTCATGGTACATAAAGATTGTTCATACTCTTGCCCTGGCAGCCATGTACTACAACAGAGAGATGTGATTCATCTCTTCCTGAGCCACTGATGGCTTCCTCACTCGGTTTTACTGTACAGGTACAGAACATGTCATCTTCCTCACAGCTTTATAGTGGCATTTCTCCAACTGAATTGTTGTACTATCACCCTGAAATTACTTTTTTCCTCAGGTTACATTACCTTCGTAGACAGCGACAAACTGGCTTACTTTTCTTGACTCACACCATGAGAGCTTAAGTGCACATGCCAACAGATGCCTCAGCATAAATAAAAATAAAACAAACTGCAAAATCTGAGCTCACTTTTTTCAGCATTTACAACAGTTGTCCTTCCCTCAGCTTAAAAGACCACGAGCCTCAGGTAATTTGTAATTTCAGGTTTTTAAGTTCGAGTTGTTTACCTTATGAAGGAAAAAACAACTGACAGAAATTGCTCCCCGCCCCACCAAGTTATTTGCAAGATTTCCAGGTAGACCACAAACTCATTAGGAGACAAGTACATGAGGCACAGGCAGGGATCAGCAGAAAGGTGATGTAGCACTAATTAACAGTCTAGCCAAATGCCTGGGTGGAATAGCCTGAGCCCCAGCATCCAGAAACCTGCCAGGCTGTCCCTGAAGAGAAATCAGAGAGCTTGGCTGTAAGCAGGCACAGGAGGGTCTCCGTGAGGTGTATTTACACCAGTGTGCTACCAGCTCTGTTCTTCTGCAGCCTGTGCTTTATGCAAACAATTAAAAACACCCACAGGACCATTAGTGGGTAGCTTGAAACAAAAATTTGAAGGTTTTGCATTAATAAGCAATGAAAATTCAGTGTTTATCAGAGAAGAAAAAGACCTAAATGCATTTGCATTGTGTGCAGATGCCCTCTAGTTTCAAGATCCATCATGCAAACATTCACAATAGGAGTACAATCAGCTTTTCTTAAATTTACCTGGCTGTCTCAGCAGAAACTGCAAGGTACTAGGTAACAAAGGAAACATATTTGAGTTTTTAAATAATGACAGATGCTCTTTGCTGCAGGTATGAAAACTCACAATCCCTGATTCTGAACCATCCTTCTTCTAGCGAAGATTTCCAGCCACTAATTCTTTGTTCCAAATAAAATGTCACTGAAACATCCAATCTGTACTGAATTTAATCCCCTTAGCACCATGACTTTTACTAGCAGTGTATGTGACAAATAACCCCTAAAGTAATAAACATTTCAATTCTTTTAAAGGATTATGGTGTGATTTCCATGGTTTTTGGTATTTTTAAAGAATAATATGCAAGAATGAGTTGCTTATCATCCAGCTACTGGCAACATCTACAAGCTGCATGTACTTGGCATCATCCTTCCTTAGGCTGCTCAGAGCCAGAACAGAGGCTACATCCTCCCCAATAACCAGCACCCACCACAATATGGGGCTTCATCAGAACTGGTGAAGGAAAGGCTTCTTCTTCCCTGCTGTTATATGTCATTGTTAAATGTCACATTGTAACACCTACATGATGGCATTTGCACCTTGTTTGGGGTTTGGTCAGCCCTGGAGACAGGATAATCCACTTCCCAGCCCCGTGGTTATAGGGGGATGTTACATTCTCACACACACACACACACACACCTCCTTTGCAAAAGTAGACTTCAGAGTGGCCATCAAGAATCAGAAAAACAAAAGTCACCTTGGGAAAGGGGAAAAAAACAACCCACCCACTAGGTACCACAAGAGAGAGGGACCTTGGGCAGACTAGGATGTGTCATTAATAAGAGAACGTTAACATTAAGCTTAGTGTTTCCTGCTGGCAGCTAGAAATAGGAACAAACAGGCAAGCAGGATGAGTCACTGGTTAAGACACGGAAAAGATGTGATGTCATGAAAAACCTGTGAAGATTCAATTGCTGCCAGGAGCAAAATAACACCTGGTTCCTTCAGAACTCAGTTCTGATCAAAATGCTTCAGTTCAACAGATAATATTAGGCATTTTCTTTTTGCTCTCTTATTGAGTGCTCCCACTGCCCAAGAGCCACTGGAACCTACTCAGACACATTCAGCTACCTTGAGAGACATTTCATTTCAGCAACATGCAGGAAAACATTTCTGATGTGAAAAAGACCCAATACAAAACCCCTGACTTTTTTGATAAAATGCTCTACCCTTGCTAAGTGCTTTTTAAACATTTCCCCATTATGGCTATCTTCACTTCTACTCTTTAGAAGCAGTAAAACCAGCAGCCTTGGATAATTTCAGTACTTATCAATTGCAGGAATTTCCCTTTTCCTATCCTATATAACTTACCCTGTACAGAAAGTTCTACCACCTTGTTCTCTCTAACATTCTCACACTAACTGCTTGCAATGGAGAGGCAGAAATTTTTAGGAAAGAGATTTTTAATGCATGCACAGTCTTCAAGAGCTCACCAGTCACCAGAGGCCTCAGTCATGCCCAACACACAGGGTTTTGAAGCTGTTCCCTCTAACTCAGTAGCTAAGTATCTCTCCAGGTAAGGCACTGCACTTACTTTTCAAAGTACTTTTGTAAAATAAGCATATGGACAAGCAGGAAAAGCTACTGTAGACTGACTAATTCACCATTAAAATATTTCTGGCGGCAGGGAAGCTCCTGCTCTTTTACCTTTTCTCAGCAACTCCACACCAAACAAGACAAAAAGTGAATCACTGAAAATGCAACAGGGTGCATTTGCTCAGCAGAATATAATTCCCACACCGAAATAAAGCCAAGATACTGTGATTGACACTACTGCTCATGACCTGCTAAGATGTTAAAAATGTTATTTCCATTTTCCCAGGTGCCTTGAGATTGTAGTGAAGATTAGCATCAGTTGCCCTTCCTGATCTGTCAGAGGGTAAGGAGGACTGGAACAGGACTGGCTTGCCTATGAACCCTATCTGCTCTTCTCATCTTTATGTAGGCTGAGTTTTTCTGTTA
This sequence comes from Cyanistes caeruleus, assembly GCF_971803275.1. Lineage (NCBI taxonomy): Eukaryota > Metazoa > Chordata > Aves > Passeriformes > Paridae > Cyanistes > Cyanistes caeruleus. The sequence continues at coordinate 28,969,544 of NC_141709.1, forward strand.
AAGTATTTAAAAGACAGTGTCTGCAAAGGTGAAATCACATCAAGAGATTCACACAAAGATTAAGTTCATTGTGCATTGTGTTTCTTAAATCTCATAGAATTAAAAAGTCTTATTTTTCATTACTTAGAACTAACATGAAGATCAGTCTCTATTGTTGATTCTTTCTGATCCAGCTACCTTGATAGACCAATAAAGAATTGGCAGAGATAAAAATCTGTAGCATCCACACCAAACGCCTACGTCAAATTCCATTTCTTTAGCTACAAATAAACAGCAAACAAAGTTCAAGAGGTATATGATGCATTTGAAAGCCCATCCACTGTGGGCAAGTGATAAAAACATCACTGATATGATAAAAAAACCAAATCAAAAACATCTAAGAGGCTGAGATCCCAGAGTAAGTAGCATTTTGGGCAGTGAATGCACTATTATTACAGAATTTGTTGCCAGTTTTGCTAGATCTTTTTAGTTTTCCCAAGTATATCCCTTAATTCTGTTAATCAGCCCCTGTAAGAACATCTGTACAACGCACAGATGTCTGAGCAGGTTTAGCCACTATAAGCATTATTAATTAGCTGCTGATAAGAAGCTGCTAAATTAATCACAGCAGAGCACTTCAGAAGCAGCACTCACTCCTGAGAATGAGCCAGCGTGGACATCCTTACTGCAGGTCCTGCAGGGCAAGGGATTGATTGCTGTGCTCCAGCCCAGGGCCATGGCAGGTCGGCACAGCTCCTGCTAACCCAGGAGGGGCACAGCAGCACCAAGGGACACCTCATCACCTTCTGAATCGGCTGCCAGAAGAACAAGCGCACAGCCCGTGAGGAGGGAGCCAAGTGATGCGCCCTAAAATCTGCCCGGATTCGGCAGCCTGGCTCTTTGATGTCGGAGGGAACAAGGACCGGGGAAGGGAATTAGCATCGCGGTGCCGTGGGGCTCCCTCCCCCGAACAGAGCAAATCCCCGCACCGAGAGCAGCCGAACAGGAGGCAGGCAGACATCCCGGAGCCGGTCCCGGCTGAGCGAGTGCCATGGTAACCAGCGAGGCTCGGCGCAGGGATGGGCATCGCGCCGGTACCCGGGGATGCTGCCCGGCCCTGGGCAGGACCTTCCTTAACTCATTTAACAAAGCAATTCTTGCCGTGTTTACCAAAATCAATGACTCCGAAAGACCTGTTGCAACCCCTAATTGTAAAGAAAACAACTTGGTACTCTGCTAGGAGCATCCCTCCGAGGGCTGGTTCTTATCAAGGGGAGATTTCATCTTATTTAGGAGTGGATTAAGGCTAAATCCGAGCCTCATGCTTCACAAGAATCCCCTAGAGACATTATGTCAAGAGGGTCAATTCCAAGACAAAGTGCTCAGAAATTCTGGGAAGCTGTCTATTATAAATTTGAGATTAAAATACCAAATTGAATTACAACCATGAGGCAAGAAAATGTGTTTTAATTTGAAGGGAAGTAGCAAGACAAAAATAAAATAATCAGGCTTAATTTATATAAACCACAACATGTCAATAAAAAGAAAATATGATATTCTTTAAAGGCCTTTAAAATCCCAATGTGTAATTTTTCAAGATTTGGTGGAAATTAAGAGTTGATGAGCAATTTTTCATTTTATTACCTCCCAAATCAGGAAAAAAGCCTGCTGTATTCAGGTGAGCATTAAACAAAAATATGAAGAAGGTTCTAGCATTCAATAAGGCAGAATGAAAGCTTAAAGACAGCAAAATCCAAGAGCAATCTGAACCACATAAACCAGAAGGTAAATAAAAAGGAAAAGAAAAAAGTGCGTATCTCACTTCAGTGGATTTTGAAATACATTTTCTAAATGCTAGAATTAGCAGAAACATAGATTCCTGTCTCTCATGTGTTTTTGTTTGACAGAAATGTGCACATACTTTGAAAAGCAATGTAATAAATAGGTTTGATATATTGGTGACATGTTTAAATTCACAAGAAATGTAAAAAAAAAAAAAAAATCAAATGAAATTTGAAGCTCTCCAAGTAAACCCACATCTCTGCTAAGAATATAAAGGAAGACTTTCAGCTAAAGAACAGCTATTTTGGAGTAGTCCTAAGCATCTTAAAATAGAAGCTTAGAATTGAAGTGCTTTGTCAGCCACAACAGTACATGCGTGATGATGCTCAGTAATAGCACAAGACAAAGAAAATAATCTTCTACCATTCACCATGATGTTTTCTATTATAACCACACAAATAAGACGTCAAAAGAGAAGTTTTGTTGTGCAGGCAGCTCCCAAGGCAGCCCAGGAAGCACCTCGGGACAGAAGTGGTTACAGCTGATGTGTTTCTAGGTGTGAGGTCCTTTTGAGCTCTGTTTTAAGTTCACACACCCTTGTGGGGATGCTCCTTTCTCTTTCCCATTTGGAAAGAGAGCCATGACCAAATACTTGTCGATACATGTGTGAGATGATTTGCTTTTTGGTATTTTTATTTTTAATGACCAATTCATCACCTCCCTGCTCCTGCTAAGCCCCAAACTGCCTTTGGCTAGTGGGCACAACAAGGGCCCGAGTGGCTCAAACCTCCCTGATGAAAAGCACTTCTTCATGTTCACCTTTTCAGAAAGACAGAGGAAAATGACAGCAGATTTCCCAGCTGAAGAAAACATGTTGTTGGCATTATGAAAAAGCAATATGCTGCTCCATGCCTCCAGGTTCACCTGTCCCCAGCCATGCACACCAGTGGGGCTTTGGTCAGGCTCCCAAGCACAGCCCTGTTGCTTTTACTTAAACACACTCAGTTCTGCTCAAATTTGGGGAGATGCCACTTGGGGATTGATATAAACTAAGTCCTGAAGAATTGTACGGTCCTGTCTGCATCCAGTGACCTCAGAAAAGAATCCTGCATATGCAGGTCCTGACTTCTCTCAAATAGGACTAAATGTCTAGATAAGAGGAACACAAGACATAGCATTTTCCATATGATCTGTTTCCCAAAACACAGACCAAGGAAAGGAGTCTGTAAAAAAACTCCGAACTGTCTTATTTGAAGCTAATAGAAATCCTAGGAGCAACAAAAACAGCATGAGATCATATTTGTACAGAACACTAAATGTGTGCAATGCTTTACAGATCAACAAAAATACGGGGGCATCAGCCTTCATTATATTCTACCAATTTTATATTAATATAGCTTCATAAAATAGGGAAACTGCAGCATTACCCAGCAAAGGTCTATCAGACCATTTGTAATTGAAGCAATCATAGTATCAGGCACAATACAAGCACAAGTTCATGCATTATACTGCTTCCTGAATCACCCAGGCCCTCTGCCAGCAGAAAATTGAAATCAGACTGGACCCCTGGCTCAGTTTAGCAAAGGGAGCTGAAATACACTCCATTCACTCGCACTTCTGGAAACACCTCCCAGTTTAGGAATGAATTAGTAGTGTTACACTGGGAAAAACACACACTGAAATATTTATCAAATGCAAGCAGCCTCCCTAGCAAGCAGTAACCTCTGGGCAGACTGTGCTCTGCTTTCATGTGCAGCTGAGTGATGTCTCTGGAGAAGTGCAACAAGTTGATGTTTGGAGCAACACACATTATTTACTGTAACAAAGATAAAAAAAAGGGCTCTTAGGACTTGATTTTTGTCCCACCCCAGCTCAAATCACTTCTCTGGACTGAAAGGGTGCAAAAGCAAACGTTGGAGCAAAGCATAAGTGAGCAGAATTAGATCTGCCAGTGAGCTAAAGACATTTTCACAAAGGGGACATGACTTCAGCAACAGCATAACTGCTTCAAAACATTATGAAATTACAATTAAATTAGTTGCACTTTCTGCCTGCTGCTACTTTGCCTTATTCTGACATCAAAGAATTATAACCCAACACAATTTTGGAGGCTTCAGAGCAGCAAGGGAAGCTTTGGTGTTGGCTGTCTGGAGCTTACCCTGGTGCTTTATCCCAAGATTCAGGCAGTGACAATATCTGCCTGTCCTGCAGGCAGTGATTCCTGGTCCTTCAGGGAACAGTTGCTGTTTCATTGCTATGCTCATATCACAAACACCACTGCCAGAACAACAGAGTTCAGAGAACGGAATATGTCCCCATTTAAAGCACCAATAATATTAATACAAAGAACTGAAAGGAAAAAACAAGTCTCTCTTCACATGGCACCAAGATCTACTTTATCTGTTTTCCCCAAGGGAAGTAATTTCCCTTGACCACAGCTTTTCTTTACATCTTCCAAGTCAGCTGAAAAGTTATGAATGCCACAATAATATCCAAAACTGTTTACATGTGTTCTTTTGCTAGTTCTTCATATGGAGCCTGGAGGGGAAGTGGAAGACTTCATCCCTGTCCTACCAGGACAAACTGAGAGGTCCCATAACTCTCAACCTCAGCCAGGCCTTTTTAGCAAACTGTGTGGTAACATCAGAGCTCATCTCTTGCCAACACCTCCAGCCAAGAGAAAGGAATCCTATAGTCTAATCCTCAACAAGGAGTCTTTGCAACAGTCAAACAGTTCTTTCTGCCAGCCTTCCTGATGCTTAGTGACTAAAAATTTCCTAGATTCTAGTTATCCTCATTAAATAAGGCAAAAGTAAATATGCAGCAAAGTTTCATCCATGCTATGTACTGTTCCTGGAGTCAAACAGTCAGGCAATAAGTACTAGATGATAAAGAATAAACACTCTGTTCTAATCTGATACTGTCCTTCCACATCACTAATGATACATCAAATCACCCTGCATTCATTAGGGCAGTTACATCAACAGGCAGCAAATGCTATAAAAAAACTCTTAGATAAGAACAGGCAACATGTTTTCCTCCTTTTAATTAGTGAGCAGGCGAGCTGCAATCTCCTGAAATGAGATGTAAACATAACCAACCTCCACTCATGCCCCCTCGGTAGAGGTGGCATTTTTGTGTGGAAAGAAGAAAAACAGCAGGTATTCAGGGTGCACCTGGCAAACAAAGACATTTATCTCTGTGCCCATGAAAGAAAATGGGAGGGATGAAACTGGAAATAGACTGGGACTTTTCTGGAGGAAATGGAATCTGTCACTTCAGGGAAGGAGACACCTCATAACATGTCAAACAAGGGACAAACTGAAATGAGTCAAAAGAACAGCAAAAAAGATGATGGGAAGGCTGGCTTACAAACCATTGGAAAGATGAGCTGTATTTGGGTGCATTAAGTACAAAAATCACCCCAGGATATTACAAGGCTTGTTTCAGAAAAAACAAAGCAAGCAGCTTCCTTGGGCAGGGGACAGGTCTCTTCATCTGTGACAGAGACCAGCAGGTCTTCAGGCAGTCTCTCCTTCAAGCTTGAATGACTCTAAATCTGCAATTCCCAAGGTACTTAGAAACTGCAGATGATAAAGTGATATTATCTTTTCACACTCAGTAAGGCCAAAGAAGTCCAGTTCATCTCACTAGGTCTGAGACTTGTACCCATTTCATTATATAAATTCTTAAGGACAGGGAAAACACCTCCATTAGTTATTTTGGTAGTCATAGACCTCTACATCTGCTGGTGGGTTGGGGTTTTTTTGGTTGTTGAGGTTCTTGTTTGGTTGGTTTTTACATCTTTGTTTCTTCTGTCCCTTCCAGGGGTTTGGCTAAAACCAGCAGCCACAGAGTAACAAAGAACTCTGGTAAAGCTTGAGACATTCAAAGACAAAGATGCACTTGATTCCTGCATCCAAGAGACTCAGGTCAGGATTTGATGCTGCGTGACATATGTTCCTAGCATACAACAGCATCCTCCTCTTGGAGCTTTTCCATTCTGTCAGCTTGTGACATAATCTGAATGCTGGACAATTTCATAGCATGGTAATGCAGATTTCAGTGCACAGACTGCACTGAGAATTACAAACAGTCACCACCTCAACATCCATGTGGTTACTAAAAAGCCATTTTGCAGACATACTCAGATTCTAGGAGGAATTGATGAAAATACAATTAATGAAATATTCCAATGAAAACAGAAACACAATCACAGGCTTCACATTGCGTCCCAATTAGACTCTGCTTAGGTCAAAATTCTCAGGTACTAACAGAATTGTTAAAACAAAGAAAATTAATAACTAAAGGAAAAAAATCAACTAGGTACAGTAGTAAAAATACTTTTAATTAGCATATTTGATTTGCTGAAGGGATCAAATAACATCAGAGAGTTCGCAAACGCAATGTTGCAATAAAAAGGAAAACAAGAAATTCAGAAAGAATGTGCTATATTAACTTGATAACTACCAGGGTAAACAGTTTTACAATCTTGTAAGGAAGATTAGGATCACAAGTTACCAGGATACCATTGTTCCTTCCAGCTTCGTGTTTTCAACACAAAATTGAATACTTTAACACAGACCTGTACTTTCCCTGCTGCAAACTCATTCATCCTGTTGTGTGGGAAGCTGCAATAAACCAGCACAGGACTTCTCAGAATTTCTTTGTTCACAGGAGTCACCAGCTTGTTATTCATAATTCATTATAGTTCCCACAATCTGAAAGTAAAATAATTTCTGGGCACATTTTTCCAGTGTAACTTCAGAGAGAGCATCTGATCTGGATTTTGCTCCCAGGTATGCTGCTGTAGGAGCTGAGGTTTTCTGGGTTTGTCTGAGTTCAACTGAGATTAGCAGCTGATCTTCCATTTCTTCACTTGCTCAACAGTGACAAACCATGCCAGTCACAGAGCAGGCTCCTGTCACTGCAGATGGACAGTGCTGGAGGGGCAGCTCAGAAAAGGAGGAGAGAAAGCTCATCGCAGGGTGTTAAAGCAGGGGAGGCAAAGGCACATGCCAAAGCCTTTTGGGAGTCCTGCTGAATCTCTGTGAGAACACTTCTCTCTTCATTGACCTTTGAGCAGCAAGGATTTTCCTCCCAATTACTTAAACACCTCCCTACCTCTATTTACTTCTGGATTACTTCTGGCCACTTCCAGTGCCATGGATCTACTTCTATCCCCAGCTGTCCAATTCCAAAGAAGACCTGAATTTTGGGGGCAAGTGAGAGACAGGCATCTATAGATAGACATGACAAAGTCATTCCAGAACTAGTTAGTGTTCTTCTCAAGGAGTGAAGAGTTGATGTATAAGAGAAACAAGGGGTGGGGGGAGAAATGCCAGGCTGGAGGTGGCTAGTCATTTATACTGAAATACAGATTTGAGATATTACATTGAAATATAGATTGTTTTGGCCACAAAGAATTAGGTTTCACAGGTTCATATATATAGTTCATTTGCCTTTAATGCACATCTGCTTACCCACCTGAATGAAGACAGGTGTTAACTGACAAGCTATACCTTCCAAATATCATATACAAACTGCCTCATGGATACATCAAGGCTGTCATCTGCTACATCCAGGAGGAGATACACCCTGCTGCTTGACAGGAGCAGATTAAATACCAGCAAACCTCTTCCTGATCTTAGCAACTGTGCTCACATCCCATGAATCACTCCTGCAAAACACACAGCAAAAGCAGAAAAGCCAGGTTGTGTCACGTACCTAAGGAGAGCACCCCACTTAGCAACAGAGCAACAAGTCATGTATCAGTGGGACTTTCTGCTTCTCAGAGGTGCCATCTCCTCCTCTCACACATCACAGTGCTAAAGGTGAGAGAACTCCTGAGTCCCAAAGCAGCCTCACTGGCAGTACTGCCAGCTGTGCTGCCAACAGTGCAAGAAGAACTGTGATCACCTTGGAGCTGCTCTGGGACAAAACAACTGCAGCGCTGACATTTGTGGGCTTATCTCACCTGTGAATTCCTTCTCCCTCAGCAATAGTTTTGTGCCCACGCAGAAGGTTTGACCCCACTGCAGAACCTTACAGCAGGGGGAAAAGAAGCATTAGCTCCCCTCCTCCAATTCAGGTTTAATACAGGAGGCTACTGTTTACTTAAATAAATGTTATTTATATGGCTCACCTTGCACACAGGCAGTGTGATTATTCAAGTCCTGTGTGAGAAACGTCACACAGAGACTTTACAGAGGCTGTAAAGCATCCCAGGTTTTTTTCCTCTCCTGCAGCAGCTGTGTCTATAGTGATTATTTGCATAAGTCACTCAGATCAGTTGCTATCAATTATTATGTGGTGGCTTATCATTTAATGTTCTTATATAAATAACATTTTATACCTCCTTGATGAAGTGGGTATTTTTGGCTGGGTGGAAATCACTCTGGGGCTTAGATATCAATCATGTCTGGAGAAGAGCAATGGAGCTGGGGAAGGAGCACAAGTGATGAGGAGCAGTTGAGGGAGCTGCGGGTGTTCAGCCTGGAGAGGAGAGTCAGGGAGGACCTTGTCACTCTCCACAACTCCCTGAAAGGAGGTTGTAGCCAGCTGGGGATCAGGCTCTGTTCCCTGGTAAAAACTGACAGAACAAGGGAAAATGGCTTCAAGTTGTGTCAGTTTTAAAGGAGGTTTAAATTGGATATCAGGAAAAATTTCTTCACTGAAGGGTGGTCAGGCACTGGCACAGGCTGTCCACAGAAGCAGTGGAGTCACCATCCTTGGGGCTATTAAAAAGACAAGTGGTGTGGCAGCTGGGGAAACAGGTTAGTGGTGGACTTGGCAGTGCTGGGTGAACAGCTGGACCCCATCTTAGAGGTTTGCTCCAACCTCACCAACTCTATGATTCTAAGTCTCCCCTAAGAAGAGCACCTGACTTCTTACAACCCAGCTTCATTTACTGACCACTTGGAAAGATCCTAACTTCAATCCATATTCACAAGGGTGGAACAACCAGCTCCACTGGTCTTAAGTTGTATATTTAGAGTGATGCATGTTTGTTCAGCATCTGCAGGATCCCAATCTACAGAAGCTGATAGGACTTTTTGAGAGCACGGGAGGAATAAATACAGCAAGGAAGGTGTTCCATTTCTTTTCAGAGAGCAACACTTCATACCCTGGCTGGTTTATACTCACACAAAACAACAGCAAGGCTTCCTACCTATAACTGAATGCTCACAAGTAAAAGTATTTAGCCTCAGGTTTGAGATGTTTCATCCAATAATCCACCTTCTCTGAAAATCCTCCACTTTTTCCTCCCTAAGCAACATGTACACAAACATCTAAACTGAACAGGCTCCAGTAAATTAAAAACTAACAAACCAATTTCAAAGACATTGGTCTGAGCTGGTCTAGACTCACACACCTCTAGTGAACAACTGAAACTTTTTAGATTCACCTCCTGATCCACAGAAGTTTTCCTAAAAAATGGCTTGAGGTTTTTTACAGATACCAGTATTGCCCATTTCCTGATGCAAAAACTACACCTGTCCTTGCTTGATATATTCAATTAATTCTAATTTGTACTGACAGAATAATGTGTTGTCAAGTTGCAATCAGAGTAATGTGTCTCCTCCTGCTCACCACAGAGTAACCACTGAGAAAAATTTCAAATCATTTTCTCCCCTACTTTTCATGCATAGGATACAAACATGTATCAGCTGTGCTAGAAACTGAAACAATCTTTTAGACATGCTGAATTGTTTCTCATTAGCATATCCTCATGTCAGTAATCAAAATCAATCAACTCAAATCAAATTAGTTCACCATGTGTTCAGTTAAAATGCATACCATATGCTGGCTGAAATGTATACCAAAGCAAGACTGTGAAGTTGCAGGAAGCTTCTTTCTGCAGCCCCATTTCACAGCAATATTAGGACAATTTCCATTCAAACACCAACATTTAACTATTTTCAACCAGCTTTGTGTAGCTCCAAAGGAGCACTTAACTGATTTGTTGAAACTAGTCACTAGTGATGCATCACAATACCTGCTGTCTCTGTGGGGTCCAATCATGGGTTAAAGGAAGAGCTCAGTCTCTGATCAAACAGAACCTCTGAGAAATCACAATTCACCAGGCATACCCAGAGGCTCAGCTGTGGTACCATTTGCAAGATTTATATGATGGTATTTTGAATCATCACTTACTCCACCTAGTTAAACATCTGGCTGCTGACAAATTGTCAAGGTATGCCGAGCTGGAATGCACCTGCTTACAATACCAACTACTTTTTAACATCATTGGTATTGCAGGAATGCTTAGGAGCCTTCATTTTGAAGCCACTGCTGAAAGGTTACCCAGGCTGGCTGAGCAGCACCTCCTCCATCCTCTGCTGAATTTCTCTGTGCAGGAGGGTCAGGAGCAAGCGAGCAGCAAGGGGATGCAGAAGCCACCACCCCTATCAGCACCAGGGCTGCCTCCTCCCCACTAGACCACCCACTCTGCATTCCAGGAGGCACTGGGTGGGCAGCCCCTCAGAGCCCTGTGTTTGGGTTCTATCCCAGTTTAGCTGCAGAACCACTATCAAGGGTAAGATACACACCCTCAGCGTGCTCTGCATCCTGAGGCACCAGGTGAGAGCTGAACCACCTCTCTTCAGTGCACACAGTCCTCAGCCTCCCCCCTACAACTGCTCACAAAACCAGCTGTGATGGACTGTCTGAAGCTGGCTGGGAGGTGGACATACAGCCTGTTTTTATATTAAATGCATTACAGTTATTTTAACAGCCCTGCTCTGTTCTGACTTCAAACAGCAGGAGACCTTTGCTTTCCTCTCCACTCTGCTTACTAGAAGCCTCAATTTGTACTTGATGAGATGACTTGTTTTTCTCTCAGCTGATCACTGTCATATGCCTAACCAAATGTGTCAAGCAAAGTATTAGAGGGGATTCATAAATGCTAAACCTCTAAGAGGCTTAGGAGTGAGAAACATAATCGAGTGTCACTGCTGGAGGCAGAAGAGTTGTTTAGGAATTCTGATAAGCATCAATTCAGCAGATATTAATTTTTATGCTGGTTAATCAGAAACAGGAAGCTTCAGGAAACAGAAATGCTTCTCTGTCTCTGTGCTCATTCACCATGGGGTAGAGGACTCACCAGGGGGTAAAGAAATCACCATGCCAGCTCAGATTAGCAGCTGAAGTGTTTCAGCATCCTGTCCTGAACAGTACAAGCTTCTGATCTAAACAGCAATCAGAAATTGGTGCTTCTGCAAATGGATACAAAATTGCAGAGAAGTATAATTATGTAAAACTTTACATAAGTAACATAACAGAGGAAACACTTTTCTAACTTAGAAGCCAAGCGCCAAAAAACCAGCTTGTGGTTTACCTTTGCAATACTAAAATACTCCTATGGCTGAAACACAAAAAGCTCTCTTCCTCCTCCATGCAGAAACAGGAAAATTCCCAGACCCTTTTTTATTCCCCACAGACTCTCAATTTAAAACTTTTTCTTAGCCCTATAGGTGTAATTTAAAGGACCTCATCCCTCACAGGTCTCTTCCTGCTGATGAAATTGTACTGTGACTTCCAGACGATCTCTTATAATTTTTGGTCAGAAGCCTTAGAATTCTACTGTCAGCACATACATCAGACATGTTATGTCCTATCTCAGTGGCTGATAGATTTTCAGCCACATTATTATGACAGTCATCACTGTCTACTTTTTCCTTTCAGTGGTGACCAAAAAGTTATGGCAGAAAAAGGACTACAAATTGATGGAGTTTGCACCCTCCCCTTCCAGAAGGAGCCTGTGACTGAAGCCTGAGTGGAGAAAGGCTCACTCTGGTATCCCCTGAGCTGGCAGCAACCCCTGGGGCTGCTCTTCTTTGTTATTTCTATTCACAGAACAGTGTGCACGCTCTCCAAGAGCCAGAACGCCTTCCCCTGCACTCTCCTCAGCATCAAAGCAAAACCACATTTTGCACCGAGTGCCCAGCTAGACAGTCCCACTTCATTACCTTCCCACTGAGTTCCTGCTGGCTACCTGCAGGTAAATCCAGCCTGTATTTAATCTCTAATTTTGAAGGGATATTTCTTGTTTATTTCCGTACTGGCCTTGACTGCAATATTTCATACGCAGGTACCTGCTGTGCTACCAATCTGAAAACTGACTTCCCACAGAAATCTGTCAGAAGTTCTTCACAGCATCAGGAAGGCACCTGAGCACAGCAATACAGATACCTGGTGGAGGCATTCCCTCTGCTGCCCTGATCCAGTTAACCAGCAATCACATTACCTTGCTCCTTCAATACCTCGGGGCTCACTTCAGTTCACTTTGTCTCTCTGGCACTATTATATCTGCTGCTGTAAGATCCTCTCCAAAAGACAGCTTGATTTGAAAAAGGCTTAAACATATTTAACTCCTATTTCACCACTGGAAACATACCTTTGGTCAAAATACATCAGGAGTGATCACTGCAGCACTTACAATTAACAACTGGATGCAAGGCTTCCAGTGAACCATCTGAATGGAGGTAGGATAAAGTAGTCAACAAGTACATCAGTAATCTGTCAGTTTTGAACTGCTGCAGTCATCAAAGGCAAAACATGCACACACATAAAAACATTCTGCACTGATAAACTAACAACAAATAACTTCCCTGTAGTTTCCACGAAAAAAAGCATCCCTTTTCTTTAGTAATTTCTTGCACTCTTCTCACCACACCTATAGGAACTTTCAATAGTACCATCAAATCAATATGGATATGCAATCTGCATGTATTTAACTTCAAAAACAGTATTACTAACAGCTTTCTACAAGATAAATGTTTCATGTTATCAAAATAATTCATAAGGCATATTGACTTTCATGACTCCTTGCTACTTCCAAAATTCTGTTCTCTGACAGAGACAATCAAGAAAAATGTCTAAATAGGTTCATCACAGTCTTCTGTTCTTTAGAAAACCCCATACTTTGCAATGTCACTTTGAAGGAGGAATTCTGCACAAGCAGAGCTGGAAAACTGAATTATATTACAAGCTGAAAAAGCAGAAAGCATGCTGCCATTCATTTTAGTCACTTCCAAGCAATTTCATTTGAATCTGCTGAAGGCAAATTTCGGCATAAAGTATGAAAGCTCAAGATCATCTAGTTACTAAGATGAATGCCTGTTAAGTCTTCAGTTGGGCCTATTGCCTTCATTTATAAAAACACAATTTCTCCTCCAACAACAGAATTAGCATAAGTGTGTTTACAGTCCTGCTCACAGGATCTGCCAGCCACATCTCCTTTCTTCATTTCAATCTGAGATTGACGTCAGCAACATTCACAACCTTTTGAGAACTCATTCTCCACTTTCTACTTAGTTTGATGTTTCAGAACATTTCTATGACTCACAAAATTTGCTGTTTGCAGCTTCAGGGCAAAAAGACGGAAAGAAATCCAAAGGGGGAAAAAAAATTGCATTTAGTGTAGTAAAATAATAGTAAGGAAGAAGAGACAGATAAAATATAGTCAGGTGCTATTTCTGGCAACAGTTGTTTAGTAAAGGAAGCACAATTTTCTCTTTCATTACACAACAGAACAAAGAAACACAATTTTCTGTCCCATTCATTACTCAGAGTGAATGAAGAGCTCAATCATAAGAGCAAAGTTAAACTTACAGGATTTTTGCAGCTACCTGTGGGAACTGAGTGACACTTTGGGACTGGCAAAGCTGAGAACCAAGGCACCAAGACTCCCAAGAAAGGACATTTCTTTACACAGGACACACTCCTGACTCTGGAAGAGAACTTCTCTGGGGTCAGAAGGCCCTGCTAGAAACTGCTCCAAATTCAAAGGGTCACCTGTACTGGGCAGAACTGTGATACTCAGGAAGGGCCCATTTTTTAGGAGTAGGAAGCAATCACCAATGCCAGTGCAGATTTCATTCCTGAAAACCCTGCCCCTTCCTCTGCACACACACAGGTGCTCCACATCCTTTGGATGAAGGGAAGACCAATTCATTTGGGGGACTGGGTTCCTGACTGCAGGAATTGCTTCCCCTCACAGGGAGAGAACCACTGGAAAGCTTCCATTCTTTCAGCTGACAGATTCTAGTTCCAGTCCTGTGTCTCTGCCAAGTCCTTCTCTGTGAAAAAATGAACTATCCCTCTTGCTCTGAAGAGAGAACATTGGTTATATGAATCCCTCAAGCCTTGACACACTGTCAAACCAATACTCTTATTGTTATTAATCAAGAATTTAATACATGAGATCTTAAAATTAATATGTCTTGGGAATATTTTGATTTAAAAAATGAAGATCCAATGAGTCACAGCTGCAAAAGTCACTCAGCATCTCCCTTTGAGAGATTATTTTGAACAAGCACTTTATTGAGCAGACAGATTTTAGCAGAACACAGCAGACTCACCTGTGGCATGAGGGCAATTAAACCTTTATCATTTTTTTTAAATATCCATAAAATAAGTAGACAAGAAGTGAAAGATCTACTTCTCCTATTTCCTGATAACAGTCCCAGAACAGTTAGCAAATCTGATAGTCTGGATTTATTCTCGGCTTCCTTCCCAAAAAATACAGTAAGAAAATAAATCAGTGCTACAATTCTTCTTAGCCACATACGCTGTAGTTTAAAAAAAAAAGAAAAAGGAGAGAAAAGATAAAGAGGGCTATTGCATGGATTCTGACATTATAGACAGCAAAACAAATACCACCTCCTCTCTGCCTTTGTATTAGGTGATAAAAAGGAGTTTGATTGTATATCGGGTTTTTGATTGGGTTGTTGGTTCTTTTTTTTAAGTCTGTATTTTTTTAATCATCAAACTGACTGCACTGTCTCTCATAGCTATAGGGTAATACAACATTACTTGGAGGATGCATTCTCAGGCAGAATAAACAGCTGCCATTCCAGGGAAAACTCTGAAGATTCCAGCTGGAGTAAAAGGGATGCACATGTTTGATACTTTCAGGACCAGAGTGAATAAACACCTTGCACGCAGTTAATGGAAGATAAAGCTATTCATTTCCTTCTGTTTGAGCACCAGGGATCTGTAAACACTAAGGCAGGTGGCTACCTTGCCATCACTTAGCAACACCAGGTTTTGACACACAACTGCTTCCTGGTCTCCCAGCCAGGCAGGCAAGGGAGGATTCCCACAGCCCCTGCTGCAGATGGGAGAACTGACAAATCACTTTGAGCCACTGCTATACGGACACAAAGGTGCTGCTGTGTCCAACTTTCAGCCAGATTCTGCAAGGTCCACTCACTCAGGTGAAATTTTGTGTCAAAGCAGTAAATATCCTGTAGACCAAGACCACTTCCAGATTTAGGTGAAAGATTATTGAAATCAAAGTTTTGCCATGACAATGGTGTATTTTTACTGTATTTGTTCCCTTTAGATTTCTTGCAGTATTTTGAATACTAAGTAGCTCCTATCCATATTTATATTAGAATTTTAGCAGAAAAACTGAAATAATTTCAGACATTTCCAAGACTTTGGAATGGTAGCCACAGCTCTGAACATGCTACTGTGGCATATGCAACTCAGAATAGAAAGTACATCACAGAGGAGGACTTCATGCAGATGCTTCACTTGCAAGAATTTGCTTTGCCCTAAAATCATTAACCAGTGCAAGTGGAAGGAAATTATTATTCTTATACTTCCAATCTCCCAAAAATTCAAGAGGGACTAAGCAGTTCTCACAGATTTACCTCATTTGTTTGCAGTAGTGACTCTTTCTGCATGCTATTTCCAAGGTGAAGGGCATCCTTCTAAAAGAGAAGATCATTTTAGCTAGGATAAGACACCTTAAACAGGTGGTTTTGGATGGTGGATTTGCAACAGTTGCCTAATTATACCACAGCAGTCAGAAGGAGCATCAGTACAGAAATACTGGTCATCTGAAGCTCTAAGTTCCCATAATCAGCCAACCCATTCAAGTCTCTTCTATGCTTCACTCTCACATTTAGGAAAACAACCTAGGGAGGGGGCTTGGTGAGGAAGGGTGTATAAAAACAGGCTGAAGAGTTTTGCCAAATGCATACCCCCTTCCACATCTCAGGCACCTCCCAGAAAGGCTGGAATCCACCTGGAGTTCACATAGACTGACACTTCTGAGAGCAATTCCACCTCTCCAGCCCTCTGGGGTTGCTGCTCAGGGCCACTCCTTGCTGCTTGCAAGCCAGAGTTTACAGCACTGCTCTTTGGTGCTGTTTTCCACTGTAATTAATGCATTCACTAAAGACACTGGGATTTTTCTTTCCAAGTTCTACACAAGTCTTGCCCCAGTTTTCACTGCGCTCTCTTGCTCCCTCCAGGACACATCAGCATTGCACAGTGGAGTTGTCTGCACAGAGCCCACCTGCCAGAGCCAGGACTCCAGAGGTGGAAGGGGCACAGCAGAGTCAGCTGAAGCTGTGCTTTAGCTAAACCAGGCTTGTTGCAAGCCCCATTCTGCTGCACTGAGCACAATCTTCTCTTTCAGACAGCCTCCCCTCAGTGTCTCACTACACTGCCTTCACAGTAGCAGCCCTCACAGCACTGGTGGTTCTACAACCCAGTGAGGGCCAAGAGAGGCTAACAGAAGCATAGAAGTTATTATGTCCATCATTCCACTCTCATACAGGAAAGACTTGAAAAAATGCATTCATTAATTACACCCTTGCACACTGTAAATTTCCAGTGTTATTATTCTATGTAATTAAGTGATGCACCTGTGTGCTTTACCACAGTCAGAGTATTACTTCTGCAAAAAGCAAACAAGAATTCCTCGCTTTTCCCCAGCTCTACTTGCTCACTCTTAGGCACAACTCCATGATTTTAAATGTTGTTATAACAGTACTCTGCAAGAACTCACCTTGCAGTTAGTGTAAAAGTGCTTGCAAAGGTGCTCTCTAACCTCTCCAAGAGCAAGCCAGGGTGCACAACAGAGACAAGAGAAAACGATGGGAAAAGTGGCGCAACCTTACAGAAATGTGTGTAATGTGAGGTTAAACTGCAGAGCAAGAAAGCAATTTAGCACTTGGTGGTAATTCCAATGAAAACAAAATTTTCAGCCTTTTAGAGTTAAAAAAAAAAAAAAAAATCCAAAACACATTTGATGGGAGTTATTTCTCTTTTTTCCCTCAAAAAAAAAAGAGACTTGCAGTCCTTGGTAAAGGACTTCATCTGGACTTATCAAAGCTGATTCATGCCAGTCTACCACAATTTGGCACTTGGAGCTCTTGCTTCCTTTCACAACTGGGCAGGCCTGGTGCCCACTGGCAGCCAGCAGAGCAGGATGCAGTTACCATGGCACTGGAACACGCAGCAACTTCACAACTGCCATGGCAGCAGCGCCGACCGAGGGACCCACGGAGGGCAAGCAGCAGGTGAATCTTTGAGTAAGCACATGCAAAAGCAAAAACAGCAGTAGGGTGAGTGTTCTGCCTCGTAAACATCCTGTGCACAGGTCCCCTGTATGTTCTGTTTTATTGCTCTGGCTGAAAGGAAAGCAGAGGGACAGTAAAATCTGGTAGCACCAGGAGCATACATGCACACATGGATCCACACACACTGCTCTCTCGCCATGACTTTACCCTCTAGCACTGCTGCAGATCTCTGGATCAGTTTGTCAGAGTGACAAAACAGCCAGAATCTGGCTGAGAAAATACCACCATCCAGCCTTCTTTGAGTAATACACAAAGTTTAATCACTTGAGTCATATCACATGAAGGTACTTCAGTTAATGAAGCACAGCAGCTCATAACAGTGTTCATCTGCTGCACTTACACCTGCTCCCCCCAAGTTTCAAACACTCCTGCCACCTCCTGTTTCAGTTTCTAACACAAATTAGTAGTGAAGCAGTGAGTATCTGATTTGCACAGAAATGGATCCAAAGCAGAATTGGCAATACTAGAGGAATTTTCAAACAAGATGCAAGTGCACAACAGAAGCACAGGATGCCATGTGTGAGCTGAGCAGGGATGTGTGCACGTGGGACTGGCAGCTCCATATGGATGGAAGAACATCTTAGCAATGCTGCAAGCCCAAACTGTGGCAGAAGCAGAGGAGGATACACTGGGATGCTTAGGGTGCACTTCTGGGCTGCAGTGGAGAGACCCCCTGGCCATAAAATACAAGGTACTATGCTGCTATTGGAAGATACATTTCACCCCAAACAGGATTTACATTTCCTACTTTGTCACCCTCATTAGTGTTTGCTGGGCAGCCAGAAGAGCTCACCAGAAATCTGGGTTGAGATCAGAGTCACCTGGTAAACATTACATTGTTCTGCACATGGAAAAACCTAACCAGCAAACCAGAGGCCTCCCAGCTCTCCACACTGCAGGAATGTGCTGCCTTTTTGTCCAGTTTCTGGTACTTCTCACCAATGTTTCCTTCTGTCTGCAGAATCAAATGCCTCCAAATGCAACAGAAAACAGTAATTCAGTGCTTATCTCTGGAGCCCAGTTCATGCTGTAACATGAATCAGGATGATGTTGAACAGCTGGACAACAGAAAATAAATCATAAAGTTCACACTGATAAATTCCTAGTTACTCCAGTTGTGCTATAGGGTACAATTTTGGGGGGGGTTTGGATTCCCTTTTTTAATTCTAAAATCAGCCATTCAAGTACTCAAGTGTTGCATAAACATGACACTGCAGTAGACAACACAATGCATGAAAGTTATAAATATGAGTAAGCACAGTAGTTACATTTTTTCATCTGACCAAATGTGACACAGTTTAAGTACATGCTCACTTGAGACAAACACTATGAGAACTCATAAATTCCACCCACTGTTATCTCATAACTGATCACAGTGCCACCCAGCATATTTAAATATAGAATATACCCAGTCATTATGCAGAAGATAAAATTGTGAAAGAAATTATAATAATTATTCTCATTTATGATTTAAATATAATTTATATATTATAAAATAATAAATAATTATAAAAATTATAATAAGGGTTATTCTGATGAGACAAGGACAACACAAAACGGTTTCAAGGCACATGAGTCTAAGATCTTATATAGAATGATGACAAAATATCTATCCTGAATTTCTGGTAAAAGGCATTAAATGCAAAACGTTGGGAGGTCGGCAATTCATTTGTCCTCTCAAACCTTAACTGCCTCACTACATCAAGTGAATAATTTCCCTTGAAATTTCCCATGTACAGCTTTTCCTCTACTGGACAAACAGTCAGCATTGGCTCATTTTCGCTAGGAAAGGTCCAAACCTTTGAACTACCAACAGCTCTTTATCAACAAACACACACTTGCCACTGCCCCTGGATACAGCCTGGTACCTCTGAACACAACAGGTTTCATTTTACTGGAGATGTACAAAACAAGGCCTCCAAGGGCTCAGTAACTCTGCAAAGATGGAGCACAAAGAGAGATACCACACTTTGCAGTGAGAGCAAATCCAGTATTGTCAGCAGGGATAACTGCGGGGGTATCAGTGTGCTTAGACTGAAGTAGAATTTGGCCTTCACTGTAATGCAGAGTTATAATGAGATAACAAAGAGACTGAGGTGATTAACTATAAACAGAAATAAATCCTCCGTGTCAATTGACTGCAAACACAGCAATGCCCTGCTCAGCAAGCTTAGGCTGTTCAATAAATTCAACAGTGAGTGGGGGGTAAGTGACCCATAAGGGTCTTTTTTGTCAAGTTTTTATTTCTCTCCTTTGTATCACCCTTGCAATTCAAATCTTAAAGCCCATTCAGAATGGCATGAGCACCAAGTTCTTCTCAAAGCAGAAGTATTATTACTTGAGATATAACCAGGACCTTGGAATTGAATTACAGACACTGTTATTGCATCTCTTCTCCAGTCAAATATTCTGCATTGTATTTTAGCATGAGAAGCAGTGCTTTACATCCACTCACCCACAATGATTTTCATTCTTGGGACCGAGCAAGTCCTTAATGCTGCAAATAAAATGAAATCCTTGACTCCCTTACAAGGATCAACCTGTTCTTTTCACTATCATGAATTTCTCCATTTTAATTCTTCATCTAAACAGCAAATCAGAGGATTTCACAACTGTGAGCCTGTAAAAGCAGAATCAGGCCCATTAGTGCTTTAGAGACACCCATCACTATCACATCTATACATTTAATTACTGAACCTTATTATCTCTTTTTTTAGAAACAAGTTTTGTGCAAGCATTCAAGCCTGAAGTCAGTGCTTGCAAGGAACTTGGCAAAACCACGACAGGAATAGGATGCCTTGGGAATACACGACTCTCTCATCTGAAATGCATAATTAGCTTTTGGTTAAGTGTGCAATTAACATTAAAATTTACAATCAAATATGATGGTGTTCTAATTTTACCTCCTGTAAATACAAAAAAATAAAATAAAAAAAAATAACTCAGTTGCCAGTGTTACTTCCTTAAACACCTTCCCTAAGAGGCGAGCTGCTCAAGATCATCCTGTCATCCAGGTGATGCCTGATACAAAAAGCTTTTAAAAACACTGTGTATTTGCCTTCTGGACGGCTACCACAGCAGGAGGGTTATTTTGGTTTACACTTTTCTGTTTTGTGTGGTAACTGCCACTCAATATAATTAGCAGTTGTCATATTTCTGTTTTTAAAGATCCAAAAAACCCAGAGCAATGTTGCTTTGTACCCTCTCCCCAGCTGTGCCTGAGAGCTGTAACACATTTCAGACATCCACTACAGCTAATCCCACACCCCAACAGGTTTCAGCAGTTAAGACACCGAGACATTTTTGTAAATGAGAAGAAAAAAACCTTCATCCTAGCAGTTTCATTCTGATAAACAGCTCCTTAAAAGAAAAATCATACTGCAGCCTAAATATACTGCCTGTCTGAACATCACAGCCTTTCTACCTTTTAATCTGAAGTTAAATTTAATCTCTTGCTTTTTACAAGAGGGGTGGAAAGTAGTTTCAACTGTAACATCAGCTGCCAAACCCTGTATTTAGTTATGTTTATTATTAATCACATCAATGTTGAGAGTCCCTTGTGCAGGGTGCTGCACAAAAGTATAATGGAAATGTAACCAAATTCCTCACACAAAGTATGTATTGGGTGGTGTGCAAGTGTTTGGGACTGGACCCTGCCAATGATTTTCTATTAGTTAATTTATGTGACTGTACAAAGAGTTCATGTAATGAACCCAAACTGGGCCAGCAGGAAGGGCCAGAGGCTGCCCCTCAGCAGCTCCCCTCAATGCCACATTGCTCAGGAGTTCTGCTGTCATTTTCAGCACCATTATCCCTCACCAGCAATGCACAGAAGAGAGAAAAAGAAATTTCACCTTGCTCTTACCTAAAACTGAAATCACTTTTATTCATTCACCCTGCTTCCATCTGGATCTGGACAAAGTGGCCCTCTCTAGCTGCTAGGCAACCTGAAGTCTGCATTAAGTATTAACTGTTTGCATTTGCTAAGAATATAATAATGTTACCTTTGAGATTTATTTATAATAAAAAACCGTACCTAGCTGAAAATATAATCATTTTTCTCCAGCAAACAGTAATTAGCAACTCTGGGAATAAAAAAATTGGTCAAGAAATGCAGAGAGATTATAAATTGGCTCCTTACATCCCAATCATAAGAAATATGCTTTATATGAAAGTATTATCACAGATGGCAGTGTCATAAAAAAAAAATCAAATCAAAGAATTGCATTTATGTAGATATATAAATATCTATATAACATATTAATATAATTATGCAAATAATGTTTTTAATTAGATATTAAATTGCTACACCTCATCCAACTACAAAATTAATGTTCTCAATAAAGTTAATTTATTCTATTAACACAACACCACCATTCCTAAACAAGATAGAAAATATTTGAAATTAAAACACAGTCAACTGATCTTGGAGCTCTTTAAAGAAAGGGGGAAAAAAGGACAACAAAATGTTATTTCATAAACCACTCTCTGAACCATTTTACTGTTTCCATATGCAGCAGCAGTGCTGTCATTCTACCTTAAAAACATCATGAATATCTCTATGTCCTGCTCCTCTCAAGCTAAAGAGCTATTCCTTTCAAGTTTTTTCAAAGCAGATCATTTCCCAGACTGCTTAGTCACAAGCACAACCGATTATTAAAATATCAATTTGGGTGATTGAGGTGTTAATGTCAACAAAGCAAGAGGCCCATTAATGACACCAAAATCAAACGGAGGAGCACTTGCTTCTGAACATCCCATGTGACAGCTTGTCAAATCCTGATTTGCAAAACACAGACTTCCTCAAACTCAGCACAAACACAAATGCAAGATCTCTGGCTTTAAAATGCTCATCAACTTCTGCTAGAAAAACAAAACCAGGAGTCATACCAGAGAGGCATTCACTGACAAGCTGTCTGTCTTTACATGCAGCTGCTTGGCCTTGAAGCAGCGTGAATTATTCTGAGCTTTAACACAAAGGACTCTGCAGCTGGGTCCTGCACCCAAATTCTGTTCTGCTGTTTAACACAAGCAACAGGTAATGTAAAGAAAGTCCCACTGATAACAAAACTCTCTGGATCACAGCACTGCAGTAATAACTTCCCTCTCACCTTGAGACAGAACACAGAACAAGGTATTTGGCACAGCCCTTGGGCACCTCCAGTCTGCCACAGCCATGCTCCCTTCAGAGCTCCACAAGCACCCCTGAACTGAAAAAACCCTGGGTCTGTGGACAACATCAGAGGTTCCTAGAAGTGCTTTTCTCTGGATTTTAGAAAAATATTTGAAGTGGTTATGTCAAACACTTTTACCTTCTTCACTTAATTTCACATTAAACCTGATTCAGATAAGGCTTAATGCCAAGCTTAGGGGAAGCACAATGGAAAAAATGTCAACATAAATGGAAAATTGTAAGTCAGAGCAAAAGGTTCAATGGAGCCACAGAGCCACACACTCACAGAAACTCAAGAGCAATTGTAAATAATTTTAAAAAGTAATTGGAAGATAGGTTGGTATGAAAACTCCTTCTTCCTACACATAAAAGCCGAGCCCGTAGTTTTAGTATGCTAATGGAGCCTGGAGAACACATTGAAATGACAAATGTAATCTCAGGACAGGCAGGAGACAAGCAAGTTCAAATACTGTGGTTTTGATAGAGGCACACTGTGTTTTTGTTAAGGTCCTTGAATCATGATTCATGTCAGGGATCCATGCAAAAAGAGAGAAGAACAGAACACAAGTTACTCTGAAAACTGTCCAACACTTAGGTGTACCTTTTATTAAAAATAAATGTTAAATCAACAGTGATGTTGGCAACTCCAATATTACAGGTCCTAGGGATAGCACCCTCTGAGGAATCACCTGACATCTCTTTTTATAAGAAGTTTAAGGTTATCAAAGCCTTTTTTTGCCCCATAGCCCTCTAACAGATTTAATTAAGATTATTTCTTAATACACTTTAATCACAGTATCTTTGAGAAAAACTCTAATATTTTAAGATGTTTTCTGTCTTGCTTTTAAACAACTTCTTAGAAAATTTCACATTCCAAAATTCAGAAAGACCAACTAAATGGAAATCATCTTTAGTTGCCTACAGGGCCTGAAGTAAGAACATTTTTATTGCCAAAACCCTGAATTAAATTAATCCATTTCATATCAGGTGGCCTACCTTAGTTTCAATGTCAGGATTTTACAACATGAAAAGGATCTTTTATTAAATAATTTGTTGTACATTGTACCCAGCAACACAGAAATAAAATGAATCATGTAATTGTAGCACAAAAAAAAAAAAGCACCTCATTTTAGATTCTCACTATTCAAGATCCCCACAATAATAAAAAACCCAGATGTGATTACTGTAATTTTACATTAAAATGCAATTATTAAAGAATTATAAATTATAATTATAATGTAAATCAATTAGAAGATTAAGCTCTTAGATGGGGCAGAAATTGAGTAGAAATGGGCTGCTGAGCAGGTACATGAGTTACAGGAAGATACACGTATGTTATGTAGAGGCCATAAAATGATAGTATGAGTTGTGTGTAGAGTTCACTCAAATGTAGAGCAGCTGCTTCGAGCACATCAGGACCCTCACCAGCTGAGTGAGACAGTAACACAAAGAAAACTCAGTTTACTGCAGGGACACAAAGATCCAGCCACACAGAACTTACAAACAACCAAAATCTACACCAATCCAAAAATCTATTTCCAAACAAACTGTTTTTTACCATCACACCTTTGCTGGGATTAATATAAAGCATCTTTGAAAATGCTGGCACTTACCCAAATCTGCAGCTTCACCCTCTTGTCATTCCTGTAAACTGTTTTCACCTTGAAGTCGATTCCCACTGTGCTCACAAAGGCTGGAGTGAAGGTGTCGTCGGCGTATCTGAAGAGGAAGGATGTTTTACCCACACTGCTGTTGCCAATGATCAGAAGCTTGAACATGTAATCAAAATTTTGGTCTGAAGTATCTTTCTGCCTGAATCTGGCATCTGTTACTGAAGCCATCTAAGGAAATGACAAACATGGAAAAAGAACAGATTTAAGAGCAGTTCAGCATTTGTTTTCCTTAACTGTGTACCATATGTTTAGGTTATCTCTCCACTTTCTAATGTCATAAGCACTGTATCTGCTGACTAAAGAGGAGCACACTCTGAAGTCTTGTTTTAAATCCTGGCTTTAAAAGTGTAGTGTTCACTCATGCTGGTAAGACTTCCAAACCCAAGAAATACACCTGTTGCACTGCTTTGTGTTTAACAGAATAACAGATGGCTATTGCAGATTGTTCAAATACTCCTGGGGAAACAGCATTCTTTACTCCAGTGGCAGGGTGCCACTTCTGTTGCTCCAATAAACTGCAACCAAGAACTAAAATCTTTGACAGTGCATCCAACCATGCAATTCATCAAGCAGCTTCCAAGGTAAATAAACCTAAATAATTGCTTTTACTTCTTCTATGGAAAATTCACATTTCTAGTGCATGCACCACCAGCATTTTATCCTTAGAAAAGTTCCATCCTGAACAGTTACAGAAGGAAAAAAAGGCATTGGTAGAAGATGAAAAAAAACGGGAATTTCAGCTGGAAACTTTGAATCCACCCTACACCTATCTACTCCTAAGACTGCAATAGGAATAAACAGCACTGCATAAAATGTGAGGGCTCCTTAGGGGTGCAGACAGCATTTGGAATGGATAAATTATCCCTTTTTGATTCAGAATCAATAAAAAACAACAGCAGACTATGAATCACTAGAGCAGCTAGGGCTGCTCATGGCCCTTAATGTGTGCAGCTCAGACACTTGGTGGAAGGAGGTATGACTCTGACTTTTCATCTCTGGTTGTACAGAACACAACTACACAAGCCAAATTACAACAGAGGAGGAAAAAGAAACTTTACCTTTTAACAGATATACCACACTTTTAATCTTTCATGCTGTTTGAAAGAGTACATCAAATAAGCAAAGGTCTTGGCTCCTTATAACCAGTCACAGAGCTGGCAAATGGGAGCAATGACAACACAGGTCTAATTAGCAGCTACTCATTCAAACCAGGGCCTGGGCTATTTGTGTGCAGAGTCAGAGGGGACTGAGCAGTGACAGAAGTCTCTCCTTCACCCAGCATCCAGAGAAGTTAATTTTCTCAACTCAAATTCATAGGCACCTTTGGGAACAAAACTCATTCCAATATCTACTCTCAGATTTCCAATATTTATTCTCTATTTGTGCCCAAATACCTTCCTTCTTCCTTCTTCCCACCTGCACACAGGATTTCACCCATTCACTGAAAAAAACCAGCAACAACACCCCACAAACTCAAACAAAACCAAAAAAACAGCTCAAAATCCACAACTATATAACAAAATGCTATCCCAAGGCAGTTTATATAGGGATGAGATAATTTAACTTAAATTTCCTACAGAGGGGGAACAAACCAAAAGCAACCTACTTTGAACTTCAGTACAATATGCACAATGGTTTATCTCTGATTAAACATGTGCAACTTTCTCACACAGAAAAGGACTGGTGCAGCAGACATTTTGTTCACAGATTGCATTCACAAGGGCAGTTTCTGAAGAAATTTATCAGTAGCTCAATAGTGAGCAGCTGCACTGAAAGCATTAAAATCTTCCCATAAGTATTTCTCTGTAGAATACAGTAAAATTCTGATAGACTCTCTTCTGAACTTCAGATGCTCTTCAGTAAGGCTACAGTCCTTTGCAAGCACTCCAGAAAACACAAGCACAAATTTACTTCTCATTAGTGTATCAGAAAACAGCTCTTCTACCCATGTGTTGTGATTCACAGCAGGAATTTCTAAAATGAAGAATTCAACATCTAACTAACTTCCATTCAGACACTCAGGCCAATGCACTCACTGCCTCCTTATCCTCAGAAATCTCAGCTATCTCAGCTGCAAAAATTATTAATCAGGTGACTAGTTGATTTGTACCATCACTGCACTGGACAACAGAAAATTTTCTATTTGAGTAATTTATCTTCCCCATACACAGTATAATCTCCACAAATGCCACTGACAACACTTGTGCACTTGCTAAAGAAAAAAAAAATTAAATCTCTACTTCTCCATTCCACACACACAGGCTTGAAATAGTGAAAAACCTTCATCACTTGAAGCCTGGTCTTTTAAAGATTCAGAGGCAGACCTTTAACGAAGATGTATTGCACTGATCACACAGGAATCAGTATCTTCTTTCAACCCCTGCCTTCCCAGAACCCATCCACACACTCCAAGCTGATCTTCCAACTGAAGCACTGCCGCCTCTATTAACCCTCTAAGATTGCTCTAATCAGAATTGTACCTGGCTACAAATGTGACTTTCAGATCTCAGCTGAAAAAGCAATTACAGAATGTGGCCAGCTTGAGCAGCTTTGTTAGAAGCACAACACAGTGAATAAGATCAAATGATACTTGCCCAGAACGTGGGGCTGTTGTCATAGAAGCACAACCGTTGCTGGCCTCTGTGCTGGCTGAAGATGCTGCAGGTCAGCACCTTGAATCACCAGAGGCAGTCAGAGCACAAAAATTTTAAAGAAAAATTTCTCCATCCCCTTGCTTAAGCTGGACTTTTCCCTTTCCCCTCTAGTGAATGGAGTGAAACTGAAAGGAGTTTCATACTAATTTCTGATTATCTCTTTGATGGCAGATCATTACTGAAGCTGTGCTCCACCAGCACTTGGGCTGGAAGTGTTCACAGGGCTGCCCTGAATTTGTGCTTGAATCCCAAAGCCAGGGAACAGCAGACCTCACTCCTGGTCCTCCTCCCCGCCCTTTCTCTTCCCCACCTGTTGTCTCACTCCTGCTCCAAGCACTCCCTAAGCATGTCAGCCTTGAGGACCCTGCAGAGGGCTGGTTCAGAGAACAGAGAGATCCTAGTTAAAAATAAGCCCTGCTACAGCTTCTCCTGTTTTTCAGGGCTGATTGTAAAGTTGGTTCAGTTCCTGATCCTGCATGGCTGAGGGAGCCAAGCAGAGGGGACAGAGCAGTGGGAAGTGGCAGCAGTTGCTATGCTACTGAGAGAAAGGTCCACAAAATCACATCTCCTGCAGGCCCTCTGCACCTGGAGGAGATTCTGCAGCAGAGGGAAATGAAGACAACACGCTGAGGTCAGGCAGCTCCTGTCCAAATCACCTGAAGGCTCACACAGCCATTGCTCCCAGGGGATTGTCCTCCCTCCTTGGTCCAAGGCCACATAGCTGGTAGTGTAACCCCTGCTCCCTGAGCACACAGCCACAGATGCTCATTTAGGATGGCTCCAAATAGAGCAGCATCTCTGCTGTTTCACACAAACACACAGCCCAAGGAGGGTTCTGTTACAGGAGACCACGTCAAATACAGCTGGCACACAGAGGGCAAAGGAGAAGCTCATGACTGTTTCCATTTTGACTGTCTTAGACTAATCCTCAATAAAATACTTATACAGGAAAGATTTTGCTACAGGACATAAAACCCACTACACAAGAGAAGGAAAAGCTGCCAATCAGATTGTCCTTGAGATCACTTCAGCATGAGACCTTGCATCATTTAGTTCTTTGCCTGGGGAGCCCTCTTTTTTGTAGGTAAAAGCATACTAATATTGACAATCTTTTTTCCCCACATGCATTAGCAATGGGAGCAAGGTCTCAAACACAGCCACTTCCAACTAGTTTTGTGGGAATAGGCAGTTTTGTAGCTCTGAGATACCTTATTATTTCCCTGTTGAGGAAAAAGCCTGCACTGTGAGCTCATCTTTTATTAGACAAAGAAACCACATTAGAGCAGGATGCTGCAAATGCTCTAAAGCAATAAAATCTTAATCAGAGCTTATTAGCCACCAAAGAATATATTCCTAGGTCAAGGTGGCTCTCTCTCCTGCCTTTAGTTTCTATTTTGGTCTAATGAATTTTAGAAGAAAAAAGCCTATTGCCCTAAGACACCTCCATTGGAAACCAGCCTTTGTTGTTTTTAGTGCTCACTGAAATGTGTCACACAGATGGATCCACACAGCTCTCTCTGCTCCTCAGTTTGTGAGCAGCATCATGGTAAAGACTCAAACTGGTTTCTAGTGCAACAAAACATCAAAGTGTTCCTGCTCTTAGGAATCAGTGAAAGTGGTCACTGTAACCCCTGCTTTGCATCATCTTTTGCCTACAGCCAACTTCAGTAAAAGTTTAAACTGTTGGCTAGAAATCAACAGATGTATCTCATCATTAATTTATTGCCAGGAAGAAAAGGCTAAGGTTGACTTTTAGTGTTGCCAGCTCTTACAGTTTTGGCTACAAACTAATGGATGGCTGTTCTTCTTTATCCTCTCACGGACAAGAAGAAATAGAAATCCGACAATTACCTTTAAAGGTTTTATGTCTTTATTAAGACCACATGGGTTCACAGACATCCCGTTTCTACATCCCATTCTCTCACAGCAGTGTGAGAAAGAAGTCTGAATTTGGGAAGTAATCTCCTTTTCTGCTGTCAGTCACCCCAGTTAACCATGAAACCTGGTGACACTGATGCAACTTATACTTCAAACTATACCCTAAGACACACTTGCAAATTCAACTTGTTATGAACCGCTGCATTCTCTATATTACAACTTCTGGGCAGTTCTAGCAATAAAAACATCTTTTATTATGCTTCATTTTTAAAGCCAAAGCTGTAATTTCCTAGATTTGTCTTGTGTTATTTAGGACCAGTAACAATTTAAATGTGACAGTTTAACTGTTTCATCATCATCCACTAACACAAATTTCTTTAATTAGGCAGATGAGAGGATGGGGTGAAAGCATTCCTCTGTATTTCTACAGTAACAAATGAGAGGTGTTCCTAACGTGCAACATATCTGCTTCTCAAAAGCATTAATACTTTGTGTATTTTTGCCACAAAAAGTATTGGAAAGTGCATCTACATTAAAAATATTCTAGTTCACAAATTACACATCTATGTCAATTTTCTATTATAAAACCTCACTCCTTTATGCGCTCTGTCATTGGAGAATAAATACTGTTTTCTTTTTCAGAAATTAATTCAATTCTGAACCAGATTTCTACCAAACAACAGAATTCTTTTACAGCCAATGTGTGCTGTCCTAAGGATAAAGCTCATAAAGGAAATAAGGCCATGACCTTAGAGACTCTTATACGAATGCTGTTCCTACAAGAGAGATTTATCAGAAGCAGAAAACAGAGTATGAGCAATTAACATAACTGCTAATAAACATTGCAAGCAAGCGATAGTTACCAATTTAGATCTATAATCCATGAGAGAGATGAAGGCTTTGCTGTGAGTATATGAATCAAGAGAGTGGCCACACTGTTGAACCTGCGATGTAGAAGCAAAAGGATTACAATGATTATGATAAAGATGAATAATAAGAATATTAGGTAAGGGAATAATGGATAGGCAGGTTAGGCTGGGAACACAGTGCTGTCTGAGCTTCCTCCATTGAAGGTAAAGAGGAAAGTCCTGTAGTGTACAAAGAGAACAGAAACAGGGCTTGTGTTAGTGACAGATATTAAGATAACAGCAAACATTTGAAGCCATCGGTTTAAAGTTTATTAGAGGGAGATTATCTTTATTAATTTAAAATTAAATTTCCAGTTAAATCTCACAAGTGGATGGAAAACCTTAGTTAGGAATCATTACACATTTCCTGAAGAAAGGCAGCAAAGCAAACGGAACCAAGAAGCAGCTGAGATCCCTCTGTACACATGAGTGTTTTGCACAAAGCCTGGATCAAAATCTACCACGCTGCAAAGACAACTGCAATAGGACATGGAAACATCAGCAACTTACAGCACAGCTACACAAAAATATCTGCCTTAAAGTAATAATTATTCCAGATTTAGAGCAGAAAAATGTAACAGAACATAGTTGGTTTTTTTCATGGCTAATACAATCTAAAGGCCAAGTTTGTGTCTGGTGCATTTCCTCTCCAGTAAGCCAGGGTACAGCACCATTTGTCATCCTGACTTACATTATCTTGCCTTGTGGAGACTGCCAAAACAGGCTGCAGCCACCTACTCTGGGCCAGAATTTGGATCAAAGACAAATCCTTTCTCAGGATCCACACAATTAACAATCACCTCATTTGGCAACACGACAGCAGCTTGGTCTTGCCCAAAGTATTGCACATTTTTCGGTATCAGTTACATTTCCTCCAGCTCTTACAGCCCTGCCCTCTGCAACAGCTGCTCCCTGTGACAGCCTCTGGCTCACTCTTCAGTAACCTCCAGAACTTGACTTTGGGGTGTCATCTAAATGTCACTCAATTGACAGATCTAGAGCAAAAATAATTCAACTCTCTAAACAGAAAGTCTATGTTCATTACTTTAAAAATGTGAGCTCTTCATCTCGAACACTTCATCTTTAATAAATTTCATTTATTAATGAGTCCAGAAGTCTTTACAAGAAGATGCTTGTAGTGGATTTGTTCTGGAATTTACATGCTACAAAAAAGTTCAATATACGCGTGACAACTGAAGGATGAAACTCTCTAAGCAATGTCAGTGGTTATTTCTTTTTATTACCCATTTATATTTGGGAACACAGGCTTTATAAACAGCTTTTAAAGGGTTTTTAAGAACTTGCTGGGTGTGGAACACAAGTCAAGAACCAGCAGGTATTACTTTTTTGCCATCTAACTTTACAACTACATTTGGTTTGACTGTTGTTAGAAAGATTTCCTTGAGTCAAACATCAAGCAATGCCTCTCCCATTTCCTGCATGACATTCAACATCTTCAAACTCCATTTTAGAGCCACAATAAAATTCTCAGGAAGGAGAAATTAGTCCCTCTAGTATTATGACAACAACAACAAAAAAATTAAGAAACAGAGGTTTGTGCTTTTCTACTCTCTTCCATGAGTGTTGAATGTTTGCTTACTATCACATGGTTCCATGCCTGTTGGCAAGCACGCTACCCCAGAAAATACAGAGAAAAATATTTAGCAGTAAAAAAATTCTCCCCAGGTGAAAGAGGATCCACTAACTGAACCTATCTCAGCTCTCTCTCAAAGGATGAAAGGAAGAAGGGATTTTTATCTTCCCTATGCCCTAAAGAGCGGATGCAGAGACTTCCACAGTACCCTGAATATTCTGTTGAATTTTGGAAACCCAGAGCCAGACAACTTCTGGGTCTACACAACTGTAAGCCTAGGCTGACCCAAACTCAGCCCTGTCCCAGAGAACAGTGCACACTGACAAGGCTGATGGCTGTTACAAAACTCACCATCTTCAAAGCCCTTCCTTCCTGTAACAAACACTGCAGAGATGGCCAAGACATCAGAAATCCGGAATTCAGTCCCCTTCTCATGGGATCTCCAGCCCTGCAGTTCTGCCTCTCTTTCTCAGGAAGGAACTGGCAACAGTGAAGTAATTCCGAGCACTTCACTGCTGAATACACTGAAGTAGCAGTGACATAAAAGCACCCAGAGCAACACACAAGATGAACCCGTACCAGCTCTGCTACAAGACACGTTTGAGTCCCTGCTGGTCCTTCCCCAGCTGGAAGGCAGGGCACAGCTACGTTCTGCCCTGGGATACAGCCCTCCATGGAAAAAGCCATGACCGTGCTTCCACGGTGGTGGAAGAAAAGGGAAGTTCAGGCATGTGATGGCACTTACCCTGTCTGGAGCTAGAGTGAGGCCATATGCAGATTCAGACAGACACTCCTCCACCAATGAGCAGGAGACAGTTACAGATTTTTCTGCATTACTGGGTCTAAAACCTTTCATTTATAGGTAAAAACAAGCTACTGTCCTCACCAAATCAAGTGACCAGGGACTGGAATTGTCTTGCAGAAACCTCCTGGAAACCAGAATTACACAGAGACAGGGCCAGCCTAGGATGGCTCTGCAGTGCAGAAGTCTAATTTGTTGCCTTTTATCCTCCTCTTCCAAGCAGAAAATCTGTGATGAATAAGTTAATTCATTTCTCTGTGCTATGATGTTCTCCCATGCTGCAAAGTAAGCCACCTGCTAACTGGGATTACAACAAGCACCCTCACACTTTCCATTTTTTAATGAGCTAATACTTCCAAACATAAATCTTATTGCTTATTTCAAATATCAAACACCACTGCACTAAGCTAAGCACACATTTGCAGGAGCTCTCTAAATATGCAGAACCTGAAGCACAAGATACATTTTTACAGCAAAAAGCATACCTGAATGACCAGTTCAGGACATTTCTCAGCATTAGCCATTGAGAACCGCCTCAAAAAAACCTGTTTCTTCAGCCTAACCAGTAACAAAGAATACACATGTACCTGCTGGGGAGGGACAAGTGGAAACGAGAGCCTTACCCTGGCACTACAACCAGGCAGTGTGATGTAAGACCCTGAACTGTGATGCTGCGACCTGCACATTTTAATGTGGAGCTGCATGAAAACATATGAAAATGAAGGTAGGAAAAACCATGTCTGAACTACACAGCTGACATAACTACTACATGACAACCATCCTGTTAACAAATACTAAATGCATTGCTTTGCTACATACAAGAACTATTGTTACTAAAACCTATAGCTGGTAAGTCTTCTCACTTTGTCACCTGAAAATATATTGCAAAGAGGGCATCACGATTTTGTCAAAATTGCAAAAGAAGCTTGATTTTAATTTGGTTCATTTGTCTCTCTTGTGACTTATACAATAAATTGTTCTGATAAAACTGTCCTGAAGGCAGTGAAGTCCCAATAAATGCATACACAACCACCTCCAGAACAGCAAGCACAAATAACAGGAAATAAAAGCCTTTTAGTTACACACTTCTATACAGCAGTGCATGGATTCAATTTTGTGCCTTCTCTAACCCAGTATCAGTGCTCCCATGATCTAAGCACAGTTACAAACACACAGATCAAAATTATAGTTCCAATGACATTTTTACGTTTGGAGGGAAAAAAACCACAAACGTTCACAAGAGAATGTTTTTTGGACCTAGAGCTAATCCAAGCAACTCTGAAGCCCTGCAAACTATTATTTGCACAACTGAGAGTGTAGCACTGGGTGAGGAGTAAGTGATGAGAAACAAAGCAGGAGAAGTCAAAACCAGATTTTCCACCAAAGAATTTCACAGAAGCATGTTTTGAGACCACGGTCTTATATTGTCTCAGGACCTGGGAAAATCCACATTAAAATTATTCCCCCCCACCCCCTTTTTTTTTTTCTTTTTTGACAAGTTACACTTAATTTAGGTCAGATCAACCTGATGCACTGCACAAGCACACAACATGTCGTTGCTTGTTAGAAGGACAGCGTGGAGAGAGAACCTTGGGAGGCAAAAAGGTGGAGCCACTCGTGCCGGTGCTGGCGATGCCGCTGCGGACCCCCAGGCTGCTGTGACCGCGAGCATCACCGACACTGCCGGGCTGCCAGCAAGAGCGGGGAAAACAGCGGGGAAAAACCAACGCGTCGTCCCAGAATGCACGGCAAAAAAAAACAAACATGCGTTTGGTACAGCATGGGTACAGCATGTAAGCTGGACAAACCGGAGAGTCTATACTTTTTGTGAACTAGATTAGAAGATGGATCCGTTTGGCTTGGTGCGGCGGGCTCGCTGCCCGGGGCTGTAAGGGCATTGTGGGTACGGGCAAGTCCGCTCGTTGTTCGGCCGGGCAGCGGCTCTGCGGTGAGAGCTCGGGCGGGCCGGGCAGTCCGGCAACAGCGGGTCCCTGCCCTGCCCCGAGCAGCCACGACGACAGCGGGTGCCGCGTTTCCCGGCAGCGCTCCATCGCCGAGCACTTGGGTTATTATCACCTGTTTCCCCTCCCCGAGCCGGGCACTGCCCGGGGTGACGGGAACGGGCGGGTTACGCACCAGCTGGAGAACAGCTGGGAAGGCCCCTCTCTCCCGCCGCGAGGCTGAGGGTATTTTAGAGATAAGGCAATATTATATCGCCTCTCATTGCTGGGAAATGTTTATTTTAGAGATGGAACTGCTGTCGCCCTCTCCGCCCCGCCGCTCCCGAGGGCTTCCCGTTACACCACACCTCGGGGCGCGCAGCACCCACCCGGCGCTCACCCGCCGGGCACCTCCTGCTTCCCGCCCCGGCTCCCGTCCCGCCGAGCCCGGGGACAGCCCCGACGCTCGGTGCGAGGAGGACTTTGTGGGTCCCGGAGGCACAGAACACCGCCAGCCCCCTCCCCGCCACCTTCGAGGGGAAGCAGCCCCGACGGCGCGGGAGGAGCCCCCTCAGAGGGGACGCGGCTCTTACCTGCGGCGGAGGAGCGGCGGAGCCGAGCGGAGCCGAACTGAAGCGAGCCGAGCCGAGCCGAGCCGAGCGGACCCGAGCCGAACTGAAGCGAGCCGAGCCGAGCCGAGCCGAGCGGTCCCGCGGGCGCTGCTCGCGTGGCGGGAGCCGCCCCCCCGCCCGTACCTGGGGCGGCCCCGAGGGCGGAGCGCGGCGGGGGCGGGGGCCCACGGGAGCGGGAATCGCCTCAGGCGCTCCTGGAGCCTCCCCGGGCAGGGAAAACGTCCCGGGTACGACCCAAACTTGCCGTTCTTATCGCACTTTCCGCACGGGCTGGGATTTTCTTCAGAAGCCCTGTTAACTCTGAAGCCTGGTGATGGCCGCTGTGGCATCAGGCACTACATTTCTACTGCTGAGAAGACAAAAAAAAAAACCAAAAAGCAGAGGCTGCGATCTAAGTCGTTCACATGAAGGAGGTCTGATGAAGGGGTTGTGGTGGACCCTCTTAGCTTTAAAACCCTTTAGACCCCAGAGAGACCTGACTGTGATCTATTCCTTTCCAGGAAGCCAAAATAGCCTTTAGAGATGATGCCCTAGACAGAATGAACAAAATACTGGGTTTTTAAGAACATATTAAACATTATGTGTGACATAAGTAAGAAGGTGCTTCCGTAACAACCAGCAAAGATAGCAGGATTTAATCAAGTAAATTTGTGCTTCAGCACAAATACAAGGTCTTGTTGGGCCCCAGGAGAGAGGTTCCTTGTGAGGGGAGGCCAAAGCAGGAGGTGCTTAAAAGTACTGGATTTGCAGGGTTTCTGTCTTCAGGCAGCACCTCTGAACTCAAACCCCTAAAACTTGGGGGTGCAGATGTCTCTTCACCCTGCTATGTCCTCCAGAGCACTGCTGCTTTCTTCTCAGTCTCATTGTGCCTTTTGTTTGATGTGCAATACTTTGACTCAGCTTGGATACTGCCCACACAGAACGGGAATCATTTTGTCCTCTTGTAAAAGCTTTTTGCACATCTGGTGATCTTCAGCATCTGATCCTCCACTCTGATCTGATCTTCGATGGTCTTCAGACTGGCTCGTAGGTCAACGAGCCCTTGGAGCAGCTTGAGTTTTATAACAGTTCGTCCACTTTAAAGAAGACTGACGATTTATTGCTACATTTTGCCAGGGCAGTTGACTTGTTACCAGCATCATGAGAATATAGAAAGCCAGGGAGCACAATTGTAGTGTATGACAAGCATAGAGCTAAGGTGAGCATTTTAGGAACAATTACAGGAGAGATCCTGAGCAGCTTTAAGGAACACATCTCTGCAGATCAGAGATGCCATACAGCTTCTCCATTTTACTCAAGTCAGAGCTACCTGCCCAGTGGCCTAAGGGACAATTCTACCTGACATGAGAGTAATTTTCTACCCTCATTTAGAATTAAAATGTGCATTCACCATCAAAACCCCAACTAAAACTACTGTTATATAAACCAGGAGCTGATTTAAGCCTCAAGCGAAGTATCAGCTTTGTGCAGGCAACTATAAATAATCAACAGTGTAACTAAATCCCAAACTCATTACAACAAGTATTTCAAAGACAACCTAGCATTCTTGACCCCTAAAAAAGTCTTTCTAGCTCCTTGCAATCCTCTTGTTGCTCTGGGATAGCTGATCTCTGCCTTTGCCAAAACCTGACTCCTCGTCAACTCAACATGGGTAGGGCTCTTCTCTCAGCCTGCTGACTGATGCTCAGCCTAGAAAATCATGATCCTACAGCCCTATAAAGCACCAACACAGAATGCAAGTGGTCATGGGCAATACCTGTACCCTTGATGCAAAGGACAAATCATGGCTGAGGTTCACCTGGTATCATCTGGTAGTGATCACGTGATTTGATACCACATAACTGCAGCACAAGTGCTGAACCACTGCTCAATCCTAATTTCCAAAGGTTTTTCCAGATTTTATGCCATCCCTGAAACACCAGTGTTTACCTACAAACCCTTTCTTAGTCAGGGATAATCAAAAGAAGGCAGGTAATTTGAAGACAAGAGAATATGTAGTGATTTTTGCTGTCTATCACCTTTCTTAGACATGTTTCTATAATTAATGGAGTGAATATTTTTTGCTCTCCTAGTGCACTTCCCTTCCAGGTTTTAATGTTGTACGGTCATGAATTGCTGACACCACTTCCCGTGGGGGAGGTCTTTGTTATTTTAGATTTATAGATAGGGAAATAAGGAAACAGGAAAGAAGTCCCACAAGCACATGGAGGTGGAGGAGTAGATGCTGTGCTTTATCTTGTTTTCTGACATGTGGATCTATTTCACTCTCTCACAGCAGGCATTAGAGCACATTTATCAAGCACAATATACATACCCTACTACTCTCTACATTTTAAATTCAAAATGCATCCTCACTAAGTCAGTCATTGATCTGAAGAAACAAATTTAATATTTTCTAAAAAGGGAATTAAAAAAATTAATTAATCGATTTATGAATTGATTTATTTATTCTTAAAGCAAGAGCAGCACCAAAACAGTTAAATCAGCTGTTGTCCAGGGGATCCAGGTAAAAACAGGACACCCACAAACAAAGTCCTCCTTGTTTGAATAGGCAGCACTCACCCAGGTGCTTCTCCACTTCAGTGAGGAATAAAGAGCATTTAAGGCCCATGCTGTGTCCCCGGGATGTGTGCAAATTTCATTCCCTTTAGCAGGGTTAATGCACTAATGCACCCAAATCCCCACAAATGGCTCTTTGAACACTGGTCATAATAGCAGAAATAGCACAATGAAGTGGCATCCAAATTTGACTGTGCTGCCAGTACAGCTTCTTTTATGCACAGCATGTTATGTTGTGACCTGAAACACTCTCAAAAAGCAGGGAGAACATCTGCAGCTCTTATCAATTAATATTTCTCCAGCACATCTACCTACTTCATGCTGTGCATCTGCAAAGTGCTCCAAAAATGAGTGTATACCAGCAAATAAACTAATCAGCATCCAGTTACCTACAGCCTTAGCCAAACTCAGTCCACACACTCTTGCCCCTTCAGCTCTGCTCCAGCTCCTCCCTTGCCTGACTTGGAGTGGTAACAATGGGATCATGACCTTTTGAGAGGGTGGAAACTCTAGGAAGTTGGCTCCCCTTCACTTCCCACATCACAGCAGAAACATGGGAATGGAGAGGGAGATTACTGTGTTGACTGGAGGAAAACAGAACACGGGAGCAGCATCCAAGCACTTGAGATCCTGTGCCCAGGTTGTACCCTGCCTGCTCCCAAATCCTGCCTGCTCCCCCCATCCTGCCTGCTCGCACATCCTGGCTGCTCCCTGCACTTTTCCTGATGCCTGTGTCCCATGCTGGGATGAGAGCCAGCACGGGGTGGTGTGTAACAGCCTCTCTCACTGTTCTGAGTCAGAACCTGGAATGCTGTAAGCACAGGTCAGCCAGTCCCTGCTTCCAGTGTAGTTGTGAGCAGAGAAGTTTGGGGTCTCTGTTTCTTTTTTTTTTTTTTTTTTGTCCATAATCAAAGGAACTTCCTGCAGATTTTGCCATCACAAATGACGTTTTTCACATCTTGGAGAGGATCACTCAAATTTTGGACCCTGTTCCCTGGGACTGCCTGTGACAGGTCACAGGGGCAGGCTGGCACTAATCAGTGAAGATTCCTCCTCCTCGGATGGTGCTGACATGGTGGCACTGGGCTGGTGCTGCAATGGCAGGAGCGGTGTTCCCTGGACAATAGCAGGCCTGGGAACTGTGCACAGCCACACCTAGCTCTAGAGAAACCTTGAGAGGAAAAGCAAACTGAGATTATTTGACTAACTGCTTAACAAATCAGCACCTGTTTCTTCGAGGAGGAAAGTGGGAATAGGTTAATACGCCAAATAGTTTTGAGACAAAGTGACTTTTAACATTTAGACAGACCTTATTGTTGTTTCCTGGTTCCCTCCAGGCAGCAACCTTCCCTCTCCAGTCAGTGCCAATGACAACTTACACAGCGGTCTGGAAAGGGGATGCAACCTTTAGAAAAACTTCATCTTTGGCTTTGCTGTCTTTAAAATGAGCATGGATTTGCAGTGAGTTCCCCTTTTCATCCTGCTCTCTGGAGAGAGCTCTGTTCTGAGTAATTCCATCTTTATTGCTTTCTGAATCTCCACCCTCAGGCCTCAAGTTTAGATCCACCTATAGCAATGGCTGTCAAAGAATAGCCCTAGAGTGGTTCTCCTGGCTGGACAAACCCTGATTTGCAGGTCAGCTGCAAATAAATATCAAAGCATAACGTAAATGCAAATACCTCTCCTCTTGCCAAAAGTTAAGAGAAGTTTCATGACATCTAACAATATCATATCACCTCATATTCATAGGGGTTTAATAGTATTTCACTTCAGAGCTATTCATTACAGGAGCTCTAAGTGAGCTCTGAGTGAATGAAACTCATTAGCAGTTTGACACATGCTAGGCACGGTGGCAAGCAGACAGCCACAGGGACAAAAGTGTGTTTGAAGTAGATGACTCCTAAACTCAGCATGCCAGAATGACAGATGGGACACTCTGTCCATGCAGGCATTCTTGGTTGGTGCAGTTTTGTTCCCTGCTGCTAAACATGGCAAAGGAAAGGTTTCCTGAGTCTCCAGCTGACACTTCCTTAAAGCCTGTCCAGCCTCAGGTGCACAAAGCAACCTCTGCTCCCAGGCAGCCAGATGGGGGCTGCAATCCAGGCACTCCCTAATTAACTTTGGGGTGTTTTTCCTCTGTAGGTTGCTTCAGGAAGAAAGGGAGCTGACAGCAAGTTTGTTTACATGAGACTGATTTGGCCTGGCAGTTCTCTGGGTATGTACTAAGAATTTTGAAGTGTCATTGGGTTTTTTATCACCACAGAAGGAAGAGAAGCTGAGAATCCAAGGGGATTTCTAAATGCATCTGAAGAAGTGATCATGTAAGTTACTGCAAGTCATACACAGATGGGAAGCACAAGAAACAAAACCAATCTGAGGCCTTGGTTACTGAGCAGTACTGCAGTATAAATATGCAGTATATATGTTAACTTCAAACACAGCTACAGGAAACACTGACCAGCAAGCAGCTTCTCTAAGCCCTGGGGACTTGCTTGTGTGCACAAAGTCACACAACATACAAAAAGCAACTGCTGGGTGGATCCCTCTGCACAGAACAAAATGCCAACCATCTGTACCACCTTATCAAGATTATGAAGAAGGAGGTAAAGAATCTGCAGTAGGAGATAGCAACAAATTTATCCAGATATGAAACTAACAGGTAGGAAAGAGGAAAAATACTTAAGTGACAGATTAAAAGAATGTTCACCCTGCAATCCAGAGACATTTAAACAGCTTTTACACAAGTTAACCAGTTGTTCCTAGAAATCAAGCTGTGACAGCATATAAATCATATTCTATTGAGACCCCAGCTAGACACCAAGCAGGCTGGCAAGTGCCAAGCTCCATCCTGCTACAGAGGACAAAAGCATGGTCTAGAAAAAAGCAAATGGAAGAGAGGGTGGAGAAGTTGTACCAGCTCACCGTGTCTGAACATACAGAGGGTAGAAAGGATTGGAGAGAAAGGAGGCAGCTGAAAAACAAAGGAAAAAGAGTAATGAAGTAAGTTTTTCCTTCCAAAGTACTAAGTCTGGAAGGCATGAAGTGCTAAGGAGAGGAGATGTGTGAGAGAAGATGTGAAGGAGGATAATTTTGAATCAGGGTGGTCTTAAATGTAAAGGATGAAGCACATTGCTCATACCTGTCACTGAAGGGACATGTTTGGCGATGAAGAACTTTCTAAAAATTACTTTGAGGCCACATTGCTTCAGGCATCAGAGCATTTTGCAAAGAAAGGGACACTTGATGTACATCCCAGAGGCTGCAGCTTCACTGCAGAGGTAAGAGCAGGGCAGAGCTGCTGCAAAACTGTGTGTGGAAACACACAGAGGTGCACCCTGCTAATTTGCATCAGAGATTGTTTTTTAATTATGATTTGTGGAATCCTATCCCAGATGAACACGCAGAGTCCTCCCCCTGGTGGCAAGTAAAAAAGCCATCGCAATGATTTTTTATGTCTATCTGAAGCTCTGAAGAAAATGAACATCGGATGGGAACTATTTTTTATTTGATCAACTGATAGAGCTGGGGGGGAAAATGAATATTTTGCACAACACAAATCTTTTTTTTAAGCTTATATAGATTTACTTTGAGGCTGATATGAGAGTAGCTGCTGAGTTCAATTCCATTATTAATTTATTCGAAAAATTGCAAGAGAAGCAGAGGAAAAGGCCTGTAGAGTAACTATTAGCAGCTGAGCAGGGTAATTGCAATGTGCAATAATCCCATTAATTCCACTGAGTCCTTGTCTTTTAGTACCCAGTTGAGTTGTGGGCCTAAAATTCCTTAGACAGACTGGTCTGGAAAGTAAAATTCCTAATGCTGCTGAACAGTAAAAATGGATTCAGTAGACAAGTTTGGTTTATTGTATAAACAATTTCCCCCACCTGCTGTCCTCAGATGGCTTTTTGAAAAGTACATGTAGAAAATTATCTCCATGTTTGTTATAGAAAGTTATGGCAAGTGTCTTTTGAACAGGACTTTTTGCTTGAAAAGATTAATTTGATGGCTGAAGGGAGAGCAGTAGCTGGTGTTTATTTTGGCTTTATATGGCTTTCAACGCTGTCTCCCAGAGCATCCCCATCGACAAACTGATGAAGTACAACCTAAATAAATGGGCAGTGAAATGGATGAAAAACTGGCAGAACAGCTGGGCTGAAGAGGGTTCATCATTAGTAGAGTACCCTTGGTTGGTACTTTTTAACACCTCACTCTGAGCAAGCTGGAAGATAACATAAAGCTGGAGAGAGGAGCTGCTATCCAGGTAATAGTGGTTGTGCTGCCACTGAAGACCTTAACAAGCTGGAGAAATGGGCAGAGAGGGTTGTCAGGAGGTTCAAGAAAGGGAAATTCAAAGTCTTTCAACTGGGGAGGAACAACCTGTGCACCAGTACAATCTGGAAATCTTGTTTTGCTGCACAGGAGAACATAGGAATCCAGGTGGAGAACAAGCTAACCATGAACCAGCAATACAGCCTTATGACAAAGAAGCCCACAGCATGCTGGGCTGCATTAGAAAAAGTGTCCCCAGCAGGTCAAGAGGGGTGATTTTACTCCCTTCTATTCTTCTCTTCAGTTCCAGTAAATAAACACACTGCCTTCAACAGTGTGGGTAGCGTAAGAATGGCTGATTTGCAATTGTAGGGAAGAAAAATGATGTCTTTTAATTATAAAAAGGAGAAACCTTCAGCTGTGACAGTCAACATTAATAATCACTGCAACACAAAAACATATCCCCCATGCTTAAGAATGTAAAGCTACACCCTTAACCACAAAACACTCTCTGCATGCTTATGTTTAAAAAGGTTTAATTTTTTCACCCTGGTACAAAAATACAGTACAATGTGATGGCAAGGCATTCGCCAAAAACATTCAAAGAATAAAAGGGGAAACCCCGTAAAGCTTCAACATAACCCACCCTCACTTGATGGAACAATCAAAAGGTGAGTGCATAAGGAAAAAGTTAAATTTTTGCCCAAAGGCAAATAAAGATGAATCACAGAGTTTTACACAGAAATACATTTGCAGAGCTGATAATTCACATGCTACTTGAACATTCATGAAATGTACTTGGTGCAGTGGCAGAATTCATGGTTTTGGATATCTAGAAAAGATCTAGCCCAGGAATATGCCCAGTGATGGGAATGCCCAGTAAAAACTATGGGATCACATAACACCAGTGCGAAAAGAGAGTCAACCCTGATTAGTGTCAAAATGATGGCTACTTCTAGTTTTTCCCATCACACTGTCCTCAAAAAAGTGTTTTCCCTACACACCTCCCTTTTAACACCAAATATTAGTAGTTGCTCAAACACACAACGAGATGTGTTTGCACATTACCCAGTTGCAAAGAATCACCACAGTGCAAACCACCAGGCAGAGAAAACACTGTAACTGTTGTGTGTGTGTGAACTCCAAACAGGGTTTAACCTAACATTGTTGACAGGGGAATTATGTCCCTTCAGTGCATCTACATTCTTGGTCTGTTTAATCATTTCCTCTCAGTTTTGAAGCGATGAAAAGGTTTCATTCAGTGTATTCATTATAGTTCATCTCCCAGGTGCTTTTGTTTGAAAGCATCACCTGTCAGCTTCTCCTGGGCCTCCTTCATTCCTTGGACAACTGAAAGATTACATAGAGAGACACCGGTGATTAATCTCAGGTTGAAAATATCAAGGTGAACTGGTAATGAAAGTGTTTTAAAACAACACAGTTACAGAATGTAATCTACAGATTGATCTGCTAGAAAAAAACAGTCCTGCACCTTTTCCCAACTATCTGTGGCTGGATCCTGCAAATTGCATGATTTCCCATGCCAAAACTGGAGACAAAATTAGATTTTCAATAGGTATTAAGGTGAATCATGATTCTGAATGTAGTTCCTGAAGCATTAAAGAATCACTCACACTGTGTAACTCACAGTTATACTTTAAAGTAACACCATTTCTCTTCACTGGCAAACCTTCATCTCACTAAAAATGCACTTGAAACAACTTGGCACATACCTTGATCAGCATTGGTATAGAAATACTTGTAGCTGGGGTTTCCTCTCTCATTTATGATTTCTGGATGGACTTTTCCACTGGGGTCTATGAAATAAGAAATCCAACAGTAAATTTAGATGTAAACAGTAAGAACCCAGTGCTGTGAATGGACACAACAGCTGTGGGTGCCTTACCCATGAAAAGGATTCTGGGAATATAACCTCCATCAGGACTAAAGGCCTCATCCTTTGGCTCTTCATCATCCTACCACAGCAAGGCAGGAGAGAGAAAATACATTAGCAAGACATCTAACAAAGCATGGTGCCTTTTACAGAAACAAGTTATTGCCTTTGGATTCCTTCTACCCTGAGCAATTTACATCTTGAAGAGATACTAAATAACTGCAGTATCCTCCACTCTCAAAGGAAAGAAAGCTATTTTTACCTATGTAAGTATCATTTATGAAAATAACGATATTTTTTTTGGTCTGTCAATTTGCATTACCCACCCCACTCTGGTAAAGGAATGTTTGATACGTACTGAGAGAATGAACATAAATTCCTTTCTTGTGGAAACTGATTCACACAAGGTACAAATTGTTAAAAAGACAATGGCAGAGAGCCAGGCTTATAAACACAATTAAAATAACCAGACTGGAAAAAAAGTCTTTTTAAAACAATGAGTTCTATCAATCAATCCTGAATGCCTATTCAGGAGTGCAGGATTTAGGATGTACACAAAACAGGATGTAACCAGTTGAATCAGATTCCAAATGCTCCAATGATTAGGCAGAACATTGATACAGAGCAGAAGGAAGCCTACCTCAAGGTTGACCATAACAAAATTATGGGCAAGTTCAGAGATCTCCTTGGATTCAGCAAACTTTGGCTTTAAAGCTAAAAGAAAAAACATAAAAATAAGACGTATGTGAACCCAGTGGAAAATATTTCAGATTTTCAGGTGAGTATCAAATTCTCCACTTTATCCCTCGCTCTGGAAAGATGGCACTTTTCAATAAGTAGTGAATAAATGGAATATATGTATCCAACCCTTCCAGCCAGGCTTGGAACAGGAGGTACCTGAAGAAATTCTTGTTTGGCAGCCATGGGCTGAAGCCTGCCCAACAAACAGAGGTGGTTATATTTAATCCAGTGAAACAGAAGCACAAATCCTGCTGTAAACCACCACTCCCACTCAACTACCTCATCCTTTAAGGCTTAGCCATACACACAGCTTGTTTGTTGGCTATAGCACTGTCATACTGTGCCACTCGCAATGAAATACAAATACCATTAGTTACATTTGGGATGCAGAGTTCACATTTCTCATGGCTACACAATTTTTATACAAAGGTTCATTAGAAATTTCAGCAAGCTCTAGTCATTCGATGCACTTACCTTTGCAAGCTCCACACCAGGACTTGTGGATGATAACCATAAGAGGCAAACCACTAACAAAAAGAAGAAAGAAAATTGTCAAAGAAAATCTATTGCATGTACAGTTTAACAGTCAAGCCTTCCTCAGAGACTAAATGTAATAGGA
The DNA here is from genome assembly GCF_971803275.1 of Cyanistes caeruleus. Taxonomy (NCBI): domain Eukaryota; kingdom Metazoa; phylum Chordata; class Aves; order Passeriformes; family Paridae; genus Cyanistes; species Cyanistes caeruleus. The sequence continues at coordinate 29,014,024 of NC_141709.1, forward strand.
AATAAGTCAGATGTAAAGAGATTATGTGATGCTCTAAGATTGTCTTGCAAAAAGTTTTCCCAATTTTAAAATGTGTAATATAATAATTTATTACAGCTGCCAGACAGTAACTGCTTGTGTAGAGGAAGAGACTTTCTCTTATTAGATTTCTCAGATACACAACTGATTATGCTTTTTTTTTCTGGATTACTGGAAAATGTTAATGACAGCAAATACTTGAGAGATCTCAGGATGGATTTTCGTGGCTGTTTAAGGCAATCCAGTGGGTGACAATCTCTGCCCATTTCAGCCCACATGTCACAGTCACCTCCTGTGACTAAGGCCCTCCACTGAACAGCCAGCAAACCCATTAACCCAGCAAACCCTTTGGCTGCCTGCATGGCTTCCTACACATTTGTATGTTGAAACTAATTGTGAGGGATGTGTCTGGCACCAGGGTTAAGGAGAGAGGGTCTGTGAGGAACTGCAGCCTAAATGAAGTGCAACAAACACAAAAGGACCAAAGTTGTTTTTGCTTTCACTTTTTCCAAATAATTCATTTTATCTTTACTAGCTATGCTACCCAGAGGTTAAGTTTCCATATAATAACGACAAGGCTTCCAGAACAGTAAGAACAGCCTAAAACTTGGTGAAGGAGAGGAAGGAATCTGGAGAGAACATCCTATATGGATACTTCTTTCAGGATATGCCAAGCAAAGCAAACTGTAAGCTTTCTCCGACTCTAAACTCTGCACCATATTAGGGGGCAAAAATAAAGTCACATTTTCATACACATAAATTATTAACACCTTTGCATACAACATTAATTACTAGCAGAACTAGTATGAGTTTTTCTTTAGCTGTAAATAGATATGAAAGGAAATCTCCACTTAGCAGTGTTCAGTAATGAACTTTAGAATGAGGAAAGGGTGGAAAGGAAGCCATTAACATTTAGAACTGTTCAAACACAAATCTGCCATCTATAATTAACAGATATGTCATCAACTTTATATCTGTTTGCAGTAAGGAGCAAGAACACACATTTCCCTAGTAAAGCTTTGCGTCAGTGCCCTCTCCCTGATGATGAAAAACACCTCTCTTCATTGTTTCTATGGAGTCCAAAACAAATTATTTTGCTTCCTTCTTGAGGAGAGGCTGATTTAAAACTGGATTTAAGACTGTTCTTACTATCAAAGATCAGTGATTCATGTTGAAAGATTTCAATCGTCTGGTGGTTGGTACTGCCACACACTTTTTAAAGAGAAATTTTAAAAGTGAAAGTGCTCACATCCTTGAAATACCAACTCTTAGAGGTTTGAGATAATTGATGTGTTTTCTCAGCTTAGTTCTCTTTACTTTGACTGCTAAGATAAACTCATTTACATAAAAAAACTTTTGTAGTAATTTCTCAGTTCTGCAGCATGTAAAACCCCTTAACAGCTGGTGTACCAGACACCAAACTAACTGAAGTAACCCTTCCTGGCCCACTTCACTATTTCATCCCAGTGAGCACTACACATAAAATTAAAACCAAAAGCCACCATTTATTAGAATGAAGCATCCACCAGAAAGTGAGAAGTTTATATAAGCTGCACCCAAAATTATTGGAAACTTAGCTACCCATCACAACCAGTACAGACTTACGAGTTCCACACAGAACAGACACTGTCATTTTAGCTCATTTTTCCTAAAACAACACTCAAGCAATTTGTGTTTTTAAGGGTGTATAATGATGACCCTGAAGAAAAAAGACCGGGCCAAGTTATTTCAGTAAAACAGTCCTGCAGGTAAATTAAGACTTTGCTCCATTTAAGGCACACATTTTATTATTAGACCTGAAAACAGAGAAGTTTGAGTTTGTTAGGCCAGCACCCTTTTGCAGTGCAGAGTTGAAAATCTCTCTTGGGCTCAGTTAGATTCTTTGAAACAGTTACATCCTAAAAATGTTCCAGTTCTGGACCTGAAGTCTCTTCTGCAGTCTGACATTATCTGGAGGCAGCTCTGGAAAAACAATCTTCTTATTCCAGGCATACACCTGCCAATGTGGAGGGAAAAGTTTTCCCTACAGTCATCACCTTTTGCACTTTCATGTCACACTATTTGATTACAGGGGTTTGCATCTCCACAGGAAACCTCACTTCCTCGGGGATGCACAGTAGCTCTTCTTGCAAGAGGCCAGCAGGGAGAATGCAGGGGGTGAGGAACTGCTTCCCAAGAGATCTCCCCAGCAATGCAGCTGGCTCAGCTGCTGCAGGGACACGGGCCCATCTTCTCAGAGCTGCTGCTGCCAAGTGATGTGATCCCCGGTGGCTGGGACCCAGGCTCTGCAGGGTCTGTGCTGGAGGCACATTCTTCCCGCTGCAAGTACTTCGGGGCCGGACCACCGCCACTGCTGGGTGGCACAGGTGGCACTTCACTGGATGCTGCGGCTCAGGTACTGCAGGAACATGCTGGCCAGCTGGGGCAGGTTTTCATCGCTGGGCTGCATCTTGGTGTAGCTGATGAACTGCCTCCGCAGCCGGCTCAGCTCGGCCACGCTCACGGGCCGGCTCAGCACCAGCCCCTCGGCCACGCCGGGGACGCGGATGGTCTCGCCGGGCTGTGCCCCGCTCCTCTGCGCGGCCAGCACGGCGGCCAGCACGTCCTGGGTGACGCGGTCCAGCTGGTGCAGGAAGCCGCAGGACTGCAGCGGCTGCGTGCGGGTGGCGCGGTGCGGCGGCGGCGGGGCGCTCTCGAACAGCGCGGCGCGGATGGCGCCCAGCGGCAGCGGCTCCTCCCCGCGCACCGTGAACAGCGGCCGGTCCCAGCGGCAGCTCGGGTCGGGCTCCTCGAAGGGCGGCTCGTCGGGGCCGCCCGCGCCGCCGGCGCAGTGCAGGAGGCAGCGGGCCGTGCCCGCCTGCCGCGCCGCGCAGTACAGCTCGTAGCGGATGCTCCGCAGCTCGTTGCCCGCGTCCACGATCACCACGTCCCGCCGGCTCAGCCGCCGCTCCACCTCGGCCCGCAGCGCCGCCCGGCCGCCCTCCGCCTCGGCCACGACGTGCGCCGACCGCTCCGGGCCGCCCAGCGCCTCCCGCAACTCGGCCGCCCGCCGGCTCTTGCCGCTGCCCGGCCGCCCGCACAGCACCACCAGCGGCATCGCCCCGCCAGCGCCACCCGACCCGGACGTGGAGCGACTGCTTCCGCCGGTCACACACACCCAGAGCTCCCCCGCCCGGGACGGGACGGGCCCGCACGGCCGCCCCGCGCAGCCCCGGCGCGCTCCTCCTCCCCACGGGCGCAGAGAATCGCCGCGCCCCAGCACGGCTCTGGCAGCGCGACATCGTCCTGCGAGGCGTCCCGCTTGAAAACGCCATCGCAGCAGTTGTGGGTACGAAGGGACCGCACCCTCGCCCACAGGGAACTTAAAACCTGAGAAGTCCCCAGCATCCCACGACATCGTGCAAGTTACAGAACTGAAATCGAAGGTTTGAAACTTCCTAGACCACTGGCTCTGGTGCACCTCACTCGTTACATCCCAGATTATTTGGTGTAATTTTTCATCTCCTTATTTATGGTCAGACTTCGGAAAAAAAATTGTACTTTTTAGGTTTATATTTTCTTTGCTACTAGTAGTTTCTCCCATTTCAATAACACTCAAATGCTGCCGAGCTCATATCAGCGAGCAGATCTGTGCATCAGCAATGAAAGGACAGTGTGGTTCACACCCATCCCATCCCTTGCTGCAGGGTCTTTTTGAACAGGAACACTAATCCTGCCTAAACCTGAGAGCTCAGGGCTTGCCATCCCTCCCACCCTCCTCTGTCTCATTTTAAAGCTTCCTCTGCTGCTTTGCAAAGCAATGCTACAATTATAACTAAATACTGAAATATTTTTTTTTATTATTATTTTTCCAAAATGCTAAATTATCAGGTTATAAAAACGTGTAAGACTTCTGAAGTGTACCATCTGGGTTAATTCAATGTCTGCACTGGAGTGTAGAACTTGCCAGATGGATCTGTTTGAGAGCAGAGCTAAATTAAACTGCAAACCTGGAAGGCATGAGCAATTTCTGCTCATGTCAGCATTGTCAGATCTAGGTTATAAAGTTAAAATACAAGTAGAATTTATAAGCATACCATTCTTCTTGCATTTTAACAAGAAGCAGAAGAAACTCTGAGAAAAAAAAAGATTAAGATGCCATTTTTCATAGAGACAGTGTTCTTTTTAGAATTTAAGCTTATCCCAGACCAAGTTCTGACAGTTCACTACAGTTTGAAACTTCCAGATTTTTGCTGTAGATGGAAACAAAATACCTCATCTATACAGGCAAGGGGAATTTTAGGGAAGCTCTTAGCACTGCTGAGTTTAAGGGCATTGAGCACCACTTACACTTTCATTTGTGTGTTTGAGAAACATATCTTTCTTTACTGTGATTAATAATTACTTTCTTGTTTCAAAGACATGCTAGTCTAATTAAATCAATCATTTAATTAGACTGCAATGACTAAACCTATGTGGTGTCTTAGCAAAATTAAAAAAATTCTGTATTTTCTCTCCAATAAGCTGTAGGGATCTGAAGAGTCTCCTAAACCACCCTCATTTTTGTTAATAGAGACTCTTTTCTGTGGTTAAATTTATGGCTGGGATAGAATGTCTGTGAATGCTTCTGAAAACACATTTCTGTATTTGAAACTAACAAACATACCTGGCTGCTGCCTCTTTCTTTCCATCTTCTAGTGTTCTCCAATGAATATGATCTCCAAAACCTGCCAGAGAGAAGGGTTTATAAATGCTGCATAATTTAACATGTCAGCTAACAGAGGAAAATAGTCCAACCCTTGAAAGTATTTTCAACTCATTTTATATTACTTTTCTAAAGCCAACTATAGCCCCACTACTGGAGAGACTTCTGCAAATACTTACAGCCCACACAGTCATATGAGGAATCCCACTGAAATTAATTAACAAAAACATACCATAGTCATGAATATTTCTATATATATATATATATATGTAAATGACACTAAAATCCCCAAAACAGATATTAAAATTGAAGTGCCTTCTGATTATTCTCCATTCTTTTTTAATCTGTGAACATTTATTATCTGATGAATGACAAATTAAACATGTCAGCATTTCACTTCCCAAATCCCACTGAAGGTGAACTAAACTGAAACTTTAAAAATTCTAGGCCAACATATGATCACTAATTGCTCTAAAACTATTATGCTGAGTATTCCTGCTGATGATAATATCATGGAAGAGCAAGAAAGAACACCATTATGCAGATTTCTGAGTGTTACAGTGACCGAATGAAGCAGGAAATATTTTATCTGGCATCCAGATAACAAGTCCTGTAATGTCAATTGACTTAAGAGTGAGTCAGTGTACGTTTAACAGCTGCAAAGCAGGACTGCCAGGGTTGGGTTTCTTTAGTAGCCAACATAGCATGTTGCCAAAAGCCACCTGGAGAGCTTAGCTGAAGGAGATCCAGGAGCTGTACAAAGAGGAACTCTCTTGGAATACCTCCTCAGAGGTCTTGGTTCCAGTAATTAACAATTACTGTGCTGGATGGCCAAACGTGAGCCTCCGCTTGCCCCTTCCCATCCCTAAGGGTTCGGATTAGCCAGGAACCCGCTGTGCCCAAGGTGCTGAGGGGAGCAGATTTCAGGAGCTACACAGAGATCAGGGGCCACAGACTGCCCCAGTGCTGACACAGGGGAAAGTGGACATTGTCTCCAGTAGACAACAAAGGCAAAGAAGCTGGAGAAAGCCTGTTCCAGCATTAGCAAGTCTTTGGGATAACTCAGTTCAGCATCTGGAAGGCAAGCTAGAAAAGCTATAAAAGGAATTATTTTGTCTGTCTACTCTGTGAAGAGAGCTTACTAACACTTAATATGAAACTTAAGACTACACACCTAGGCACCCCAGAATATGAAAAATATAAAAGCTAAAATTTAAGGCATCAAGGACAATGGCACAGTGTTTGTGTTACCTGATCTCTGCTGATATGAGCAACTGTGAACATTAGTGATGCAACACATCAAACAGTTGAGCTCACAGCCGGATGGGGAAGCCTCCTCCCTGTCCCCTCACACCCAAAGAGCAGCTGCTGAGGCAGCCTTTGTACGAACTAAACATCCCAGAGCAAAACCTAGCTGGATTAGTACATGTCACGTTTACCCAGAATATTGACACGTCAGCTATTTCAGTCAAAAGCCACAATGTTAAAGCAGGGAAAACCTTCTGTTGTTCTAGCTGGGAAACACTTTTCAAAAGCTTTTCTATATTTAAAACAAACCCCACATTGTGGTGAGCTTCAGTGTGTTTTTAAATGCATTGCCCAACACATTATAGAGTGTATCTTTTGAATGAAAGTCATCTGGGGAATTAAAAGGTGAATGGCTGGCTGGGATCCACACCACGGCTTTGCTGTCATTGATGAAATTTGTTACAACCAGCCTTGAGGAGGAGATTTACCTCTACGGCAAAGCCACCACCTGGGGTGAAGCTCATGCCCCAGGTGACCCGGGCTATTAGACACGGTAATTAGAGCAGGAGCCTGGGCAAGCCAAGAGCGAGGTGAGGAGCGGTCACGAAGAGCAAGGGAAAGGCCATTCATCTCCTGCCAGGAGCCCGGCGGAGGCCGGGCAGGCACAGGGCACTCGGTACGGGGGCACCGAGGGGCTGCTCCCCCCGGGCTCCGCGGAGCCCCTCGGAAGGGCTTCAGCAGAACCGAACCAAGACGGCGGAAACCCCGCAAAGCCCTCCCACACCTCTCTGCCCCCGCCCGGCGGCCCCCGCGGGCTGAGGGGACCGGACCCAGCCCGAGTGGGGACAGAAGTTGGGGAAAGCCCGAAGAAAGCGCTTGTCTGACCCTTTCCGAGCCCTCCCGCGGCGGAGGCGGCGCAGGCCGCCAGCACCAGGCACAAGCAGAGGACGGAGGCTGCCGCGGGCTGAGCCTTCATGATGTTGGCGCGGGCAGCGGCAGTACCCGGGTACGGCCCCGAACCTCCGGACAAGACAGGACCCGCTTAGCTTGGCTTTTTTTTTTTTAGTCTTTTTTTTTTTTTTTCTAATCCCGTGTTTTAAAGCCCAGGAAGTGATGTGTGGCGGATGTGGGCGGTGCGCCGCCCTCACGGCTCGGCCCGGGGGTGTCGGGGGAGGCACCGGGTGGGAGCGGTGTGGGGAGCTCGGGATGAGCTCAGCTTCTTACAGGGAGCCGGGACTCCCGGGGCAGGGGTCATCGCACCGGAGCCGCAGAGCCCTGGTTACTCCCCCTGGGCAAACCCCAGCGTTATCTCAACGGGAGCAGGCAGCGGTGGGAGCGGGGTAGTTCCGGATTTATTTTCTCCTTCCCAAATAAACCCTTTTGTCCGCTGGTCTCGGGAGTTGCCCAGCTGTCGGGAAGGCAAAGCTGACCGCAAGCGCATCGTGTGAGGGAGGGTTGACTAAGGGGGACAGAGCGAGTGGTGACGCGTTTGGAAGCGCCGCGTCCCGGATTTAGGCCACAGGGCGCCGCTGCTTACCCTGAGCAGTCTCCTCGGAGACTACAACTCCCAGGAGGCCTTGCGCGCACGCTCCCACTTCTATGTAAATGAAGTGGGCGGGATCGCCAATCCGCGGGCGGGTTGGCGCTGTCACGTGGCGCGGCGCTTCCTTTCTCTGTGCGCCTCTCTTTCCTTCCTCAGCCGCCATCTTGTTCTCGCCGCGTGTTGGCAGCGGGGGCTCCGCCGCGCTCAGGTGAGGGGGTCCGCTGTTCCCGTGTCCCCGTGTCTCCGTGTCCTGGTAGCGCCGCGTCCCCGCTGGCCTGAGGCGGGCGGGGCGCCGCGGCAGCTCGGTGCTATCCCCTTGGGTTGTGATGGGCCGTTCCCCGAGGAGAGGCCGAGCGAGCGACCCCCTTGTGCGGGGGCTGCCCTGGCTCGCAGGGCCGCGGCTGTCCCGTGGGGCCGCGGGTACACGGGATCTCGGGGGATGAGCCGTGTTCCCCTTCCGTTCCCCGTGCTCTGGGGCTGCCCAGCGAGCCACCCTGAGCCCCTTCTCCCGCCGCCCTGCGGGGTCCCTCCGTGCGCCGATCCCTGCCTCGCTCCCGCTCTTCTCCCGGTCGTTCCCGGCACAAAGCACATGCGGAGACTTCCCCATCATTCCGGGGATCGCTGATAACTTGCTGGGGCAGAGCAGTGAAACACATTCCTTTTGCTGGAAACCTCGAGGCGTTTTTTCACCCATTAGGATTTTCAGGGCTTTCAGCCTTTAAAGGTCGCACCTGACCCGTGGGAGAAGCACTGGACTAACTTCCCAGTCACTGTATTGGATGAAGAGCTGCCAGAAGTTCATGTAGCAAATATGTCCATACACGAACTTCACAGAGTTTGGATGTCGCTTATTAGTCATAAGTATTATGGATTCGTTATATGAACACTATTCCAAGTAGTTTAGTGATTATTCTGTCCCTGGGCTCTCGTCAAGATAAGTGTGTTTTCCCAGACCCAATTGTCGTGTATGTGCTGGTTTGGGTCTGGTCGGAATGAGTAATTCAGTTCAATAGTTGCAGCAGTAAACTGGTATTGTGGAAATGAGTGCCTCGGCCTGATGCAGAATGAAATATCCTGTCGAGTTGCCTCATCGTGGCACAAACACTTCAGCTAAGTGCACGTCCTTCCTGCTGCTGGACCACTATGGATCTCTTAGGTGGTGTGGCTTTAAAGCTCTGTTTATGTGTGTTTGACATACTGGCTTGGGTGATGTTCTAGAAGTTTGAGAAACTCACTGCAATTGTGAGAGTACTCTTAAAATGGACGGTGACCTGTTTTTGTTACTGTTTTGATGGTTAAGTTGAACTTGTTCTTGCTTTATAGACGTAGCACTATGAACCAAGAAAAACTGGCCAAGCTTCAAGCGCAGGTCCGAATAGGAGGAAAGGTAAGAAAACCAGCAGAGATGCTTTTGAAAACATAAGCTGAAGTTCATGGAAAGGGAAGAAAAAAATGATTCTCAGGCTTGACCAATACAGGTTTTGTGTGATCTGGCCTATAGTGCAGCTACCTGAAATGCAAGTTTCTTTCAGTTTGCAACTGCTGCATGAGCAGTTTCTGGTGTGCAAGCATTGTTTTAATTCAGTGACTTGTTGTGACCTGTGAAAGCTCCAGCTAAGCTCACCTGTTCTGCCTTTTGGGTCTTCCTGTTGGGGATTTTCTTCTTTGTGCCTGCTTCACGTACTGGCTGTGCACTGAGCTGTTTCTTTTCTTTGAGCTAGTGGGTAATTAATATGACCAGTAAAAAGGCATGTAGTTTGTTCAGTGTGGGTGCTTATCCCCTGTCATAGGGATGATTGTACAAAAGTTTGCAAAGCAGGAATTCCAAAACTGCTGTCTGTGAAACACTCTGAAAGTGTTAATGACTTGGCTGCCAAAGTGGGACCATTTAAATCACTGTATTTGTGCTTTGTTTTGGAAAAAGATGTCTTGGGGAAACTTTGTTACGTGTTGCTTAATATTAAGTAATACTTTCGTAGTCTGGGTTAGTGGAAGGGAAAATATGCTGCTTTTTGGTATTTCTTTGGTCTTTTATGCTTAAGAAAAAAAATAAAATTGGGAATGATGGCCAAAGCTAATAGGTATAGGGAAATAAGCTGAGAAGCAATTTTGTCTACAGAAGTATCTCATAACTTGAAAGATATTGCTCAGACTGTGGCCTGACTTTTGCAATGAGTGTGGGGAGATTTTTAACAGAGCTGACTGTTGTCTCCTGATTCTTCCCAGGGTACAGCTCGCAGAAAGAAGAAGGTGGTGCACAGAACAGCTACAGCTGATGACAAAAAACTTCAGAGCTCCCTCAAAAAACTGGCAGTAAATAACATTGCTGGCATTGAAGAGGTATAGTAAAAAAATAAGTGTTTCCTGATTGAAATTAAATTCACTCTCTTATTTTGGTGGTGGCGTGGTGGGGCTTGCTTTTGGTTTTGAAAACAGTTTTATCTTCCAAGCAAAACCATGAAGATTTGGATACTGAGGGGTAAAGTTGTTTGATGTATGGTTGTCTCATTGGCATGAATGTGTATGTACCTGGAGAAGGAAGGGTGAAGGGTCTGCTGGCCAAGCAGTGTATAGTGGAGTAGTAAGCCCTGTGTATGTGTGTGTGTGTCTTTAATTCATTGCAGAACAAAACTTCTCTTCATTCCTGACTTTTATGAACTTGATTACCTGCTTTAAAGAGCAGTAAATGTACACAGATTGTGCAGGCACATCTAGAGCAACTGTGGTGCAGAATATGAAAAAAAGTTTAGAAACACCTTGAGTAAGAACTTGAGTCTGTGTTATCAAAATTAGGACGTTTTACTATATAAAAATTGCTGGAATTGTTTGCAGTAGTTACAGGAGATGATTTTTAAAACACTGCAGAGACTCTACAGAAGCATCTTCTGTGTTAATGTAAGTTCGAATGTGAAGGCTTCAGATGTTCCTTGAATACCTCTAATTTACATGTATTAATAAAACATGTTTTCCATAACAGTGTAGAGAGTGACCCTCATGCATGGGAGGAGGAGGAGGAGGTTCCTCCATGGTGAATGCAGCATTGCTGTAGTACTTGTACTACCTGGTTAAAGAAGTGTAATATTTAATCTGTGACTAAATTAATTGAAGCAGGATTGCAAGGTACATGCAGAAGTCACTTAAGTGCATTCCTCCCTTCCAAAGGCAGATGCAGATTTGGTGTGGTTTACCTGTAAGTTTTCAGACCTCTGTTACAGAAACAGTTCAGTTTGTCTGTTTTTTTAAGCTTACTACAAATATGCAGAGCTATATGAATTATAGAAAGACATGGTTCTTAGTCTATGTTCAGGGTTTCTTTTTCTGCACAGAGCACAGGAACTTTATTCAGATACAGTTATTAAGGATTTTAAATATCTCACCGTGTAGGAAGATGATGCAAAATGTTTCTACCTTGATAGCAAGAGACATAATTGTGGAATGTTTTATTCAAGTGAACGCAAGTTGACCTTGGTAAGCTTCATGCAGATAGGAGAATGTTGAGTCAACCATGAGTAACACATTTGTGTCATTTTGAAAGAGTCTTTTAAGTAACAGGATGACTGTGCTTGAAGCCTTTACCATTTTCCCAGGGGCAAAAGACAGGACATTGCTTAGTTTTGCAGGAACAGCACACCTGGATTTCCTGCTCAAAACATATTTGGAACTCTGCTGCTGTGTGAGGATTGAGAATTTAGATGTTTTGGTATTTTAGATGTCATCTTTAGTTCTGAATCCCTCTTTTCTCCCTGTAACTTAAAAACATTGCTTAATAATTTTTTCACGTAAGTTTAATACCACTGTGTGTTGGATGGGTAGAACTCTATTCCTACAGTCAGACAGAATTATTTTTCACATAGTAGTTTAGACATGCCCAGAAGAAAAAGCTTTTCAACTTTCTGAAGCAGGCCACTACACTGGCTGTAAAACAGAATTCTTGGTGATTCAGAAGGCTGGGGAAGAGGAAGAAAGCAGGACCACTGTTTGGTATCCTTAATCTTAAGAGCCCTTGTGGAATTATTGGGAAGGGATTGGAAGTCTGTTCTAGTGCAGTTGGTACATAATCCCACAGTGCTGTGTGTGCATCCCTGCCTTGAGCCATGTGAGTCCTGGGCCTTTGCCAGCTGGGCAGAAGCAGGAACGTTTTCCTGGTGGGTGACACAGGTACCTGTGAAAGGCAGGGGCTTAACCTGATGTGGCAAGGTGCTGCTGTTGGAGCTTTGAATTTAGATGGTGTTAATTCTTGGTGCTTTTATCATGATTATATTGTCCTTTAGGAGGAGTGCTAGTTCTGTACCTGTTAATATTTCAAATCTAGATTTTAGTTATTATGCTTGATAAGAAGATGCTGCAACACTTTGGTAAGTGTTACTAATATATTTAAACAGGTGAACATGATAAAAGACGATGGAACAGTTATTCACTTCAACAACCCCAAGGTTCAAGCTTCCCTCTCTGCCAACACCTTTGCAATTACTGGTCATGCAGAGGCTAAACCGATCACAGAAATGCTTCCAGGCATCTTAAGCCAGCTTGGTGCTGACAGCTTAACAAGTCTCAGGAAGTTAGCTGAACAATTCCCAAGACAAGGTAGGTCTTTTTGGAATCTTTCATAGCTGACTTAAAGGACATACAAAGAACTAAAAGTTTTAACCCAAATTTAACAACAGCATGTGACTTAAAAAGTCAGAAGTGTGTGTGCGCTTTTATTTATTTGCCAGTGTTGTGGAAGTAGAGGGTGGGGGAAGAAGTTTCTTTGTATCTTTGTTGATTCAAGATTACATAGGCAGGTCCTGATTTAAAAGAAATGGCTAAGTCTGGCATGCTGTCATAGCAGGTGTACAGCTGTGTATGGCAGAATGTTTAGGGGAAAGCAAGTTCATGTTTTAACTTGGAAAAACTCAGCTACAGAATTCAACCAAGACTTCAAAAAACTAGTTAAAAATCAAAGTTTTAATGGAAAACTAAAAAAAACACCAAATCACAGTTACGCATGTGATTCTTTTTTTTCTATTAAAACCGTGGGAGCGTGGGTGAAGGGGTGTATGTGGTATAACTACTACACTGTAATTTTACAGTCAAAAAATTAAGATTAGGTACAGTTCCAGTTCAGACTGTTTATAGCCATTAAGATTACTGTAGTTGGATGTGTTGCAGTTGTCTGTGTTTGGAATGGAATATACATCACCTGTCCTAATGTTTTCAACAAATAATTAGTCCTTTTAAATAAGTTTTAATTTCTCCAACATTCATGTTCAGAGTTTAAGCTAAAGTAAAGGGTTTGTTTTTCTCCTTTAGTAACATGTAAAATACTTCTAAAATTCAGAGAGATGGATCATCATAAGCATATTAGAATCATATGGTTGGTCACTGGTGGATGCTGTATTACTGTTGCATTGAAACACCTGACTTCACTTTGAAGATCAAGCCATGCTGTGTGTTCTCTGTATCATTTTGCAAGCCCTATGAATACCCTATAGAATCTGAAAATGGCCCTGCTGATGCTTTGCTGTCAGAACATCCCCAAAGACACCTTTTGGTCATGCTGTTAACTCTCAGTATCTGGTCATTTGTGTGTGTTGTCACTATTGGGAAGATGCTGGCTTTTTTCACATGTACGGTTTTTATTTTGTTGTGTGAGTGTCCCTGAATGTGTATCATGAGAACTCAGCACCAAATTTCTTTTCATAGTGTTGGATAGTAAAGCACCAAAATCTGAAGATATTGATGAAGAAGATGATGATGTCCCAGGTAGGCACAGACACACTTTTAGGTCCACTTAATATATAAATATTTTGATTCATTCATTTAAATGTGTAGCTTTTGATGTGATTATACTCCTCACTTGATAATGAAGTCTTATATAGGAGAGCATTAAAACACAACTTGGTATTCCAGTTTTTGAAAAAGGGATTACCCTGTGCAACTACTTTAATTATTGAGTGAAACTAGGTTAAAATAATTGCAGTGAGGTCAAACAGGTACCTAAATATCCAAATGGAGGTTTAGGACTGCAAAATCACATAATTGGCATAGTTATCAGATTGTTTTAATATCAGGGTCCAGAGTGGGAATTTTTATTTCTGTAGCAGAAGAAAACAGGCTTATGTCAGTGTCTGGAAGTAATTATGATAAGTTCTTTTTTTCTCAGTGAGTAACTGTTTTATCAATACCCACATTCCACTGTATCCTTCGGGATGGTGTGTTAGCTAAAGCAACATATGTTCAGACCAGAGATTCAATTCCTTGTGCTTTGGCACTGGTTTATTTCTTTGTGGCCTTGCATAAAGTTCATTTCCCTAAAATGTCAGGCATTCTTTAAAGAATGCTGATGCTCAAAACTCAACTGAAGCTAGTAGAGCACCTTTGAAAATCAGCTCTTAATCACTTAATGTTAGAATTTTCACTGTTGGAGTGTTTCTGCATTTCTAGTTCTTTGTGTATGTTTAAACAGTATTTTCTAAGCCCCTTGAAATCTGCCCATAAAGAAATAGTTTCCCTAAGTGTAATTAAGTACTACTTAACCTTTCCTGTAATTATATGCATTTTCATTAAACTTAAAAAGGTAATCTTACTGGGCATTACTGTATTAAATATCTTCATCTCTTTCAGATCTCGTAGAAAATTTTGATGAAGCATCAAAGAATGAAGCTAACTAAAACATTAATAGTTCTGGAAGCTGGCATGGACTAGATTTAAGAAATCAGCTATGTGGTTCCAAAGTTTTAAAGAAACAGAGAACATCATCTGTTAATAGTTCAGTAATATAAATATTTTGTATTTTTATGATGCTGTTTGTTCAGCATTTTCTGTCAGTTGATTTTGCATTTTGCACTTACTCCCAGGATCTACTCTTTTGGTCAAAAAGAAATGTCAGTGCAGTTTGAGGGGTATGTGTGTATGTGTGTGGGTGTACGTATAGTGGAGAACAAATTGGAAACACATATTTAACCATCTACCCTTTTCCTTTGGAAATAGAAATAAAATGAATCTTCAGCATTGTTACTTTGATTATCACCAAATAGTGTACAGAGGGAGTTAAGATTAACGTTTTGTCCACATTTTGTGACCTGAAGGCATTACACCATTAAAACTTGGGGTTAATTTGCTGTAATTATTGTACTTTCAGGTGTGTTTCTCAGTGTACACATATTTTTTTATCAACCTTGTGTTGATCCCAGATATTAGGGGAGATGAGCTGTTTTAGCAGCTTGTTTGGTACAGTAACTTTTTAAAAACTTGGTCTCATCAAAGTGTGCTTTTTTAAACCTTTTTCATTTTGTTTTGGTTTTGCTTTGTTTTTTGATCTCTAAAGTTTTGATACAAGCTGGTATTTGACTCCTTCCATGTAGGCTTAGCAGTATGTTCTCCTGTTGGTTACTAAAGTATTTCCCAGTCAAAAGAAAACCACCTTGGTTCTCTACTGTGGGGTCACTTCCTAAGCTTGGAGGTCTGGTTGGTAACAGTCCAGTGCACCAGTTTTGCACAGTAACAAGTTTTTGCTTGAATAACTTCAAGCTGTTCTCTTGGCATGACTGCATTTACTAGCAGCTGATGATCCACTTTCATTCTTAGGGCACTAGGAACTAAATGCACTGTGTGAGCAATGTTTAGGGTGGGAGAAAAGAGTTGTTGACACTTTGCCTTGCTTCCTGCTGGGCAGTCTGTGCAGTGACTAGCTCTAAAGGGATATTTTTTTTTTTTTGTGGTTTTGGTTTTTTTTGTTGGTTTTTTTTTTTTTTTTGCCTGTAACTTACCTTGGCCTATAACCTACCTCTAGGTTTGGTGTCATCTATGTAGTAGCTTCTTACAAAACACAAGTGCTCCTCAGGCATAAGGAGGACATTGGGAGGTACTGTTGGTACAGTGCAGTATTTATGACCTTTCTTTAAAATGCTTAATGTGAAGCCGTTTTCTCAGAGGCTCTTTCAAGATTCTTGATGTAATGTGCATTAAAGTATAGTTAGACATCATTGTAACCTCTGTCAAGGGCAGCTGTGGCTTACAAAAGCCACTTTGTTGTTTTTTTTTTCTCTACATCTGTCACTTAACTATGGCTTAATTGGAACATATCAGCTTTTGGTGTAGGCTCATATGCTAGAGAACTGTAATAGAACAAGCAAACAGTCCATGAGTTCTGGAGACTTCATGAACCCATGGAAGTAGAGCTGTAGTGGTTCGTCAGCTGAACTCCTCAGTTCATTTTCTAGGCTTTGTTCAGTTTTTCCTGTTATATTTTATATACTACGTGGATCTTACTACAAAATAAAATAACAGTACAAAAGGGGAAATGCTCCTCCTGTGTGTTGTCTGCTCCTCCCACCAGCACTGGCTGAGGAAAGCAGGTGGATGCAGCAGCTGTTTGAGACAGCACTGCATTCTTGGTGACAGTGACCAAGGAAGACATGCAGGGCTAGGGGGGGTCCCATTAGAGCTCTAGGATTTCACACTCCCTATACTCACTCCTATTTTCTCTATGGTGTTGAATGAAACTTTGGTTTCTTTTATGGCTGATCAGCTGTAGAGGCTTTGTTCTGTTTCTAAGGAGGAGATGTTGCCACAAGTGTGTGCTCAGGCACACATGGAATTGCCTTCTGCTGCCTCTGTGAGCCCAGGGAGCAAAGGAAGGACATGAGGTCACAGGTATTTGCAGTGTTCCTTTGTTTGCTTAAGAGGCACAAGTGAAGAACCTTTTTAAGTAGCAACTGTATGGAGTTGAATATATGTGACATCCTCTTCCTAAATACTAATCAGAAACTGAAAATTCCTGCTAGTTCATTCTGATGTAGGAAGCATGTCAAAAGTAATTCTGTGAGAGACTAAAAGTAAGCCTTGGAAACAATGATTCCATAAGTTTATATAGCTGGACTTTCTGATTCCTACAAAATACTGATTAGTTTTTGTTCATGAATTAACATGTTAAACCCTCAGATTTTTCCTATGTTGATAACCAGTAAACCAACTAACTGTGCTAGCTTATGTAGTTACATTATCTTCAGTTTTTTCACTGTCTCTGGAAACAGTCGACCACTTATGATTTGCTGCTGGAAATACTAGAGCTTATCAATCATTAAACTGATTTTAATTAAAAGTAGCCCATCGAGGCTGTTGTGGGAAAAGCTCTTTTTCTTTTGTATTTATTCATGGTATAAGACAAACAGTGTTTGTACATGCGGATGGAAATGCAAGGTTACTAAAAATAGTTTTGGGGAGCATTGGTAAATAAAAACTCCTTTCATAAGAGGGAGCACTAAGTTCTTTGCTTGGCTTGAAGCATGATAACCACCATCCTTCTGAAGGCCTCAGGCTTACTTGCTCACTACTTAACTCTGCTGACATATTAAAGATACCGGTAATGCTATTGACATGTTAACTTAGCAGTGATTGGGAAGTAGGAAGATGGAGCAGAAAGGAAATAAAACATCTCCTGGATTGTATGTGAGGGAGTCAAAGCTCAAACAGTGACTATCAAAGAATCTGCAAATGTGTGAGACAGCAAACACTGACGTTCCTGCCCTGGCTGCTGGTGTATTTGTGTAGTTCCCTAGGTTATGGCTAGGAGACCTGGGTCGAGCTGGCTTCTGTGAGGCAGGAGAGAAGTCTGTAAAAACCTGCAATTGTTTCATTGTTTTCTCTAAGAAAAAGAAATGCTTGTGTGTGATGGATGCTGAAATTATGGTGCAGGCAGTGGTGCTGGAGGCTTGGGGATGGGTGTGTGGATTTCCCATGCGGAGCTGAAGAACAAAGTGAATTTACAGCTGGGAGTGTTTGTAAGGTGGAAGGAGTTAATATAAAAAGGACATTTAATGCACAATACAGACCTTGGATTTTTTATATTTAGCTTTTGTTATGTAGCAATATTTGAAGAGTGCACAGGAATGATAAAGATGAATTTAGAACTGCTGTGGAAATATGTTGATAAGTTGCTCATATCTGTCAACTTTCCATGGGAACTAGGAGTTGCTATGAGCTCCCTTCTGACAGGATCTTCACAATTAATGTTTTGGATTTGGTGTGTACAAAATGAGCCCTGGAGGTCTTACGGCTGATTTAATTATAGAGCAGTGGGTTGATTGACCAGTGTACTTCTGTTAGCAGGAAGGAACTGACGAAGCCATAAAACCACAGTAAAGCTTAAGAGATCTAAAAGAGATGAATTTATTCCTCTACTGAGGAAGGATCTTCCTGAGGTTCCTTGGAATCAGAAGCAATGCAGCTTTGGACAGTAGGAATTTGCAGAGGGCTGAGCAAACTGCCCCTTAAGTGAAGGTGAGTGAGTGAATTCTTCCACTAGCACTTCAGATAAGTCTGCTTTTATTATTTGAAGGCAATACTGGTTTGTTCAACAAAGTGAGCAGTCTTTATTCTGGGGATCCATATTTCACTAATTAAATGATCCCTGTTTTGTACTTGAGCAAATCAAGTGGTGCAGAAGAGAAGCACATCATAACAGCAGCCATAGCAGCTTCACAGAAGTGACAGCACAAGTGCGGGGAATGGTTATTCACCTTCAACTGCTTTCCCAAGAAAGAATTTCTTATTTTAATCCCTCCCTTTTAAAGGCCAGTGTGCAGACACTGAAGAACTTACTGGATTTATCCAGAAGCATGAGGGCTGCAGTATCAGTCAAGGATTTGGAGAGCAAGCAAAGACACTAATTCTAAAATTGGTTTTCTTGGTATGTTTGGGTGGAAGCTTGGGTTGGTATCTAGAGCAGGGTTATTTGGGCTCTCATTTCACATCCACCACTGTTGCTGGACAAGAAAAACTGGACTTGTACGTCTTCCAGGGCCTTGGTTTGCCTTTATTTCAGAAGTACTGCTCTGTCTCCTCTATGTGCTTTGTAAATTAATGAATACCAAACTGGATGTTTCTTGAGAGCTACATCTCTGTGTAACTGGTATAAAAAAAGCTACTTCTGTGTGATAAACACAAGGTATTTGGTGGGTTCTCTGTGCTGTTAAACTCCCTCTCAATTAACAGACCCCCAGCTTGCTCAGATGCTGCTTTTTTGTCAACTGTTATCTGTCAGACTCACATATTAGGCAGCATCTCTTTGAATTTTGCACTGCAGGTAGATTTTTGTAGCTAAGCTAAATTAATTGTCTCCTTTTGAAGTAAAAGGAGATGAACTGCTTATTTGAGTTCCTGAAGTTGTTTTTGATATTTTTGTTAAAGTATGAATGCTAAGGCAAGCATTGAAACAAAAACCCCTATTCCAAAGCCTTTTGACCTTTCAGTCCACATATCCCAGCTGAATAAAAGGAGTTATGCAACCTCATGCACTTTCTTGCAACATCCTTGTTGCAGCTATAGTAACTGCTTATGTCAAAAAGTAATATTAGAAAGTATTTAATGTATTTTTAGATTCTGTCTAATGCAACTTAGCTGACAAAGAAGAGCCAGTGCTGTGAGACCAGCTCTCTACAGACATTGGGAGGTGTGGCACAAACAACATTTTGAGAACAGTAGATCTAATTTTGGGGCCATGTACGAAGCTGGAAATTTCCAAGCAATGCAAATTATTGCTCGACATAGGTAAGTGAAGATGTAAAATCTCAGAGGATGTCAGCAGGATGCCAGACCTTTGCACAAAAAGACTGAAGTTCCCTGAAAAGCTTTCACTGATTTCTGGCTTTTCTACTTCCAACAGAGCAAGGCTTCTCCTTCCTTTGCTTTTCCAAGCTGATGCCTCAGGTCAGTTGGACCAGCTTGCTCCAAAGCTGCAGGAGCCCATTTTGTTGCCTTTGCCTCACCGCCTGCCAATGAGCTTGACAAATTTCTGGGAGATAAAGGCTAACCCCCTAACAGGGACATTTTCCAGGCAGGCTGCGTGGGGATGGCCAGCAGCAAAGCAGCCTCACAGGCTGGACTGAACTGGCCTTTTTAGCCCTGCTGCTGCTGGGGCTTGGCAAGACACTGTAGGGCAGCTTGTGCTGCTGCTGCCAGGCTCATACAGAGTCTGGGAGGAGGGAGGGGTTGGCCATATTGAAGCCTTGGGTGATGATGTCATCGGATCCTCTAACTTGAAGTTTGTTTCTGGAATTTTTATTGTGAAGGAGGGGAGGTTCTGTCTAGTTCACTCTGCCTGCACCATGGGCAGATGAGCTGCCCCATGTGAGCCCAGCGTGCCCTTGCTGCCCTCTGCCCCAGCCACCCCAATGCTCCACAGCTGTACAGCCTTCCCAGTGAGCCTGTTCTGCATGGCTCCTTCTAAGTGAACACTGATTTACTGGGGCAAGCTGCTGAAGTTTTGATGTTTTATGCTGCAAATTCTTGTTCACTGAAAATCACTTTTAAAGTTACTGACTGAGATATTTAATATGGAATTTCCAGTTTTGTGACAAGATCTGGTTTCAAATGGTTCCTAACACATGGTGGCAAATTGAAAATAACCCTAGCTTGCTTTTTGCCTAGCATTGTTATAATCTCCAGGGAGTAATAATGCAACTAAATTCCTGCTCTGTTCATTATGAAACCTTTGCTCTATTGCTGGAGACTTGGTCTGCTCTGTGATTGACAGTTGTAATTAGTGACATTTTGCATGTTTGCATGTTCCTGAAAGAATGCAAATGCAGTCTAAAATAATTTTTACTTCGAATAAGGATTTCTTCCCCTATGTGTCTGAAGTTTCCCACAGGCTGCTTCCACAGTTTGAAAGACACTGGGTTTTCTCATGATCTCCTGGATGTTTGGGCAATTTTGACACAAAAGTGATGTCAGTCTTCTGAAAAACAGGGGATGTGTTATTTTCTAGTCTTTACTATATCACCTTTCAGCAGCGTGATTTCAGTGTTGTTGTAAATGATTAACTTTTGAACACAGGGCTATTATTGCCTCTAACTCTTCTCCTGCCCTTTGAGTTGCAGGATTGCTTTCATTGGCAGTGTGCACTGAGAAATCATGTTGGCCACTTGCAGCCCTGAAATTGTAATAGTTGATCCCATTACATGGTGATTTTTCCAGCTCAGTTCTCCTGAGAACCTTGAAATAGGTTTTCCATAAAAATATTCCAGACACTCTTTTTTCTTTCAAAGGCCTATAGTCAAATTTAAAGGGATAATCTAGCTATTGTTTCTAGCGGAATACATGTTCTATCCTGATGATTTTGTAAATTATAGAGGATTTTTATAATGCAGTCTGGATCACTGAGAGCCTGGTGAGTTCTTTGAACAAGCTTGCTTATTCTTTGGCTACAAGCAGACAAACATCATTAGCATCTTAACTGATGGAAATTCTTCCATGAAAAATGCACACAGTCTCACTGGTTTTAATCTGCACAAGCACTTCATGGTTTTGCAGTAAACTGTAATAAAAGGTTTAGGTGTCTTACACCTCTATTTCCTGAAAGGCTCACAGTGGCATTGTCAGGAATGTACACCCATTGTGTTTGCCTTTGTGACTGCAGTTCTGTCATCTTCCTTTCTCTATCGCTGTTGTGGTATTGTCTGACAAACAGAACTACTGAATTTGACAGGACTACTGCCATCACAGTGTGCTGATACTTTAAAACTGCTCAGGTCCTCAGGTTCATTATGGTTCAGGATGGCCAGTATTTATTGGAAAAGAAGAAAGTAGTAACTATCCAGAACAAGAATTCAGTTGCATTGAATAAATACGGTGAGCAATTCTTTTTATTAGTTTCTCTCCTGAGACATTAATCTGTGTTAAAATTTCTATGAGAAGTGCCATGGTTCAATTTTTGCCCTTTTATCTTAACACTTAGATAAGCCAAGATAAGAGAGGGGTGATTAAATACTTGTCCTCAATTACTCCTGCCCTCATAAGCAGCCCCATGAAAAATTGCTGTAGGAGGAATTACATGCATTGGTCTGCACAATAAAAACAAGCTTTAACAGTTGTTCCTGCCACATTTAAGTAATCCTGTTAAAGCAGAAACATTTGCAAGTTTTATACTTGAAATGTCTATCTGGTCTGATGGAAGCAAAATAAAAGACAGATGTCAAAGATGACAAAGAGCATTTTTCTTTCCCATTCTCTCCCCCAGGAGTGCAGCTTCTTGATGTATGTGCTGTTATTTATTGTGCCTTACTTAATTCTGTACTGCAGTCAAAATTGTTTGCAAGGGTTCTGGCACTTCAACATGGGATACCAGGCTTTTTTAGCAAACTCAAAGCATTCATTTGACTGCTGAGGTACAAACATGAACAACACACAGACATCTCTCACTGAGATGTTGAGGAAATAGCTGGTGAGGCCTTCCCAAATGTCTGACTCACAGCACTCCACAAAATCTCAATCATGTGATTTAACAAGGCATAAATAAGCCCAAGGTGGTTTTTTTTTTTATAGGCTTAATTACATCCAGTAAAGCAATGTCCTTTTGCTCGAGCAGGGAGTTGCCACACTGCTGCAAAGGCAAACCATTTCCAGGAGACCAGGAGGGTTCCAGTAAAGCCACGGAGTTCATGGGACAAGCAGGAGTGTGTGTACACTTCCATGGGATTTGGTGGTATCATTTGCCTGTGACGGTAAGATCGATTGATTCCCTGTTTGCCATCACTGCTGACTCAATAAATGACATGATCAAGAGGAGCATATGTGTCTCAGATTTTGTTGTTGTTGTTGTTTGTTTGGGTCTTTTCCCCCCTCATATGGACTAGTGAAAGGGAAATGAACCAATGGGAAGTGGGCATGCCTGCCTAGAATAATTAATGGTTGTATTTAGTCAGGAGCTCTTTACATAAAAATAGTGACACTATTGTTCCTTTCACTTGATTTTTATGACTTAATATCTGTAAGAAATCATGATGGTATTGAGGGGACATTAAAGATTATCTTCAGTTTCAACCCCCTTGCCACATTCCAATGTCTGCAGAATTCTAGACTCATATAGTCTGTGTCTAACATGAGACCTGGCAAATGGGAATTTTAAGTATGTTCCTATGAATAAGGAGGCCAACACAGGTGGTATGTGAAGCATTTGCTAAGCTCATGCAACTGCAATCAATGGGATATTTCCCACCATTAGGGGAAAGGGCTGGAGCCAATGACATCCCAGCCACTTCTGGGCTAATGCTTGGACCCCAAGGATTGCCTGTCAAACACGGAAGGTAAATGGTCAGGGGAGAACACAATGTTCCATTAATGTTGCATCCTTGTATTGTGTAATGGGCCTTGCTGGACATGAACTCCTTTGTCAGACCATTCTCTGTAAAAACACTGAATAAAAGATATTCCTTTACCTTAAACCTCCATGGGGATTGTAAAATTAATGACAGCTGGTTTTCAATAGTTGTGAATGGCAGTGAAGTCCATATTCAGGGCTCAGGGCTTCTTCCTTACAGAAACAGCAACAATGTCCTAGCATGAGGACACGGATGACAGGATCCATCCCATACATATTCCCTTTAAAGCAGACATAAAATTGTTTAATAATCACCATTTTGTGAAAGTTGCATTGAGGTGTTTGTCATCTGGCAAAGCCGCCTTGTTTACTGGTCAGTTTTCATTTTTATGGCCTGTTAGATTAAATGGCATTTTTACCAGAAAATATCTCAATCAAAGTGTTTAGTAGTAGGGAGCATTTTGAAGTCAACTTAGCAAGCACTTTCAGTTCTTTCTAGTATTTGAAGTTCTTTGCCTATTGCATAAATTACAGGCCTAATGTACTCCCCTTACTCCCACACGTAAATTATACTGAAATTCAGTCTGTCTTCCCCAACCCTGAATTTGTTAATCACTTGGCTACTTCCGCAGTCATGAAACCTTGAGCTTGACACAATTCTTCTGAATGATCAAATTTCTTCCTTGTAGCCTTGTACTTTTTATTCAAACACTTTCCTATAGCACCCACTTTCATACTGCCATACTACATAAAGTTCTGGCCCGATTTTGGCTTGGGTCCCTTATTCAGCCAAGCGATGTGATTTTAAATACTATTTTTAAGATACTTAGTTTCTTGCAAACTATAGGGGGAGATGTTTGCTCATCAGGTTTTTTTCCCAGTGTGAAGCACTCATTTCCATTGGAAGAAAATAAAAATCCAGCCAACAAACAATATTTTATCTGTCTCTTCAATGAAAGAACCCCCTCATTGCCAAAGGGAGAATAAGGGAGAGGGACTGCTCTGTTTTTTTTTCAGTTTCAAGATGTTTGGCTTTTTTCTGCAGATGGGTACTACTCTTATCCTTTGGTGCTTGGAAACATGACTTTTCTACCCAGTTTACTTTTCATTTTATTCTTTTTTTGTTTTGCTGCTATTTATATAATACTGTTATATAATAAATATAAAATAATTTGTTTAATAAAGTGTTTAATTTGTTTAAATGTGTTTAAAAATTGTTTAAATAAATTTGTTTAATAAAAAACTATATAACTCTATAAAGAGAATAAGGGATTTGGTATCAGATGTAACAAATGGGTAAACCAATTCCTTCATTTTCTAAGTTTATTGGAACATTACTCCCTTTACAGAGAATTGTCTTTCATGTCATATGCAATACTTGAGAATCAGTGAAGGTGACTCATCTCTAAAGGAAAAGCCCCTTCTTTCTAAGCCTCTTCCTGCTTTACAGTTGCCTGTATTGTAGCAATTCCAGCAATTCCCTGGAGGGAAGGTGCTAGTGCTGGAGACAGGCCCTGTGTGTACCTGCACAGAGCACAGTCACTTTAGGCTCCTGTTTTATAACACTTCAAAATTATATCAATTCCAGAAAAATAGTTTTGATGTCATGTGAATGTGATCTTCAGAGAGTAAATTAAATGGGTTATAACTGTCTTCCCTAGTGAATTTATGGCGTGGGGAATTTCAGGTCAGCTCAGTTGACTGCCTCATTTTTCAAAGTGTTTCACTATGGGTTCTACATTTTCAGTTAAGCTGTTGCTATTTAAAAAGATGACTTCCATGTCATTTGCAAAGCATGTAGAAGCTGGAGGCAATTCAGCATTTTGACACTCTTAATTAACTGATGGCCTGTCATGAAAGTAGGTTGTAATTAAATGATATAGTAATTTTGGCCGTGCTGCCTTCCAAACTATTTTTATATCTCAGCAGAATAATTCAGGTGGTGACATCATGTCAGTATATGTGCTTCTCCTTCCTCAAAGCCTGCTCAGGAATTGTTACTCATGGTTTGCAATAGCTTTAAGAAAATAAATTCCAACCAGTTCTTGGTGAAAAAGGGAATAGAAATTTTTAAAATTTCCTGTCACAGACTGTTGCCTGTTATCCTGTTGGAGTCTGTGAAGATGATTTGTAATATGTGACAACATACGTGTCCTGTGAAAGAGACACACATTCAGGGTTTCTAGGGCAATCCACATGGGTTCATGAAAAATGGTGGAAGAAAAAGTTAATTCTGGTGGCTACAGAGCCTGAGCCTTGGGATGCTGGTCATTATTTGAGTAGGACTGTATTTGGATTTGGGCCTAAAGTACTTTTGACTAATGAAGATTAGGCTGTCTTCAACTAGAGGGGTGGGTGTTGAAATAAGAGTGCTTTTACTGGATAAGCAAACAGTTTTATGGAGGTATTCCAGGATGGACTTGTCCCTAACACAGCCTGACAGTGTTACTGTTCAGAAATGAGTGGGATTTGTCAGGAGACAGTAATACCCACTGCATTTTGAGCCAGGTTCTTTTGATGTCCATTTTCTGATGTGCTGCCCTGGGGAAATTTGCCATCTATTCATCTCTTCACTCCTCTAATAACATCCCTTGTGCCAGGCACATCATAATGCTGAATGCTGTGACTGAGACGTTACTATGAATATGCTGAAGATCCTTGCTTGGTGTACGATGAAACAATCTTTGGGGAATAAGTGAAACAAAAGAGTGTGTAGGATATCCTTTAATTCAATGAAGAATGTGGGTGGAGAAGTAATTGAAATGAGCAAGATGCATTGGATTTTCGTTAATGCCTTGAATACTTCAGGGTATACTTAAAGCTTTGTTATGTGTGTGTGTGTGTGTGTGAGAAACATTTCACTGCTCAAAGAATTGATGAAAGCAGGAGCCCATGTAAAGCAGGAGCCCATGTTTTACCATGTACCATTCTGTACCTGGCTCCCATCACACCTTTTCCCTGAGGTATTCTATAGGCACTGTATTCCCTGTGGTAGTTCTGATAGAGGAGAAATAACTCTATGAAGAATTATAAGCCTGTGTGTGGCTGACTGACAGCCACCTGCTGCTGAAAGCTACTGCACTGGCTGCCTTCCCTCTCTGTGCCCTCAGCAGTGGCAGCTATTTTTGACCCTCCCCTACAACAGTCACCATTTGCCTCAGTCAAGTGTGGTTAAATTCAAGCAACATGTTCCTGAGTTATTTAAGAAACAAAGATGTGCCTGCAATCTGCAGCACAGGTGTGTGAGCCTTTCTCCTTCAAAAGACAGCTTCAAATATTCTGTGCACAAAGGACGGTGGTTTTAATGCTCACTGCACCCACTGTCATTAAGGAGAATTTGGGAGGAAAAGACCAAGATGCCAACAGCAGATAAACGAAGAAAGTGTTGCAAAAGCGATGCCTGCCAGATTCTTTCAAGAATAAACTCCCTTTTGCTGGAGTTTTTCTCAATAACACCTTGAATCATTTAATTTCCAAAAATCATTAGCCAGAGCTTGAGAGTCATGTATGTCCATACATAGCAGCTATTCAGCTACCTCCAGTGCAACAAAGAAGGGAAATGCTTAAGATAACAATGAGCCAACTACATCTATCACGTCCTTTCAAGTTACAGTTCCTCCCTAAAGAAATCTCAGTTCTTCCTTTGAATCTAGAAAGATCTAAAGAATAAACTCATATATACATATTAGATAAAACCCTTCACGTAAGCATTGAAAAAAAAAAAAAAAAGGTACTGCAGACGAAGGTTTATACTTTTGTTTACTTACATCCTCAGAAAAAAGGCCCCTCAAACAACAAAACCAGCCAGACTGGAAACACATAGCTGCGTGGTCAAAGACAAGTTGACAAGGCTACACTTGGACTAAAAGCTTTGTCTGAAATGTATTTCCTACCTCAAACAGAAATGATAAGCTTCATGGAAAATGTAGGCCCTCACTGCTCCTACTGTCCCTCATGCTCTGCCTTCCTCTGCCCCAACACTCCTCAGGCTCCTTCTCTCTGCATCGTCCCTTCTCCTTCCGAGACTAGCAGCTTTCCCTCTCCTCCCTCAGGTTCACAGACCTGCAGATCTGGAGGAATTGGTGAAAGAAATAATGAGAAAAAATGATATTGTAGTATTCCCCCTCAGGGCCCCAGTGCTGCACACCAATGTCACGGGGCACGGGGAAGGGATGCGTCCCTGTTTGCTGTGCTCTGGCAGCACAGGCTATACAAGGAGCCTTACAAATATACAAATAGCAGTTTCTGACCTTCATCTGTTTATTTTGTCTATGTTCCCACCTTGGACTTTGAATTCTATTTAGGTACCTTCCACAGAACCACAGAACAGCAGAGCTTCTCTAACTCGGTGACATGGCACCCTCAGCTCTGCCCATAACCCTCATCCTGTCAATAGGGATAGGACTGAGGAATTAAACGCTGCAAATGACACACCATATAAAGATGCAGAGAAACTTGTGATTTAAAGATAAATTGAAAACATCATAATTTTTACAGAAGAAGGATAAGGAGGTACATAGCAGAGATAAACAGAATTGAGGATTACACAGAGAACAATTTTTCTTAGATGAGGAAAAAAAGGGATATTAAGTTAAATTGTACAGTAGAGCATTTACATCTGCTGGAAGAAAATACTTTTAAAGTGCCACAATTAGTGCATGGAACTCACTGTTACAAGACATCACAGACTGAAATGGGATTGAAAATGATTGGATGTTTTTCTGTGTAAAATGTGTCTCCATTTATATAAGTACAATGATGAACAGATTTATTTAATTTGTGTACTGAATCTGTAAAAAATTCTGACAGCTTTTTTGGTCATAGAATATAGTTATGCTGGAACAAAAAAAAGAAAAGACACATCAAAAGATATCACTTCAACAGTCATAATAATGAGTTATTTAATAATACCGATGTTGATGTGATTTTTCAATTTGCAACAGTTTTATTTTGCACTGTATGTAATTAAAATCAAGTCAAGTTTGAATTGTAGTGTTTTGATTTCTCTAATATTCTTTTATCCATACAATTTTCCTTGCATCTGAAGCACTGACATTCAAGAGAGAGGGTTTCTGTTCACAAAAACAGTCATTCAAAAATCCACCACAAAACATCCTCTGTGCTACTGTTTGCTGGTGGAATTCCTCTCTGCCATTGTCTGGTGGGGTTTGCTCCCAGCCAACCCATTTCCTAAGCCTTGCTTCTAGGAGTGAGTGCCCCAAGCATGTTCACTGAAGCCCACACAAATGCCTGAGATGTTATTTGTGAGCTTCTAAGCTTCATTGTAGGGCCATTTCTGGTCTAGGTTGGAGACTCTCAGTTTAAAAATCACCTGTTCTTCATCATTGTGCTTCCTACTGGCC
The DNA here is from genome assembly GCF_971803275.1 of Cyanistes caeruleus. Taxonomy (NCBI): domain Eukaryota; kingdom Metazoa; phylum Chordata; class Aves; order Passeriformes; family Paridae; genus Cyanistes; species Cyanistes caeruleus. The sequence goes on from NC_141709.1 coordinate 29,041,962, forward strand.
ATGAAGTGTAGAAATGTTGGTTCATATGGAGATGTGTGTAGGGCTGTCAACAACTCAGAAACTTGTTATAGAAGTTGTCAGATAGTTCTTTATAGAGTTGTGCTGGGCCCTCCCTCCTCACTATTATACCACACTTAAGGCAGGCTTTTTTGACCAAATTGGCATGAATTATGACTTTTATCCAAACAATGAGAATCTCAATTCTCCTGCCTTCCACCATCCTCTGGCACAGCTCCAACATTACTCCTGGAGTACTATCAGCCTATCTCTTGTAAAATGAGTTCTACAATTCCAGGTCAAATTCTTAAATACATTTTTTGAGTGATAATGAGCAGGTTGTTTAATCCTCACAGGGCAACTAGCAGGTTTCAACTATTTGTAAATTACTTTCAAATCTTCAAATGGAAAATACATATCTGTCAGCATTTTAGGGAGATGAAGTTCTGGAGATGGATTTAATGTTTCAAACTCCTATTCAGTTTTGAATCTCAAAGTTCTTTTGTCTCAGTGAACCAGAAGGCACATATTTAGGTGGTGATTTCATCTCTTCCAAATGATGGCTTTTCATGTTATCATTATAATAACCTTTCTTGTAAGAGAATCTCAAAGTAGTTTCACAGACCTTCCTTAGGACTCACAGAAAACTTACTCATGCTGTAGATATTACTACTTTTACTGCACATAGCGAGAGGGGATCCAGGGGGGTTAAATGTCACTCAGCAAAGCAGCAAAGAGTTGAACAAGAACCTGTTTCTCCCAATTCCAGATCCTGGCAGGTTTTTTGTTACTGAGCACAGACATCTGGAATAGCCTCACAAATACATGAACCCCATGAGTATTCACTAAAGCCACTTCCAGCTTCTGGCCAGAGCAGGAAGGTAATCAAAAAGGTACTTAAGCATTTCCAGGGCTTCTAAATACAGATGAATAGAAAAATAAACAATAAGAATTAAATGATCCAGTTGTTTATTGGAACTACTGAATCCTGTAATTTGACTTCTTGTTTAGCAGAGGCTTTCAAATTACCTGAGTATCATATCTCATGCTCAAATACCAAGTCTAAATAACAACCCTTGAAAAGTTGTCCTGTGAGTATGAGTTTGCACATGGATTTTTGTCTTCACCCTCTCATCTCTTCCTTGCACTAACCTCAGCCCTGCCATGATGAGGATCACCCTGCGACCACAACGACTTCAGCTCCCTCCACATTCTCTGCAAGGCCAGGGCACTGACTGGCAAACTGGCTGCTGTCACACTGAGTATGGACCAGCAGAGTTGGACTTGCTTTGGATCAGCCCCTCTGTGTCTGGCCACGGATTGATACAAAAATTGTGAGAACTAAATTTCCTTTGAAACTTAACACTTTTTCGGCTGTGGCAGAAACTGGCCAAGAGATTCTAAAGATACAGGAAGGAGGGAGGAGGAGAGAAAGGCAAACAATTTAATTGAGTAAATGTTATTTCCTCATGAAGTTTGGTCTAATAATATAAAATGGGTGCCAGAGGGAGAGAAATAGAAAAAAATGAGATGTGCTTGAAGTCCAAAGCCCTTGCTCAAGCTTCCATAGAGGTTTAAAAGATAGAGACACAGATTTCTTAGAGACTCTAGGCCAGTGCCTGGAGTATGGACAGAAAAGTGATGGATGTTTCAAGATTTAGCCAGCATAGACAGTAAAGAAGTTATACCCTTTCCAAATGCATAACCAATTGAGTTTACTGTTGAAAAGGATTACCATGCAATCTCTTTTTCTTTTTTTCCTTTTTCTTTTTCTTTTTCTTTTTCTTTTTCTTTTTCTTTTTCTTTTTCTTTTTCTTTTTCTTTTCCTTTTCCTTTTTTTTTTTTCTTTTCCTAAGGATACATGGCACATTTAAAATTTAAACTGGACAAAATAAGAATAGATATTCAGCATGGAATGACTCTAAACTGACTCACACAATCACAATGAGATGGTGACCTAGAAGGCCTTTTTCCTTCCAAGAGATTAAGTCCTATCTGGTGGAAAATGCATCATAGATTAATTAAGTGCCCATGTATTAGTGGCTTTATCGTATGACTCACTAATACTGAGTTAACCTTAATATAGGATTCTGAGAATCTTAAGCCAGGGATTTTATTGATTCACATTGTTCTGATGCAGGTAGTACTTGAGTTTAATGGATGAAGACTGCACAGAATTTAGAAAAATCAAAGATTCAAGGCCGATGAGGTAATCAAAACGTATTAAGACAGACACCACCGGAGCTGGGCCAGTCCCTCAGCCACTAGAGGGCAAAGCCACAGCACTGCAGTCGGCAGCGCCGTCTGCTCGCCTCTTTCCAAGGGTGTTACCAGCGACGGCGTCTATTTTACAACAAAAACTGGTTAAATGATCTCTATGCCCTTCACTAGGAGCAGCGTTAGTAATGAATACTTAGAGCATTGTTTCTGTCAGAGTGTGGCATGCAGGCAGTTATTAGCAACTGTGTGGAAAAAAAGCCAACATTTTCTTCCATGGAACTGTGAATAAAAGCTTCAGTCACTCAAGAGGTTTGGACTCTTAGGCTCACAGCACAGGACTTTCCTACTCAAGATCTTGCATATCACTAGAAGGCTGAGCACTTGTAACGGGAACTATGTTAGGAAAGTCATGAACATTGTGCCAACAAGGTTTCCTAGTTTTTTGATGGTACCAGAACAGACCGAGAGACTCGAATGTTTCGATGACAGATTTTGGAGACATCCAGAGCCTTATGTACAATCCCCTACCCAGGTCAGCCTTTGACCTTCTAATATTAAGAATTCTTGCTCTCTCCACTGGTTCTTGCCCTCTCCCATGCATGTTATCAAGCATCTATTCTCTGCTCACACTAAATTTCTCACTGCACTTGTCAAAGAGCAGGCCTGGGTCAGCTTTGGTGTGGACCTGAGAGACTGCTTGGAACAAGATCACTGTGCTGTCTGTGACAGTGGCCAGAAGCACATGCCAGAGGAAGAGTTCAGTAGCAGGATAATCATATAGTCACACTTGTCAGGAGTAACCACCCAGGTTCCAGCAAAGTATGTCTCAGGCTTCCTGAGTGAGAAAAGTTATCTTGGCATGCAATATGCTTCAAAGGCTTTGCCTTCTGTGAAGGAGTCCACCCATCCCTTGAACCATTGTAAACATTGCCATCCCCACGGCTGCTCCCATCATGTGCTGAGCAGCACATGAGCTGTGTCAGATGATGCTGAAAGAGATGACAGGCTGCTACTTCTTAGTGCCCTAGGAAATCAACTTCTGCATAGACAAGCAGCCAGAATCCTCAGCTTCAGACACAGAGTTCTACCTCCCGGGGAGCAGACTTACAGGGCTGAACTCCTGCTTCTGTTAAAATTAAGTTTTTACAGCCTCCTGATTTTGACATTCCCAGTGCTGGGAAATCCAGCTTGTCCCATCCTAAACTGTCCTGGTGATTAATTATCTTCCCTGGTAGAAGACCTCACAGGAAGATGAATACATCTGCATACACTTACTGAATCTTGGAGGTCCTTAAAACCTGTGATTGAGCCACCCATTCGCCTTCTTTTTTCACACTGAAATAAATTGAACCTTTTCACTTTCAGTCTAAATCATTCTTATTGATCTTCTCTGAACCATCTCTTTTTCAGCTTCTGTTAAGGAATTAAGGAATTTGGGTATCAGACGTCAGGATAAGTGGGCACAGAAAGTATTAGAAAAATAAATACAGACATCTTTCTATATTCTCCTATTTATAAACCCAAAGACTGCATTATCCTCGTGGCTACAGCACCACACCGCCTGATTATTTTCTTCTGATTATATGTGATGATTCTTGAGGTTTTTGAGCATTAAATTGTAGAAGCACAAATTCCTTCATCCTATAATCACTCCCTCTATTCCTTGGTACACGTTTTTACATTTGGCTGTACAGAAATGCACATTACTTGTTATCAAGCTGTCTCAGCTACTTTGCAGTATGACTTGTTATTTATGAATCTCTATTGCTTACATCACTTGCAAACTCATTAAATGATGATTTTATGTTTTTCTTAAAACCATTAATATCAATACAATGCAGTGTAGAACTAATTGCCATAGCATGCAGAAACATATTCTTTGATGAGGACTTTTTATTTTCCCACTTTGTAACTGTCAGTTATAGTCTCAACAGTTTAATAAGTGCTGTGATGAGTCAGTTTCATTTTGGCTTCTTAATTAAAATGCTGCAAGTTACCAGAACAAATATTTTGCAGACCTACTTACCTTCATCAACCAAACTTGTAATGCCATTTAAAAAATCAGATTATTTTTGCAAGATTTATTTTCCAAATTAATTTGCATTTATTGTGTTTCCACCCTTTAATTCTTTTTTAATCAAGTAATGTAGATAATGTCCCATTTTATTACCCAAAATTCTTGTCAGTCTGGCAGGTTATAACTACCTTGGTCATCTTGCTTACCCTTTTAAAATATTGGTACAATATTTCATCCAGTCCTCTGGAACTTTAACAGTGTTCCAAGATTTATTGAAAATCCTCATTAATGGTCTAAAGATACTCTGTGCCAGTGCTTTTAAAACTTTTGGATGCAAGTTACCTGGACCTGCTGAGCCAACTTCATTAGCTTCTGTTTAAGATCCTCCTCAGTGCTTGTTGTAATGGAATGTATTTCATCATCGTCATCATCATCAGATATTTGTGTATCATATGTCTCTTCCCCAAAACCAGACCAGGAATAGTAATTCTGCCTTTCCTACACTGTTGTTAACCACTCCACTAATTCTACCCAGGAACTGAGTGAAGCCATGATGAAACTTCCTTTTGTTCAGGTTTCTGCAAGTTTCACCACGTAGTTAAAAAATCCTCTTATTTGTCCTTAACTCTATTGTTCAAAGATTACTCTGGCAACATTTTGAATCCCTAGAATTCTCTGGAACTCCTAGATCCCAGAGTACACACGTTATTATACACATCTTTGTATTGATCCCATAACTAAGTGCTGCTCCCTGCAATGAGGGCACCTCAGAGGTTCCCCTCACTGTTCTAACTTTGGTCCTCTCATCCCCTTTCCTATGCCCTGCCTTCTGCAAATTGGAGTATCCTCTTCTCTCTACTCTCCTTTATGCCTTTTCCTTGGTAGCTTCTCATAAAGAGCTGGGAAAAAGTAGCAAAATATTTGGGAAAAGAGGTGGCAAGCTCAATAGCAAGCTGTCATGTGGGATAGTATCAGGCAGCCCTTGTTACGACAATGCTGTGGAGGTTCACAGAGATGGAAGAGCTGCAGATATATTTTGGAGAGTTTGCAGCTCGGACTCCTATGCCAAATGAAAGGTCATGGTCCATGTCTTACAGCCTTGCTGTGCCTTGGGATCAAAATAATTGGTTTAGTTTGTACACAGCGTTTCTCACTATCAATATTGAAATGTTTCCTCTTCTAGCAGAGGGAGCACATCGAGAACACAAGATGGGCAGTCTCTGTGATCTAAGCTCAGGTGTCTGGCACCACAGCTGCCTGGAGCAGCACCCTGGAGTTTGTAGTGTTTGCAGCTCCTCTAGATACATCTTCATTAGGAACATGTCACATGGCATCCAAGATACCCCGGAGGAATGAGACCATGTCCCATCACCCATCACCCTAACAGAGATGATTCCTACTGCTCCTAACTCCTGTTTTGCATGCTTTCATGTGTCAGCCTTCTTGCAAAACAGCCAGTTATGATACCCTTCAGGAAAAACCTCTCTGTGTTTGGTGAGAAGACATCCCAATGAATGGCTGCATCCAGAGGAATAAAAGTAGAACAAAATTATGGTAGTGATATGCCTCTGTGAGACATTCATAGATGGCAAAGCTATGCACTTGCATGCATTTGGCCAGAGGTTACGGAGTGTTACGCTGCTCAGTCTTTAATTAATTTCCTTTATTTTATTGGTCATATTCTATGTTTGTCAGTCTGAGGTGTTTCATGAGAACCATTTTGAGGACAGTAATTATGTATTGCACCAATCTGAACCCCTCATCTGTGCTTCACAAGCATGACACTACTAATTGTTAAAGAGATAGCAAGTTGGGGTTAACCAGGAATGCTTTATGGGAGAAAATAAATTCCATCTCCATTAACATGCTACTCCCAGCTATGATGGATGAGCATTTTTTATCTCCTCAGCTATTTGCCCATGGATTGATGATTCAGTTGATTGGGAGTATCTCATATTTTCTGCTTGAAAAGCACATAGTTGTACCAGAATCAATGAATAAACATTAAGTGCTTCCCTTTCATTTAAAGCAGGATGGGCTGATGCTCTTGCAGCAAGGAGGCCTAGATTTTATCACCGGGGCTCATTACACTGCATTCACTGACATATGTGGGAAGTTAATGGAGAAGCCAAACCTGCTGGAAACCGATGGCCTGTAAGTGTGAAGGCTTGGGAAGAAGGAATGGGCGTGAAACTGCATTAGCAGCCACCACACTCACCTTTCCCTCCTTTCTGGGCTGACATGGCACAGCTGCGGCTGGGAGGTCACAGACCTGCACAAAGGCGAGGGGAGAGCGACTCCTTCCCATTCCCCTGGCACCAAGCGAGCCTTTCGTGAGGGGAAATCGAGATGAGTGGTTCCTGAGGCGAGAGATGTGGTGTTCCTGAGGCGAGGGGTTCCTAAGGAGAGCGATGAGGGTTCCTGAGGTGAGGAAAGAGAGGTTCCTGAGGCGAGGGATGGGGTGTTCCTGAGGTGAGGGGTTCCTGAGGCAAGAGGTTCCTGAGACGAGGAATGAGGGCTTCGTGAGGCGCTGGGCGCTCGCTCGCCCGGGTGAGGCCGCAGGCGGCGGTGAGGGCGCGCTGTGCCGGTTCGCAGCCCGGGACCGGCCGCCCCCGCCGGACCGCGGCACACGCCGGGAGTGGTATTGTGACATTTCCCTGGAGTTGCCGAGCGCCCGCAGCCAGGCGGAGAGTCCCGCTCCCGGCATGGGCGGCCGCCTCCTCTTGCAGAGAGAATGGGTGAGACTCCGGGCGCAATGTCACGGGTTGGCGTACCCTGTCAGCTCGCTATCGCGGCTCCTGTGGCAACGAGCGTGTTTGTTTGTTGTTGTTTGGTGGTTTGTTTGTTGCCTTTTTTGTTGGTTTTTTGTTTGTTTTTTTTTTAATTTCGGGAAGCCTCTTTGCTGAGGATTGAACGGGTGTGCCAGCGGATGGCTCTGGGCCTCGCACCTCTCGGGGCGGCTGAGGGCGTCCCGCAGGATGGAGTCCCTCTCCGACTGTGGAGAGACTTATCATGAAACGGCGAAATAACACATGTTCGGCTCCCAGCCGCGAGTCCTTCTGTCCAGGTTTTGTGGAGTGGTCACACTACACACACTGCAGCCGCTGCCCGGAGGCGCATCCATCCCTCGGCCGCGGGGCACCGGCAGCGCCCGGTGGCGGCGGTGGGTTCCCGATGCCGCCCCTGCCTGTGGGTGTGTGTGTGGCTGCGGGGTCCCTTCGGGGACAGAGCGGGCGGCTGCTCCCGCTGTCTGCCCGCTGTGGGGGTGCCGTGGCGGACCCCGGGGCCCGGTGCGGCGCTGCCGGCGCGGACTCCGCGGGGCGGGGGCGCGGCAGCTCCGCGCCGCCTCCCCGGCGGTGCCGCAGTGCCGTGCGCTGCCGCCGGGGCCGGGCAGGGGGCGCTGCTGCCGGGCGCTGCGGCGGCCTTGGCCGCGGAGGCAGCGAGCGAACCCGGCTGGCGGCGGCGAGGGCGCGCCGGCCCCCAGCGCTGCCGGGGCGGACCCGGCGGATCCCCCTCGCCATGCAGACCCGGCGGCGCCTGCTGCCTCCCGAGGTGAGTGAGCGGCGTCCGGCGCGCCGCCCGCGGGCCCGTGAGGCCGGGGTGCCCCGCTCCCCAGGCCCCTGCCGCCCGCAGCGCGGCCCCGCGGGCGGGCGGGCGGGAAGGGCTCCGGTGCCTCGGTGGAGCCGCCGTATCGCCGATAGCGCCCTGGGCCTGCGGGCTCCGGGCGCCCCCTCGCCCCGCCGCCCTTGTCCTCCGCACGCCACCAAGGGGAAGGCAGCGGTCTCCCCCCAGCCCTCCCCGCCGGCCGCCGCGGTCCTCCGAGCCCCCTCCCCGCCGTTCCTCCTCCGTCCCTGGGCGTCCGGACCGGGTGACGCGCTCGCCCGGGGCACCTTTCTCCCCGAGCGATCCCGGGGATGGGGAAGGAGCTGCTGCTCCCCCCGGGACGCCCCGGTACCGGCGCGGGGCAGGGCGAGGTTGTGCCCGAGCAGCCGCGGCTGCCGGCCCGGGCAGGGGAGGATCCCTGTTTGCATCTCGTGCCCTTTTTATGGCCTGATCTCCGCTCTCTCCCCGGGCAGGGAATGTTACTTGCTCATCACGATGTGTAACAAGTCACTCCTGCAATGGTGGTAGTGGTGGAGGGGGATGGGGAGAGCGGGCGGGATGCGTTTTATAACATCTCTAATTACGTGAAATTGTGGTCATGTCTCACTCTAAGAATAACTGGCACTCTTGGCATGTCAGACTTTTTGCAGAGGTGGGCTAGTTTCTTGCTCATAAACGTTATGGCTAAATAGGTGCTTATGGCAGAGCGTGGCTCAAGAAATGTTTTTATCTTCTTAACCAGAGAGAGAAAGAAGTAGCAGATGGAAATTGATAGACTTTGTTTTCATGTTAACGATCTTCTTTATTTATAGAGAGGATATTCCTTATTATTTTATGACGGAGGTTTTTCAGAGGGTTTCATTTTTACACGTAATTTCATTCAGTTCAGTATATTAAAAGTTAACTGAATTCTGTCACTCTTCTTATTAAGTGTGGTTGTCTCAGATTAGAATTTCTGAATAACACTGCCCTCAGTTTTTGGGTCCAGACTGAACCTAAACCTGGAAGGAGCCATGTAAAAACAAATAAAATAGTCACAATGAAAAAGATTCTCTACCTGAATAAAAGCTTTTATTTTCTTTGGGCAACATTTAACTGACTAGGCAAGGCTTTAAAACGTTGTAATTAACTTCCATTAGCAAGTAATTTTTGATTGCATGGAACAAATCCAGATTTTAGATACACCTTCAGAGGCTGAAACATCCAAATCCTTTGTTACTGCCTGAACCCTCCGTGTGCTTCTTTTTATAAAGTTACGGCATGTGATGCAAAATGAGAAGAACAGTCTCCTTGACCCAAGAGAGACAAATTTAAAAATCTCTTCAGAGGTTTGGGGAATCTGAAATGGAAGCTGAAGAAGGGTCTAAAATTTCAAACAAGCCTCTCTTTCTAACTGAAGCCCTGATCAGCGCTGAACAAGTTACCATGTTCTGACAGACTGCGATTTATTTGAATTGCTTTATGGTGCCTCCTTTAGCGTGTGAGAAAGGAAGAAACCCACCCCAAAACCACCGTGCTGACTCCTGATATTGGGTGTTATTTTTGTGTGTTAGCTTTGAGTCAGTTACGAGGCTGGGGATTAAATACTTTCAAACACATACTCATTTCAGGATCTGAGGCCTGGGGCTAAGGCTGAGATGAAATACAGTTTTTTTAGCTTGGCATAAAGTCTGGCTGTGATTGTCTCAGGGAACAAAGGTAGAGCCTGAACAAAGATGCAGTATTAAAACTTGTGGCCAAAGAATGATAAGCTTTTAATGTCTGTTGTAGTCTGTCCACTCACTGTGCCAGCTTTGGCAGAAAACAGCTTGCTTGTTTTTCAATTTACAGGCTATCTATAGAAAATTACCTGGAAATTATTTTGCTAAAGAATTAGAGTGGCCTTTTGCTTTTAAATACAAGTTGGCCAAAAAGAGGTTTTGGGAAGAAGTTGTGTATTCATGTTTTGTTGATCAGAAAAATATTTTTGATATACTAAGCTGAGAATCTTCTCAATAAAACTGATTTTCTTAACCAAAAATCAGTTGAGGAATGATAGTTTCAGTGCACAGTTAGTCTGTGTGCTGATGAATCTGTGATCTTTTCCAGAACACTGTTGTAAGACGCCGGTATATTCATAGGCTTCTTTGAAAGTGTTATATAAAGGCTAATGTTTATTTTTGTAATGTGATTGAGATTAAAGAAATTGAAAGGTGGCCTGTTTATGGTTCTATTTGTGATTCTTTAGGAGACTTGCACTTCTAAATGGACAGAAATGTGAACTAAGATGCTTGGTTTTCCCTCCTGTTGTTTCTCTAAAGCATTGAGAAAGATACAATGGTACTACAAGTTGACAAAGCTTTTTGTATTGATAAGCCATAGCAAGTCAAAAGTAAATGGCTGAAAGTAACTGAAAATGCTGAGTAGAGACAGTTTTTACTTCTGTGTTAGCTAGAAGTGTTGGCTATATCTTGCAATACTGGGAAAATTGTGTCAATGACTGCAGATGGATAGGAAGATATAAAATATATATCAAGGATTCCTCACTGACATAGTTACTACTTGAATTGGAATTCAGGAAAAATATAATTCAGGATATGTATTGATACAGCTTTTTGGACTAATGGCTAGAGCAAAACATGCTACATAGTTATCAAAAAAATAGCACACTGGAAAATCAGTGTGATAAAACTAAATGACCTTTATCATAATGCACACAAATATAATTTATATGTAAAGAATAATTATTTGCCTTATCTTTATAAATAATTTTGTTTTTATATACAAGTACATTCCTACTTACTATTTATTTGAGATTTACTTTAGCTGCTATTCAGGCTGCCATAGGAGACGGTAGAATAGGAAAAATACTTATAAGGTGAGTTTATATGTATTCTTTCACTGAATAATTTCAGTCTGGTTTATTACGGGATTATTCCATCAGTAATTACATTATTGCTGTATTGCTGCAAGAGACAAGCAGAAATGGCTAATATTGGTACTTCTATTTCAGAAATAACAGCCCTCCAAGTAGTACATCAGCATCAAATAGGCTTAACATGATTGGCAGAGGAAGTCCATAAAGTGTCACTTAAAATATTTTAAAGGTAGTTACTAGAGAAATCTAATTAATGTAAAAACATAGGTTGAAGGCAAGCAGTGCATGGCTGGGAACTTCAGGGTGTCAACAGAGGGTAAATTGTTCCTTCCCTATTCCTTCATCTAGATCTGCTCAAGGGAGAGGGGACATAAGGAAGTGAGTCCAGTCAGCTGAGATTTGCACAGGAATAATTCTGTTACAGTAAAAAGAAAAGGCAAAAAAAAGAAAAGGTGATAAACTGTGAAAAGCAGGTGTGGAGTCACAACCTGTAGATCCTCCGTGTTTTAGGAAGTGTGGAGCTGGAGTGCTCTCTGAAGAGCTTGTGTGATATCTTCAGTCTGAGAATAAGCTAAGGCAATAGGTGTCTTAATTATGAAGATTAGGGAAAAGAGAGCTTTAGGAAACTTCAACATTGTTTTAATTTCATGTGAAATTTGATGATTTGGAAATGTCAATATGCGGCAGTGTGACCACGTTATGCTTGGAAGTTTTGGTGTTGATATATCAAACTTTTCACATGTTTTGTCCCCAGTGTATACTGAGCAAAGGAAAATGTGGACTTGAGTGCTGGATTTCCACTTGCTTTGGTTTTTTGTTTGTCTCTATGTTTTTTGAGTAGAAATGATCAACTTTCATATGGAATTATTTGTAGGTAATGCTAATAGCTATACCTCTCTTTATTTTATCTGTGTTTTATATAAAATATATAAGTATCTTTGTCTTGCTTGCTATGTGTGTTAATATTGTTAATATTATACCTCTGATATTTTGATGGCAACTGAAACAAACCTGTCTATGAATCAGTGGGGTATTAGTAGTATCAGTTGTTTAAGGGAGTACACTGAAGGTCCAGAAGCGTTCCAGTAAGCTCTGCTGGGATTGTCTAGGTTTGTCTGTCAAGAATTTTATTGCATGCTGCTTGTTTCCTATACTTCTTCTCCTTCCTTTCAATATCCACAAGAAGCTTGATGAACTTCTGTTTTTAAGAACTTGGTGGCACAGTGGAGTTGAGTAGGGCTTTCCATTTGGAAATGGTATTGCCCAGTAACAATTTTTTCAAACACTGTTGTTGGATTTTCTGTTGCAGTTTGATTCCAGCATATTGACAAAGGTGGAAAGCTTTCCCATGGAGGCTTGAGGCATCAGCTGGTGCTTTAGACAGTGCTGCTGAACCCTGTGTAGGGGATGGATTTGTATGGAGAGCAGTGCAGTAAATGTGCCTTCACTTTTGTCTTTCTGGTTTTTGGCCTGACTTGAGCTGAACTGATGTTTGCAGTAGTTACAAAAAAAGAACTAAAGCCTAGTGTACACAAAGCTGGAAATGTTTCTTCCTCTGCTGTTTTCTATTTGTGAAAATGTTGTAGAATTCAGTTTGATAACTATTTTAAGGCTGTTTCCCAGCTATTCTTTATTGGAGGAATTAGGCACAATCAAAAATGCCTGAAGTGTTTTGTCCTTTTCTTTGCTTGAGCTGAGAAGATCCCTTGCTCAGTTAAGAACTAGAAGAGAAATGCTATATACCGAATTTTTTTCATACCGATTGAAAGTGTTTCAGAATTTTCCATATTGACTACTTGTACTACAATTTTGCAGAAGAGGGTTTTTTTTTTAGCAGTAAAATGGTAGCTGAGAGGAATTTGTCATTCCCAATTCCCAGAATACAAAGAATCCAGAGGATATTTCCTATCAGGGCATAAATTGAAATTAGGCCTTACTTGGGTCAGAGATTCATGCGTGCTCTATCATTTACAGAAGAGCTCAAGCTGCTCTAGTGGTACTCAAGAACCTTCTGGATTCTTCTCAAAAAATACTGTAATTGGAAAGTTTTTATTTACTTCTACAATATATTGAAGCCTTTTAAAATAAATAATGGAACTCAAACTTCATACACGTTTTGGGTACAACATTTCTATTTCACTCCAAGTTTAAAATTTTATTTAGGGAAGTAATGTGGGTGAAATACTTTAGCAGATTCATAGCAGATTATCAATGGAAGAACATACGCTGGTACTTTTTTCCAAAAAGTAGTGTGATGCACTTAAAAGAAGTTGGTAAATGTTCAGTGGAAGAAGAAGATCAAGGAGCTTTCTAAATCGCATAATACCTTCTTTATCTGTGAATGACACTGACTATTAGAGGAACTTTTCTTGTTTCCACGTTCAGTTTTGTTGTGTCAAAACTCTGCTTTGAACTCAGTGTACATGTTGTCTTACCTGTTTGTGCTTCAAATGTGAACTAGAGGATTGACTTAGGAACACTAAAATAAAGGCCAAGCCATTTGAAAATATGATTTTATGGTGCATGTAGTTACTACAAATTCAAGAAGAATTGGAAAATCATATGAATATGCATAAAATTTATTGCTTGACCAGTTGGCCAGTCAGATAATTGGAAGTTTATAAGATACTACATGACAAAAATAATAGATAATTTCAGATTTGTGAGGTTTTTTGTTTCTCAGATATTGTTTACTGTGCTTCTGTTGCATTTCTTTTAACCCTGTCAATGAAATTGTTCTCTCATCTGTTTCCTTTTCTTTGTCAACAACTTAGATTTCTTTTTTCCTCTCTCTTTTTTTTTTTGAATTGTTGAATTTTAAGAGAAATGTTGAAGACTGGTGTCAATAATAGTAAAATTCGGGTCCTGGTTTCTGAGGATGTAGATTCCTCTGGTCTGTGTGGTACACAGACCTCATTCTGATCTTGGGTGTGCCACACATCCAGTATCTCTGAGGTGCGCTTTGGTGATGAGTGTGGGGGTGAAGGTAAACCCTACCCCAGTCATCTGCTGAAGGTGCTTGGCAGAATTAAATTTGTATTCCCACTTCAAGTTCTGCAGCTCTGAGCTTTGCATATCAATTTAAACAAAATGAAATTAATCTTGTTTCTCTGCCAGGTTGGGAAGTGTGGTAAGTGAAGAGGTGCACATTTGGTTTTTCTGCAGGTGTTGTAGAGAAGCAAAAGCAAGTGGGCCGCTGTGGTTTATTGCAGAAGAGAGGTGGATAACTGTGCTGGTGATTCTTAAGTGTGATAGGAAAGAAAAAAGTTTATCTTGTGTGTCACTCCCACCAACTGCTGCGTAGGGTAGTGCTGACCTTTCTTTTTAGCATCACAGATCCAAGGAGCTTTTTGCCTGACACCATCCAATACTGAGGACAGCAGAGAACTGGGCTTGATTAACTTGGTGCTCTGAAGAGTTCAATGGTTCTTGGATTGAGTCAGTGCAGTGTGCTGGAACCAGTAATCAAGGAGCTGAAACACTGGGAAGTCTGTTCCAGATCCGTTTCTGATGGCTACAATTTATTTTCCACCTGTAATTCTTTAGATTTTGTGAAAGGTTTTGTAAGTAGCAGGGAATTTCTTCTGTGATCTGGAGATGGAGACAAGTATGTTTTGTTTCAAGTTGGAAGATGTGTTGAATGAGTTTATTATAGTGTAAATCTTATCTGATGTTATTTGTATCCAAGTTCTTGGAGATACTATATTAGTAAGCATTTTGTTCCACCATCTGTGGAATGAAAGAATCTTGTTTTTCTGTAGATGTAATTCCTTTTTGCCCCATAGTATCTCTTCCCTTCCTTCCCTCTCTACATTAATCCCATCTTTCTCACATAACACCATAATTCTGGGGATTTTTTCCAGAGCTGTGTGGGTATTGATTGCCCAGCAGGTTGCTGCCAAAATACATAGAACAGCTTGCTTTTCCCTTGGAGGGCAGTCACTTGGATTTGTTTTTACTGTGTAGATACTCATTTTCATGACAGATATATATTTATATTTTAAAATATGTGCATAAAGAATAGTAAATGAACAACAAAATCCCATAATCTTAATTTCTATAGGAGATTAGATTAAAGATACAACACTTGAAAAGTGGCAGCATCTGAACCCTTTAACCAGTATGTAAGTCCTGCTGGTCATATTTACTGAGAGTGTGGATACTGAGCTTTCTTGGTAGGCTGGAGGAAACACAAAAGTTACATGGTTAAAATATACCCAGCAAACCAATCATGCCAATGTAATTTTTTATTCCCTATCTGCGCTGTAATGCAGATAAATGAACATTTAATATGAATTGAGATAATGTAAGAGGAAAGTTCCCTCTTTGTGATTTTTTTTTTCTCATTTATCTTGCAGTCTTTGAAATTGCATATTCTCCTGTGATACTGTAGAAATACATGCTATGGCTTGGAAATAGCTTGCTTCTGAGGCTTGTGTATTGTAGAAAAAGGCACAGGTATCTGATTTACACCCTTTTTGGGCTTTATCCTCCAGTATACAGCTGTTGTTTCCACTTCATAGTCCAGCGGAGCATATTGGTTGTTACTGTGTTACAAAGGTACATTGTAAATGCTGTTTTGTTTAATTCAAAATGAGTATTTTAATGGTCTCTTATTTGGTGAACTTGAAAGTGCATGCAAAGCCCACTTCTTAGGTTATATTATTAACAGATTACTTTAAATAGCATATATATTGAAACAGCCTCTTAGCTGAAACACCAAATTGCATTGATTGTAGTAATTTCATACTGTGTTTTTGTATAAATGATGAAGGCTGCATAAAACCCCAGTGTATTTCATGGGTTTCACAGTTCTTTCTTGACTCCTTTATAAATGTAACTTTAAAAGGTTGTTACTTAAGCATCAGTCCACCTGTGTGCTTTTCTGCTTTCAAGTCATTGTATTGGTGTACTGGCTTAATAACTTCTATATTATATTTACTATGGTTTCACTTAGCAAGTCACCTGTAAAATGCATTTTAATCCTTTTCTGGAATTTGTTCATAGATTTTCTTTTTTTGTACTCATGTAAAATGAATGTGGGATTTATTATGATGCCAATTAAAAACTGTTTCTTGAGACTCACAGGCAATAGATAAATATATATGTAGTGGTTTTGTTCCCTTATTAATTTCCTATAATACCCCTTGTAGCTATATATTTTTTATTAACCTTTTTTTATTAAGCTTCATTTCTGTACAGATGGCTTTTAAATGTAATTGTACCTTACTCAATACTCAGATTGTTCCTTAATTTGAGGAAACACGCAGTAGTGCCTCCTATGTATTTAACAAAACTTCCCTGGACTAGAGGTTTGAAATACTTAGATGCTTGAGAGAAGTGGTCCTGGATACTGAATACCCACTGTGTGTGTGTCAGAAAATGCATTTAAGACTACAAGACTAGAGGTTTAAGTGAATTTGTGAAGGAGCTTAGTGATGGTCTGTAATGATGAGGAGGGGTAGGGCACAGGTTGGCAGTCAGGATGGTGTCTTAGCATATGGCTGTTTTTTAGCCATGTGGGTTTTTTTGGTTTTTTTTTCTTTTTTTTGATGGCCAACCCTCTAAAGACTTCCATTTCTATTTGCAAAGTGGATGTACCACCATTGCTGTTGGGTTTGCTCCCACTGTTCTTAATCTCGTGGTTAATAAGGTTGTTTACCAGTATATTTATACCAGTAATGAACAGAAATGTTGGAACATGGGGTTTCTCATGTTTGGTTTTGTTTTTTTTTTTGTCAGAGTAAGAAGAAAGCTTGGGTAGGGAGAAAACAAATGGATGCAGAAAGAAGAGAATGGGAAAGGAATGTGAGAGGGGAAAAGGAGCCCTCCAGATGAAGAAAACAGGAATATATGCTACAGACTGAGAAGAAGGGGTAAAGAGGTGGGGATTCATGGCTGAGCAGAATCAACCACCCTATCAGTGGGCAGAAGAAGTGGCAGAGGTTTCTCAGTTTTGATGTATCTGAGTTTATAAGAATTTGGAGTTCCTTGAGCTCTGTAAGATTTCTGTATTAATACTCATAACTCATTAATAATAAGGAAGGTTTTCAAATGTTTTTGGGTTTTGTCTGTTAAGTCTTTATTTCCTGTGACTGCTAACAGAGATACAGAATTATGGGCACTTAGTATTATAACTAAAACTTCCTGGAGCCAAACATAAATTTCAGGTAGATGTCCTGATTGTCTCAGTTGCACAGTATATCAGTGAAAAGAAAAAAGCTTTACAGGGCACCTATAAGCAAGTTACTGCCTGTTTCTGGTGGTTAGTGCTCAGTCCCTTCAGCACTGTTACAAGCATGTTAATGGCCCTTAGCACAGATGAGATGCATGCTCAGAAATAGCAGTTTCAGTATGCACTGTTGCCATGGATTATTGAGTTGTATCGAGTGAGTTACTAGTTACAGATGACTTAAGACATAATGCACTGTGAGCATCATCAGTGATGTTAGATCATGATCACAAACGTGGGAGGGATCTTTGCTACACTTGACAACAGCGTTTTATAATGTGTTTGGTGTGATATGAATATAAAGGTCTACACAAAATGGCAATTAAGTTACCTACTTAGAGATAATTTCAGGGAGAAGAGAGTATGAGATAAAAGTCCATATTTATTTCAGGGATATATGGTAATCCAGCTTTACATAACATAGCATTTGAGAAATAGTAACCGTTTGGTGTCTGCAATTATGATATTTCTTTAAAAGTGATGAATTTAGAGCACTGTTGCGTGGCACAGTTATCAGATGAGCAGAGATGACCACAGGAGTGTTGGAAACACAGCCTGTTGATAAAAGTGGTGTTAGTAGCTGCCTGACTTCTCTCCAGTGGTCTTTCAGAGTTTTTGTCTGTTTGGATGGTCCATTCTCTAAAAAGCAGCTGAATATATAAATTGTGTTGTTTCCAGCAGCTTCGCTCCCCGGTGGGTACAACTCGGAATTGATGGGCTGGTAAACGGTAGCAAAGCAGTTTCCCTTCTTGCCCATTGTCCTTTTGATCTTTTCCATTCTGGTTGTGTGGCAGTTCCAGCTTTTATTATCAGCTTTTGCTCACTGGCACTCACAAGTGTCAGTCCCTCATGGGCTTTATAAAAGGGACAGCTCCTTAGGAGTTGTAGGCTTTTAAGTAGAGATTCTAGGGGAACTCAGTTTTTTCCTTATTGCCCAAATCTAAGAAAGATCTGAAACAATATTGAGTCTATTTGGGTTTTATTCTTGTTTCTAACCTACACTGGAAAGAAAAATTCATAAAGTGTTAGAATACAGGATCAATCCACTCTGGGATAGAGTGTGCAGCTTTAAATAATTTTGTTCTTCAAATGTGTTAAACATCAGAGTCAAAACCTTCTCAAATACTGAAACATAAAAATCATCCCTTAAACCTACTTGTTCTATATGTTTACTTTAGTTTATATTTGAATAAAGATAAATAACAGCTTCAGATCAGTATGTTAAATAGATTAATTTTTAAAAATAACTATGTTGTTACATTGATGACATTACTTGGAACCCATGCACAAATTAAGAAACATGATTTCATATTAAATTTATGTTTAATGCACTGTGCATTAGCTTTTTGTGGTTTACAGTATTTTAAACTTGGAAGTTGCATGAAACTAAGCGTTATAAGACACTAGATAAACCACCACATTTTGAAGTGACCTCTATGAGCATATGAGTAATCTCAGGAAAGGATTTTTCTCTTTGTTTTTTTTCCATCTGTATTCTTCTGGAAAAACTTGCGTGGAAGGCAGCACTACGGTGTAAACCTATCTATTTGTTCTTTCCCAGAGCAGGGATGGATCCTTTTCCAGGCATCAAAAGCAGTTACATAAGCAGGAGCTGGTTCCTGTCTCCAGGTGCTGAGGCCCGGCCTCTGCAGCAGGCTGAGGCTGCTTGGCAAGGCTGGGGTTTGTGTCAGGAAAACAAATCAATTGCTTTCTCCTTGAAATAGTAAAAAAGGGTAGGAAAAGGAATTTTATTTCTACTGTAAGTGGTTATAAAGCAGGTGTCCTTTTCAGTTGGGCTGCTTTCATTTTCTGGAGCACAAAGGTTGATAATGCTGCTGTAGTTTGTCTTGTCTCCCTGTTACTTTTGACTGTGATACTTCCTATAATGCTGCTTTGAAGTTGCTGCTCTTTTGACTGTCTTACTACTGCTCATGCATGTGTGAATGTCTCCTTATGGAAACTTGGCTGGAGACAAAAGTGGAAATAATGGCTTTAAAATGGCATGGGGGAAAGTCAAGGGAAAAGATGCAAATATTGGTGAAATAATTAGAGAGACTGTTCTGCTTTAAGCATTGTCCATCTCTGTTTGTTCAGTTGATTGGAAAAAAAGACAATCCGATGCAACATTGCAATAGTTTTTCTTTTGTCAGCATTCATGGGTAGTGAGCTGGTACAGTGTTGTGTTACACAGAAATAGCCTGCCATGCCCCAGCCTGCTCTTGTGTGCATTTACATTGAGTAGTAGGAACATCAGCAAATTATGGAAAGTAAAGCTGAAGGATGCTAGGTCATCTTGAGCTTTTGGTGCAGGGAAAGGATTAGCAGCAACTGTATCTTCTTTGTTACATTTCATTTTTGCAGCTGTATTTAGTATTTCTTACTAAATGGACTTATGTTGAGTTTTAATTAGATTTTCTAATCTGAGCTGTGGTATAGACCATGTATTTAAAAAAAAAATCTTGTCATTTGCTGAGTTTTCTTTAATAACTTAGAATTTTGAAAACAATTATTTTGTTTTTCTTTCTTTTTTTTTTTTCTGGTTGCATTGAACAACTACTTCTTTAATTTATTAATAAAACACTTAATTTTAGAATGTTTAATTTGGGGCCTAATCTGAAGTCCTTGCTATTGCAGGCATTTTCATGTATATGACAGATATTGCTACTGCTGTGTCACAAACACTTTGTAATGCCTGCCCTTCCCTTCATTTGGCAGGTGCTAGGTAGAAAGAACTCCATATCTGGGGACAAAATTGTTGGGCATGTGGTAAACCACCATTATTGCAAGCATTACACTTGTGTTTGAGTGAAGAACCCCCTTTTCCATTTGTGAAGGTTTTAAGTTCCACATTGCTTGATCAGATAAAATAGTTTTACATTACTGATGTGTGTCCTGAAACTTTCTACTTGTCTCTTCCCTTGTTCAAGTACATTGATTTCCTGTTAATGTAACCCCCTGCTATGGTATTTCTTGTTGTAGTTTGTATTTTCTTGCAGAATTGGGGCCTGAACATATCCCCTGTCTGTAGTCTCTGAATCTCCCATCTGATACTTCCAAAGTGTAGACAAGGTAGGAAGTGAAGATACCAGTGTTGAAATCTGGATTTGCATTTAAGATAATGCCTAGTTCAACTAATCTAGCAATAATAAAGTGCCTTAAAATGGCTGCAAATGTCTCCCTGCCTACTCAAAGACATCTTCTCACTGGTAGCACATTATAGAGGATCTGTAGTGTAGTTAAGAGTTGGATCCTTGCCAGTAGATGGAAGCATTTTTTAGCATCTCCTCATGCTTTGAGCATTTTTTGCATTTTTTTACCATAGTATCAAAATTGCTTCTTTTTCAGTCTCTTTCCATTTATTATAATCTATTCCAGTTTCTGCTAGTTCAGATTACTTTCATTTAATGTTGTAAACATTTTTTACATTCTATTTTGTAGAAGATATTTCTAATTTTGTATTTTTAGTGTTCTCTTCCTCTGTTCTTCATCCTTTCTTATTCTGAGCACGTCTCTGCTTGTCAAATTTCTCTTCAATTTCTTGTTTTGCTTTTGCAGTAATTGGTAGTCGCCTTCTTGGAGCTCCTGAGGGAAATCAGACATGCAGGGTACAACCAAAGCAGCACCTGAGTGACACCACTGTAGGGCAGGAGACAGAGGAGCTCAGGCAACCACCAGCAGAAGAGATAAGGAACTGAAATGCTCCAAGTAGCAAACTGGGACAGCAGGGACACTGGGCCTCCTTCATTTGCAGTGATCTTAGGTCATAGTGGGCCCATAATTTTTAGGTAGAAATGTATGTATTCTTTACAAGTGTGATGGAACCCTTTTTTAGCAGTGTGTGTGATTCAGAGGAAACCTAATAATCACTAGGTTATATGTTGTTGTGAGTATTCTTGGCTCTCATTTGTAGTTATTCCTTGCCCTTGATTTTCATTTAAATATACTTCTCTTATATTAAATCCTTACTGAAAAAAGAATTTGGCTCTGTTGCAAACTTCTTCATTTTTTTCATGAAATCCAAATGTTATAGTTTACTTTTTTTTTTACTTGCTTTTTGTTTAAATATACTATGTTCATACCTGTAAGCATTCTTTGATTTTTGCACTGATCTTTGTAAGGGGAAATGGCTGCTGAGAGTAAATGTTGAACTGTAAACAAAAAGCTCCAGGACCTCCAGGTAATATCTCTTCAAAGCTTACTTTTGAGACTGGCAGTGATTGATTTGATCTGTGTTCTTCTCTGTTGAGTGGTTACGCACCAAAAAGTCATTACCTGGGAAGAATGGAATAAGGAAAGAGGAGCAGAATAAAAACAATGAATAATAAAGCTGTGCTGTTGCCCTGAATATTGCTTGCCTGGAAGGTTTGCTGGCTTAGAGCACGGGTGTCAGCACAGCTCGTTTCAGCTGTGGGTTGCTAGGGCTGATCCATTTCTGATCAGGGAAGGTTGAACTTTGTGGTTAATGTATGACTGGCTCATGTGATGTTCATGATGCAGCTGACAGGCCTTGCCATAAATCACCAACAGAATTGTCATTAATTGATTTGTCTTTTCAAAGGAGTCATGAAAACTGAATCATTTTCCTGCACTACAGGCTGGGAGGGGACACAGTGGTGGTACAGAAAACCTTCCCTGCTGCCACATGTACTTCACATCCCTTTGAAAATGCTTAGTTTGAAGCCTTTCAGAGGAATTAAATTTCCTCCACTTCTGTTTTTGTATGTATGTGAAGCCTATCTGGAGAATTTTGTAGCAATGTTGTAACATCTATCATTTCCCAGATAACCAAAATTAATTTTCAATCATAGCGGTAGAAATATACAAAACATCAGAAATTTTACTTGTATACAGGAAGAGTTCTGCTGGCATTCAAAGCTGTGGGATTCTGAGTTTGGAAACAGTACTACTCGGAGTGCTACTGTTCAGTTCATTAGTTTCCTGGAATTATTACTGTAGCTTATTTCTGAAAAGAATAATAAACAACCCTGGGAAAAATTTAGTGTAACACTGAATATTGCTTTCATGCATGGAGAGCTGATTTTTTTTTTTTTTAAGCACTATTAATTTTGCTGGAGCTTTAAGATTTTTTTCTAACACGTGTTGCAGCTTCATCAGTGTACTAATAAATATTTCAACTACCTAACAGGTCAAAATGTCAGTGCTAGAAAACCTTAAAAATTAATTTAACGTATCTCATTCCTTTTCTTGTTGCACTGTTTGTCATAAACTAGTTTCTATTTTCTCTGCCCATGGCTGTGTTGGATTTTTGAGCTATGTTGGCTGTTAGGATGCAGCTGGGAAAATGAGCACCTGACCTATAGAAATGCTGTGGATTAAAGAACAAAAGTTTCCTCTGATGACTTTTTTTTTCTCTTGGGTCCTCCCTGTTACTGAAGGTTGGTGCTGTTGTGGGTTTTGTGAGAAGAAGCCTTTAGGAAATGAAGGAAGCCTAAGATTGTAGGGGGAATAATTTGAAGACAAAACCTGTTGTTTAGCTGTAACAAAATCAGTGGGAAGCTGATGAATACAATTTACAGAATTCAGGGGGTTGTGAATTTTTGTTGACTGTTAAAGCTACTATCTCTTTATTTTTGGAAGGCCTATTGTAGTATAATATAGTTTATTTCAGAGACTAGTTTTATAAATTGTTACAGTCAAGGTCATCAGGAATACAAGAACAGTTGGAGTTGCTGTGTTACATTGAGGGTTTACAGTTAAATGAAGAATAATAACAGGTAGGTAGCAATGTGGTTTTTATAAGCAACATTTTTCACCAGACTATTGGAGAGCAATAGTGGCATAGTGCACACACATCTCTGAATTTAAAGCTGCAGATGTAATCCAAATCATCTGTAGCTTGCAGCATTTGCCAAATATGCCTTGCTAGCTGCAGTCATGTGTTGAAAAGAACATGGTTTGTGGCAGAATTAACAATCATAAAATACATGTTTGTATTTTCTTTTTAGGATCAGGTAGAATACCCTGATTCAGCGGAACTGGCTGGTTGTGCTGCAGTCATCATGAGAAGGCACAGGGCCATTCGTTTCTTAGCATATGTTTAAGAAAAAGGTAAGAGGCAAGTTCTGCTTTAGAATAAAATAATTCAGAGTTCTGCACCTGAAATGTTTTTTATGCATTCTTATGGGTATATATTTACGTACATACACTTTTGTATATGGATGGATCTCTTATATAGAAGATGATGGAGTATTTTTAGCAATTTGTTGGTTTGTTTTTTACTGAAAGTAATTGCCCCATTTTAGAGCAAAGATTGTGTCTTATTTGTTTGGGAGAGGGGGAAGGCGGGCAAAGTCTTTCTTTCTCAGTCTGTGCTGTAGCCAGATCTCATCAATTCTAAATAAAGCTATTGCTCAACTCTGAACAAAGTGTTCATTACAGCAGAGGTGCCCGGCTCGTGGGGACAGGTAACACGCAGATCGCCGAAGGGAGCTGGAACAAGATGTGCACTTGACCATTGTTTGTTGGGGTTGGAGGAAGTCTCCAGGAGCCCTGGATCTAATAAATCCGTCTGTCCAGTCAATCTGAACTTCTGTGCTCTCATGCTATGGGAAAATGACGTTTTCTGGATGTGTGACTTTTATCAAGATGAATGAGCAATGTTTGGTTTCAGTTTGATCATGCCCTTTGTGACTTGCATCTTAGGAGCTTCTCATGGGTATTTTTTCTGAGGACTATAATAAAGTATTTGAGCATTTTGTTTAGTAAGAGATTTCTGAAACTTGTAGGTTCACAGTTTGATCTGGAAAGAGTTGTCTCTACAGGACAGCATGACAGAATATCCTGAGATCCTGTTCTGCTTCTTTACATATTCTCTGGTTTTTAGGTGTTTGCTGGGAGGCCAGTAGTTGAATGTCAGTATTATTTCCTTTCAGTGCATTTTTTATTACAGTGTTTTAATGTGATTGTGAACTGATCATCCACTGTTAGAGACAACTTGGAAGACTAAAGACTGTCAGTTCCCGTGGTGAAAACTTATCCCAAGGATAATTTAGGATGTGCAGTGCAGGAGATCATGTGTTACATAATCCCTTATCATAGAGCCCACACAAATATGAGTCTGGCTGCTTTGCAGGTATAACACAAGGCCAGTCTCTTGTACAGTTCATTTCCCAGGAGCAAACTGGCTTGTGTGATATCTGAGCTCTCTTCAGAGGCAGTCTCCAAGGCTAAACCTGTTCAGAATAACACCTAATTTTAAGGAAGGTTTTTCTGTCCTTTACTTCTGTCTCCTTCTCTTCCCCACTATGCAGCTGAAGTTTGTGTTGTGTCTGAATGCTGTGATGACAAGGGCAGTAATTCTGGGTAGATATGACACACACATTTCTGGTACGTGCACCTTTAAATTTAGACATCAAGGGAGAGTAAAGCATGTAAGCTTCGTGGAATGTAAGTTCCTAAGTTTCAGAAATTAAGAAGATGACAAGCCCATGCTGTTGTTATGAAGAAATTGATAAGTAAAACACACTTTCTGAATTATGCATGATCTGTGATCCAACAGGAGCTTGAAAATAATCTGATTTGACAGGCTGCATGTTTTAATTAGCACTTTGCCCTGAAAGACAGAAGATGGCTCTGCAATGGGTAACAACTGATCTTGAGTTCTGTACTTACATGCTAGTGGATAGTAACTATTGTATTAATCTTTTTTGTATACAGATTAAAACAAAAAATTTTACTATTTTTTCCATAATTAGTATTTTCTGCCAAATCTTTTCATGGAGGACTGTATTTTTGAAAATAATATTTTTGAAAAAAATCTCTTGTTTTTTACTTATTGATGGTTTATGCTTCCTTTTCCTTGCAGTGGTACAAGATCCTCTCCTTCATATTGTTCATCCCAATATACAGTAATTTAGGAAGTATCTCCTTTTTCGTGGCATACAGCTAAAATTACCACTGAAACTTCTTTTTGATTTGCTCATGTTTTTATTCTCCTTTTTCTAGAGTTGTGTGTTTGCTCATCAGTTTCTCTCTGTGCCATGATATTTGGCATCAAATATTGGGATATTTGAGCAATGCTACGGAGTTTCACAACTATTAAGGATCCTTTAAAAAATGTTATGCCAACGTCTGTACTCAGAGGAACTTTGGGATTAGAGTAATTCTAAAAGTCTTCCAAACTTTTATAGTGGTACATGTGAGATGCACTGAGAAGCTTCAAAAGACCTGTAAAGGAATATGCTTTTTATTTAGCTTGGGCATTTAATAAAAATATTAAAAATAAAATTAAATTCTAAGCCACAGGGAAGACAGCTACTCAATTATTACAGCATGCTGTGTTAGAGCATTTTATTTTTTATTTTGATCTTGAATTGCTGGCTATGGAGAGTTGAAGCATTAGATCTTCAACTGGCAAATACGTGAGTTGCTGACAATCAGGAAGCCTTGCTGATATCTGTTAGGAACATGAGTACTCATCCTCCTTTACTGTCAGACAGAGGAGAGGACATTAAGGACTTCTGTGGATTTGGCAGTGTGTTTTGCCCTTGGCAGAAACTTGCAGAAAAGCTTGAGGGGTTGTTGTGTTCTTTTATGTAATAATAATAATTTTAGATGTTAGACCTGAAGATTTGCAGCTGACCTTTTCTGAGAAATACCTGCTGCAACAGACAATGAGATCTCATTTAGAGTGGCTGTCAGCTTAGTGACTATGAGTTTAAAAATAAAGGGCTCTCCATATATCCTGGTACATCAGTGAGTGAAATAACAATAGTGGTATAAAAGGTCTTTTCTCTCTTCAATTGGAACTCATGAGCACAAAAATTTTTTATGACATTTTTCTGTCTTGCAGTGCCTCACTGACAAATACTCTTTGCATCATTGACCCTAGTAGCAGAACTTTGCCTAGGAATAATTATACATGTCTTCATCAATTATTTGCTAGGAGCAATGTTACCATTATAATGTAAATTAAATACATTATAAATGGATGTGAAATCACCTGGTATTTTGTACGAAGCAGTCCAACTTTTTGAGACTCCTGAAATGCAGCTGGTGATCAGGGTGGGCAGCTTTCCATTGCTTATGTTATGCTCTGTGCACAGTAAATGATACTGCAAATCATCTATTTTCCTTGCAGAAGGAGTTAATCTAAAATCCCAGAACAGAGAACAAATCTAGGAGCATGTCAGATGACAAGTCTCGTTTATCTTGGAATTATTTTGCAAATGGTCTTTTTTCTGTTGATGCTTATTGCAATTCTAAGTTAGTTTTAGATTAATTTTCTTTAAAACTAAATTCTGTGTGTATCTTTAACACATGCCTTAGTCTAATTATATTAAATAGCAGTGTATTTATGTTGTATCATGATCATCTTTTAAAACAACCATGTATCAAATTTTAAGGTAATCTTGAGAACTTGAACTCTGCATTTTGTAATATTTTAATGCAGTCTTTTTCCTGTCAATAACATAACTGCAGTTGTTGCCCATAATAAATACAAAACTGTTGTACTGTAAATATTTATAATTTGTAAATTCATAAATAGAAAAAGTTATAGTAATGGAAATAAAGATGATTGATGTTTTCCTCAAATCCAGATACTTGGGGAAATGGTAAAGTATTGTTTTAAATTGGAAACTTCCTCTAATGTGTTGTGTCTCTGTGGAAAAAAAAGTAGGTTTTTAACTGAGCCGTCAGGTCTAACACTGCTTCATGCTGCAAAACAAGGTTCTCACCCTCTCCTCCTCTGTTGCCTTATTTCACAACAGTGAAAGTCAACTCTGAAGAGAATAAGGCTATTTTGGATGATTTTCAGAGAAGAGATCAAATCAAGGTCTCTCTGGTTTATAGGTTATGGCACACATTTTCTACTGAAAATGTCTCTGCTGGTAGTGAATATTTGGAAAAAATGAATCAGGCTGTCTTGTTGCTACAAGACTGTGGTAGTGAGGAGTCCATGTTACTGCTGGTAGGGCAAAATATTACTTATTATGTGAAGATAGTTATGTAATGATTCAGGGTTGGGTTTCTGGCTTTGGTTTGGCACTTTTTTCCCCTCATTTCTCTCTTGTAATCTTCTTTTCTACCCTGAGAACATTTTCTCTTGATGAGACTATTTACTTCTGTGCATTTTGCTAGATTTCCAGTGGCTGCCTTTCAGGCAAACAGGAATTATTAAAGTAGACATTTTAAGAGACAGCACAATTCAAGTAACACCCATTAAGTGCCTTAACAACTTTTACAAGTATGAATCTTTGAAGCATCTCGAGCGAAATGAGGACTGACACGGAGTACTGCTAGCCTGCTGTACATTAAAAAATCAGAAGCACAGGGAGTTTAAACTCCTTGTTCAAAGCCACATGAACTAATTGGTAATAGCACAGATCTGAAAGTCAGGTCTTCAGATTTTTTAGTTGGCCTTTCTGGTTCTCCAGACTGGTTTTTTTCCTTTAGACTGGAGTCACAGCAGTTTGGCTCAGCATTATGGTGCTCCTGATGGCCAGACACTTTAATGTGATACTGGAAGTAATAAAATCCAAAGCAAGTTTGGGGAGGTTGTTAATCTGAATGAAGCAAGTTTAAGAACACAATTTTTATTCCTGGAAAATACTTTTATGTCTGTAATGTATGTAGAATTTGATTTACAAAAATTTGATTTTCCCCTTATATCAGGACAATATGTAATGGAACACTGCAACTGAAGGTTAAGCATCTGATTGTAATTTGTTCTCTGGCAGGTTTAGACAAGGATCTGGTGGTCGTTCCCTGACAAATGGAGAACTATTTCCAAGCAGAGGCATATAACCTTGATAAGGTTTTAGATGAATTTGAGCAAAACGAAGGTGAGTCATTTTGAACAGGATTGTAGAGGCACATCAGATGTCTTCTACAGAGAATCGTATAGAAGAGGGGGAGATCTGTGATACCCTTTGTGGGTCTGAGTTGCAAATTAATCTCAGAATTTACAAAACACATCTGTTAATTTTGCATGGTATGTCTTCAGCATTTCTTAGTAGCATTCTATTCCGCTTCCATTCACCTTGTTTACCTTTGTAAGATTTCTTACTCTTTTAAAAGCAAATGTGCTGTATATTTTTAAAGAAAGGTTTTATGAAGCTTAATCTTAGTAGCAATATTTAAATCATTTATTTTAAACAAATCAAGCAAAACTTATTTTAAGTCTCTTTTGCAGAAATGTTTTATTAGGTCACATAAATCATATAATGAAGGTTATCATGTTCAAAGCACTAAATTTTTTTACTTAGTCTAATTGGTAATTCTTTGCTGTCAAGGAAGTTGAACTGTTCATTTTATGAGGGTGAGAATCTTTCTAGGCACTTCTAGCTGTCTGAAATATATTAATCAATACTTTAAAGTTGCTTTTGCAAATTCAACCTGATACTAATTGGGGTAGCTCTAAACTTCTTGAGTTCCAAAAGCATTATGGAATTACACTACTGATGGTTAACCAAGGATGTTGGTTATGGCAGGTGAGCTTCATTTTTGTGCCTGTATTTGAACACTTCTGCATTTGTATTTGAGACATTCTATGCAGCAGGATTAATAGAACCTATAGCTTTAATATGACAGTAAGTTTTCTTGTTTAAACCCTTTTTTAGATGCCGCTGTTTCACCTACTCTGCTGGGTGCAAAGTGGAATCAGATTCTAGATCCACCTTCTCGTCACCTGTCATTCAACTCGACTGTGGCCAACGTGAACGAAGCTACAACTCCTAATGAATGTCAGCAGAGATTAAAGTCTTTCTCCTTGTCCCACTCAGTGACTACACCAACAGGAGGAGGAGATCACTGTGCTAATGGAAAGGATTTTAGCATAAGCCCAGAGACCCCAGTCATGTGGATTGACGATCAGGCAGCAGCAGATGATCAGTTGATTAAAAGAAATAGTAATCGGGATGATCAGTGTAACTCTGTGGAAGCAGGAGAAAAGAAATGTGGAAACACAGCTTGCTTGCCAGAGGAGAAAAGTGTGCTAGTGGTGGCAGTCATGCACAACTGTGACAGAAGAACACTACAAAGTGGTGATGTGGTGGATTGTACAAATTACAACAGTCAGTCCCTAATGGACTCTATTAGCTTTACACTGGATAATGAAAACCGACAGAGTGACCAGTTTAGCGTTACTGTAAATGGATCCACAGAAAAGGATATTGATACAGAAAAGCAAGTAAACAGGCTGTGCACTGAAGATGACTCTGTAAGTCATTTGATTAATGCTTCATCTGAAAGCCTGACCGCTGCATGCCCCTCCTCTCGATTAAAGGAGGATTTTAATATGAGTAAAGATTTGCTGTTTTCAGAAGCTACAACTGCAGGGATCAATGCAGTGACTCTCTTGCAGAGACCAGCTGATGGTACTGCTAAAATGCAAGAAAATTGTGCGTCAGTTGAAAATTTCACTAGTAAAGCCATTCCTCAGAGAGCAGATCTAGAAGCTAAAAACTCTTCTGGTTCCAGTAGTGGAAGCTTAATTGTAGAACAGGAAACAACTGAGCAGTTGCAGTCTAGGCTATCTGGGCTCACCGAAACCTGTCAACCTAACGTGGCTGGAAGTGGCAATTACAAGGAATGTGTTGCAGAGGATGTTAGTGCCACTGAAAGCGAAGTCATTGAATGTGATAAAAATCTCGGCACAACGGAATTGCACAGCATGGCAGAATGTTACCCTGAATCTCAGGAGATGACTAATTGGGAGCTGACAAAGTTGAATGAGATGAATAATAAGCAAACTCTAGGAGAGAATGAAAGACTTTTGCAGACCAAACAGCCTGATGATGCATGTGGGAATAGCAGAGAAGATGAAGATGGGGTACTGGAGGCAGGCATAGACTTAAAAGGGTCTGATACAGATGAGCTTGGAGTGTCCAGGCTCTCTGATGTGATGGCTACATCAGCAGCAAGCTCTCTGTCTAATGGTTGTGATTCCTATGGAATGCAGAACCCAGTTGTTGCTCATGTTCCAAAGACTTTACCCTCCAAGGAAGACTCGGTAACAGAGGAAAAGGAGATTGAGGAGAGCAAGTCAGAATGTTACACTAATGTTTATGAACAGAGAGGAAATGAGACCACAGAAGGGAGTGGTCTTATTTTAAACAGCACTGGTGACCACATAAAGAAAAATTATTTGCATAATCTTTGTAGTCAGGTTTCATCCATGCAAGGGCAGACTTCACCAAAACCAGTGACTAACCTGCAATATATCAGTGTTCCTTTTGGTGGTGCAAGACCTAAGCAGCCCACAAATCTGAAACTGCAGATTCCGAAGCCATTGTCGGACCACTTACAAAATGATGTTATTCCCCCAAATTGTGGAGGTAATAGTAAAAACAAAAATGTCTTTGGTAAGACACAGTTAGGGGATACAGCAGACATGTTTCCTGGTGAAACATCTTCAAATGCCTCTGGTACTGGTTCTAATGGGGAACATTTGGACGAGTATGAATCTGGAGTCTCTAATAGTTCGTGCCTTGCAGCAGCCCCAGATAGTCCAGATAATGATCTCAGAGCTGGTCAGTTTGGAGCTCCAGCCAGAAAGCCTTTTACAACTTTGGGTGAGGTTGCTCCAGTGTGGGTTCCAGATTCTCAAGCACCAAACTGTATGAAATGTGAGGCCAGATTTACATTCACCAAAAGAAGGCACCATTGCAGAGCCTGTGGGAAGGTAAGTTCATCTTTTGTGAATAAGTTCAAAGCACCCTTTTTTCCCTGATACTGCATAACATCGCATCAGAGGGCTTGCTAAGCTACTGGATATAGTTACCTGTGGCATCTCTTACTAAAAAGCTGTGTCTGAGTGAAGCAGAAATGGGAATTTCTGAGCTGTGATCTATTTAGGGTGACAATAAAGAATAACTAATTGTTCTTAGTCTAAATGAGCAGTTGTATTTGTTGATTGCAGTGATCATCATCCTTGGGTTTATGTCAGAGCTCTTATAAAATGACTAAGTGCAGGAAACTGCTTTACAGAAATTACTGCATCAATAATCCCATTAAAGTTACTGAAACAAACTTGTGCATTGGGAGTGGGCTGTTGGTTTGCTGGCATTCCTGCTGGTTTACATGGCTGATCAGCTCAGTTCTTCTCAGTCTTCTTTGCTATTCTCATATTGCTTACATTATTTTAAATAGTGCTATCATGTTTTTAAACATTTGCTCCTGGGGAAAAAAAAAAGTGGTTAACTGTAACTTGGTGTATATCCACATGGTGAGAAATGTCATAATGAAGACAATTAAAGCATAATTTCTATATCACTTTTTCTTGTGTAAGAAATACTTAACTGTTGAGGGTGTTTTAAAATTTTATGTATGTCATCTAGGTGAACTCAGATTCTTATGTGATGAGTTTATAGTAAATTATTAACTTTTAAAGTATTTCCAAATATCTTTTATGGAAATGCATGTCAGTGACATAAATAGGAACTCAGGGAAAAAATAAATGATGATTCAAAAGCAGTTAACTAACACTGTTCTCAATTAGGTATTAATGAATATTGTAAAAAGGAATACTAAAACCAGTGAGAACTAGAATAAAGATTTGGTTCAGCCATTATGCCAACTGGCTCTGGAAGCAGCCCAGCAGAACCCCAAGGCTTGCTCCTGTGAGATGGAACACATGTCCCTTTTGTCCCTTAAGGAACCAGAATGCACAGCACTCAGTCTCTCACTGGAGAAGTGCTGAGCAGTCTTTCCCAGGACACTTCTAAAAGCTAAGCAGACATTTCCTTGTGCATTGCTCCAGGACGTCCAGTTGGTTCTGCCCATCCTGTTGCAGCTTGGCTGCAGTGAAAGTCCTGATGTGGAGCCAATAACCACAGGTGATCAATGAGCATCACATAAAGCACATACCTGCCTTCAGTGTACTCACATAAAGTGCTTTTGGGTTATTTCAGGGGCCTCATTCTTCTCATGGCAGTTAAGAAGAATCTGTAAGTCATGGAAGTTAAAGAACTGTCCATGATTTTAGCTTTGATGTTTAACTTATACTGTTATTTAGGTAATTTTTTTTTTCAGTTGAACAAACATGACTTCAATTTTCATGTGCAGTAAAATTTTCTACTTACTTTTGTGTTTTAAACAAGTTTATTGCTTGGATTTAATTGCTTCTCTGTAATGACTGAAACCCTGAATTGCACAAATGCAGAAAATTAAAGTATCTGTAAATGGATAAAGCATGCAATGATGGAACAAGGCCCAAAATTTCTTTGTGTTTTTTCTTTTTACATTCCTCTGACAAACCTTGAGAAGAACCACCAGTGCCAGTGGGGTTTTTTGATTATATGTGGGAAATGGATAAAATAAAAAAAATCCCTTTGTTCAGTAGACAAACTGACTCAGTAGACTTAGAATGGATTGTTTTTAGAAACTTTTGTTAGCAAATGTTTGTCTGGACCAAATTTGCACAAGTGCAACCAAAAGATGTGGCAGAAAGGACTCATTAATAAATGCTAAGGTTCACTGTAAGTCAAATAATACTTAGCACTTACTGCAAATTGCTTTACAGCCTTAATTCCTGTAAAGATTCTGGGCAGAGAGAGACCAGAGCTTTGACAGACAAGCTCTGATGAATGTGGCTGCAGTGGCTTGAGAAATCCCAGTTCTCAGCTGTCTGCTCCTGCTTTCTGGTCACCAGCCCCAGCCCCAGAGCAAGTCCTGTGAACCATGCATGGTGTAGGTAACTACTGAACCACAGGGATGCTTCCACTGTTAAATGTCTGAATCGCACTGAAAGAACTGGGGAGACAACATCTTGAGCTCTTTCAGTTATTTGTTTCTAAAGGAAGCCATGGGATTAAATATTTTGAACACAAGCTTTAGCACAACAGTTTCCTTTTAAGCTTTATTAGCATCATGACAAATCATTTTTGTAGGGGTGAATGTATCTGTTTCATTTGGGATTAAACACTGCATTTAAAAATAGTTGAGTGGCAACTGGGAAGTCTGTCAGGGTTTTTAATTTGAGAATAATAATTGCAGAGTTAATGGATGATATGAACCATTTGGATTGATAGAAACGAATATACTTCCAGTAAATTCTGAGGTAAAATTAAGAACCCAGTGAATGTGTGTGAACACATTTATAAATTATATGTTATGTATTACGTACATTCTGTTGTCAGATAAAATTATCACCCTTGATGGGAAAACCAGAAAATTTTTATGCAATCTTTTTTATTGACAACCAAAACTATATTTTTCCACTAAAATATTAAAAAAAAAATCAGCAATTCCCCTAGCAACTAATGCTTTAACAACTCCTAGTGAACCTGAAAACCCTTGTAACATAAAAAATTGCTTTCACACTGCTCTGTTGTTTTTTTATAGCATGATGTACTGAGATAATGACTTTGTGATTGTTAATAACAAGTCTGACTTGTCAGTTGTGCTGGATTGCATTCTCTGCTTTACTGCTGCTCAAGGCTGATGCAGCCTGAGAGAGGAGGTGGGGATATTCTGTCATTGCTTCTGTTTTCTCTTTTAATATTTAAGTCATTGCATTTGGGAGCTTTCATGAATGCACAATGTGTTGTTTGAAAAATGGTCCTAAATTAGATATTAATTTGTGTTGGGCCTCCATTTATGGTTGATGACATTGATTTTTCCATGTTCGATGCTGAATGAACTTTTGACTGGGAAGTTTCTCCCAGAGAACTGAAATGATGACAAATGTCTCTGAAATACACTGTGATGGTGTTATTAATATTCCCTAGAATACCTGTAAATTGGGTTGAGATGTGCATGCAGAAATCAGATTTTCCAAGTATATTTACTTTGCTTTTTTAAAGGTTTTCACAGATGTGAAAGGGTGGATTTTATTTTTGCATTAAAATTCTAGTGTATGCTTAATTATATTTTGTTTTTGAAATGTTTGAGTTCTCATAATTAGAAAACATTAAGTCTGGTTCTAATGAGACAAGGCTGAACTTTCTGCACATTTGATTTTCAACTCTCATATTGAGTTCAGAACCTATATTTGCTTATTTAAACAGTTGCCACTAAAAACCTGCAAGTAACAGGCTGCAAAGTAGTCATAATTTGGTGTGATCTTTAACTTGGTTGAAATTTAATTAGGCTTAAACATATTTATATGTAAGAATCCTATGTAGCTTCTTGTTTATATTACAGAAATAATGCTGCTGGAGTGGTGGAGTGGTTTTTTTTCATTTAAAAAGTGTTATAGATCATAATAATGCATAGGGAATTGCAGAGATAATA
Source organism: Cyanistes caeruleus (assembly GCF_971803275.1). NCBI lineage: Eukaryota > Metazoa > Chordata > Aves > Passeriformes > Paridae > Cyanistes > Cyanistes caeruleus. The sequence continues at coordinate 29,076,084 of NC_141709.1, forward strand.
TCCACCCATAATTAAATTTTGAAATTCTCTCTTGATATCTGAACTCATTTGTTAGGCAGCTGCTGCTGTTTCTAGATCTCCTGAATGTGACATTACCTTTCTGCAGGAAATGGATGTTCATCAGTATCTTCACATCACCTGAAAAATAACCCTGAGGAACTACTGTTTAGTTTTGTTTTTTCTTTTTAAATAAAGGCAATATAATTATTTAAAACAAATAAGAAATCATTAGGGCATATGTACTGCAGGATTTTGAGAAGGCAGTTACTATTGTAGCATAATATCTGCATGCAAGTGTGTTTTGGTGCACAAGCCACACTCATGTTTCATGGTTCTGCTTGTCTGGAGGAACAAGCTGTCCTGCCCAGGACTGGGGAGTTTTTAGAGCTGGTTCAGGGCAGAGGGAGCAGCACTACAGCTGCATCTCCACAGTACTTTGTGCTCCCTGGGCTTTGCCCCAGGCCCTTTTGCAGCTAGGGTGCACATAATGCAGTTCTTGTGTTTTCCCTATTGTTGTGATGCTGTGGTGTTTGTATTCATGTCAAAATGAGGTTTTTTATAGAAATGGAGCAAGATTTTCTTGCAGTACTAATGTCATTCAGCTTTCTTAAATGTCTTGGTTTATATGTTAAACATTTAAAACATTTTGATAATCACTGTTCCTCATCAACCCAGGAACAGCTTGCTAGATATGAAGAGATTAAACAGCTGGAGTTGCTGATATAGAATCACGGAATTATTTAGGTTGGAAAAAACCTCTTGAGACCATCAAGTCCAGCCTATGACTGATCACCACCCTGTCAACCAGACCATGGCACTGAGTGCCACATCCAGTCTTTCCTTGAACACCTCCAGGGACAGTGACTCCAGCACCTCTGTGGGCAGCCCATTCCAGTGTTTAATCACCCCTTCTGTGAAGAAATTCCTCCTGATGTCCAAAAAATTCCTTCTAATGTCCAATTCCATGTAGATGAATTGTGCTGCTGCAAAGAGTTAATTAAGTTTGAATTCATCTGTGCCATAGCAGTCCCTTATATATGTAATACTTGTGCATTGAATTCCTATTTCATTCTAGAAGTACTCATGCTTTTTCTAAGACTGAAATTAATTCCCAAGTTGTTAATTCTGTGAGGGATTGTAATGTGGTAGATATTTATTACCCCCACTGTCATTTATGCCAAACAATACAGTGCAGTATCAGGACAAAATGCATTTATGTGTTCCACAAAATAATTATCAGGGTAAGTAGTACAGGCACCCTGCCTAGGTATTGGTCACTGTGGCTTTAATGGGTGTGGTGGTTTTAAAACACTAGCTAAAAATCACCACACAACTTACTCATCTCTTGCTGTGAGATATGGATTAGGAGAAGGGCAAAACAGGCTCAAAACTTAAAATGAATAAAGAAAGTTTATTAATAGAACTACAAGAATAAGAAACCAGAATAAAGCCTCCAGCAACCCTTCCTCCCCACCATCCAACCTTTTCCTTGTTCAACTAACAACACAGAGACAAAACTTAGTGGTTAAAGCAGTCCCAACTTTGCAATCGTCTTTTCATCAGTCTTTGTAGAGAAAGGAGTTCTCTTTTGTCATTTCGTGGAAAGTTCTCCATGAGAAAACTTTTCTTAATGGCTTTTCATTTCCCTGATGCCAGCCGTCTGGAAAACTCTGCCATCAGGCCCTCCTCTCATTTCACACCACTCTGAGGTGTGTTCATGGGCCATGAACTCAAGGGGGGTCATTTTAAGGATGGGTTATTCAAAGGCAAAGGTTCTCTTCGTCTCTCTGTGTGATCCTCTCTGGGAATAGAGGTTTTCTCTTTTCCTCCTTGGGGCCAAGGGTCTTCATCAGCTCTCACTTCTCTCTCTCTGTTCCAGCATTTCATGGGATCACAACTACTCCACCATCTGCTCAGCTTCATCAATGGCTACCTTTTTTCAGATCTACACTTTTAAATACTTCATGCCCCCCCAAATACTCTTTAATGAATTAAATGAGTTTTTCAGAACATTGGTATCCATCTCCATGGCCTTAACAAAAGAGTATTTTGGCTGATTAAAGCATCTCCTCATTCTCTTCTCATCTGAGGCTTGATTCCTTCTTTCACTGACTTTGATGTCTCTTTACATGTGAATCACTCGCTTTCCTCTCTCTGGAAAAAGGATTAAATCTGCAGGTCTCATCTGGGTAGTAAAAGGGTTAAAATGTTGCTCAAGCCGTGGCTGGGTATTCGTGGTGTCGGATTTCAGCTCGGCAGGGCTGGAAAAGCAGCGGACTCGGTTTTTTTCAGCCTGGGGCTGTCTGTGTGGGCCGTGGGGCGAGCAGCGGTGGCCCGCCCCAGCCCAGCGCTGGGCCAAGGGAGAGCCCGGCCCTGCCTGGGACTGGGAAAGCCTCTCAGTCTCTGTCCCCTGCCCAGGAGCCGCTGGAGCCCGGCTCTGTTACCTTTCAAAGCCAGAAACAAAGAGAACCAGAAACTCCCGGGCTTAGGTTTAAAAGGTGGTATTCACAGGGTTGATCTCAGTTCTCTATGGTGAACAACAATGTCAATTCTCAGAATTGGCCAGCTATTGGCCAGGTCTCAAGCACAGAAGAAACTCCCAGCAGCCTCCAGCAGCTTCTCTCAGAACCTTAACTTCGGTGTTTTCTGCTTTTCTTCCCTAAATGCCAAACCATCATAATAGGAAATTACTGATTTTTTTACCTCTATATTTTGCTTTTCAAGAGCTTTGCAGGCACTCAGTTGTCCAGATCCATAAGTTTGTCCCATGTCTGTGCACACCCCTGAGCAGTTTTCCCTGTGTTCCAGGTGTTTTGTGCCGCATGCTGTAGCCTGAAGTGCAAGCTGCTGTACATGGACCGAAAGGAAGCCAGAGTGTGTGTGATCTGCCACTCAGTGCTGATGAATGGTGAGTGGGGAGGGAACCTGAGATGTGGCACTTCACTTGCTTTTTAAATGAGGGCATTTAAAAAGAAAAATATCAAAATACTTCATTTGTATTGGTAAGTATTCTGAAACAGTAAAGTTGCTTGAGAGGCTGGTGTGGAATCTCTGTGAAGAGTAGAAAAACTGGTAAGGTTGCAGTGAGCTTGAAAGCTTTCATTTGGGAGTGGTCTACCAGGATTGCAAAAATTGTGACTGTTGGGGATTTTTTGCTGCTGCTTCAGAAGTGTGCTCTGTATCCTTTGTTGCCTGAGTAGATAACCTGCTACACATTTAGATGGAATTGCCAAAGAGTACAGTAATGCAGTTGTGCCTGTTCTAGATTATGTGCTATATGAGATTGAGAAAGTAGTATTTATCCACAAATTAATCAGCTCCTCTTCTTAACTCCTTGGTGGTAAGAGTAGGAGTCTTGTCTAAATACAGGTCCACAAATGTGGATGGCTGAGCTTAGATTGTTACTTTAACACATCCCTGGAGAGTGTCGAACCCAGGGTGGTGCTGTGGCTAAAAGCCTGGTGAGAACATGGGAGAGGTCACAAGTAGTTCTGAAGTTAACATGTAGAACTGATAGGAAATTCTATCACCTCTGCTTGGTGTAAGGAAAGACTCTGGTTTTGACCAGCGGGCTGTGGAATGTATTTTGTGTGTTGTTCTTTATTGAAGTAACACTTTAGAGCTATGCTATAAATATGGGCAAACACAGAGCACTCTCTCGAGGCTTTTGAAAATCTCCAGAACTTCCCACCCTGGTAGTTACCTGTGGGTGATGATTTGTCCAGCTGAGTTGTGCCCATGACACTGAGACAGCTGCTGCTGGAAGAGTCAATGCTCAGTTTTTCTGTCTTGAATTGAGAAGGCAGAGAAATTGGATTAGGTTGAGAGAGGACCCATGTGAGTGCTTAAATCATGAGATAACCTGTCTCATCGTGAGAAATTCCAGGCATTTGGGCTTATTAGTGGGAAGGTGAATGGGTGTCTTGGTCCTGGGGTATAAATATATATCTAGATTACTGAAACTTGATGCCAGAATTGAATTCAGTGGTAGAGGCAAGTCTGACAGGTGCATTCTAACATGTAAAAGGAAGAATGAGAAGTCAGACAAATTCAGGCTCTAAATGCAAACTTTTAACTGCTAGGATAACTGTTCAATAATTATCAGGATGGTTTATCATGGAATTTCCATTGCTGCAATTGTATAGCTAAACTTTGGAGACTTTTAGCAAAGATTCTACCAAGGATTAGGAAAATTGTGGTTTATGTCAGCATCACACAAAGTAATTTTGGCAGTATCTTTATGTATTACTGCATAGTGGATTATTTAGGCTGTTTTCAGAAAGATCTCTTACTATGGTGAACATCTAAACTAAAACACTAAACTTATGGTCATAGCTTTATTTTTTTTCCAAAGTTGAGTACTGGGTCAGGTTTGGTTGAAAGTAACTGAGTGCTTAGTCTTGAGATGAGAATATAAAATTAGTAGGCAGTATCTGTTACTAAACAGGAATATAATTTTCTCAGAAAAAAATTCAAAAAGATGAAATGTTTCAAAAATATTAAACATTAATTGGTGTGCAGTGCTAGGTCTTAGTTATTAATAATTCTTACTCTAGGCCAAATGTGTAAGGTGACAGGAAATTTTAAGTTATAATATCTAGAAATGAAAAACGAGTCCCAGTAATGATGCTGAAGAGGTTCTAAACTGTTACATTTTGGGATGGAGAAATGAAAACATTTCAAGGTGTTCATTCAAGAACAAGGAATTACAAATACACTTAGCAAAAGACAGCTGGCTCTGTGGTGGTGAGTAGGATTAATTTTCATCTGGGGGAAGGGAAAAATCTGAAAATAGTTTGGTTGAAACCAAAGTGTTATTTTAAAAAGACATAATAAAACTGATCACATTATTATAATTTCATTTGAAAGTCTCTCTGTCCTGTGGCCAGGGCAGATGTACATTAATGGCAGAAAACAGTAACAACAGTGCCTGGTTCTCTCCAGGGCCAGTGCTGTGCTTGCCCTGTCTCCCTCTGTCCCTGTCCCTGCCTGCAGTGCTTCATGGTGATGCTCTGGGTTACTGGTTAGTTAACCTGTAGCCTGACTCTATCCCATCCCTCCTGATCCTTCCAGTTTCTTTGTCAGTGCAGGTTTTGGGGCTTTTGTCCCTGTCAGTGCAGCAGGTTAAGCATTAATCTTTGCATAGTCCTGGAAGCAGGGGTAAGAACTGTAAAAGTGGTTATAATTTCGTTTGATTGCTCAGTACCTGGTTTGTGTTTGACTGGGTGTGAGGGGAGGGTTGTGTGTTTTCTGGCATGTTTCCAGGGCCAGGTTGTGTGTTTCATCAATTTCCAATGCTGTTTTTAGTGTATTTTCAGTCGGTAGATATGCTGACTTGGCACTTTGCTCCATTTAAAGAAAGCTTCAAGACTGCTCTTTTACTTTTCTAATAAAGGAGCCCTGGACATGTATCTTTGTGCATTTTTAATACTCTGTTCTTTCAGGACTTTTACTATAACTGGTACAGGATTGCTGTTTAAAAAGTGCTTCGGTTCAAGTAATTTTCTCAACTGGAATGCCAATACCTTTTTCATTGACAAGCATCTCACTATTGGTTTTGCAGGTCAATTGGAGGAAGCAGGAGGGTTTATGTTCTGTTGAGTTCTGTTTGGGGTTTGGTTTTGGTTGGTTTTTTTGTTGTGGTTTTTTTTTTATCTTGTTATTTCCACCTTGGTTTTCTAGCAATTTGCAGCTGAAGGAACCCAAAGATGTACATGCTCTGAGAGCTCAGGTGCCATGATATTTATGCCTGACTCAGAGAATGCATTTATTTGTAGCACACTAATATGGCTGTGGATGCAAGCACACATAAGAATTTTCTGGCATCTTGGTACAAGCCTCCCTTAGAGGTCAAAAAGATGTAGCACTGTGGGGATAGCCTGGTTTACTCACCAGAGGAGATTTTCCTGTGATAGATTCTGTTGACAAGGAAGATTGACGTGGTTTTTTTGGCCAGTTAAGGCTCAAGTCATACCTTCCAAATTAATAACATAAAGGTTTTTTTACAGTTAAGAATAAAAGTTGTTGGTCTGTACACAACTGCCCTGGACACAAAGAAATGCAGGGTGCTTTTTATCATAAATGAAAGCTAAATCTGTTCAAGTATTCTGTGTGTTATGAAACATTTGTAGTAGGAATGTTTATTTCTCCATACATTGTGATATATATATGTATACACACATTGACTGTTTTCAGTTAAATCTTTGAAGAAGAAACAAAATGAAGCATGAGGAGCTAAGCATCGCTCAAGTCAAATGTATTGTAATCATTTTCAGAAAATACTTCTCTATGGACTTGTTGCATGGGGCCAGTGCAGTTTCTCCTTGTGCTTTTCTTGCTTAATTGCAGTCTCCTGGGCTGTTACATGAAGGGAATGCTCTTTGGGAAGTGCAGGGTCCATACTGAACAGCAGCTGAGAACTTAACACAGTGTTTTGGACTGTTAGATACCTTCCTCTGTGTTCATGGCTCTTGTTCTTTGTTTGCTTTAGCTCAAGCCTGGGAGAACATGATGAGTGCCTCAAGCCAGAGCCCTAACCCTAACAATCCCGCTGAATACTGTTCTACTATCCCTCCTTTGCAGCAGGCTCAGGCCTCGGGCGCCCTGAGCTCTCCGCCTCCCACTGTCATGGTACCTGTGGGAGTTCTAAAGCATCCTGGAGCAGAAGGTAAGAGCACTTCCTTTTTCTTTCAGTTTACCTGTAGTAAGAATTTGGAAAGAATATCTGCACTTCATTCTTTCAAATAATGGCTAATGCCAGTTGTGCTATTCCTGCTCTCTGTGGGGACATCAGGTTTTTCAGGACATATAAACTGTTCTCAGTGATTGTGTCTGTACGTGATGCTGCCATAGGGAATGCACTAGGTGATGTCTTAAGTTCCTTCCAGTCCACATTTTTATATTTATTTTTTCCATTTTTCTGTTTTATACTCAGATTTTCCAGTTTCCTAGCCAGTGTTGCTGTGAGATGTTAAACACTGTTTTGTTACATTCTCTCCAGTGGCTCAGCCTAGAGAACAAAGGCGTGTTTGGTTTGCTGATGGGATTTTACCCAATGGAGAAGTTGCTGATGCAGCAAAGCTGACAGTGGCTGGGACAACTTCCACAGGAACCTTAGCAGTGTCTCATGATCCATCAAAGCCCAACAACACTTTATCAGCAGAAGTAAGGGAATGTTTGGTGCTCAAAATCTTGCGTTTGCCTTGGTCATGAGTGGTGTATGAGTTGCTGTGGTGACTGCAGTGAGACTGGTATACGAAATGTGTTCAGGCTTGTCTTAGTATGTTGCATAGCAAGTGTTGTCCTTATTTAAATGTTTACAGAGTGGTGAAACAAACATATTTTAAAAAATGAAATGAAGATTTTTGGGGGCAGATCACTAAGAATGTTTGTTGTCTGTGTGGCTTCCAACTGTTCGGCTGTACAGCTGGTGTGTGAAGGATATTTGTGTAACAGATGCTTTAAAAAAGGTGAGTTGTGGTCAGTAAGGAGTTTGAAACAATAAGATTATTGTGGTGTGGATCAGAAGAATACTCTGTCACAAAATGATGTATGCAGGAAAGCGCAGATAAAATCTAACAATGTTGAGTCCACCATACCCCATGTAAGTGGAACTAAGACACTACAAAAAGTTCAAATGGGTATAGGTGCATTAAGGTTTTGTGAAGAAATGGGTGTGTGTGGTGCTAGAGAAGGGAGGTGCAGGCTCTAAGCAGATTTTCTAGCAGTAATTCACATACAGGAGTCATCACATGATCATGTATTGTTACAGAGCCAGATTACTTGGTGCTTCTGTTTCTCCAGCAGACACAGACTCCTTCACCTACATCTATAATAATTTAGCCAGCCAGCTCTTACATTTTTATCATTATTGTTGTTTTAATGTTGTCCTTCCTTGTTGTTTGCTTCTTGTAGACTGATAATGCCTCTGTATTCTCGGGAAATATAACTCAGGTTGGCAGTCCTGTTGGCAGCGCAATGAATCTGATTCCTGAAGATGGTCTTCCTCCAATTCTCATCTCCACTGGAGTAAAAGGAGGTGAGGGTATAAATTGGCAGCCAGCTTTTATGCTTACCAGATGCAATAACCTAATGGATACTGTGTTTATTTTAAAAATAAGATGCTGGCAGTGTGCTGAGTATTTGAAGGAATTCTCAGTAAGCACTCGTGGGTGAATATTGGGCCACTCCTTTGCACAGTTGGTCCCTATTTGCATCCAGGAAGAGCCCCACCTTGCAATGAAACTCCTGTAGCAAGTAAAACACGAAGCAAAAAATTAACTGCAGTCCAGAAACGTGCTAATTTCTTCACTAATCGGACTGTGGGGAATGTTTCACACAGAGATAGGTTTTAATTAGCCTTATGAATATTCATGATTCCCTTCTCTGAAATTCCGTTGGATCATGGGCTCTGTCTGAGGCATCCCCAAGCACTGTATTCAACAAAACTATTGCACATCTTGGCCCACAGTGCAGCTTTTAGTCATTGTGATGTCCCCTTATAGAGGATCCAAATGAAGGAAGCTTCAGAAAATTAAAAACTAATTTTTAAAATATTAGAAATGTGTATTTCTTTATGTAAAATTGCTTTCCACAGTCTGATTTATGACATCCTTTAATACATTCCTGGAATGAACTTACTTTCTCTTTTTTGGTTGTTCCTATTAGATATTTTGCTGGCGTGGGGCATTTCTAATGTTAAGCTGGAAGTAACATTATTAACTTTTATTTCAGTATAGTGCCAAAACCAAAATGTGAGCAGCATTTAATTTCAAAACAGATCTGTTCCATCCTGTGTTAGTTGTTCATGGTAGTCCAGGACTGATGCCCTTCTGCCTTACTGCGATTTAAGTAACAATTCCTAACTTCTTTGTCATTTGGGATTTCAGTTGACATTGTGACACATTTCTCAACCTGATTTCAGTTTTCTCCTCTAGCTGATACTGAAAAATAGTTATTTTCCTGAAACAAGCTGCACCTTTCTAAGGGGTATTCAGAGGCTATCTCATAAATTCTGTTGAAGTTTGAAAATACCAGCCCAGGAAACAATCAAACCAGCAATACTTAAATGTTTGCTTAAAAGGTCAAAACAGTAAAAAGAATTAGAATTGGGGTTATCTGATTATAATGTAGAGTCTGCACCAGTAATTTATGGATTTCATTGTGTTTGTTTCTTTTGTAGACTATGCTGTGGAAGAGAGACCTTCTCAGATCTCTGTCATGCAGCAGCTGGAGGATGGTGGCCCTGACCCTCTAGTATTTGTTTTAAATGCTAATTTGCTGTCCATGGTAAAAATAGTAAATTGTAAGTGTTTATTATTAAATAAGTCGTAGTCTATGAGAGGAGAAATGTTATCTAGATTATTAGTAGGAACAGCAGCATTTTTATTAGGTAGGATAGTCTCTGAAAACGTGTACAGGTTGAAAATTTTGTACTGAGCCATATTAAGTAGCAAAAAGCCCTTTTCTGGTGATTTAGGTATCAAAACAGATAATTTTGTGTAGAAAATATAAACTGGATTGATGGAGGCTCCAGTCTTATGTTTGGAGATCAGTGTCCCCTGTAGAGCTTAGTAGGGCAGGGTATTTTATTACCCACTTTCCTTTGGTTGCTTTGCTTATTCCCCTGTCATCCCATTCTGGAAAAAGCAGATGGGATCCCATAATACTGCAGAGGTTCCATTCCCCTGTGTATGTCTTCTGTCCCTTTCTGTCCCGTGCCTCTGTGTACCTGTGCTGAGGAAGGAGTGGGGAAGCAGACTCAGCTGATTTCTGCTGGATAGGAATATGATGGAGAAATTGGGAAGGACAGTTTTTTGTATTAAAAAATTGTTTATAAACCTTGCAGCATCTCCTAGATTGCAGTAAAATGTTTTACATATGAATAAAAAGGTAATATATTACAGACACAGGTTTTAATTCAACACCTTAGTATTCTCAAGAAATGAAGCTCAGAGCATGTGTTGTTATTAACATTCCTGTGAAGCAGAAAAACACAGTGAGGTCTCATGGAGACACCTGGCATCCAGCTCTCCATATTGAGAGAGCTATCACTGTTGGAAATTGTTTTAGCAGTCAGGATAGTGGTACACACAGCCAGCAGCCTGGCCTGTTCCCTGGCTCCTTCATTCACATTTAAATCCTGTCCTTTCATTTGAATATAGAAACTGCTAAAAGTCTGCTCTGTGGTGTTAATCCCAAGATCTGACTGGGAGCTGTAATACTCTGGCTCTTCCTTAGCTGTAAACTGGGAATTATTGAGCTGCTCTTGTTTTGGATGTGCTTGCCCTCACGGTAACAGATGTAGGACGTAATTTGTCTGTGTGACAGATAACACAACAATACTTGCTGTAAAACTGATCCTTGCAAGAGCTGTCTTCCTGCAGTGAAATTTAGGCATCCTTTTTGCAATTCTGCTCCGCTGATGCACATTTCCATCCGTGCAGATGTGAACAGGAAGTGCTGGTGTTTCACCACGAAGGGGATGCACGCCGTGGGGCAGTCGGAGATCGTCATTCTCCTGCAGTGTTTGCCTGATGAGAAATGTTTGCCTAAGGATATCTTTAACCATTTTGTGCAACTTTACCGGGATGCCTTAGCAGGTAGGAATGCTCTCTGCTAAAAAAGCTTTGAATAGATGATCATATAGGGTCAGATACATTTTTGTCACAGCAAATGCCTCTTTTTGTATAAAAAAAATATAAAAGAGAATAATGATCAAAGTTGATAGGGAAATGAATTGTTGGTTGTCAGTATCCAGTGCTCTAGTGATCTCACCAAATAAAATGCTGGTAACCTGGGGAACTGCTCCAAAGATCTTCCAGCCAGAAAGAAAATGCTGAGAAATCTTGTGGTTAGTATGTTCAATATCTCCAGACAAGTTAGTTCAGAAGTTTTATTCTCATAATGCCTGTGTGTATTCCTACATTATGCAGATCCTATTTATATTTTAAAATAATATATGTATGTGTGCCCAGAATGAACTGTTCAGCATTTCAGAAATCATCCCTGAATTTTGAATTTTTGTATCTTGATTGCAAGATTTTTATATAAATCATTGCACATTTTACATTTGCTAAGTAAATAAGCTTCCACTTCTAGTTATTATTGTTGGACCTTAGAATTCAAAAACCTTTGCATAAGGAAAAATGCAAGTATTTGGTTCCACTGATCAGAAAATAAAGCTTGTTTTCCAGAGGAGAAATTGGATCACATTAAGCTTATGTGCTGAAAGTACATTTACAAGAGGTTCTGCCTATCATTCATAATGCCTTTGGAGTGATTGAATCCAGTACTTTAATAAAATAATGAAAGATATTTGTTTCCTAAAATATCTTCGCACAACAAAGGTCAGCTTGTCCAGAGAGGTTGCCAGGTTCAGAATGTATTATTATCCTATGTCATAATGGATCTTGTGTGCATGGCAAACAACTACTGTTCTAAACCTCAGTTCATTTTCTTTGTCTTATAATGATGTTATTCAGAGGGAGATAGATATGAAAAATGGCAAGCATGTGTATATAAATGTGTATATATGTATATTGCAGATATAAATCCAGCTTGGTGTGTACATTGCTATGAATTTCTGTATAATTACACTACAGAAATACATAATTTATAACTCCTACATAATGTATTTGGAATTCTTTTTTTAGTACTGTAGTGGTAGTAATTTGATATCCTACAATTCCACTGGTGCGAAGAGCTGCTTACTATTGTACAATTCTTAATCAGAAACCAAATGTCGCTGTTGAAGAATTCCACTGTGTGTTTCTTTTTGTAGGATCTGCTGTGTGTTGTATTTCAGACATGAAGGATGAGTAGACAGACACCTTCAGTTACTGTGTAATGCCTGCAGGTTTTGTAGAATAGTGCACCTTAATAAACTCCCAAAGCACTTTGGAACGCTCTCTCAATATCCATCCTTTTTTTCTTCCCAAGGCACGCGTTGTTTGAGAGGCAGAAGGATCTGTTAGCATGTTTGTAACTTGGCTGCTTTAAACATTATTCAGGCAGAGAGGAGGTGATGCTGTAGGGGTTTCAGTTTGGTGTCTGTAATCCCTTGGAAGTGGTTAGCAGTTCTGCTCTTGTAGGTGGAGCCGTGCTTGCCAGGCTGTTCATTTCAAAGGTACTGCACCTCTCCTGGCAATGAGATGATTTAGACATTGAGAGCAAACAAGAATTCCCAGTAGAATTTAGAGACAATTTAACAGCCTGCCTCACCATTTCATTTCTCAGTATATAATACTTTGGCTTAAATATATTCTGTATCAAGAAACTGAAATAAATTCTGTGGATGTTTTTTATTTTATTTATTTATTTATTTATTTATTTTTGTTTATTTCCTTTAGTATAAGTTTTCTTAAAAACAGTAATAAAAGAAAAAGACACTACAGTACTTTTTATTGGAATGGAAACAAGAATTACTTTTAATGTTGTTGATTTTGCTATGAAGTGATTTTAGATTTCTTGTTTTCAGCAGAAAAACACAGCATCCCTTTTTGTTTGTTTGATTAAAGCCCAATCCATAGCAAATTATTTTTTCATGAGTCACATGAATTTAGGAGTTTGAATTTTGTGCTCAGGCCTAGAAGCACATAGTTCTTGTATGTACTTGTGCCTCTTCCCAGATATTTCTGCTTTCCTGAAGGGATAACTTGTTCTGGAGGCAGAGTCCTGCCCTCTGTGCTGGGTGTTGTTTGCAGGCTGGCTCTGGTAGGGTGGCAGCAGAGAGATTTTGAAGGAAAAATGGCATTTTTCACTACAGGCTATATGCATGCGAGTTATAAAAAAATAAAGTAAATTAAGGCAAGTATTTGTTGCTGCTCACTTTTCATCACTTTACTTTTTCTCTGGCCCCTCTGTCATCAAGCTCCCTCTGTGTTGCTTTTCTTGTTTTGAAATTGGAAGCTAATGATTTCTCTTGTGGTTGTAGCAGTTGCCCTGCTGTAGTAGTAATCCCGTGATTATCCTTGTCTGTTGGCCATAAGCCTGGCAGTGAATGGGAAAATGAGAATTTCTGTCCCTCTGAATGGGTACTTTGAGGCAGTTGGATGTGTTAATGTAGTGCTGCCAGAGATGCCCTAGTGCATCAGCTCTGTGCTGGAAGACAATAAAAGCTACTGTTACTTTTGTAGTGCAAATGTAAATGTGGCAACTGTCTGAAATGGCTTTGAGGTTTTTGGGGGTATTCCTTGTGAGGGTCGGTCTATCCCTGACACCGTTGGTGCATTTTTTTACCCAGCGTGGTTTTAATTAAATATGGTGGAAGTTAATAGTCAATCTCTAAAGAAGCCCATGTAGATGTTCTGAACAGAGAACAGATTAACCAAGGAATACATCCCTGCAACTGGTCTGTGGAAAGGTGGAGACAAAAATCAAACTTCATATGAGGTGTGTGAGTGATGTTAGGAATACTGCCACAGAGTAGCCTGAGAGTTTTGGATGTTGGCAGCTGCTGCTCTCACTGATAGTAAGTGAAGCATTATGGCCCTTGGCAATGGGAGTAAGCTCTTTCCGAGTTACTTTCTGATGTGTTACAAAAAAAAGATGCTGCCCACAGCCAGAACTTTGAATATGGAGCTGATGAGGTTTTTCTCAGTGTTGGCATCTGCTACAGATGTGTTGGGGCATCAAGGTACATTCATGGTCTTGGCTGTTCTATGGCTCTTTGTGGCTCTTGGAGTGACTTGGCTTGTGTGCCTTTTCCAAAGGAAATGTGCTCATTTGCTCTTGAAAAAAATCCATCTGGCAAGATTGTTCACAGGTAAATTTTGCTTTGCATCTCCTGCTGCAGGACTGGGGTGCTGGGGTTTTCAGGCTGCCAGCAGAGTTTGGTACATGGCAGTTCCTGGCTTTTCCAGATGGCAGTGGAATGAGGCTGGATGGACTTCCCCAAACCACAAATAAATGTCTGGCCTGAGTCTGGATGCCATTAACTTTTTTTTGATCTAGCATTAACCAAAAAACAGGAAGCATACACTAAGAATTTAACCTCACTGTTTTTTAGTAGAAGTACCTAACTGGCTTCAACACACATTAAGGGCCATAAATAAATACAGGAATCTCTTTATTTTCCCATCTACCTTTCCTGGTAAAGACTATTTTGAGGCCAGAAGGAATTGCCAAACTGCTATACAAAGCACATTGTTCATCACGGAAGGATGTATAAGTGTAGGATTCAAAACACCATGGATAAAAGCATCTTTTTTTTTCTGGAGACTTTGTAGAGGTGCTTAAGATTTAAAGTCAAGGATAAACCAGTATAATTGAGAAGAGAATAAGTACTGACCTCCTGCAGAACTGCTTTAGATGAATCATGCACACTTAAAGCACTTCCTAAATAATGTCAGTTGTCTGATGTCAGGTGCTGGAACTTAATATATGGAAAGGCACCTTTCTGCTCACTCTGAGATTGCCTCATTAGAAAGGAAGTTGTGATATGTTTTAAATTAAATTACATGCTTTTGCAAAGGATAGTTATTTTTGAAGGTTTTTCTGACGCCTACACTTTCTCTACAAGCCTCTGAAACAGTTCTGTGCTTAAAATGTGTAATGGTGCAGTGGGTTGGATTTGACAATGTCAGGCTGGGAATAGCAACTTCTCAGTGGGGCTTTGGCTTGGAATCACCTTCAGAGACAGGGCAGGAAAGACTGACAACCCGTGGTCAGGGCAGAAGTGTTTGGGGGACAAGCCCAAAGAGGCTTTTTGACTTGGTTGTGCTGACTTAAAAGGGCACTAAAGAAGTGTGTAGGAAAACACTTGCTTCTTCCCAAGCTGTCCACATCCAGGCTCTTAAACTGTTATAAATAATGAATTGCAGCACAGCGACCTAATCCCAGTAATTTGTCCTCTTAAAGTGGTGGCAGCCTCTTGGAGCTTGCACTGTGCAAGCTGCTTGTGTCAGAAGGAGTAATTTATGATTCTGTGGCTTATGGAAGGAAAGGGCTGAACAGCTGAGTTGCAGATTCCACTCTAAGGGTTTTTTCCACGTTTCCGTTGGCTGAAAAATTCTTATTAAGGCATCCCAGGCGTGTGAGCTGATGAAACTCCATCTCCTGAAACGGAAAAAATAAGTAGTCATCCCCTTCTGCTGCAGCACTTGGCACCAGTCTCAAGTGGAAATGTCTGATTGCTTTGTCATTCCAGTGGGCAGTGCCACACGTCTCAGATCCGTGCAGGATTGTACAGCTGTACTCTGCTTGGCCTCTTCACAGAGAAAATACACAGAAAAGGGGGCAGAATTCAGTGCAGGTTGGAAGTTCATACACGTCATAGACTTGAAGGGTAAAAAGGATTATTGTGGTCAAGTTGTTGGAACTGAGAACCTCACCAAGTAACTTTATTATCAGGCCTGTAGCTGTATTTGGGTAAGAACAGATGGGAAGGGGAAAAGGAAGTATAAATGAAGAAGAGGCGATTAGTGAGGGTAGGTGGGAACTGCAAAAGCAAATGAGTGCCAGCAGCTATTTTAGATAAGTGAAAATCTTTCTCATGAACACCAGTGGATACACTTGTTTGCGCTCACTAGCAGGATGCCCACGTTGGTGCATTGGTGTTTCACTGAGCAGGCATTAGTGTCCCAACACAGCTGACAGAGCTGCATTTGCACATGGGCAGGAGCAGGGATTCTCAGCAGCTGACATTTGATGTGGCTCTATTATTCATGGTAGCTTGACCAGTAGCTACTTCTCATCAAATATGCTCAGCTGAGAAGTTGTAGCCACTCCAAGAGTTCTGGGGTTTGATCTGGGTGATCAGCTTTGGCCTGTGTGTATCTGGCTTTGCAGGACAGTGGCAAGCTCTGCATGAGCCTCACCCTGCTATGGGATGCTGGGCTGCCAAAGCTGTCACTTTCTAACGCGGTACCTAATAAATTACTTTGTGCAGCATTTGTGAGTACAGAAAAAAAATAAAAATCCACAAAGGGGCCCTGAAATTTGAAAAATAAGGAAACCCCTGAGCTTATTTGTTAGTTGGAGTATAAAAGGAGCCTTTTGCTTACAGACCTGCCAGTCACTATATGTAAAGCTGGAGGGCCCAAGTCATGTGAAGGACAGTACTGAGTGATGATTGTGCCAAGATGGTCTGGGAGCCTGCAAAGCAGCATGGTGACATCCCCAGAGGGAGGGCTGGAATAGCTGTATTATTGTAACTTGTATTGCTGAGGATGTCAAAGTATCACTTCTGTGATTCATATTTTTACTTACTTAAAACCCAGCATTTGTCTGTGTGTGTATCATGCGTGTAAAAAGGAAGAAACTCTGCAGGCAGTGTCCAGTGGATGAGCAGATGGAGACGTGCACATCATCTCCTTGAGGTCAGATACAAACACTCTGTTAGGAGGTGGTGGAGAAAGAGCAGAAACTCCTACTTAGCAGTCTCTGTCTGCAGGTGGGAAAGCCTGGGAATGCTCCAGAAGCCCAGGAGGTCTGCATGAGTACCTCAGTCCCATGCAATTCCTCATGAGTGGTGTGATCAAGCACACCACGGTCTCTGAAATTGCCTTTTTCTTTGAGAGCAAATCAGGACTATTAATATTCACATCTCTCTATGGAGAATTGTGATCAGCTGTTCTGTACATTATTTGCATGCTGTTGTTGTCATTTGATAAAAGGAATCGCACCATGGTTCTTTGCTTCGATGTTAAATGCTGTGTTGGATGCTATAATAACCTAATCAACATTCAGATTCATTCAGCCATTTGAGTGTAAACATTTTTGGAAATTAGAAGCATCAAAGAATGAAAATGTGAATAAAAATTAGTGATGTTTCTCCCCTGTGTCTCTCTCAGTTGCATTTTACATTAAGTGTACTAATGAAATAAACAGTCTTTTGTGTAATTCTTGAAATGACCCAGATCTTCAATACGTGTCTGAGCAGTCACCCCAGTGGTTTGCCTAAATGTAAAGAAAACCAGGGGACATTAATTGTCTGATCAGGTGCACACCCCTCCTTAAACTGCAGCTGAGTCCAAAAGTTTAGTTCAAACAACTGCAGCTTCTGCAGCGGAAATCCCTTGAATATCTGTAAGGCACTGAAAAGAGGCTTTGTGTGGGTGTGTCTGTAGTGCCAGGGTAAGGTTTTTTATTGCTTAGCAGCAATACTGGCCTGAACTCTCCTGTGATATCCTGAGAGGGCAGCGAGGGCCTGGCACAGGTTTCCCAGAGCAGCTGTGGCTGCTCCATCCCTGGAAGTGTCCAATGCCAGGTTGGGGAGCTTTTGCACAGGAGGTAACCTGAGCACCTGTGTGCAGCAGTCATTGTTTCAGGTGTGGCTAATACACATTAATGCTCCAGGAAGCAAAGTGAATTTAACATGGATTTTTTTTCCCTTCTGAAAAACTCCTGACATTGTAGATACAGCTCTCAATCCAATGAAGTAATGAACTCTTTTTTTTCCCCATAGGTAACATTGTTGGCAACCTGGGACACTCCTTTTTCAGCCAGAGCTTCCTTGGAAGCAAAGAACATGGAGGGTTCTTGTACGTTGCAGCGACGTATCAGTCCCTGCAGGACCTGGTGCTCCCAACCCCACCATACTTGTTTGGCATTCTCATCCAGAAGTGGGAGACTCCCTGGGCCAAAGTGTTCCCCATTCGGCTGATGCTGAGACTCGGAGCTGAATACAGGCGTGAGTAGCAGGCACTGCTGGAGTAACTTCTGCAGGGGAATGGAGGAATTCTGCTTCAGAGCACACCCCCAGCCATGGATTGTTATCTGTCAGAGCCACCCAGGCTCAAACAGGCAAGGAAGAGCTGTGTGTCAGACCCACAGTGCAGCACTGAGGTGGTGATGGGACCTACAGCCTTTTTACAGCTCTGCTGGCTCATCAGGGAGGTTTTTGTGGAGACAAATCTAGCTCTGGGCATGTTTGTATCCAAATTTATTTAGAGACCTGAGAGTTATGTGCAGAACAAGTCTGATTAGCTGGCGTAGTTAGCACAAGGCAGAGCCTTTGAGATGTTAAGCTCTTTCCATGCTGAAATGAAAGACCATTTGCTTTTAGGTTTTTAAAACCTGGTCATTTTCCAGAGAGCAACAATATGTGTGCATGGCAAGCTTGGCAGTTTGTTGCAAAAATTCTGTTGCAACTAATAATAAAAAGGCTGGAGACAATGTTTCATCTGAACAAAATCTTAGCAGTTAGCATGAAATTAGCATAAAGTTAAAATAATTTTCAAGAGACATTTACCATTGCTGTAGTAAAGGCATTACTGGCAGTTTCCACCATGACAGGCCAAAAATTGTATGTCTTACTCATCTGCAGTTTTAATTGGCATGTCTCATTAATCTAATTTACTGTGAAAATGGTCTGTTGTTGATTTTTCCCAGAACTTTTTCAGAACATTTTTAACAGAATAAGTTTTATAATATGCTGTATAGAGATTTGTTGCTTTACCTTTTAAAGTTTTGAGAACACTGGGAATTTTCCACAAAATATGTGTGTTGCTGGAGGAAAAAAATAAAATCCTCAAAATTTGCCTTCCGAGGATGATGACAGAAGGTTAAACTTGTCCAAAGAAACATTCATGTTAAGGGTGTGTAGGTTTTTGTGGGTATCTGTTGGCATTTTTTTAAGTAGCGCATTTATTCTCATCAGTATTTAGAAAAACAAACAAAAATGCTCTTATTTTGGATGTGACATCTGTTTCTGAGCACAGAAATAAGTGTTTTGATAATGACAAAAGTACCTGCTCTGATATATTGGGAAACCAGGCTTTGCATCTTTCCAACAGCTGTGGTTTGGATTTAGGCACACTCCCTTGAGCTGTGCCAGTTGTGACTGCAGGGCACTGCCTCAGTTTCTCCCTGGAAGGTGCTGCTTTTATGTCCTCGGGTTGCTGGGTGTGCAGAAAACATCTGCTGAGCATCCGCAGATCAGCCCAACAGCTCAGGCTCAGGGAATTTGGTGCATCTGGGATGAGCTGCTGCTTAAAACCAGGGTGGCAGCACAGGAAGTTCAGCCCTTGCTGGTGCCTCAGGGCACTGTGCTCGGGTTGGTTGCCATGTGGTGTGTGGCACTTTCAGATACCAAGCCAGTGTCCAGAGGTTGGAGCTGATTTCAATCAGGAAATCCTCATGTTATTCACATGATGCTGAGTGCTCTGCAGTCCCTTCTGACCACACTGAGAACTGGGAGTGTGGCATTTGGGGAAATCAGGCTGAGTGTTTGCCTGAGGATAGCTTAAGAATCCTCCTTCAAACATGTGTTTAGGAAACCTTGGCATTATGTACCAGGGCATGAGTCATGTTCCAAGCATTGTGATGGCTTCTGCTGCAACATAACATAATGCAGGCAGATCCATGCCCTGCACTCAGAATTGCATCACAGATGTTTTACAGGTATGGACATCAGCCAAGGAATGCAGATATTTTACATCACTGACATACCATAAATGTCCTTTAAATTGTTTTTGACGTACCCCTGGGGAGTTTGCCACACTCTCATGAAATAATGAAAACAGGAAATAAAATAATCTGGGTTATCACTTGAATGTCACATGTCAGCCACAGAATTGAAAGACTGATGATGCTGTAGTGGAGAGCAGCAGGATGGTTGTACAAAAATAGGAGCCATTTCCAAGAAATAGCCTGAAAAAAGCACTTAGAAAGGTCAACTTTGCCATCAGGACCCAGGTCACTTATTTCAGGTTTATAGTGTGGCACCTGTTAGCTTTCCACACAAGTTACTCTTGTTTCTAGCATGGTGGGCAAGCAGCCATGACACATGTAAGGTCATTATAATGTTGAACCCTTCTGTCCTTTTGCTTTTTAAATTCCAGTCTTCCCAGTCTCTTCTTTAGCTGCTGCTTACCACATTCAGCTGTGGAGATGATATTTAGGTCTGGTTTTGTAGAATCTGATTATGTAAATTTCCATCTGACCTGTTCTTTTCTGTTTTATTGCAGTTTATCCATGCCCACTTTTTAGTGTCAGATTCCGTAAGCCTTTGTTTGGAGAGACTGGACACACGATCATGAACCTCCTTGCAGTAAGTCTGTGCTGGAATTTGTACATTCCATTGGTGTGAGTGGATCTGTGTGGGGAGATGGGGGCTCCAGGTACACATAGTAGCTGGAAGGTCCAGGAGGTGCAAGAGGAAGTAGTGGGGATTTGGATGAATTTCCCTGCTGGTACTGAGAGTGGGTGTTAGCTTTCAACAACACAGTGAATTATAACAAGTCAAATCCCAAACCTGGCTGCTGGGGGATGTTTGGATCTTGAAATAAGTGCATTGTTTGCTCAGATTGCTTCCTCAGAAGTGTTGGGTCATCACAGTGTGCAGTCACAGCTCTCTGATTACACCACACTCCGACTGAAGGGACGTTATTATCTCTTCCTACTTTGCAAATATTTTCAATATATGAAATTCTCTTTGATGCATGACTTAATCTCACTGCTAGAAAAACAAGTAACTCTATCTAGTAATGAAACAGAACACAGCAAATTTTCTTACATACAGTGATGATATTCAAGGTTGGAGAACATTAATATTGATGTACAAAAATGTGTGAAATGACTAACAGCCACAATGACTTTTTTTTGTTTGTGTACTGCAATAACATGAGTTGCACACTGTGGTATCTCTGTCCCTCCCTACCTTCTAGTCACTGATTACAATTATTTGAATGGGCTAAGTGGTAGTCACTAGGATAGTTATGAAACCTACAGTGTTAATGATGATCATCATGGCTAACTTAAAATCTTCTTTTAATTATCAGGACTTCAGAAACTACCAGTACACACTGCCTGTGGTCCAAGGTTTAGTGGTTGATATGGAAGTCAGAAAAACCAGCATCAAAATACCTAGCAACAGATATAATGAGGTAATGCTTATAATACATAAGTTTGTGTACAGTTTCTTTGTGATTGGAGTACCTGGGATCTAGAGGAATTTTTATTTTATTCAGTACCACTAAGCAAAAATACCTCAAAAGCAAATAGTAACTGTGTAATGCGCACAGCTTTTGGAAATGAATGAGCCTGGCTTCACAGGAAGAATGCAGTTCCATTAAGTATTAGTTAAACTCTTAAACTCTTTTTCTTCAGGTTTTTGAACTGTTTACATAAAGTGTCATATGTTTGATTTGAGCAAGTAAGTTCACAAACTTTACACTCGAGGTAAACTGGGAAGAAAACATCCATTAGCTTTTCTCATTTGTGTTGTGTGTTCCCACTCACAGCATTTTGTAGTATTGTTGGATTGCTGATTATTTTATATAAAAGTTCCCTCAATGTTGAAATTTTATACTTGATTTCTGGTGTGAAAAAATCAGTCAGCATCTGTAGGAGTTAGTGCTGCTAACTAGAGAAAGCTGGGGGAGGAGGTATTTTAACAGTAATGAAAGGGAACAGTGGAGAAGGGGATTGATTTCGTGTTCTGTCTGAAGAGAAGGGGGTACCTTGGTAGTTTGAAACCTGTCAGAGTGGAGGTGAGAACAAACCTCCTGAGCAGAATGGTATTTGTAAAAGTTCTTGTAAGAGCAGAGCAGAGCAGAATGCAGCTTTATCTCAAGAGAGAATTTCCCTGCAGGAAGCATTTGAGTAAAATAAGTGAGAGGAAAAAAAAATTCATTGAAAAAAAGTGTTCTTTTATGAAGTTTGAAAAAGATGAAATTGATGAAGATAAAGGATCTGTTAAAAGGTGTTTTAATTTTTGATGCAGTTGTGCCAGATTGGAAGAGGTCAGTGAGGTTTGAATGAATTCAGTCTGGAATGGCACAGACAATGCAGTTCACTGTCAGCTGTGCCTGGTGTTTGCAAGGTGTCAGCTCCACTTGTGCCAGCTGTGGACTGAGCGGGACTGGGAGAGAATTCCTGTGTCAGGGACGTAGGAAAACCTCTGCATAGTGCTTGGCTTCTCTTCCTGGTGTGATGCAAGGATTCAACTTTTTAGATGGAGAAATTGTTACTTATTTAACATTGTTCATAGCTTTGATTCATTTGAAAAGTTGTATTAATAGGAATTTTTTCATGAGTTTACTTTGAATTAAGATTCGGCAATTCACAGAATATTCTGAGTTGGAAGGGACCCACAAGGATCATCGAGTCCAACTCTTAATGGCCCATACAGGGATCAGACCCATCACCCTGATGTTACCATCACCCTCCTCTAACCAAGCCAGTCTCCAGATGAATTAAATAATAAGACCTTTACTTTTATTTAGAAAGGACCTTTACTCAGATGTTTTCACTATCTAAAAAGTGAAAAACTAACTTGAAATCTCATGCATGTATTCAATGGGGAGAATTCAGCCTGTGGTTAACAAATTACAATTGATATATAGTTTTGCTATTAAATACATATTTTTGTCTTCAAAATTATTTAAATTTTCTAAAGGTTAGAGGTCCCTAGTTGCTTGTTTAGTCCCTCAGCAAAGGTGACTGTTATTTCTTAATCAGTTGCCTTCCAAGGAAGCACAGTTGCCACATCCAGCAGTTTCTCGTTGTGCTGAAGGCAACTGCCAGGCTCCACAAATGTGGCTGTTCTGGAGCTAAAATCCAGTTTCTGGAGCATGACATGATCAACTGGATAATGAAAGACACTGTAGTCTGATGTAAAATCTTAATTAAGTTTCCTCCCCAAACATTACACCTGTGCTTGCATTTGTCAATAGCGAGCATCAGTTAATGTTCCTGACACTGTAATTAAGGTTTTCTGTTGGACTGAGAGAGACAAATGTGTTGTGTGTAGCCTGCATGCTTATCAGCTCCAGGAAGCAGAGGTGGGAGTGTGAGTGCTGTTAGGAGATGTCAAATAATTCCGTATTTTTCTGGGTTTTCACTGCGGGGGGATTTGTGTCGTTTAATTTGACTTTTTTTATTTTAACCAAACATGTCATTTTCGTGTTTGAAACAAATTCCAGAGTTGGGTGACTCCCTCAGTTTTCTTTTGTATCAAAAATCACCAAGTCTGAGCCTCCACAAAGAGGAAGAGTGGAGAAAAGAAAAGAAGCTATATAATCTACAAGGGTATTTTGTCAAGGTGTATGTTACATATACTGGGTGTATGTTAGATGATAGTCAGCAGAACTGAAGGGCAGATTTATCACCAACTTTTTTTGATGCTTTCTGGAGGCCTCCTTTGAAAAAATTTTTTTGGATGTCCATGATTTGGATATTTTTTTAAAGTCTTTAAATTGGGAACCTTGATCCCAGCTTCACCAGTTCATGCAGGTGAAGCACAGAGCCACTGAAGGTTTGGTGTCTGGCTGTGGCAGAACAGGATGAAATGGCCCCAGTCTGAGAGCCCATGTGGCACTGAACTGTGGAGGGGCAATTCTGATTTATGTCATTAACAACTGTAGCTGTGTAAACAAACCAAGTATTTCCTCCCAGGGTTGTTCTCATCGGTTTTTTTTTTTCCCCATGTATTTTTAAAGCCAGGTAGAGATAAAACCTTTTGCAACTTCTGTAGCTCAGCTATCCCTTATACCACTTACCTTAATTGCACAAAAGGTGGCACTTTAAAGCATCCAGGCAGTAAAAGACCTGAACCCTCTTCTCAAAAGCAGTTTATGGTTCTGAGTGCTAAAACCTGACATGGAATATGAGAACCTGAGAAGCTTCTGGTTAAACTGCTCCAAGAACCACCTATTTATGGAAGTGCTTGATGAACTGGGTGGAAATGCTAAAGCTTTGTGTTTGCAGATGATGAAAGCCATGAACAAATCCAATGAGCACGTGCTGGCAGGGGGAGCGTGTTTCAATGAGAAGGCAGACTCACATCTGGTGTGTGTGCAGAACGATGACGGCAACTACCAGACACAGGCCATCAGCATCCACAACCAGCCCAGGAAAGGTGAGGGGAGCCCTGCCTCTGTTGCTCTGCATGGCTGCTTGGCCCCTGTGTTGCTGCCCCAGCTTTGTGGGGCTTTGTGAATTGGCTACAGCTGCATTTGGCTGGGTTTCACCCAGTTTTTGTTAGAGAAAATCAGTCTGACTGCTGGCATCCCTGACTGGGCAGCTTTGTGCTGGAACTGACTTAGGCAACACCTCTCCATTAGTAATGAAAGCTGGCTTTGGCATTATTGGATGTGTAGGTGAGGTTGTGGTTGCTTGTACTTGACCTACACTATGTGAAAGGAAGACTAGATTCAGTGGGACAGAAAGTTATACAAGAATAACCAACCACAGCAGCATTTTAATAATTCATCTTCCAAAAACTTCTCATTTTCACCTTAATTAGACCATTAATTTCCAGGGTATATTTTTGTTACAGTGTGCTGAAAGGCTGCAGCAGCTGTGTGCTGAGAATTTAAATGCTGTGGGTTTGGGGACATTTCTGGCAAAGACATTTAAACAATCTCTAAATGAGAACAAGACAGAGGCTGAGTTGGATGTTTTGCCCAGTATCACTGGTCACTCCAGCAAGTGTACTGGCATGGAATGTCACTTGGGACTGATAGTCTTGTCTGACTTCTGTTAACTTCTCCTATGGGACAAGAAGAGAGATTTCTAGCAGGAATTTCATAATGCTTAGTAGTCATTGAAGATAATTTCACTTTAAGGCAGGTGGCTTTGAGCTGTGGCCTTGCTGGTGGGTTGGTGTTACAGAGTGATCCATAAACAGCTCACTCATAATCTACCAGCTGTGTGGGAACATTTAGAAGTTGTGTACTTGGTTACCCAAAATTAGTCATTCTGAAACTCAGAGGTGTCTAGGGCATGGATAGAGGGAGAGTGATAAAGTACAAGCATTCATTAATTTAGACAAAAACAGTTGTCCAATTTAGAAAATAACTGTGTGCTTTGCCTTTGCATATCCAAGCTTATGATGTGCAATATAGGCACCAGAATTCCAAGCAGCATTTGTTCTGATTCAGGGTGGTCACTTCTCTGGATGATAGAGCTGTGATACCTGATCTTGGGTAAGGCATCGCTTTGACAAAAGCCTCACTAAAATCTCTCCTGTTGTTGTTGCAGTGACTGGTGCCAGTTTCTTTGTGTTCAGTGGAGCTTTAAAATCCTCTTCAGGCTACCTTGCCAAATCCAGTATTGTGGAAGGTAAGAACTGAACTGCTTGCTTAAAACACACTGCTCTCTTTGCCCAGCTCAGCTCTGCCGCTAGCAGGGCTCTCTCTGCTCATATGCCTTGGGCTTTGGAGTCTTGCTGCTGCTTCAGCTTTATCCTACTTAGCAAAAACCACCCTGTTCCCTTTAACAAGGAGGAATTTGTGCAGATGCTGCAAAACAGGGTCACAAGAAAATGAGGGTAAGATACTAAATACTTGGCTTGGGAGCCTGTGATCAATTCACTGGTTTGGGCTGAATGAGGAAATTGTGAGCCTAAGAAATGCAGAATGTATAATCCATCAAACAGCAGAGGAAGCCCTGCTAAAATTCCTCTGCTACCAAATAGCTCTGCAGTGTGCAAAGGTGTGAATGTGCATTGTTTATGTGCTTGTATGTGGGCAGATGAGAACATGACAGGTTGAGATCACTGAGCTGATCCCTCTCAGATCTGGTTTGTTGTATCACAGAAAGAGCTGGTGCTGGGGTGCTCCAGCTGAAAGCTGTTAGTGCCTGCTAGCTGAGCTGCACAACTGTGCAGTCAGGTCCCTGCAGCTGTGACAATGCAGGCAGGAGAGCTGTAGCAGTGCTCTTGCCCTCGCTGGTGAGGGATGCCAGGTGCCCACATGAGCAGTCAGCTGGCAGAGCCCCGAGGGCGAGCAGGAGCTCCTCCTGCTGCACCAGCTCCAGGCTCGAAGCTCTCAGTGTGTGGCCATGGCTGGGTCCCTGGGCTGACAGGCAGCCCATGCCACCAGAGCATGCAGGTCACTGTGCCATCTCCTGTGTCTAGCTGGTGCTGAGGGTAAGACAGAGGCACAGGGGGACTCCAGCTGTATATGGAGAAGTGTTTCACTTCTGTTCTTTTAGCCGTAACTGAGGATTGACCCAAAGTGGTGCTGGGTTAATGGTTGGACTGGATGATC
This sequence comes from Cyanistes caeruleus, assembly GCF_971803275.1. Taxonomy (NCBI): domain Eukaryota; kingdom Metazoa; phylum Chordata; class Aves; order Passeriformes; family Paridae; genus Cyanistes; species Cyanistes caeruleus. The sequence continues at coordinate 29,102,021 of NC_141709.1, forward strand.
TTGGAGGTCTTTTCAACCTTAATTCTGTGAATCCAAATTCTGTATCTTTTGCCACTGTCAGGAAAGCACTGACTTCTGAACCACTGTCACTGCTGGATTGCTGCTTCCAGAGCCAACAGAGATGACTGGTGTCACCTGGGGTTTCTGAGGGTGGCCTAGGGCAGTTGTGAGGCAAACTCACGGGGACTTTGCTACAGCTGACTTCATCTGGGAGCTGTCCTTCTCTTACTGTTGTGTTTTCCCTCATCAGCACTCAGCAAGTTTGCGTTTCAGGGGTGTGAGTGTTAAGAAATGGGTTTATGAAGCACTGGTGCCCACGATGCTTAAAATGAACATTTAATTTCTGTTGCAAACAGAGGAAGGATGTTTGGTTTTTTTTCTACATAGGCTCTGTTTGGCATGGCTTATCTTGGTTTATAAGGATTTCTTGGTTCCCTAGATGGAGTGATGGTCCAGATAACTGCTGAGAACATGGACTCTTTGAGACAGGCCTTGAGAGAGATGAAAGACTTCACCATCACCTGTGGCAAAGTAGATGCTGAAGACCCTCAGGAACACGTTCACATTCAATGGGTAGAAGATGATAAAAACTTTCATAAGGGGTAAGTAGAGGAGCAGTCACTTGATATTGGTGCCTGTTAAAAATTTCAATTGATCTTCTAAGGCCCGTGAGTCTTCAAATCAATAGGAATTAAAAGTCTGTGCTTCTGTTTTGAGTGATAAGATGCAATTAATTGTAATGGAAATGGAATTGAGATACCAGAGCTTTGGGGCATCCATTTAGAAAATTTGCAATGCTGTGGATTTTTTTGGCATTGCCGATATCCAGTTATTGGAAACCAGTAATCTGTCTCCAACTCTCAGTGCTGAACCCTGCACACTGTGGTCACTTTGCTCTGTTGGTGCTTAGTTTGCACTAAGTAGAGTTGGAAACAAAATTGCTGAACATCAACAGTATCTTTAGACACTTGATAGTTAAGCCAAAAGAAAGGTGGATTTGGCAGCTGAAGTATTTATGACAGTAAAGTGCTGTTGTGATGGATTCCATATTTCAGGAATCAGCACCTAGAAAGGATATTTCTGTAGTTTTGGGCTCTCCAGATCAATCTTAGGGTCTGCAATCAAGTCCTGGCTCGTGTAAGTTGTGTTTCAGGTATTGATGGCCTACACTGAGTTTAGGAATGAACAGAAGTCCAGCCTGTGTGAAACACCTCATTACTCTGTCAGAACCTTACAGGATCTCAGCTGTGCTGCAAAGCTTTGTTGAGAACCTTCAGGAAGGTTCTTCCTGCACCTGCATTGTGCGTGTGACCCCTTTCAGGAACTGCCCTCTGATTCCAAGGTCATTCTCTTCTACAGAGGGCTCTGTCCAGCTCAGGCCTTGTGCTGAGTCACAGTTCACTCTCCTCCTTCCCTTTTGCAGCGTTGTGAGCCCTATTGATGGCAAGCCCATGGAATCTATAACCAGCGTGAAGATATTCCACGGCTCCGAGTACAAGGCCAACGGGAAGGTCATCCGGTGGACAGAGGTGGGTCCATCAGCCCGGCACGGGAGCCAGCTGCTCCCCCATTCACCACAGGAAAAGCAGCACATGCTTCCCCACCAGCCTTTCCTGTGGTGCCTTTCACAGGGAGCTGCAGGGTGGCATCCTGCAGGATAAAACATCCTCCCACTGCATGTGCTGCTCCGGCCACTGCTGCTCACATCAGGGTTGTTCAGCATGGCGGGACCACAACAACACTTGCTGTGTTACACACAGGAACAGTTGGCTTCATTTGTCTTTGTGTTAAAAGCTGCCTTTCTACATGGAGACAAATCTTAATATAAATTGTTTTTTAATGAAATGTTATTTTGAGCCACTTTCTCTAAAATGTTGCATGTTATAGTGCTGTGGCATAAATCACTCAGAAACTGCTTGCATGGCTGATGTTGCCTGTGACTGTGCCAGCAGACAAATGCTGATGTCAAAATATTTCTGTGTTTCAGTTTGCCTGCTGAGGAGGAACCAAGTTCCTTACTCTGCAGCTCAGCCCCTGTGTGCCCTTTTTCCCCAGGTCACTTGGGCTCAACAGAAACAAATTCAGTGACAAAAATAGCAGAGATCTTTGGGCTTGCATTAAGTGTAATTTTTCTGAACTTAAAAACCTGCTTTTGAACAGATGTTATTAAAACCACGTATCATACATAGTGAATTTCCATAGCAAGGCTTTTGACCAGATCTGAGGTTTCAGAGGATTATTTAAATTTAAATCTTTCTTCTGAAATTTTTTTATTTTTTCCTCCCTAAGGTGACTTGTCAACCAAATTTTCTAGAAACGCCAAGTGTCACGTCTTATGTTCCCTTCAGGTGTTTTTTCTGGAAAATGATGAGCAACACAATGGTTTGAGTGACCCAGCTGATCACAGCAGACTGACTGAAAATGTGGCAAAAGCTTTCTGTCTGGCTCTGTGTCCTCATCTGAAACTGCTGAAAGAAGATGGAATGACTAAGCTGGGTCTGCGTGTTACACTGGATTCTGATCAAGTAAGTCTTCAGTAGTTTGGGTTTAACTGGGGGGTTGTTCTCTTGTTCATTCCCCAGAAAAGGAATACACCACTTTAACCAGGAGAATGCTGAAAAAGTACCAGTATCAGATGCTAATCAGGTGCTGCTGCTGTTGTTTGGTATTTTGGGACATTTGTTGGAGCCAATGCCCAGCCTGAATTAACACAGGCTTGACCCCCACATGGCATGAGCAGCACCTGCTCCATGCTTAGAGAAGACTCTTAATTGGCCTTTTTGTCAGCAATTACTGCTGTGTGAGAATCCTGCTCATCCCAAGGAGCTGCTTTGAGAAAAGAGGAGAAAAAAGAGGCTTCTTTTACTCAGGCAGCCACTGGGAACACAAGGATGCACAAAGACAAGTGGAAAAGCTGCTTTAATGCCTGCTTGATCCAGTTCGAGTTCCTGACTTCCCTGGAAGATGCCACAGCTCTTCCTCCCTTCCTGCCCCCTGACTCATAGCCTGGTGTCCTGTTCTTAAAACCCACTCTTTGTATTTTTTAGGTTGGTTATCAAGCTGGGAGCAATGGACAGCCACTGCCCTCTCAATACATGAATGACCTGGACAGTGCCTTAGTGCCAGTGATTCATGGAGGGGCCTGTCAATTGAGTGAGGGGCCAGTCATAATGGAGCTCATCTTTTATATTCTGGAAAACATCTCATAAGAGGACTTCATTTTCTGTTCAGACCTGTTCCAGCAGCAGTTGTATCTGAATCATTTGCACTTTAAAACTGGAAAATTAAGCTTTTGTTAACACTATTGGGGAAGGGGGGAGGGGGGTGGGACAGTTGTTCCATAATTCTGAATCTTCTATGCATTGTCAACAACCAGAGGATCAGGGCAGCTTCTATACTACAACATGGCTATGCTATCCTTGCAGCTAATCCACTTCTGTTACTGTTTAGAAAAATGCTCATGTTTAAAGACTTACAGTCATGTACTCTCAATGCTCAAAGGGTGCAAAGATCACTGGGGCGTAAATAAAAAGTGAAATTCCAACCTTGTACTGTCTGTAGATGGACATGTAAGAAACAATCAAGACCTCCATTCTGACCTCATCCTAATGCCATTTGTGGTTTTTCTGTAGACATTAAAAAAACGTTTACATTATTTTGACCAGATTATTGGTTGAAATACATTTGGAGAAGCCCTTGAAAGATAGGGAAAGATTCCCTAGCCATAACCTTGTTTGTCTGTGCGTCCAGAGGAGCAGGACAGGCATCTCTCTGAAAGTTACTGAAGTGCAGTTGTGTGTGTGTAATAGGCTAGTTTCCTTCTCCTCTATTTACCACAAAAGTCCGTCACTGGGGCAGGTTTCTGTGATCTCCTACAACAACTCTGCTATTCTGTACTTTGTTTACAAATCTGTCTGAAGCAGAGGAAAGATCAGCCCTAAAGTGCAGTCCCATCTTGTTCCTTGTCCCCAGTAGGTCCTGCTTTTTAGAGGCAAGTCCCACCCAGGGCATCTCTGTCCCCTCCCTGCTGTTCGCTGTAGTGTAACGCCAGTGTCATGTAACCCAAGCCAGCTTGCACTTCTTATTGCAGCCCCATGTCCAAGCTTACCTGTGATACCAGTGTAGAGTGGCTGTTCCTGCATGTTCTGCTGAAAAAGGCTTTGTGGTCAGTTCTGAACACGTGCACTCGGCCCAGTGCTCTTGGTCTCACCTGAGAGGGCTTTGGTAAGGAAAGCAGCTGCTCGTGTCTGCCAGGGCATTAAGAAGCTGGAATTGAGCATCAGCCAGAGGAAATGTGGTTCCATGTTCTTACTGTCTCCATGGAAAGCTGCTAACCAGTGGCAAGAGCTGTAAGCAGGAGAAGGGGTTTGGTTTGTTTAGCCAGTCATGCAAAGCAGCTCTTTTGAGTCCCTCCCAGGAAGAGGGGTGAAGGTTTCTCCTCCTGTCTAGAGCTAATTAATTTGGGAAGACAGGTGCTAATTTATGGTGGATGTTTGTGGTGTCAGACATTCCCTACTGCCATCCCTTCTGGGGGCAGCAGTGGGACATGGTTGGGCTGTGCTGTGACAGAGTAACACCAGTGGCCTTGCAAAGGGAAGGGCCAGGCCCCTGTGAAACTGAGGCTCTGGTGATATATTTTATAGAAAAGCAGCCCAGCGTCTGCACAGAGTGCCCTCGGGAATAAATGGCTGCTGCTTTTCAAAAAACTATGACAAATCCAGTGTTCCAAATCACAGCTGGCACCACCCAACCCTTGAAGACAGGCCAGGGAACTGGGGCCAACTCCACAAACAAAAGCTGGCCAGCAAGAGGGAGCGCACTACCACACTTTAAAGGGTGTCGGATCCAAGTGAAGCCTTCTCTCTGTTATTTGGGAGAGGGTGAGTGATTAATGCACCTCACTGAGTGGTTCCTGCTGGCCAAAGCAGGAGCTGTGACCCACCCCTTGCTCCTGCCAAGGTGTCTGTGCAGCCCAGCTGGACTGAGGCCACTTGATGCCCCTCTGCACCCTGGTTCTGCACACGCTGGGACACAGCTCAGCACCACACGGTGTAGGCACAGTTCCACGGCTGGAAGAGCATTCCAGAAACTCTGTAATAATCTTCCTCCTAGAGCCTACACTCCAGCTTTGCCACAGCAGCAGCTTTCCAGTTACTTTAGTTGCATTGTTATGCTTAATAATGCAGTAAAAGAGGTGAAAAATGTTTATCTTCTCTTCCTTTGCCCCAGAAGTCTTTTAGGTTTGGATTCTGTTTGTGCAAAACACTATCAACTGGTGACTGACATGTCTGCTTTAACCATAGCCTTTGAAATGACCTTAATTACCATGTTGTTAAGAAATGAGTACTTGTTTAGAAAAAAACTGTACTTTTAAAATTCAGTTAGTTAACACTGCAAAAAACTGCATATTATATTTTTATTTTCAACATGTAGTTTTGTATATTAAATTTATTGAAATTAAAAACTAAACACTGTATTGTCTTCATCTGCTCAGGAAGACAGAGGCAGAGCTGCCTGACCTGTCTGGACTCTGTTCTGTCTCCCAACCTGCCCATCCCTGGCACAGGCACATCCTCCCCTTGGAGATCCCTGGTTTCTGTTAGCTCACAGAGATTTAAAAACACAAACAGATTTAGTACCCTTTCTTGTATGCTGCTGGTCAAAAAGCGTTCCTGAAAATAAGTCATGATCCAGTTTTCTTGAAGGACAAAGTATGACTATTTTCCCCATCACCTGGAAGAATTGTAAAAGCCTATTTTTGTAAAAATACAAGGAACATTTGGGAAGCAGCAGAGTCTAGTGTACTTTTTTCTTTCTTTTTTAAATTAAAACCCAACACCATAAAGGATGAAGGCACAGTACCCTTCTGCGCTGGACAAGCAGTGCAGCAAGCACAGCACATAACTGGGAGCCAGAACAAAAACAGAGGTCTGTAAACACCAACCTGCTGAGGAGCCCTGGGGCCTTTCCTTCAGAAAGGGACAGCCCTTGGAACCTCACGTGCCAAGGGCGTGCACAGAGGAGGGACTGGCACCCCTGAACTGGTGCCTGAGAGCTCTCTGGTTTAGGAAACAAAAAAAAGATCCCAACCCAAAGAAGCCTGGATAGGAGAGGACAGAAAAAGCAGTAGCAGACTGTTCACTGAACCATGCCGGCTGCTCAGACACTTGGGAATAGGAATTCTGATAAAGATCTTACCTGTGACTTAACCAAAAAGCTCTGGCACTGCCTCAGGGAATTTTTAAGGGGCTAAACCCTTCTCACAGCACTCTGCATAGTTAATGTAACATTCGTCCTGGTGCTACATCAGTAGTCCCACATTAAGGCAATTCTGTCTATTTTGGGTAGACCGGTCCCAAGCCCTGCAGCAGCGCATTCCCAGAGCCTCCCGTTTGCCTTGGAGTTATTAATAAACACTATGGCTGTTATCAAAATAGACATTAGGTTCAGTAGTGCATTCATTTAACATCTTTGGTGCTTGCAGCTTAGCAGCATCTTCCTGCCTTCGCTCAGCCCACGACTTCCAACATTCCCATGGATCTGGGGAAAACAACACAAACGATCCCGTCAGAATTCCTTGTTGCAGCACAGAACAGATGTTCACAGTTCAAGGTGACATTATATGGAAAATGCTGACACCAAGGTTCTGGATGGTCAACGAGAAAAATCACTGGAGCAAAATTATCAAGCTCCAGTGATGGAAAGTGCTTGGGCACGAGGCCAAGTTGTTATTTCAGGTATGGCCATCAAACGTGTCCCTCAGCCTGAGTGAAGCTCATGGGACCTCCTGACCTCCTTGGCTGGGAGGAAAACTCTAAAACTGGCCCTTTGATACCCAAATGGTGACACCTGTACTGAAATGAGACCTCAGCCTCCACAGTCTGACACCATTTGCCACACCTTTGCTTCCAAACATGTGATGTAATTCTGAAGCTTATGAATATTTGCTTAACTGCCATTTATAAATGTAAAATGAAATAGTATGCTAGGGAAGAGGGAGCACAGAGGCTTCAGGAGATCAAGCAAAGGAAGATAGATTATTTATCACTCATTTTCTAAATAATATTCTTAGTAAAGGTGACACCAGGAGCTGTCCCTGTATTACAAGTGATTGTGAAACAGCATCTTTGAGATACAAACTAATCAGAGATTCTGTAACCTCATTTATGAAATGATGTCAACTCCCCACCACAAATATAAAGAGGAATGCTACTGAAGCCAGAGCTGAGTAATTAGGTCAATGCCAACAGAAGACATTATTCAAGCAGGGTTTATCTGTAGCCCTGTCAAGTCCTGCCAGACCACCTCTGGACGCAGCGTTCGTACCTCAGACAGAACTAACGCTCAAGGACCAGCCAATTTTCTGTAACTGTTTGAAGATCTTGACCACTGAGGGGCTCCCTGAGTCTCACTTTTACCTCCAGTTTCCCTCCAGTGGGCTTTCTGCCGTCAAAAATCTGAAACAACCACAAAAAGAAGAGCAGTTAGGACAAATAGGGATTATACTGTTATAAAGCCTCAGGCAACTGTGACTATTTGCCCATGGCCTGAGGGTGACAGATCCCTGCAGGTGACTGCAGTGCTGGGAGTGTCACAGCCAAGCACTTCCTCAGACTGGAACTCAGCAGAGCAGGTCCCCACAACCCAGGCAGGTTATCAAACACACCTAATACAAAACTCGACTGCACTCACACGTTTATGTGATCCAAATACTCATTTTCCCTTTGGGTTTAAGTACTAAGCAGAAGAACACACCTCATCCCAAAAACGTACCTCGATGATCTCTCTAACTTCACATTCTGATTCCAGCTTGTCCAGCTTCAAGTGTGCTGTCCCCACATGTTTGTCACTTCTGAAAAAGGACCTGTGCCAAAGAAATGAAGGGGTAAGGATTGTCATAACATTTAAGAGAAAACAAGCCCAAAAGCCATCATTATTTGCTTCATCCCCACATCAAGAGAGAGCCAGTCAAGATGTGCTCCTGGAACCCCTGGACACCATAGAGCCAGAGACAAACCCTTAAAAACCAGACTACAAGGAACAAGATAAGAATGAACTCATTTGTTCATTATTCTTTTGCGACCAAAGTAAAGATGAGGATGGCAGTGAAGAAAAACGAATCAACTAAATCAGCACTTGGAGTGGCAGCAGCTTCTGTCCCTGCCAAGGTGACAGAGAAGGAGGTCCCTGTGGCCAGGACAGGTCCATCCTCTGCTTGGGGCTGTTTAACAGAACAGGCTGAAGGAATTCCCAAGGAAGTTGCATCTCCCAGCAAAACAACCTGCACCCAGCACCTGCTGCTTTTGGCAAAGTGCTTTTTGGAAAAAGCCAGATGAATCATTCTGTTTCATCTTGATAAATCAAAACAATTTCAGTAAATAAGAACATTTCAGCTATTGTTTTGATTCACCTACATACTGGTAGTTTTAACAGTCAAAAACTATAATTTTAGAATTTCCAGTCTGCTGGAATTAAACACAGAAGCATTTTTACTTCTACTTGCTGTAGTCATTTCTGTTGAACAGTTTAATTTGCAGTAAGTCAATCCTTACCTGAATGGAGACAGGTGTTACAACCCTCATCCAGACAAACTCCTCCAAAAAGCAACAGCCAAGACTAAACCACCCTCACTCCAGAGCTGTTCAGCTCAAAGCACAGCAGTTCTTTGCCTGCATCCAAGCATCTCCCTGAGCCAGTCTCTAAAAGGTTTGATAAATAACTAAACTCAAGAGTTGAGTTAAAGAAGATAATTTGGCCAAACCTGCCATGTTTTCTTGGAAATTTTCCAAGATTTCAGAAGCTTCCTCTATTTCAGAAAAAAAACAAGCAGCCAAATCAACAAACATAAAAAACCCATCCCCCACAACTCCAAAACATCTACCCTTCTTCCCATTATCAGTTAGAGATACTGAGATGTTACCAAGCAAGACTTGACATACACAATGGAAACTCGTTAATGGTGCCTCATGATCACACCATTGGTGGCAACAGGAGACTGAGACTCTCCATCAGTGAGGCCACAGCAGACTCACAGAATCATTTAGGAAAATTCAGAATTTCTTAGCTCACATACTGGAATACTTCCTTCACTTCACAAGCACCTTAAAATGAAGGATTATATAATTGTACTGCAGCATGTGAGACACTTTGCTCATAAACTTCAGAGAATCAGCAATTCTTGCTGAATTTTTTGAAGCACTTTTCCATTCTATAACTCAAGAAACAATAAAGACTGGTTCATCCCTGCCCAGTTCCAGGGGGTTGCTGTGAAGACTGAGAACTTGCTCTAGGCTATGGCTTCAGAAACAGCTCTGGGGAAATCCCCTTTCATCTTCAGAAGCTTTTAGGAGAGGCTCGAGAATACATTTTTCCTTTGGAAAAATACATAGCTGGGTTTTTACTTGAAAGTGTTGTTAAACTGAAGTTTAATATATATGACCTGAAGCAAGTCTCCTTTGCTCACTGAGCAAAAATAATTCTTGGGAGATGGTCAAAGTGCTATCAGAGACCCCAAAGCTACAACATCCACAAAAGCATTTCTGAAAGTTCATTTGTAGTCTTAGAAAAGACAGGGAGCAGTCAGTCTTTAGAGAATGGACAGGATTAAGTGATCTAGACTCTTCTCCCAAGGAGATGGCTGGGAAAAGGTGATTAGAAAAAAACATTTTAAAGAAATGTAACCACTTCATAGCTCTGTGTAAAAGAGGGGGGAATCTTGAACACAGCAGCAGAGCAGTCAGGTTTGACAGAAAAAGAAGATCAACTTTTCAAAAGAGATTCCAATGGATGATCTGGAGTAGAACAGTGGGACTTCAGCTCACAAACTGAAACATCTGCAACTTGAAAACCATCTCAGAAAACCTATAGATGACTTCTGCATGGCCCAGTAATAGCAACAAGGAATAGGACAAAGGGCCAGCAGATAAAAACCAGGTTATCTGGCATCCCATCACAGTGTTGGATCACAATCAACCCAGGGGTGAGGGAATACAGGCTGCTCCTATTCTGAATAACTCAGTTATGAGCCTGGAGTGAGGATGATCTCCCTGAACATTGTTAACATTCATCTTGTGATCCTGTTCTCTGAGCTGAGGGGAGTTTTGTCTCTCTCAAGGCAGTTACCAGCAGTGCTCAGGAAGTACTGCAAGATCCAATGAGTGAAAGTACAAAAACATAACTCTAGTTCTGCCATCATCTATCACCTGCTTTCCTGCTGTTCATATTTTGCTGCCACTTTATTTTTCTACAGTTATTCCACAGAATATTTAAATTTTCTAGTCCTGATGACTGAAACCAAACTGGGTAAGAATCAAAACAATTTGAAATAAATCACTGCTTTCTCAGCCTCACCAAGTCCTTTTAACAACTAATCCTCGACTGATCTGAATCAACTTCACTGAATCTGTGCCTCTCTTGACCCCCACAAGGGAAGCTGCAGAGCTCAGGCTGAAATTTTGAAAGCTCTCAGACATGAGTATGAGACAACTCTTCAGTGCTGGCTTAGAGATTGTGCTTCATAAACTTCAGCTCCAACACTTTTCAGCTGTTAGCAGAGAAGCAAACTGTGGACTCACCCTTTGTGAAACACTTCAAATTTAATTCCTTTGGACCGAATTGCGCGTCGGAAGCCTCGGTGGTTCCGGTTGATGTTCAGCTTGAACAGCTGGTTGTACTCTGCAAGTGAAATAAAGGAAAGAAAGCTGTGAGTCAAATGGTGTTTAGTGCTCTATTCCTTGCACCTACTCAGAGCTCTTTTTCTCAGTCTGGCCCTACTGTTAGACACTTGACAGCCACAGAAACTCCTCCTCAGGAGGGTCTTTCAGTCAATCACAGGGTGTGTCTCTGTCCCACAATTCATGCCACCCTCACCTTACAGGGACAGAAATCAAAGTGCAGGAAAACCAAGCCATTATGAGCTGCCAGCAAAGTACTGGAGAGCTAAAACTAGGTCTTTCAGCAAGTAAAGTTTAGGTCTTCCAGCAAGTAAAGTGTTTGTGGCTAAGAAAAAAGATACAAAATATTGAAGAAAAAGCAGAGTAAGACTCGAATGACTAGGAAGTGTTTTGGATAATGTAATTAATACTGGTTTAATTAATGACATAATAGCTACTACTGACATTGGGATGAGGGGGAAGAAATTGCCAACACAGCTGGACTTCACCCCCCAACAAACCCTTTCATAAGAAGAAAAAAGGTGGTGGGAGGGTCTCAGGATGGTTCAGAGTATAACACCAGCCTGTCCTGTCCAGGGATTCCCAAGGTGCAACATTTTTTCCTGCTGTTCTAGGATAAAAAGACTCACCTGGACAATTGTTATTGTTAATTACAGGTGTTTTACTCTTTTGAGGTTGTTCCTATTAAAAAAAGAGACAGACATTACATAAAACTGTCAGGTACTGCTTGAAAACAGACTAATGACCATTTTTATTGCCAGCTCTATTTTATGCCTATACCAGAAACGTGAGGTTTTAGGGGTTGTCTAAATAAGAAGAGTCATGGTATATTCAAGACTAAAATACTTGCATTTCACTGTGGTAACAAGGATAATACTGGGGAAAGAATAAGCCAAAACATTACATTAAATATGAGAGCCATAGATGAGCTATACAGTCACAGTCAATTCAATCCAATCATCATAAAGTTACTGACTGGGGCTGTTAAACTCCATGACAAACTGTGCACCTTCCACGACACAGTAATTCTGTTCCTCCTGCATTAGCTGGAATAATAAGCTACACAAGGAATTCATCACAAATCATTCAGGGAATTGCCCTACTATTATTTTCCCTGACAATCAATCTGCCACCAAAATGAATTAACTTTTAACCTAAAGTGAGTACAAACTAAATCTCCAGGGAATGAACAAGGACAATGTGGCCTAATTATTTCAGCTACTTTACAAACTGATTTTAGCTATAAAAGAAAGGTGGTATATTTATTTGTTGGCTAAGGAGTAAAGATCTGTTTTTTCTTTAAATAAAGGAAAATAGATTAAAAGGATCTATGCTGATTCTTACTCATTCCCCAGAAAATTATTCAGCCCAGTTCTGGTTTCAGCCATCCTGAGTTACTCCTTCATTAAGACCTCATGTCATTCAAACCTAAACACAAACCTGGTCTGACCATCACCAATTTCCCACAGGTAACTGAATTAATTTTAGTGGAATTACTGCAAAATTTACTGGGAGGCAGAAACCTAGACTCTGCACTCTCCCAGGGCTAGGTATTAGTCCTGCAAGAGCAAGGTCTGGTTTTGAGACCAGTCTGTCCCTCCTCAGAAGCCCTTCCAGCTCTAAGCTTTGAGTATTTTTCAGACCAGAGACTGCTTTTAAAGGTGAGAGGAACAGGATGACACTGGGGAATTCCAAGGAAAGAAGTAATACATATGTGTATACATATTTTTATACACATATACCTACATGTGCATACACCTAAGTGTTTATTAGTAAGGGTGAGAAACTTGCATGGCCCAAGTCCTTTCTCCAGGTGTATATATATGTACTTACTAATTAAATTAGCATTTATTTGATGAGAAAGATTAACCTTTTCAATCCATTTCCACAATTGTAAGAGAGGCTCAAATGCAACGCCTTTAAAAAGCTGGGTTTTTTCACAGAAGAGGACTTAAGGAGATCACATCTAAGGTGGCCCTTGGCAACAATTTTGTGTGCCCTGGTGTTTGGTGTGTTTGCACCCCTGAAAGACATGAACTTTGACACATTTTGCCAAGATTGGAAAGAGCCTGATTGTGCCTTCAGGGGGGAGAGGTGGGCATGGCTTAGCACTGAGAGTGCTGCTGACAGAACCTGCAGACACCACCCTGCCAAGGCTCTCTTCACCTTCAACACAAGGTGAGCATCCAGAGAAAGGTGCAAAGCTCAAACCTGCAGCCAACACACTCAGCAGTTCTGTTTCTCAGAAAAATAAATCTGCTTTAAAAGCAGATCCAGGCAGGATGTCTAGAAGTGTCCTCCCTTTCCTTTGAGCCCTCACAAGCTCATGCAGTGGCAGGGGGGACAGACTGAGGGGCAGAAGAGCCACAACACACTCACCGCACTCGGGTACTGAAATTCAAACTTCACAAATGCATCCAAATCTCTTGGTGACACACCTGGGTGAGACAACAACCAGCCAATCCAAACAGCCAGTACAGACATTGTCATTGCATCTGTCACGTTGAGGATTCTCAAGAGCACCCGACTGTTTTATGGTAGGACTCATGTTGACAACTGAAAAACTCATCCATCAAACCAAAACCCATGGAGAGTTGGCATCCAAAGGAAAACACCTGGGTTTTTTTATGCTGTTAGTCCTAGGACAGTCTAGCACAAATGGTTTACAAGCTTCCAGGAACAATTGACTAAAAGCAGTAACACTGGCAGGAGCAAACCCTGTCTATTGAAGGGTCAAAATACACCAAAGTGGTGCAACTGCTAGGCAGGCACTCAAAACAAAACAAAATGAAACCTTAACTACGACCAGTTATGAGTGAACCCAGGAAAATTTATTTTTTTCTTCTCCCTGTCCAGACAGAACCCAGATTCTCTTTATTCACCTGTCTGCTTTTTTTAAAATACCGTTTAGAGATTTGGGGGTGGGGGGGCATGAGCCCAAAATGTGCTTTCTTTGCTTTAATGAATGCTGGCTCCTAAAGTGGCCTTCAAGATAAGAGAAATTTCATTCCCCATTACTTTCCTTACCTACTCAGAGGAAAAAGCCCACATACCCTTTTGACTACACACCTGGTGGGGCTGGTAGGTTTATCCCTCTGACAATAAGAAGATGCATTTCTGTGCTGTTCAGATCAGAAAATATCCTGTGAAAAGAGAAAAACAAAAAAGCACATTCATCCCACCATCAGCTGATCCACTGCCAGACCAGGATTCCATGGCTATTTGTCAGAGCTTTTTCAACAGTGCACTCCTACAGAGACCATCTCCACAAAATACAGCAGAGCAAGTGAAGAGCACAAACAGAGCTAAAAATATCTCTAAGGCCAGGAACAAAGCCCAGGAGGCAACAGGACTGAGGGAGAAACACAGAAGAAGAAGGAATGGCTGAAGAAACAGAATATAAGAGGGGAAGCTGGAGGCATTTTGAAAACAAAAGAATCAGCAAAAGGTTAGAGAAAAAACTTCTTTGTATTTAAGTTGTTGAGAGTATCCTTTCAGGAATGCTGAGCCTAATCCTGGATGCCACCCAAGTTTGCTGAAGCCCAGAATTCCCTAAACAAGGGCAAAAGACCAGGAAAGTCATTCCAGCCTGCCTGAGAAATCCTTTTGTTTTTCCACACCTTATCATTTTAAAGGTTCTTTCCTCAAAGTGATGGCTTGGAGGATCCATTCCTTGTGCTCGTGCAAGCTGTAGGATCTCCATGTCCTTTTTACAACCTTGTGCCAGTTTCTCAAACCTATAGAAAAAGGCAAAAAAAAAAAAAAAAAAGGTAAAAAAGCCACACAAGCCAGAAATCAAAGAGAGCACAGAGTAACCCTCAGACAGAGCTGAGAGCATGTGTCCCAACCCTTTCACGCAAGGATAAATGTACCAACTCAAACCCCAAGATCTTTAGGGGGTCAGGCAGACTCAAACCTGAAATAACTGCTTTGGGGGATGATGGAAAGCAGGCACTGGGTCTTACCGAGTTGTTTCTGCTACGTTTCCCAGATGCATGAATTGCTTGGAATACTGCAAACACCTCTGGTAACACAAACAAAACCAAACACATACTCAGTGATCCTCACACACTGATTCGTGACTGGCACTGTTCTGAAATTGATGACTATTTAATTTAAGCAAAAACAGGCATTTTCCCAAATCACTCAAGAACATTCATTACCCCATTCCTCAACTCCAAAGCACAGCATTTGTTTGAGCAGTTCTCCCTATTACTTTTTAATAACCTGATTTGTAGATATGAGGTTCACCTTAAGCCTTGTCTTAATATTCAGGTATTATTCTCAAACTTGAGTGCTCATGTTTAACAGTGATAATTTGCTAGTCCCTAGCCTTCAAGCACACCCTCTTGCTTCAACTAGCCATAGAATCCAGCCCTGAAAATTCTCCATTTTAGGACATGCAGTATCGAAAGTACTTAAAATAAAAAAAGACTCCACTGGAACAATGATAGGATTATAATATTAATGAACTCCAGAGAAAAAAGTCCAAAAGAAACTCTGAAACATTTCTAAAAAATGTAAAATGGTCACCTCATGTTGGTCCTTCAGCAATTTTACAAGCTGTGCATAAACTTCATCTGCTTTCTGAGACAGCCTGACATCTTCATGGTGTACAAAGATAAAATCACCCTCATCATCTGTAGGAGGTGATGGCAGCTGCAACACAAGAACACCACGTTTCAGAACCCTTACAGGGAAAAGTAAGCACTAAGATGTGCAAGAATGTGAAACAAAGCAGAATATTAACAGTCCTACTAACCTTGGAAATATCAACTGTTTTGCCAGATTTTGCCTGCTCAATCCTTAGGTCAAGGCCCTTTGCTGTTCTGAGATACGTCTTTGCCTGTTCGAGGTTGTTTTCCCTCTTTGCTTTGATGGCTGCCTTCAGGTATTGCTTCTTCCTGTTCTCCAGAAATTCCAGCTGGTCCCTAACTGAAAAACAGTTGTACAGGAACACTCACTCACCTGACATAGGTTTACCATGTTCAGTTTACAGCCAGGAAAGGATCAGTGAAAGTACAGATGTCAAATTGGGACATGTCCTTACTGCACTCAACTGTTTATTGGGCACTTTCAATTTCAAGCATTAAAAAAATAAACAACTTTCCTTCTAGAACAGCATCCTTCATCAAAAAAACCTCACAGGTGTCACAAGAATTATTACAGCCCCTAATCTGCAGGCCTGAGAAAGAATCCAGCAGAGCTGATTGGTCCAAGGGAAAAGCTGAATCCAAACTTTCAGCTCTCCATATTAACTTCTAAAAAACAGCAAATATCATGAGCATCCTCTGGAGTAATTTCCTTCCTCTCCCCAGATCTGTTAGGAAAGAACTCAAATGAACCAATGTGCAGGCCCAACCAGACATATCACCTCTGCTTCTCTGTAATCCCTTGTTCTCTTAGTTTCTGACTAATGCTTGAGTCTTTCTTTCCTCGCCAAAACAAGAAAGGACAACCACACCAATAAGCTTGCTTTACACTGTACCAGGTTAGTGCATCAGTCAGCCAGGCAGTTCTACTTCATCCTGAGGGAACAACCCAGGGCAGAAGGGGAGGAAGATGGGATTACAGTCCAGGCATCAGCGAGAGCCTGAGCACTGCCTGTGTGAGCCCAAACCACACTGTGAGGTGGTGGCTGTCCCTTACTATCTGTACCATTCATCTTGTACACACAACTGCTCAGTGGCCTTAGCCAGGGAAGAGTAGAGACTGATGAACCCCTGCCTGCACTGCCAGCCTGAGCTCCTTGGGTGAAACACCAGGCAGAGAGCTCTGTCTGATGTAGGGAGCTGCATGAGATCAATGAATAATTCACACAGGCAACCCATCCCCTTTAATGAGAGTATATGGAGAGTTCAGCTGTGAGCAGAGTTAAACATTATGAATCGATACACTTGTTACATCAAAATTAATTAAAAACCTAATCAGCCTTATAATAATACATGCTGTCTCTGTGAAATGAAGCTGCATGGCTGGTCTGGGTGTACCCTCTAGCACACACATATTGAGGCTCTTGTCAGAGGAAATCTATGACACACATTCACAGGCTCACACCTAAATTATGATGCTGAAGTCTTCACCAAACTAGAGCAAACAACTTGCCTGTGGAGTACTGGGAAGGGTGATCCCTTCACTTACCAGCTGGAGGGAGATGATCCACTGACTCTGCCTTGTCCAGGGTGGAGGGTGATGCAGCTCGTTTCAGGTGCTCTGGAGAGCTCTCCTGAGCTGCAGCAGATGGAACTGGAGTTGGCTTAACAACCTGAGTTGGCTTTTTGGAAACTGGGGCCTGGGGGAGAGGTTCATTCTAGCAAAACAAAAAGAATTGCATCATAAATGCATAAAATCTATTCCAGGGTTGAGGACAGAATCTCAAGCATCAATAACCACGGTTATCACTGTATCAGCCTTTGGGTACTTCTTTTGAGGGGAGCATGGCATTCAAGACAGCAAATTTTAACTTTTGGAGGTTTATGAGCCATGCCAGACCAGCAGGTAGCTGAGCTATGGAAGCCATAGATGGAATAAAGGGAATGTTCAACAAGGCAGTGATTTTTAAAAAAGCAGAGGCATGCAGAAAAAAATCCAGGAATTCTCTCCATTAAAAGCTACTCCAGTTGAAAGTACAATCAACCAGCAACCAAACCCAGAGAGACAGAAATCAAACCACAGTCTGAATGCTGGTGCAGCCTGCCAAAAAGCAGTAAGTGTTGAACATCCAGGGAAAGAACAAACATAGGAAGCTACTGGGATGCAGGAAAAAAATATAGATTTAAGTACTTTTAGAACAATGTAAAGGAGTGGTGAGGATCTGAAGTGTTTGCTTTGAAAATAAAATCTACGTAAAAGACAGCTATGAAAGAGCTGAGCTCTGCACTCACAGACTCTGTAGCTACTGACTGTAATAACATCTCATCTGTCTCCCCTACTCTATAAAGGAAACTGAATTAATTCTGAGATCCTGTACTCCTCAGACTTTTGGGAGATGTATTTCACCTCACCACCCTCACCTGGAAAACCAATGGCCTCATCTCTGCATGCCACAAGAGATGGCAACTGAACTTTTACACATCCTAACAGACAACACTAACCTCCTCCTCCTCATCATTCTCCTCCATGTTGGCCAACTTGCTGGCGCTCTCCAGGACAGCAGCAATTGTGCTGCCACCATCTGTAGCTGCAACACCAGGAAGTGGAGGAAATCCTGTGAAAGAAAGAAGCACAGAAGACAGTTACGTAAGCCCTATGGTATGTCTTCCATAACACTTGTTTACTGTAAAGCTGCTTCTACCCAAATATCTATTATCTAATGTATTTTAGAACTCAGTCTAACTAGACTGAGGCCAAGGCCAAAAAGCCTTGCTTAACATCAGATCTCTCACAGATAACCAGCTTAAGTAGATGATAGTAAAATGATGCAATAACTGAGCAGTTTTCCAAGATGAGCAACTGCAGCCAGCCAAGCAACCTCGCAACCTCAAGACTTCAGTAACAGGGATGCCCCCAGAACCAGTAGAGAATTGAGTCTCATTTTCTCCCCTCTCACTGCTGCCTCACTTTAGCAGTCACACAGAAAATCAGTGCTACCCCCAGAGTAATAAACAATCCACTGCTGACAGCTGGGTAACACACTCAGCCTCTGCTGAAAAGGTACTGCAATGCAGAGGTAGCAAACTAAGGCAGAATCAGAGGAGTTAAATGAGAAGTGTAGGAAGAATAACGCTCTTCAATATTGTTATCCTTTTAAGGCAGGGAGGAAGGCTTGATGATGGAAGATAAACTCTCACTGCCACACAACCAGTTTAGTGTCAGCTTCAGAGACCCAGAGCCACTACCAGAAAATGTCTGTTAAGACTTCTCTCATTTAATGTATATCAAGTATTCTTGCTGCCAGTCTCATGAGAAGTGACTAAGTGACTACTTCTACTAAGAAACAGTGATTAAATTGCTTCAAAACCTAGAGATGGCTGCTACAGCACAAATTCAAGGTACTCAGGCAGGCAGAACAGCGTGCTGCTGCCCCGTGTGACATTTGATCCACTGCTCAGCAGCATTTCAGTTTCCAGGGAGTCCAAGGCTGGTACTCATCACCAGCCAGATGCCCTGAAAGGCAATGCCATACCAGGATAATTCACCAGTGGTTTCAGTGACTGCCTAATAATTGTCTTCAATGTAAATCACATGGCCTCTTAATGATGGCTGAAAAACATACAGCTGATGTTCAAGGACACTGAGCCGTTCTTCACATTCCCAGAGGTATAAATATGGAGAATCCCACTCTTATAGAAACTGGTATTTGCCAAGAAAGGGATCACATTCTCCAAAAAGGCATGCTAAACTGCCTTTCAGGGACAGCTTCAAAGCAGGAAACCTTCAAAGCCACACATGACCTGACAGCTGGCAGTGCCTACTCTACTACCACTGCAGTGCTTGCCATTGCCACATCTAACAGTGACAAAAATACCAAAAGGTCCATCTCTATCCTCTCACTTAAAAAATCCAGGCACTGCTTTGCAGTGCTGAGTGTAGCCTTCAGAAGAGCACATCAGGCCCAAGATAAAAGGAAAGATGTTTCCTAGGGGAGAAATGGTATCATGCAAATGAGGGTCAGAGCATTCACAGATGACCTTGCCCAAACCTTTCCAGACACAGCACTCAGCGTTCTGAAGAAGATAAACAGGACACAGTGTCTCAAGAAACAGGCTCAGCTGCTGTCTCTGCCACTGTCTCAGTGTGACCATGGGCATGATCTGCTTCATCTCTGCAGACTTTTACCTGCCAGGAGAGCTGCAATACTGATTTGGTGTTACAAGGAGATATTCATTAGATGCCAAGTTCTGAGGGTCCTGATAGGAATCAGGAGAATGGGGGACATCAGGAAAATTTTTTCACTTTCAAAAATCTCTTTCCAGCAAAACTAAGAAGCCAATATAACCCAAATTTAGTCTTTCCTCTAGGAGACCTGACACAGAGGATAGACAAGTAACATTTTTAGCACCTGCCTATGGTGAAGCTCTGGAACTTTTCAAAGACTGCCAGTTTTAAGTTCCCATACTGTCAAACAGGCCATCAATATGCAGGAATATTCACCAGGGTCAGTGCTTGGGAGCATATTAATAAATTTCACAATACCATCAAACAGCAAGGCCAGCAACTCACTGAGAAAAAGGAGCTGTTCCACAGGATGAGCAGGCAACATCTGCACAGCCCCTTCAAAGCCTAGCACATGTACAAAAGTTTGGGGATTTTAGAATGTTTTACATTCACACTTACCAGGAGGAACAGGCAGCTCAGAATAATTCACTTTTCTCCCTGCCTTATGTGCTCTTATGGCATCCTGGTATTGCTGCAATCAAAGGCACTCAGTAAGAAACAAAATAGAGCTGACTGTGAATTAGCAATCATTTGTATTTAACCAGCATAAACACTGTACAAGACTCAGTATTTTACTACAATATGTGCATTGTCTCTATTTCTTTCTCCGAATGCTTTCCAGCTTCCCCACTGGACCACTTTTCAAACAGAAAGACAATACACAAATTATTTCAGCCTTGGAAAAATCTTCAGCAAGAGAACTAATTCAAATGGCTTTGCTGGATGCAAAGAGCCACATTTTAGTTCTACCTTGGCTATCCTGTCGTGCATCCTGCCCTTCCGATCGTCCCCGCTGGCTTTGGCCTGAGCTGCTGCCGCCCTGTACTTCTCCAGCCGCTGCTGCAACGCTTCCAGCACCGTCTTGGGCTGCTGCAGAGACTCTGCAAACCACACAGACAATTAAATACCACATCATAAGGATTTCAAAACACACAAGGCTGCCTTTCTCCTCCCCTTCCTCACCTTCTTCAGGGAACATCTCTGCAAAGTCTCACTACAAACACTGCTGTTATAAAGAAAGTTTCATTAACTTTTACTTCCATCACTGATCCAGAACAAAAGTAGACTGGATTGGCAGCAAACAATACTCAGTAACATTAGCCAGGTTTACACAGTCCTGCTGCAGTTCAGTGGGAGAGGTCAGACCTTCAAGTGCTCCCCAGCTGTGCATTTTCATGACTTACTAGAGAAATGCAAAAGTCCTACCTGAAGCTTCTTGGGTCTGAGGTTCAGGTGTTGCAAGATCCTGGGAACTTCCCACTCGAGGTGGTACTTTTTGCTTAGATGCATCTTGTACATGTCCTAAGCTTTCAAGATCTGCAAAGCAGGGAAAGCAGGAAGTTTCACAGCATGTTCCACACACAGCAATTACTGCTGCATATCACTCAGAAAATCATCAATTTGACCACACCTTCCTGAAAGCTTTTTTTGCCTCCAAATAGTATCGCCATGGCTAGCTACATCTAAGGTTCCTATTATCCACAGAACATGCTTTATAACAGAAAATCTCAAATGCTGATTTAATTTTGGTTAGGGCTGCTTGAGGGGGGAGAAAAAAAAAAAGCAAAAGTAGTTCAAGTATTCTAAGAATTCTCTCCCCAAAATATAACTTGGTATCTTAGCAGATGGAAAGAGTGAACAAGTCTTCTAATTGACTAAAATATTCTAGTAACAAAAGATGTGCTGGAAAAGGGAAGAAACTCATATCATCTATTCAGAAACTCTAGTTTCTGGTATTGTATAATATAAAACTAGAAGATTATTCACTGCAAAAATCTTAGACTTTTTAAGGCAAGGTTATGCCCTGGGTGAAGCTTCTCTGCAAAGCCATTTAGTGATCAGTAACTTGAGTCATGAATCTCATGATTTACCAAAATAATCTGTCATTTTGCTTCTTAGTATAAAATAATCCACTAAAGTAAGCTGTTTAAAACACTGGGCTACAAAGACTAAGTATTAATTACTGGAGGGAATACTGCATCTACTTAAAAAAACACCAAACTCTCTCTTATGAGAGCTGAGGTACCTTTAATATTGATAACTTGCTTTAAAAAGTAGATTTTAGTGCACTGCAATCTGTTTGTTAATCTGAATATTGTGAACTTTAGTTGCAGCACATAGCACCATCAAATACTACAGCAAATTTTAAGAATGTGCCATTATCCTTCTTTCCCTTCCACTTCAAATATTGGCTATTATCTACACTTAAAAAACCAGGAATATCATCAATACTTGTTTGAACTTGTAATTCACAGAAAGTAAATGCAATATAAGTAATGATACCTCATTTCTCTTCATTGGTGTTGATTAGACTGTCAACATGCAGTGAGCCTCAGTCCTAAACAATCTCCAGTTCTTTTAATAGCTTTGCAATCAAATGCAGAATCATTCCATTACATCATAGAGAGACTTCTGAAGAGTTTCCTGACTACAAGCCTTACCCTGAGGAGATGGAGGCATATTCTGGAGGTCTATTGGCTGCCCACTGTCCAAAGCTTCCAACACCACATTGAATTTCTAACATGGAAAAAAAAAAAGGTTTATTCTGCTCTGTTCAAGACCTGCCAGCTGCCACAGTAAGTATGTGACATTTAATGTACAGAACAGGGTATGTTCAGCATCTGGGATTTCTTGAGTGCATACCTTGCCTGTCTTCATGTACTCCTTTGCTTTCTCCAGGTCCCCTTGCTGCTTGGCTTTTAGAGCTGCTAATTTATACTCCTTCTGCCTCTTAAGTAGGATTGCTCGTGTGCTGCTGTGCTGGGGATCTGGGAGAATGAGACAATGCTGAGATTGACACAGAGCATGCAAGATTTTCATCCCTTGCTACATCCATCTATGCAAACCCACATTTGTTCCCTTTTGCTCTAAGTCACATCAGCCATTTACAAATATCCTTTCTCCTCCAGTCTCCAGAAGTCCTATCTAACATAATAATTCCAATTTTCTTCCAAATCTTCCCAATTTAAAGAAAAAATTTTAGGTCTTTAAGTTAGTATCTCAAAACTCTTTAAAGGCTGGAATTCCATATGTCAAACAATGAAGGAGAAACTGAGGCACTGATCCAGTGCACAGAAGAGCTCTAACACAGTAACTGATTCCACTGCCAGAAACTCAGCATTCCACAGACAGCTCTGAGACCTTTAGCAGGGAAGTTCCAACATAAGCAGTGCTTTGCTATACACAACACAAACCTCAGGGAAGATGCAGCATTAAAACAGGGTTGCAACTGCTTCTCCTCTCAGATCACAGTACCTGTTTCCACAGCAGGATCAGCAGCAGCATGACCTTGTAGAGACTCTGTTTCCAAATGCTCCCTTGCCTCAGGAGAAGCCTTCTGCTCGTCATCTGCAGCAGACTCAGCTTTATTCTCTGGTGAATCTCCTGAATTCTCCAGCTCCACTCCCATGGCTTGAGGTACGTTAGAAGAACTCTTTCCTGTTGCAACAGGAGGTGGCATTTCTTCCTCATTGATTTTTTTGCCTTTCTTCACTGCAGCCAGCATGGTTTCCAGTGTCTGGCACAGAAGGAACAACAGAGTCAATAGGCATTTTCATCAAACATGTTACTAGCATAATATCATTAAAAGACAAATTCATCCCCTTATATATGACAGGCTCAGTAACACACACCACCACAGACTGCTGCCCTTCAGCTCCCTGTTTTTCTGCAAGGAGACCTTCAGTGCCAGTGAAAGAAGTCCAGATACAAGAGAGACATAGTGCAAAGGCCTTGTTACCCAAACCACATAACTGCAGGTACCTCAGCACCCAGAATTATTGGAGATCTGCTGTGATCCACTCAGCTTTGTCACAGAAAGTCACCAAGGAAGCCACTTATACCAACTATAGATGGATTTTGTGCATCCTTAAAATATAATAAAATTTTATTCTGAAATGCCACTGCCTACATGGATCCAGGGAAGGAAGGGGTCTGCAAACCTATTTAGTGCAATGAGAAAAGCCATTAAATACTAACAAAGGAAATGGAGCTTCAGCTCACCACTTATGGTAAGGAGCTCTCACCATCTCTAACTTGGGTTAACTGCTGCTCATTCTTTTAAAACCCCTCCTCCACCCTAAATATTACCTTCCTCAGTATTTTTATTTTTTAAATTTAATTTGAGATTCAGACAAAAGACCACCATGCACTTCAAGCCAAAACAAAAGTTTTACTTTCCAAATGTGAAATGGCAGTACAGAAAACAACAACAAAAATCTCATCGGTGCCAGAACCACTGCTATTTCTTTTTAGCCATGGCATTGTTTGACCTGTTGAGTAACAGTGACAGAGCTACTCTGAAATGACTGCATGTGAGACTGGGGTTCAAACCAGCAACCCATAGGCGGCTCCCTCTTCTCCACGTGGGGGTGACAGACTGAGATTGAAGTTCACAGTTCCAAGAACTACATACAAGAGAGAACTTTACACCATTTGTTGACATGTAATTTTGCTAATTAAGTAGCTGTGAGCTGTGAAGTGAGATCTGGTCTATTATCCTGTCACACTGCTTAGGCACAGGGAAATTCCCTACCCTGAAAAATGAAGGAAGTGGCAAAGTGCACTAAGCTCACTACTGGATGGAATAGCTGGTTTGCCCATTCCTGTGGCTCTCAGAAAGGCCAGGTTTCATGTACATTCCTGTCAGAGCTGGCAGGCAGTGGACAAACACAGACATCTTTCTTGTGCTTCTTCTTCCCCAAGTTTGGCCTCAATTGTTCCTTTTGTACCCCCAAGACACCTGGTAGCCAGTGAGCCATTACATCCTGCCCTGCTGCACAGCCCCGAGCTGTACAGCTTGCTGCTGATGCAGGAGAGCTGCTGAAAGCAACGGGGAGAGAAAGGCCCTGCCCAGCAGTAAACAAGCACTGCAGCTCACTGCAAGCACGCCACCTGCCTGGAACCACGAGAGGCTGGAGAGACCACTCTCTGCTGCAGTTCTGAATTGCCTAAATCAAAAATCCTGCTCTATTCCTTTTCAAGCACAGCCAGCACACTTAGGGAAAGGCACCTCCTCCCTCTGTCTGACAGAAATGAGTGGAAGGTTAGTACCTAAAGGAAGGCTGCAGTGATGAACTGCAAGGTGCACATGCTAGGAAAACTCCTAAACTTTAAGGTAACACTGAGCAGTCACCACAGGTCAAATCTGGATCCAGCCAGGTGGGTTTAACTTCAGCATGTACCACAAACCCTGCCTCCAGCTACCACCTGCCACATTCAACAGAAACAAAGCTGAAGCACAAAAAGCAGCTGAAGCCACACCTCATCTTGTGTGTTTGCTGTGTAAGGTGGGTAGCCAGTAACAACAAATGTCTTTAAAGTAACACCAGGCAGCACATGAAGGTTTCATCTCCCTGTCAACAGACTCAAAGGGCTGGGAAGACCACACGTCAGAGAGCTGGCTTTGCCTCATTCTCACTCACATCCTGATGATCTCAACTCACCTTCAGGCCTCTCTCGTACCGCCGTATTTTGGCACTCTCCCCCGACTCCTTCGCGTTAGAAATCGCCGTCCTGTAGTCAGCAATTCTCCCCTCGAGTGTCTGTTGTAGCTCACTGGTAACAGCAGGAAGTGAGGAGGTCTCAGAAAAAACAATAAAACAAATCAAGAAAACTTATTTCATCCAGCTAGATGAGTTTTGCCACTGCACTGAAAAACAAACACTCCTCTTCTACACACACACTGCCGTGAATTGAGGGCAGGAAGGAACAGCCCCTAAAACAGAGGAGCGTTTGTGCTGTGCTAACGGTCCCTGCATCCACCTCTGGGCTCTCAAAAGCCTCACAGAGAAGAATGGGTGGAGAGACTTGGGAAACTCTCACTCACAGAGTAATTGGAGCCATGTGGTCGGTGAGTAGGTGAGGAGAACAGTGAAGTCTCTGAAACCCCACACAACAGAGGGTGTGAAGAGGTATTCTGGCACAAATCTTAACTTATTATTTTCTTATTTTTAAACCATGCTGGTTTGCTCCCCTTCTGGGCTTCAACCTGGCTTTACAACAAGAGCTCTTTTTCCTCCTCCTACAGCCTGGAATTAGTTCAGTGACAAAAGCAGACTAAGCAAAGTCATGAGTAGCTACTTACAAACTCTCCACAGCCACAGAGACCCTGCAGATGGCTCCTGATGTAATTATTGCCATTATCTCTATAGAAACCCTCTCAATCCCATTTACTAATGGGCCCAATGTACAGGGCACTGGAATCTGTGGCACACAACAGAAACATGCAGTGACTGAATAAAGCATTTGACTACATGAGGACTGACAAATGAAGCTGAAACAGATAATGGTATTGATAAAAAAACCAAAACTATGTCAGAGATGCTGAGTTATAACATGTCTCACAATTTCAGCACGTTGTTCAATACTCTTAGGGAGAAGATATGAACTCTGGAAGCCTGCACTGCAGTCTGAATGTTCCTATGTATAATGAGGGACAAGACATGCTTGACTCTCCAATTCTCTGCTAACATCAGAATTCATCCTTGGAACAAAGCAAAAGGATCACCTGCACCCACACAGCACTGGTTTCCCCAGCAGTAACTGCAATAATGTGGCTTTTTCTTCTTTGGAAGAGCTGCCTAGACTCTTGATAATGACCCTCACACAAGCCACATGACAACACAGATTCAGCAAAACAGTCAGAAACACAAAGCTCATTCCTACCTGTGATTGCAGTTCAGGTAGTTCATCTTCTGGTTCAGCTGGGGATGGCTCTGTTGCTGTTATTTCATCCTCACAGCTTCCTGTCTCACCCTCTTCCCCCAGAACTTCTTGCAACTCTGCCTAAAGGTAAAAGTAAGAGCCAACAAAAGGCTTTTCCTCCACATTTTCTCTGTCCTCAAAAGACAGAAATAAAATCACGTCTAAAGTGTCAAAAGCTTTGGATGGATCTTGAACCCCAGTGAAGAATCTGAAAATCCAGTCTTTTAAATTAAATTTTATTTTTCATTATTAATTTAAACTGAATACCACCTTTCCAGAAACCACTGAAAAATCACACTGCAGCCCCAGGATCACCACACAAGTTTGTGGCTGGAGATATGAAGCTGGAGAAGTTCAGAGAAGTGCTTTTACAAAGATTATGCAAACCTAAATTTCAAGTTTTCAGAAAGCCTCTACTAGCAATGGCAGTCAGAACCACTGCTTAACGCTCCTCCCCTAAATCCTGATGTTAGATGAGTCACTGAAGCAACAAAGACTTTCTTGAGGTGCTCTCTCAGGCAAAGCACTACTTGAAGCAGTAGCAAAATGGTGGCAGATGTCACTTTAAGGAGACTGTACCTGACTCTCTTTCATCAGCTGACATGGAATGGGATTCCTGCTCTTCCCTCAATTCTCTAAGACCTCCACACATATAAATGTTAGGAAACCCTCTTACTCTGCTGTGCAGGGGGATGGATCCCGCAAAGACTTGCATCTAATGGTGCTTTTGCAATATTTTAGCTTCTCATCACAAAGTTAATAGACATTTTTGCTAAATGCAGTACTGTTAAAAAAACCCCACATATTAAAACTCTTTGCTAACAGTTATGCATACCAACAGGTCTGTATCTTTCTCCAAGTCTTCATCATCTGCATCTTCCTCTTCATCTTCATTCAGGTCCTTCATACACTCTGCAGCCATCTTTTCAATATGATCCATGGGCAGAGGAGCTGTAAAAGGAAATCCCAAGGAGCAATAAACCATAAGGAACAGTTATGCAGTCACTGGGTATAAACCCTGAAGGAGCTGAAAGAGAGCAGTGACCTCCCCTCTGGTGCCCCCTTTATTGCACAGTGTTGTAGGTAACTGAGAGTATAATGATGGATAAATGGCCAAGACTGGGAAGTGAGCACCCAGGAAAAGCAGCACTGGGGTTTCTGCTATGACAGTCAAGGCAGGCAGTAAGACACTTGCACATCTTCTGCACTGTTGACTCGTGATGATGAGATTCAGCCTTTTCCAATTTTTTCTTGGCTCCTTCATTTTGCAATTTTGCTTCTGGTCTTCATCTTGAAAACTCTACTTAACTCCTCATTGCTGAGTTCTCATCTGTGCTTCATCCTGTGCCAACCACATCTTCCTAAATTATCAACTTCCTCCACATGCTCTCAAAGGTGAGGTTGTTTGCCCACAAATGCCAACTGTCCATGTAAATGCCTCTGATACTTCCCTATAAAAACACATGACTGTGACTCACCAGTGGCAGTAAAAGCTGCAAAAAATACAGATCTCCAGGACAGAGCTTTACAGTCAATTTAAACGGATCCCACTCACTCCCTGCATTTGCTGAATTAGCTGAAAATTAACCCAGGTACAAAACTGTTTCTGTTCAAATAATCTAATTCACCCCATCAGTGCTTCAGTATTTGTATCAAACACGTTGCTCATGAATTTGACCCTTACCAAACTCGGACTGCAGGCCATATCCAACAGCAACTGGCTGTGCAGAAAACCGCAGTAGAAGCAAAAAATCTAATCAAGCCTCCTCAGATGGCTTTTCAGCTCTAATCCTGTGCAGCAAGATGAGACCACAATTTCAAACAAGTGAGTGGCTGCCCAGCTGGCACTTATCAGAGAGAGCAGGGATCTCTGTGCTTAAGATGTTCCAACAGTGCAGCTTTTGCTGGAGGACGAGGCCATTCCCCCACATCTAATCAGAGCTCCAGGATGGAATCCAGGAGGGAGGGAATTACAGCACCTGGTGCTCAGCCAAGAACCAAGCACATGAGTTGCACTGCATCCCTTTTTCCTGTCCTTTCCCAGACAGGATCTGTTTCTCCCCTGTCCTCACTGCAGCTCCTCCTTTCCAGGCAGTGGCCTGCCTGCACCCTGCCCCACCACTGCACTGGGCCAGGGCTCAGGAGCCCCCAGTGCCAGCTGCCCAGTTGCTCATTCTCCGTGAGCTTCTAACCCACATACTTCCAATTCTAACAGGAAAACAGAATAGCTGCACATTACTTTGGAAAATCCTTCTGAACCACACATTTAGAAGACACAGTGCATGTTAGACATAGTAAATGTTAATTCTGCAGTGACTGATTTTCCTCATATGAATAAAAAGACTAAAACAACAAAATAAGTGACATGATGAGGGAAGTCAGCTCTTGAAAAGCTGACAATTCAAGACCTCCTGATACACAGATTCACCTCAAAACATTATTATGCACATTTTAGCCATGACTAACCTATGTCCAATGGCAGAAGTTCTACTATTATGCCTATTTGCACAATTATGCCTATTAGCTTGAAGAGTTTACTAACATTCTGAAATGTGGAGTGTGGAAATGATTTAGAATTTAGTTTCAGGTAGAAACATGTCCTTTGTCTATCATCAGCTACAATGTTTATAGAGTTGTCTTGCCAAAGCATTTCAAAATTCTTAATTTCCTTGCTGCTCTGTGTGAAGCCCCTTCAAATATTATGGGGAAATTACTGCAGAACTGCAAATAAGGCTGTAGGTGCACAATCCCTTCCTTCCTGCAGCTGCTCACACACCTGCAGGTCCCATTTTCCTTGTCTTACCTCAACCACTGGCTGTCACCCCAGCTCTGATAGACAGGGAGCAAACTTGGTTCAGCTGAAAAGCTCCCACAAGAACACAAAATAAACAAGGTTTATTTTTGTAGAGGAGTTCCTGAACCAGCTCACCCTGCAGCTCCGCAAACACAGACATGCTCAGAGGCAGAGCATGCTCACTGGAGTGTCCCTCGCAGAGGCAGCCTTGTTTTATGGTAGATTACAGCAAGCCTGTAAAACACTGAAATGCTGCATGCAAACACCACCAGACAAAATTAACAGATACTGAAAGTATTAAGAACGGTAACAGTTCATTCCAACAGATGCTCTAACCTGCATAACACAAGCTACAGGATTCTCCAAGCTATTGCATCAGTATTTGCCTCTGAAAATGGGATTCAATTTCGGTTACAGACTCCAAGTAACTAAAAATATAATGCTCATTATGTAAATTCATTCTTCAAACTAAAACAGAAGAACAACCACATGACAAACAACTCACCCTCCACAAGAAACACAATTTCCCTTCTGAAATCATCTAGCGCCTACTACACCTTTTTATGACTTCATATGCTAAAAGAGCATGTCTTAATTTAGCTATTAAATGGGCCAGCCACTAGAGATATTTTTCCTATAGTTACAAGAGCATGAACAAAAAACCACTTTTACACTGTGGAGTAACAAATTAAACCTTTCAAAGTAAAGCAAAGAGCAGCTGCAAATGCAGCTTCTACCAGTGATTAAAGAAACAACCATTTTAGATAAAGATTTTTTTTTAGATAAATAATAAATTCTGACAAAACTGTTAAAGGTAAATAAAATTCAGATACTTTAACTTACTTTTCACCTTTGGTTTTGGTTTTCCTTCTTTCACTTTTGCCCCTGTGATAGCAGCAAGCTCTGCTTCAAGGTCCCCATCATCCTCACCTTCCTCTGCACCCAGCAGCATCTCTTCAGGATTGAAATCCACAAACAACCCCAGCTGGAGCCAAGGGAAAATAACAATACAGAATAATAAAATACCCTACAGTTAGAACAAAGATGACACTCAAAAGCATTACATTGCATGGATTATTTAGACATTTTCATGCATTCTGAATTCTGTTTATTTTTTTTACAGGCTGCCATCGTACCACTTCTATTACCACAACAATGCATTCCAGGCACCCACAACTGGTGTAAGGTACATAAATCTTAATTCCCCACAAGTATTCCCTTTAAAACTCTACATAAACCATTTCTTAAAATCAATCCTATTTAATGGTTTGACATAACAAGGTAGAATAAAATGTTTGTTTTACTGAGCTTCTTGGAGTAGATACCACCAGGGAAGTTCAGGGCAGTGCCTGTAACAGCTAAGCTAAGAAATATTCACTCATCGTTCACACACAACAGGTCTGACATGTGCACACTGCAGAGACTTCATCCTTATCTTCTGAAGAAGCTACATTTATAAACACAGAACTGTTCTGTCTTCTTCTTACATCAGTTTCTAAATCCCATAGAAACAAACACAGCCATTAAAACCCAGCAATGCCCACACTGCACTGAAGACAACCATCAAACTGGCTGGCACAGATCAACAGCTACGAGATAACATCTCAGGGAACAGTACTAATAACAGGAATCAAGATATGATAGTAGGGGTTATCACTCTCTTGTGGCAAAACATTCCAAAGTACATCAGAGGAATCTCTGGAGTCTTAGACCAAAAGGTATTCTTTCAAAATGCCTATTTACCACATTTTTTTTTATTTCTGGTTGAGATACTAATTGTCCCAGAAAGTTTATAAAATCATCTTAAGTATGCTAAGATTTTTTATAAATATGAATGAACACAATTAAAATTCATCCTATGAGGTAGATGAAGCTTTCCTCAGACTTTTCTGAAGCACAAGCTTTGGAAATCAACTTAATGATCCTCACATGGCCAAGGAGGCAGCACTTCAGCTTCTCTCCAGCACAGGAAAAAACATCAGCTGTCATTATTCTGAGGGTTAGGAATCTCCTTCTGTCTCGAGGATCTGAAGTGCTGCAAGAAGCTGTCTGAAACTTTATAAATGAATGAGAATAATAATATTTTTTTTTAACCCAGTAGGAGTCAAAGTGCCGGTGGCTACTGCCCTGAAACATCCTGTGCCCTTCTTTGGACCATTTTATAATCCCAAAGGAGAATGTGAAACAGAGCTGAGAAACACTGGTTCCAAGGACCAGCAACAGCACTCAAAATCAGGTGTTTGTTTCCTAGCCCTGATCCTGCCCTTGACATTCCCGAAGGCACTGGGCAGATCAGTCAGCCACTCTCTGCCTTATCCATCTCCCAGCTGTAAGGCAAAACTAAAGTATTTGCACACTTGGCTAGAACAGAAAGAAGGTGAGAACAAGATTTAAATAGGAAATACTTATAACGGTGACCTAAAGATTCAAGTTCTATGGAATACACATAGACCTTTCATCAATGTGCAGAATGGATCAGGAGCACACAGGATCTGTTCATTACCACTCTGCAAGCATGGACAGTAAAGAACTGCAGCAACCATGAGAAGTCAAGAACACAATTCAGCAACTCTAGCTCCAAGTCCCAATACATTCAATAAGGAACATTTCCAACGAAATTAGTAGTATTAAAGTAATGTTTAAACAGAAGAAATAAGTTATAAAAAGCTTGCAGCTGATACACTACACAACAAGAAACCATTTTAAGATGAATTAATTTGAAAGCAAACAAGCCGTTTGTTTCAAGAAACACTCATCCATGCTGTAAGACAGGCTGAATAATTAACTGTATTGAATTAGAAATTAGTAAAATATGTTAATCAGATTCTTGATTTACTCTCTGTCCTTTCAAAATGAGGTTTCTTTTTTTTTCCCCGAAAGGAGGAAAGAGATTTTCATCTTTTATCTTCTCCCCTGCTCAGATGAATTAAGTTCT
This sequence comes from Cyanistes caeruleus, assembly GCF_971803275.1. Lineage (NCBI taxonomy): Eukaryota > Metazoa > Chordata > Aves > Passeriformes > Paridae > Cyanistes > Cyanistes caeruleus. Next base: position 29,134,005 of record NC_141709.1, read on the forward strand.
ACACCATCTCTCACTAGAGAAATGCAAACTTTCACACTGGGGCCATGGTGACATTATGGATCACTAACTGCAGCATTCTGCCATCAGTATGAGAACTCTGGTTCCTCAGAAATCACCAGAAGAAAATCTTAGCTATTTTCTCTATTCTAATAACCTGTTACAATTAATTTTCACATTTCTCTATATTCTTACTGGTTATTCCACCTGTTACTTGCTTCTATTCTACCTTCAATGGTTTCTGAAATTCTGTTCTGGTTCTAACATATTCTTTTAACTAACTACATTTTTTTTCTGTCAGTTTTCTACCCAGAATTTTGTCTTGACTGCATTTCTAATTTTGACACTGTCACCTGACTTTCTACACCTGCCAACCATGACTAATTATTGTTTCTCTCCATAAGACTTCTGAAACTTCATTCCAGGGTAGATAAGTATGGAAGAAAACCCCAACACAGAGACACAGTTAAACTCATTTATCTCGGGAAAGGGGCATAGGCTTATCAGTCTATCTATTACATGAAAAAATGACAAAACACAGGGAAATTAAAATTAACTGCCTTTTGTTTAGCACCTTAATATTCTCCCATATATGTCCCTTAATTTGTTACCTGGTATTCTGCTGTTCTTATTCCTGTTTACTTAGGAGACATAAGGAAAACTTCCAGAGTCACTGAAGTTGTTATTAAATCTCAACACAGCTCTGCTAAGAAATACTGTAAGCATGAGTCATGAGGTCTCTTGCAAAGATTACAGCATTACAACACCGTGCCTGCCCTGCGAGACCTCCACAGCTGCCTATCAGATATTTACTTGAAGAATGCACTGAAGAAGGAAGGAAAACAAGCACCGCACAATCTAATTTTTCCCATGATCCTGCAATGCTAGTAACACATGGGAGATTCTGCAGGAAAACAGCAGCAAGAGGTCTGAACGAGACTATCCTGAGGAGCAGAGGGAGTAGAAGGCTTCTCTGCCTGCTCTGCAACCACATCTCCCTGGCCCTTTGCCCTTCTTACCTGCTTTGCAACTGCAGCTCCCTGGCCCTTTGCCTGAGGGCTCTTTTTAGGTCTTCTGCCAAGCATGTTGGTTCATGAATTTCAGAGGGTTGTGTCTCTATAGGACTGAGGGAACACGGAACTTAAAGTCAGTGCCCTGCCTATGCCAAGGCAGAGCCCGCCGGACGGAGGCGGCCGGCTCGACCCCGCCGCTTTCCCGGCCCCCCCTCACAGGGCTCCCGCGCCGTGAGGGCAGCGGGGGCAGCGCCGCGGGACGCGCTCCGCGGGGCCCGGGGAGCCCGGCCCGGCCGCACCCGCGCTCCGCCCGGGCAGCTCGGCGGCACCCTGCGGGCAGAGCCGGCTGCGGGCGCTCCCCGGCCGGCGCAGGGACGGGCTGCGGGGGCGATGGGCCGGGAGCCGCGCGAAGAAGCGCGGAAGGGCCGCCCGGAGAGAGCCCGGCCCCGGCTCACCTCAGCTCCCGCCCGTGCGGCCGCAGCTCCGCCCGGCGCGGCTCGGGGAGGGCCCGCCCGCGGCGGCTGCGCGGAGCGGCGGAGGGGCGGGCCCGGAGCCGCGGCCCCACGGGTTCTGTCCCAGCTTCCCCGCACACATCGCCGTGCACAGCCCCGGCACCGCGGCGGCTGCCGAGGGGCGATCCCTGATAGCGATGGGTCAGACAAAGGAGTTGGGTGTTTGAATGGCACAATCCGTGCGCTGTTGTTACCGTCTCCTCCATTCCAGCATCGAGCCAAACTGGAAGCTCCTTTTAATAACGTTGGATTGCAACCTGGACGTTCCTTTTAATTCCGTTAGTAAGGAAAAGTTTAGGCGCATTTTAACAGTGCCTTTCATTGAGTGTAAAAGTCACTGAGGAAAATCTGCAGAATGCCAAAGACACCATAAACCTTAAAAAAAAACAGTAATGCAGGTAATCTTCTTCGAATTACCCATCCCAAGTTCATACACCTCGATTAAAAGGGGACCAGCACTTAAAAATACTTCTAAAAACAAATAGTTTGAAACACTAATTAATTTAAAATGCTTTGAAATTCATTCTTTATTATTAAAAAAGAGACATCAAACAAATAAGCAAAGCATTTTAAAAAAAATACATTTCACCATTTCCATTTTAGCAATAATTAAAAAAAATAAAAATAGACTGTATTTAAAATATTTATACATAGTAAAAGTAATAAAATCTCTTTTGCTTTATTCCTCCTTGAGTGCATACATTACATCGTCCTGGCTGAGGTTCAGTCGCACCCGCATGTGCAGGTATTTATTGCTAGCCTCCAACAGCAAGAGCCTGCAGGCACCAAGTCTTGAACAAATTGCTATGATTTCTGACACCGTAGGGCTCTGCAGGCCTTCCATCCTGCTCAAGGCCACGTGGTGGTGGTAGATCTGTTGAAAAAAGAGAAAAAGGACACAGGTTATGTTTACTGCCTGCTGCAACTGAGTGTGCCAAGGTGACACTGAGAGAAGCTGCCTTCCCCCCACACCCATGGGACGGGAGATAAAATAGCTCCAGCCTGTTCAGATGCTGTAATTTTACACAAAACTGTTTAGAACTATATCTTTCTATAAGTATTAACATTTAGCTTCCACACTACTCATGACTACTCCAGTCTTCACAACTCTGCTGGCACCCAGTATTTTATGGGTCTACTAAAAAAAACCAAAGCCACCAGTAACAAATCTGCCTCTACGAAGAAAAACAGTGATGCACAAGTAGGAATCAACTTTCAGTTTCCTCCTTGGACTGTTGCCTGATAATTTCAGCTTCTCTTTGATGCTTACTGTTACAAAGCATGAGATTGCATGTCTTAACATGCAGGCTATAAATAATAAAACCACCTTGTGATCCAGATCACTGGTGTCAGTAACAAAAAAGCCCCATACCTGTTGAACTGTCGCCTCCTCAACTCCTGCCCTGCGAAACTCTGCCAAAACTGCTTTCAAGAAGAGTTGTTCATGCAATGAAGCATTCCTGAGTCAAAAACCAAAACAGACAAAAATCCATTTGTGAAGTTCAGAACCTATGAAACATCAGGTGGAAGTCTGATGGAAGGGAAATTGCTTGGGAGCTACATATTTAAACACAAGGTGAGCAGTTTATGTCACAAGTGGCCATTGCATCACAGCCTGCAACTCTGCCATCACAATTTTTGTTTTTGATAAACTAGTGCTGTGAAAGAGACGCAAAAGCAAAGGAAATATTTTTACCTGATTGCATTGACATATGGTGATGAGAACATTTCATCTATGGCTTCAGTCACGTGCACCATCCTGACAGTCTCTGGGGTTTTCTTCTGCGCAGCGAACTCGCAGATCTCTGTGGCCCTTCTGCAGATATCCAGGCACCGCCGGGCATCCCCAGACAGCGCTGCCACCTGCAAGTGCATGTGACACATTTGTGACAACATTTCCCAACAGCTGGGGAAAGAGTTTAGCACGAATCAACAGACAGACAAACCCCAAACACTCTGAGCATCTGGTGGGAGAGCAACACATCTCTGAACTATCTTACTACAATCCCAGATCCTGAACAACAAAGCTTACTGACCAAAACCAACAGAAGCGACTCTCCACATCTCCCACACCCCAACCCTGACCTGGTCATCTTAAATTCAAGGCTGAATTTTTTTCTGTAACACAAGTTAGAGGTTAAAAAAAAAAAGAATCAAGGTGAGCAGTTCATTTCAACATCAAAAGTTTTCAGAAGTATCAGTTTAATTATCAGTGAAGACCTTTACCATAATCCACATTCATGAAAAATGAAAAAAAAATAAAAAATAAAAAAAGAGGTGGTGGCTATGACACCAAAAAACTCAGTTTTTCTATACTCATTAAAATACTGATTTTAAGAGTACACTAATAATTTCAGAAGAGTTCACTAATAATTTCTTTCATTTCTCAAAGAAATGTCCAAGATAGTTTACATTTACAAGTGCCTGGAAATCTTTAGGTGTCTAAAATTTCTGAAACTAAATACTTGTTAAAACCCCAATTGTGCTTTACAGTTTTAATAAAGCTATGAACTTCATCACATATAGTACTGGCCTAGTTTTCCCAGTAGATGCTGATAATACACAAAAGCCCTAGAACCCAGGTGGGGCCAAGAATGAGAAACCCTGTAGAAAATCTAATTGCAAGGTATATTTCTGTATTTTCAGAAGAGAACTCATACTAGAAAAACACTGCAATTATTCCCCCTGCAAAACCACCCCTCTGCAACCAAAAAACTATTATTCTTACAGAGAGGTGGTTCCTTCACAACAAAACACATGATTGTATTTACTTCTGACATATTCATGAGTACTCTTTTTAAATCCTACAGTGATGTAGGATGTTTTGACATAATTTTAATACATTACTTCAATATGGAGCTGCTAATATTAACACATTAGCAGTGCACATATCTCACTCAATCTGAGAAGCTACTGATCCCAAATGCATTATTTTCCTTTTGTACAACTGAGTATTAAGACTTGCAAACAGAACAGGTATTATCTATTATGACAGGGCACTAAACATCTTGAGAAATAAAATTAATAAGGCTATTTCCACTGCCACTGGCATGCTATCTTTTTCAGGATTCTTCAATGACTCACATTATGCTAAACAGTGGAGACAGTTGACATCTTATCATCACGACTCTTGTCATGCCTTCAGCTCTTGGAATATGCTGCTGCCTTCTCAGAGTAGGTGGAAAAACCAAGGACACTGCTCTAGCAATGTCTTCTGAGAAAATACCCTGAATAATACATGATCTAATTGTGCCCCACTTGCCTCCAATATAGAACCCAACCACAGAATCAGGTCTAACAGCTATTACAGAACTCTCCCTGCTGTCCCCACACTTTTCACCAGGTGCAACATGAAGGACATTTATCTGCTCTGCTCACCTTTCTGGAAACCAGCTGAACTGCATCTTCTTCAAATGCCTTCACACCCTTCAGTCTGGATGAAATGATCTGCTGTAACTGTTTGTAGGTGTACGGCTGGAAGGACATTCTGGTGAGGCCCTACAACAAATGACACAACACAGTGAGAAGTGTTTGAACTCTCTACTGCTCAAGCATGACCTGTGTGTTTACTTTTACTTTTTCTGGTAGGACCAATCAGTCTTTCACATCCTTTCCTTCCTAGTAACATGCTTTAATCAATCACATTTGTGAAAAAAATGTACAAATCCACAAAACAGTGACTCAGTGAGGACCACTGGCTGGATCTCCCCACTGAAAGGCCCGAGGAGCAAGTGAAGCTGCTACCAGAATTCAGATTTATCTTATAAAAAACTTTTAAACAAATCAGAGATCCCCAATACAAAAATATTTTGATTACATCTGTCTACACATTATTTTTGAATATAATAACAGCAGCAACTGTGGAAAAATATCTCCTTTAGCAAATCTGTGTGTTTGTTGACTTCAAGTTAGCCATCAGCCAAGAATTAAAACTCTCTTCTAGCTCAAGCAAATAAGAACTGCCCTCAGATGAGGACAATCTATGGTGCAGATGGTGCACTGCCTTTCATCCCACAGGAGACCTGAGTTTTTAATTTCTTATGCAAAACTCTTCTCTTGTGACTGTGTGGACTCAGCTGATCTGCAGTGGGCTTAGTGGGTGGGGGAAAGCAATTCACACCCTGTGGAGCTGTTTTTGAGTCATGGAAGGATAGAGGCACAGAGCACTGTTTTTGCAAATAACTTTTCAGAGCCGTGGTGAGATGACCTAGGAAAATGTATTCAAAACAAGTGGAGTGAGCATCCAGTTTTCTTTGCTGGATACCTTTATATGATCTACCAACTGATGATAGCAAACAGAGAAGTAAATAGGTGCCTGGAATGAAAGGGAAAAGAGGAAGGGAAACCAGAAGAGAATTCTTCTGAACTCTAGAGTAAGCAGCTTAACCATGAAGCACAGCATTTGATTATCCAAATCTTAATATATTTAAATAAGGCATCCATATTCTTATTTCATTCTTACAAGAACATAGTGTATGTACACAGCATAATACCTGATTAGCAAACAGGCTCCTGAACTTACTTTGCTAAGATTTATATGTTCATTATCAGTCCTCTGGAGAGGGAATTATAAAAACCATTGTTCAGCTTCTGATATAACCAATCCTGCTTTTCTCCTGGATTGCTTTTGATTGCATCCAGTATTTAATCTCTTCTCCTTTTATGGCATAGCAACAGAATTGCTAGGACATACCAGCCTGCTTGCTACTCTGTTCATCATGATTCTCTCTGGCAGGTCCATGGTGTTGGCAATGGCCAGGATGATTAGCTTGGAGTGCTTTTGGGTTGGCCAGTCAAATAAGTTGTACATCACATTCTGCTTCCGGGTCCACAGCAGATCAAGCTGTAGTGATAAAAAGAGAAGAATCGGACTGGAAAAAGGAATGGCCTCTTGTTTAAAATACCTGATGGGAGTTTGAGAACCAGCTCTGCCACAGAAGATTTCTCACATGATTCTGAACAAGCTGGCTCTGTTGTCTTTCCTTTATCCATCTACTAATAGGACTGCATTTGCTGAATTAGGGCTCTAATCTCTTTTGGAAAAGCACAGTCCTACTGGATGATTGAGCAGTAAATGTGAAACAGCTGCATTTTTAAAACACTACTGTGATACTTATACTACATCTAACAAGATTCAAAGACCATCCAAGTGAGAACCTGAATTAGCTTACAGCAAAAATAAGAGTGCATATGATTATTACTGAACATAGCACATTCAAGGCTTTTCAAAATTGGTTGTGACTTATTTCTCTGTGACTTTTCCCACTGGAAAAGCAGCAGCTTCCAGACAAAATTCAGTTGAATCCTCTGGTATTTATAATTGACAAACATCTTATTCCATGTCTTGGAATAACAAAACATAAAACCAATATGAAATCCAAGGCAGAGAACATGGCAACAGGATATTCAGCCTTTTTAGGAAACTGAATTTAAATAGGTAAGAGGAACTATTTGCGTCTCCTTTCTCCAAAGTCTATTCCTGCTACATCACATGTGATACACTCAAAGCATGCATAATTTTCCATCCACCAAAAACTCACTTCTTACAATCTTGGAGGAAAGACAACAAAGGATTCTTTGTCTCACCTCATCCACTATCAGCACTGTGGTGTTCCTCTTTGGCCCAGGTGTACTGAACAGCTTTGCCAGCAGTACTGCAGCATGGGCTGCTGTCACCTTCTGACCTGTCAAGAACTGCACAAATATTGCAGGTTAATAATGCCAAACTCCTGAAAATACAAAGTTTGACTCCTTTCAATTTTGCCTTTACTTAACAATCTACACCAAGCACCTGGATTATTTTTTCAGTGGAAGAGTTAAAAAAAAAAAAAAGAGAAAGTAGCTCATAAGACACTCTTGGTCTACCAAGAACTGCCCATAAAGGAGAAGAGAAACAAAACAATGCATAGCTAAAAAGAGAGACCCACAGAATTCTCTGCAATCTGTCTTAGAATCATTAAGAAATCCTGAACCCACCCAGTCTAGAGGGCTCTAAACCCAGCATATCTCTAGGGTATCTCTGAATGCACACACCTACTGAAAACCTAAGTCAACTGACAACAATAGGCTGACTTGAGTAATCTTGGACTGCTATTGAAATTCTAATGAATCATCAGCATGATCTATAATTAAATTTATTCAACTGTGAGCTAAAAAAATACCTCCAATACCTTTTGCAACTATGTGGCAGAACAGATAAGCTGACTGTACATTACCTCTTCCCTTGCAAGTCCAAAGATATCCAGAAATCAAAGCATGACATTTCAAAATTACACTGCAGATGCTGAATCAATTGTTCATCATAGTGCAAAGTCCAGCAATAAAGCCAAATGGAGACTGCATTTTAAAACTGTATTTCTTTTCTAAAATTTCTTATAAACCTAAGATTTTACAATCACTAAACAAGCCAGAGCACAAGGTTAATGTATATTCTCTACTTGTTTCATGTTTCCAATTCAGTCAGGACAATCCAAAGCAGTCACAGAAAGAAGCTGAATCCCAAAGAACTCCGATTCTACAGCTCTGGAGCTGAGTATCCAATATACCACAGAGTTCAGTTGCTGTGGTGGAACTGGACTCTTACTGTACCCAGGTATTTAACCTCATCTCTTTCATCTGTCTTAAGCTTCCATTCCCTGTTTCATCTCTAAACTTTGCTACAGCAGTGATGTAATTGCAGAAGGGAAGCTCCACAATTTGCTTCAGTCATGCAAAGAAACATCAGCAAACTGGATTTCAACCTGCAGCAATCAGGAGAGCAGCAGCAGCCTAGCTCTTAGTTAGGGTTCTTTGACAGTAGCTGAGGCAGAAGGAATTGGAGAAGTACGTGGTTCATGTGACTTTGTACTCCCCTAAAGGATATTTCACTTGGGATACCTTCGAGTTCAGAACCAGTGAGGGGCAACAGATTGTACTTCCAAAGGCCTATTCTTTATTCATTTTTAGATTTTATGCTGAATAGGATAGGAACAAAGGATGTTAAAATACATTCACAGTACCATGAAATAGGGTAATTGCCAGGAAGCCTCTCACTATGCTAAAGAAACAGTGGCCTGGCCTCAGCAAATCCCTCAGCAAGACATTGTCTAAACTGGTTTGAGGAAAGGATGCAAATATGCAAATTTAACTCCCAACTATGAAGATAGGGACATTAGAACACTAATGTATGCCACTCCCTGCTCAGAAAGATGATAAATGGAGCAGAAGTTTATATGAAAATGGAACAGATGCTTCAGGAAACCATTTAATTTCCAGGTCACTGGTTTAAAGTTAGCCTAAACTGAGAAAGCTTCTGAGCAGTTACTGTCTAATGCCTACTGGGTGATCTTAATCCAGCCCTCGGAAGATTAATTCCCACCCATACAACACAAGCATAGTCAGTAGTCCCAGATGGCTATTGCAGACTGGTTTGTCATGGATATCAGAAATACACTTTTGTTGACAGAGATGGCCCCTCTTTAGCTGAATTACTATTATGACTGATCAATTAACCATTAAGACCCCCTCAGTAATTATTCTACTGATACACTGACTTCCATAATTGTCACCTTAGCAGTTGTTTAAGCATATGTGCAGAAGAAGTTACACCATAGGAAAATATAAAAAGCTCATTTAGATTTGTTTTAGATGGGTAGATGCAATAAACCAGGCTATTTCTCAGCCACTACCCTTATGCAGCAGAAAGCAAAACAGTTCAAGAAGTTGGCTAAGGCCTTAAGTTAATTATTTTCTAACCTGCTCAAAGATAAAAGCACAGTCTCTTAGAGGGACTGGGAAGTACTGATAAGTGCCTTGAACACTGTAAGATACCAAGGATCTGATGGTAAAGTGTTAAGGTCTCTTCTTTCAAACCCAGGAGCCACTGAAAACACTTTACTTACCTCTAATATCTGCACATAGGCTTGGTGAGGGTCTGTCAGCTTCATGCCATTGATCTCCACAAACTGGAATGGTGGCAGTTCATCATTTTCTGCAGCTTGCTGAAGACACCGAATTACTTCATGAACAGTTGCAGTTTTACCTGTTCCAGGCACTCCAGAAATGTACATGCACCTACAAAAGGAGAGCACCTCTTCAGCAGCCTGAGCAAAATACTGAGACTTTTGGGATTAATGAGCTGGAATTTCTGACCTCTGACACAGTCTTGCATACTCCTCTGACAACTCCCTACATCTTACTTTATTTGCAAGCTGGGATACATAACACCTTGGAAGATTTTTATTATTAATGAAACAATTAACAACCTAAAACATTTTATAAATGTAATTTACCTCTTTAAAAAAAATAAAAATAATAGTTTTCCAGACTTCTAAAACTGACCAGTTATAATTTGGTCTTTAATTTGAATCTGTAGAATAAAGAAGCCTACATGTTTCTACATATTTCCCATATTTCTACACAGAACACCACTGAAGGAAGAAAAATACCAGAAAAATTGAATGAGGAACTTTAAATGATGATAACTTTTTAAATATAAGTAATAGGTATAAAGTATAAATATAAAGTAAAAATATATCATCTGTTGTGCCGTAAGGAAATGTGATCTTGGTCACAGTCTTGCCAAACTCACCCTCCTGTACCATCAATAAGTTTGCTTTCCACAAAGTTATAGATATCCTGGAATTCTTCCTCACGACAAGGCAGAGATTCTGGGATAGCAGAAACATGAAGCCTTTGAATTAAAAAAGAAAATAAAAAGAAAATTAAAATTGCTGTTCTCTCTGAAGAACTGCTGCAAACAAACAGGCAAATGCTCACCTTCCTCCCCTATGGAGTTTTCCAAATCTCTCTTACATACTTTTAAGTCTGAGCATTAATGTCAAATATCCCAAAAGAAATAGCCTAGTCTCTATGTGCTCTTAATTTATGAAGCAATAAAAATCTCTCTGTTTTAATTCACAAACTATTTATAAGTCAGTGCAGAGGCAGGATAAAACAGGAGAAACTGCTTATAGGAAACAGAACTAAAACCCAGTTTGAAAAATAGTCAGTCCCAAATGCCTTTTTTTTCCACCATGAAGATCTACAGTGATACCTGTAAAACTTTTTCACACATCAAGAAGAGACAAATATTGTACCTCTACAATCTAAAACTAATCAGAGAGGATCTTTATTTTTCTAATGTTGCACAGAATAAAGATACCTAACTCTGCAGAATTTAGCATGCACTGGTTAAAATAATTTGAAATTGCCGAAGTAGTATTGTAAATACTACCATTATTTGTAAATCTGGTATTGTATTGTAAATTATTAAATACCTTTTTTGGATCACAACACAATGTATTTTTACCTATTTTATTCTAAATGGTAAAGATGACATTCCCTATGTCAGCACAGCCTACTGATAGTCACAACTGATGCAAAATAAAATTATTTTCCTGAGCACAGGTTACCTTAATCTGGCTTCTTCCAGTACACTGGCTGGCTCCTGGGCTGCCTGGATGCGCCTGGGAATTTCTGGAGTTGCATTCCGGGGTGTTCTGGGTGTTCCTTGTGAAGGCTGCAAAGGGAAATTACAACCTCAAGCAGATTTTCTACAAACAGCACTTTCTGTTAGGAACTAATCATTGATATGGGTTTCCCAAACATTACTTATGCCAGAGTACAAGATGACCTGAGAACCAGAATTTACACAGGGAATTCCAAAATAGGCCTTATGGTGTTTTCTTCCTGGGAGAAAAAGGAAGCTGGAAAGAGGGTGGTGACAATTATACCTTTTAACTGTCTGAAGAATTTTTGAGCTGTTAGTCCTGTTCTAAAGTGCTGCCTAACAGAATGATCTGGTTCTTAAGAAACAGCATCCAAGCCAGTATTTTCCCCATTTAAGCCACAGCTTTCTGATCAACATTGTCACAATATTCACAAGACACAAATGGTTTATACATTTGCATAACCTACTCATATCAAAGATTAAATTAATCCAGATAATGCTTGATTAAAAGCTAAGGGGTTCAGATACTTTACTTTGGTACACAGGCATCAAGCATTCAAATAACTGGCTCAGAAATAATAAAAATTAGCTCTTTTAAGTGGAGCCTTACAGTTTTCTTCGGTGTCTTTGCAGGAGTGTGAACTGTTGACTTCCTTGAAGATTTTGGGGTGCTGAATATTCTGCTGGATTTAGTTTTCTTTTCTGGTGTACAGGGCAAATCATCATCCTCCTCTTCTTCACTGCTTGCAGAGTAGGAACTGTCAGAGCCAGACAGAAAATCTTCCTGGTCCAATATGCTGTGAAACAGAAAGGATTTAAGCTTTAAAAAAAATACATACAAGTCTACACATCACAGAGCAACATTTGTATACTTTCAGCTTTTTCTGTGGTCCTTGTAATCATCAAGCCAAAACATTTTCCACTTCAGATGCTTATTTTCCATGGCTTTTTAACAGACTGGTTTAAAGGAAATCAAGTTTTCTAAAGAACATCACAGGTCAGCTTTATGTTTTTGAACATAAACCAGTTTTTACTCAAGTTGCAATTCAGCTGTGCTTCTAGAACCATTTGAATTTCAATATTAAACCACACAAGCTCTCAAGGCTTCAAGCTATCAGCAGTAATCTGAACAGATCATGGCTGACAGGTTTACCTGATCTGCTCTGCAATGAGAGCACTGGTTTTCTGTACACATGTTCTGCGAGAACGAGGGGTCAGCACAGGGCTCTGGCTGCTCAGTTTCTGATCTCCAGCTAAACTGGAAAGAAAGAACACAAAGCTGGTTGTATTTCCTCTTTGCATCACACTTGTAAAGACACAGAGAAGGCCTTTCAAACTTCAGCCTCAATTGTTACAGTGCTAACACAACAGTTGTCCATCCAGCATGAATTCTTATTTGTTATTTACAGACTGGCTATGGCTTGGATGCTGGCAGCACAATTTCCCTGTGCTTACACTGTGTCTTCAATACACCTTAGTAAAAAGAAAATATTTGCTGTATTTTGCACTGCCAAACTGAAGGGACAGGGACTCAGAACAGCTATGATTTTATTTTATTGAGATGTGGGTTTTTTTGCCCATTTTCTTTTCTTAAAATAAGAAAAAAATTATTTCCTTCGGGCATCTCTCTGATTTGCCTTTTGGAATGTATTTTTCTCTTTGTATTTTAATATTCCTTGGTTGTCTTCCTAGGTGATTCTTCATCCCTGCTACTGAAACATTTTATTGCTACTACACAACTTTCCTGCTGGTTCAAAGTAAAAAATGAGATGAATTACAGATGCTTTTATTATTTGTTGACAGTTCTTAGAAGTTTCTTTGATCTATAAATACGACTGAAATGTCACTAACTTATCAATGAAAGGTAAACATTTTCATGCTATATATTATTAGTGACAAAATAAAGGTGGAAATTCCATTGTTGCATCTGCATCTTTACTCTTGGGAAAGAGGAAAAGGACTGGTTTCTGGCTTCTTGCAACATTTTGCAGAAGAAAGCCTGTTCCATTCATCTCCTCCCCCATTTTTTGCTGTTTATAAAGACTGTGTGAAGATATACCTGAATAGTTGTGCTTTTTGGGCTTTGATTTCTTTCCTACAGAAAAATTAGCATGGAAGTATACATACAATTCTCATGAAGACTCTCCTGAGGCAAATCAAATTTCTTTCTACAGTCCAGCATCCCTCAACACTTGTCACAAGTCAGGCACATCTGAGTCTTGAGTGCAGGAAAACAGATTTTCATCCATGTTGATGGGTACAATCATCACAACAACAAAGATCAACATGGCTTCAGTTTCCTTTCCTATCATCCGACCATTCCCATTTCCAACGTCATCTCTCTGTTCTTGGAGCAATGAACTGCTTTTCCATCTGAAAAGTCAAGCCCTCTTTGGATCTCCCTGATCATTCATTCACCTCCAAGTAACATTTTCTAACGCTTTCTCACAGTTCAGTTGTCACTGCTGAGGCCCTCCTCCTTCTTTCCTTGCTCTCAACAGGCAAAACATGGCACATGCAGACTTCACCTACTTTCCTCTCCAGACATCTTTCATAAATGTGTTTTAAGAGAGCTTCACACAAATAGGAATCCCATACAAAAATAATGACAAAAATGCTGTCACTTACGATAGAATGTCATCTTTCTCATGAAGATTCTTGTCTTTCTCACTGAAATCTCTGACCTTAGTGTAGGGGGACAATCGTAACGCGTCACTGAACCTCTGACACTCCCCTGCAGTCTCAGATGCTGACTTGGACTTATTGCTGCAGGGGATCTTTGGTGGTGAGCCCAAAATTCCACTTGTGAATTTCACTTTTCTTTTAGTGGCTGATGTTTCTAATGGTGCTACGGCATCACAGTCATCATCCAAAAGACCCAAAACTTCACATCCCAGCAGCCTGCCTTTGGATCTTGTGGGACCTAGAAATTAAAAGCAAAATGAACTTTTGTCAGGCTTCAATATGGCTGGTTTGGTTAATTTTCAGAAGACATGGTACAGCTGGCTCAGTGCCTGCTGTTTAAATGAAAGGAGATGGACATATCACTCGAGGAACTGGATCACTAGAAGTCACTTCCTCTAAAAAATTACTGAACAGAAGGAAGACAAACAGATTTTTCCGTTCTCTAACCCACCTCCATCACTTATAACTTTAGTTCAGGTTCCATGTTGAAAATACTGCATGTTACACAGGATCAAATGTGCTCATTCAACCAGCTCAATGTAAACATTTTAGTGCACAATCAGTCAGAAGATTAAAGAAAGCAGGACATTTGGAGGTCAAGTGAGGCTGATTGGTAGCATTTCAGTCAACAAGCACTTTCATTTAGATTTATCAGATACAAATAAAGCATTGACAGCAGCAGTTGGATATAAGCAGTGGAATGCTTGAAACAACAGGCAAGACAAACAAGTGATGTGCCTACAAAGCTTGGGCTGATCCCAAAGTCTGAACAAAGTAGCTAAAAATATTGATGTTAAATGTTACAACTGCTAGAATTAGCCAAAAGGGAGAAACACAAAACATATACAGAACTACTGAATGGACAGAATATTGCCATATACATACTGTTTAACTCCAGCTTCTTCCTTGCTGTTGGGGTTTTGATGTCATTATTAGCCACCCTTTGAGAATGCCTCTCCTTAGCAAGGGAGGACTTAGAAGTAGAATGTCTGGATTCTATTTCCATGTCAACGTTTTTTGGTTTTGTGGCACTCTGAACAACATTCTTTGTCTCTTTTTTCAAAGGTGTAAGGACGTCTGAAGGAATAAATGCTTTTGAAGAGTTTGTGATGACACCTCTTTGCTTGTTAGCTTCTTTCAGCTTAGAGAATGTGTCCGGGGACAAAATCTTAAAGCACTTCCCATCCCAAGACTGTTTGACATAGAAAGTTTGTTCCTTGTTTAATGTAATGATAGGCAGCTCCTCACCCAGATGTAGCGGTAATACCTGCAAAACCAGGAAATATCAAAACACACATTCACCAACATTTACTGTTAATTTAGAGTTTAGCTATTTTCTATTCATAGATCTTATTATTCTAACTCATGCAACCCTTAGTTATTAATTTAAACTACAGGGCTCTTTCTTCCCTCTCTGCGTAGAAAGATTGCAGTACATACCATGATGCTTTTAATAATGGTCTCTGCAGCTATATCAGTGTCATAGCCAAGAACTTGATCATAAAACACCTCCTGGGCAGAAATCTCTCTTTTCAGCAGCTTCCGTTTGTTCTGAGGTATCTCCTCCAAACGACAGAACCACTGCACAACTGCACGTTTGTTCTGAGCACCTGCGACAAGGAGAGGAAGTCAGGGAACATCACAGTTTTACTGTGTCACAAATAGTGCCAGTCTTTGGCTGAAATGCCAGCAAGGGTAGAAATCCTCCCAGGATACAGGTGAGAAAGCATCTGGTAAGAGACTGCAAGTCCCATTTTCTAAGCTAAATTAAAACGTCTGAGTTGAGAATCTTAAGGGCTAAGGTAACATCTGCACATGGTCTCAATCACAAAAATACCTGGAGACCAGCTCCAGACCAGCAGTTCCCTGTCACAAAGAGGTTCCTTATCTGCATAGATGTGATCTCTTCAAACCCTGCTAACTAAAAGCAGTGACATAAAAAGAGAACTGAGAAATTTCAAGATGCTATTTGTTGTGCCAATGTACTTTGAGAAACCAGAAGCAATTTTTTGGTTGACAAACCAGGGAATATTGCTGATGAAATATCTTGTTTTTAAGGAAGTTTCATGGGCTTCATTCCAGCATGAAAAGAATATTCAGTTGTGCTACAAAAAAAGTGCATTAGTAAATAAGTAAGATGGAATTATATGTATTTATGTTTTAAAAAGGTAAATAGAAAACTCACAAAGCATTATTATTACAGCACAAAAAACAACAAAAGCTGTTCAAAGTAACCAGATAGAGCCAATGAGTAGTTCCCAATTCAGACTCAGACAATTCTTGTATCACCCACCTCCCATGATTTATCTTTTCATATCAACCTCTGTATAAACAAGTAGCTCGACAAGGAACAGAAGTAACAAGTCCCATTTATTTAGACTAGTACTTTATTATATTATTTATTATTATTTATTTATTTATTATTATACTTAAATTGCTTGATCTTGTCTACCAAGATGCAAATTTCAGGGCTGCAGTGCTCTTGCTCCATCTGGATTCTCCAATCTTTAAATAAAGCATGAGCTCACTGCCTTCCTCAAGGACCACTGCTTTTGAATTAGACAACTGCATGAAGACTGCAAAAATTACAGTGTACTTAAATTTCCATCTATCTATCTATCAAATTTAGCTGAAATTAGCCATCAGTCCCAAATATTTGGGGGAGCATGTGAATACAGATGCAATGATTACCAGAACTTGATTTTCTTAATAAATTAGGCCAGTGACATAGTATTAATGCTAGCTATACCCCCCCCATGAAAAAGGCAACTTTAAAACATTTTAAGATTCCTCACACAGAATATAAGTTTTTAGTTCTCTTACCATCTTCATATAAATCCATGAGCTGTGCCACATAAGGCTGATCTGCATTCAACCCTTCTACTAAAATAAAGTCACCGAGCTGTATACAGGTTTTTGTTTTGCTGCTTTCTGATGTAATAAGGATCCCCCTAAAAAGTGACAGACACAAGATTAAGAGAATTTAATATTCTTCATAATTCACATATCATTAAGCCCAATGTCTTGTCAAATTTACAGTTAGCTATGCCCCTTCTTGCAATGTTTAGTTCCCTGATTAGAAGCTCTCTTATGCAGTTCAACTAGTTAAAACTTATTCACAGATTTGGTTGCTTATACATTGTACAGTTTATAATTCAAGAGCTTGGTGACAATGCGTTTGTTACATACATACAGTATCACAGCAAATGCTCAAAACCTTACTCATATTGTCACTGACTGCCATGTTAACCTAAAGGATGTAAGAAAGGTAAAGGAACATACATTGAATTCCCCTTAGCAAAGCAAAAATAAATGTTATTTACTTGTACTGGGAAGTCCTCAGCTTTCTGTCTGAACTCAAGGGTTTTCCATACCAGGAGTAGGTAAGTTTGCTTTGCTGCCGGGTGTTCATGATTCCCAAGGAAAAGCTAAAACACATAAATAAACACTTTTTGATTATTATTTAAAACAAAACAAAACAAAAATAAAACAAGAAAAAAACAAAATTAAGATGGGAAGATACATAGAACTGCTATCAATTCTTTCGGTGTGGATGAAGAACGGTGGTTGGCGGACATAGAGAAGCCCACCTTCCCCAAAGCCACAGACACCCCTCCCCAAGGGACGAGGCATTAAGGAAAAAAAGGAAGATATTTAGCAGTGACTCGTTGTTCAGTTCCTTTCCCATTCCCCCGCGGCCCTCACCGCCATGGCGGGGCCGGTTGCCCGACCTGGGGAGACCGTCAGCGACGTTTCACTTTCGCTCAACACTTTGTTTCATTTTGGTTTCTGATTCCTTTTTTTTTTTTTTTTTAAAGTGAGAGTTTTCGTCTGAAAAGTCGGGAAAAAGCCACACACAGCCCCCAGTGCCGTTCACCGCCCCAGCCCAGCCGGCACATGGCGGCTGAGGGGCCACTGCGCCGGGCGGGACACGCTGCGGGACACCGAGGGGTTTCGGCAGCACCACAGAGCCACTAACCCCCCTCAGACCCTCACACCAACCCCCCTCACCGGCCCGATCCCCGCGCAGAGCGAGCGAGGCTGGAACCGACCACAGCGGTCTATCCGGTCCCACCTCCCCGCTCCAGCAGGGTCGTCCCAGAGGACATTGCACAGGATGGCAATGTTCTGGGATGTCTCCAGCGAGGGAGAGTGCCCAGCCTCCCTGGGCAGCCGGTCCCAATGCGCGGTCCCCCGCAGCAGGAGCCCTGTGCCCCGCCACGGCCACAGCTCACCGTGTCCCCTCAGCGCGTCCCGCCGGCTCCGCGATGGAACTTCGCGCCAAAGCGCGCGCGGAGCCCCGCCCCCGGCGGCGCGCGCGCGCGGGGCAGGCGGAGGCGCGGCCCCGCCATGTTTGTGCCGGGCGGCCGCAGAGGCGGCGGCTCCGCCCCGGAGGCGGAAGCGGCGGCGGAAGGCGGAGCGGCCCTCACGGGAACGGGGCTGAGGAGGCTGAGCTGGGAGCGGCGAGCGGGGCTGCGCTGCTGCCGCCATGGCCAACCGCACGGTGAAAGACGCGCACAGCATCCACGGCACCAACCCGCAGTACCTGGTGGAGAAGATCATCCGCACGCGCATCTACGAGTCCAAGTACTGGAAGGAGGAGTGTTTCGGCCTCACGGGTATGGCGGGCGGGAGGCCGGGCCGAGGCGGGGGGCCGGGGGGAGCCTGCCCTGACGGCCAGTCCCGTCCTTCTCGCAGCCGAGCTGGTGGTGGACAAGGCCATGGAGCTGAAGTACGTGGGGGGCGTCTATGGAGGGAACATTAAACCCACGCCCTTCTTGTGCCTGACGCTAAAGATGCTGCAGATCCAGCCCGAGAAGGACATCATTGTGGAGTTCATAAAAAACGAAGACTTCAAGTAAGTTGTACTGTGATTTTTCCTTCGTTGAGGTTGTTGTGCCGAGGGGAAGTGCCCAAAACAGCCAGGAAAACCTCAGTGCAGGGTTTAGCTCTCAGTGTGCTCTGATAAACTGTGCTTGCTCAAAACCAAGCTTTTCTTCTTGCTTTCAAGACTGCTTTCCTTGCCACCTGATCTGTTGGAAGGGCTCATCTTTGTGGCATGTGCTCTCTCTGATAATAAACCTCTGCCTGAAGTATTTGGGATGAGCTACATTAAGGGATTCACATTCATTTACTTTTTCTTCAATACTTCTATTTTTGTTAGTCATAATGCCCCCATGCAGCCATTATGTATGTAAAGTATATATAGAGTTTTGACAGCATCGAGGAAGTGATGGAGTAAATCTAAATGGTTGTGTATTCTGGCTAGTGTACTGATTTTCCTCAGAAACTTGTGGGAAAAAAAGAAAAAACTCTTCTTTATGCAAACTGCTAAGTGTGCAGGAAGCCGAGATCCATGGAAAGGTTTCCTTTCCAGGTATGTCCGAATGCTTGGAGCACTGTACATGAGACTGACAGGCACTGCCATCGACTGCTACAAGTACCTGGAACCGCTGTACAATGACTATCGGAAAATTAAAAGTCAGAACAGAAATGGGGGTAAACACTCTTATGTCTATTTAACAGAATAAATCTTTAAAATTGTGACATTACCTGTTGACATAAGTTGTCTGAAGTGTTCTATCTTTACTTTAGCCTCTAGTGTTAATTTTGTCTTTTAAATGCTTTTTTTCACCCCCAGAATTTGAGCTGATGCACGTGGATGAATTTATTGATGAGCTACTCCACGAAGAACGTGTTTGTGACATCATCCTGCCTCGACTGCAGGTTGGGAAATGTAGATGGTTATGGAATTCCTAACTGCACCAAGTTCAGTAGCTGGATCAGCTGCTAGCTTGTTGCGTAAGCTGTAGTTGCCTCCTTAGGTGTTTGTCCTTACTTTGGTTATGTTGAATAAAGTTGCCATTACTCCTAGAAACGGTATGTTCTGGAAGAAGCTGAACAACTTGAGCCTCGTGTTAGTGCTCTGGAAGAAGATATGGATGATGTAGAATCTAGTGAGGAGGAGGAAGAAGAAGATGAAAAGGTTGGTGAACTGTTTTGGAAAGAAATAGTTCAAGCTGAACCCCTTTAGGACACTTCACAGTCTATGACAAACATTTGAGGGGAGGCGCCAGGAGGCTGCTGGCAACTCTTACCTCCCCATATAACATATTTTCATATAAGCAGCTTGTGAAGACTTGGACCCATGTTGGCATGTTTTCCTGTCTCTTGAATCCCTGAAAATCTGTTGTGCGTTAAGCTTATTTAGCTCATTTGATTTACATGCATACGTAGTAGAGACAACTGAAGGTGATGATGGAAGGTCCTGTGACCATCAGTCAGTCAGTACTGCTGTACTTCTTCAGAACCAACACTATAAGTGGCTGCTTGAATTTCCAGTTGGCAGTTTTGGACAGCACCCCTCATTCCTGAATCAGAAATACTTGGGAATGGGGAAGCTTGGCTGCCTGACTTTTGCAATTTATGTTCATTGTTCAGAAACCTTTACTGATAGCATAAAACTTTGCTGAAACAAGACTTAAGATCCTCCCCCAACTTGTTCACAGCTGGAACGGATCCCATCTCCTGACCACCGCAGGAGGGGCTACAGGGACCTGGACAAGCCCCGCAGATCTCCAGTGGTGCGGTACCGGCGGAGCCGGAGCAGGTCCCCGAGGAGGTGAGGTGACTCTTCCTTGCCCAGTATTTTTACCGGTTGTGCTGCAAATGGCTGGAGCACAGCAGTGAAGTTGGCAGTTCTGCCAGAACCTCCACACCTCACAGTTCCTTTAGCACTTCCTGAAGTGAGGAGTTGCAGTGCACACAGTCAACCCCTCTGCCTGTTTCTCCAGTCATTCTCTACCTCTTGAACTTGCTGGCCAGCTTTAGCTAAATTTGACAATACAGTGAAGATGGCAAAGAGATCCAAGTGCTTTTTTTTTCATGTTAGCCAGAGGCTGTAGAGAAAATCCTATTAATTGCTCTGATATTAAACCAGGAAAAATTCATCACTAAACTCTTGCTCACTGCATAGTACAGTCCTAAGCAGGCCCATGTATAGCAGGCCAAGAACACTAATGGGAAGTAAAATCCCTGGTGTTGTTGCTGAAGGATGTGGGAAATTAAACAGCTGTTTTACTTATGATTTTTAGTGATTTTTTGCTTTTCTCTCCCACTTGCAGGCGCAGCCGCTCTCCAAAGAGAAGAAGGTACTGACTCTTTAATTCTCTTATTTAAGCTGAGCAATGTGCATTTGTAGTACAGCTCTCTTACAAGCTGCCTTTCCCTCAGCCCATCTCCGCGCCGGGAGCGGCATCGCAGCAAAAGCCCGAGACGGCACCGGAGCAGATCCCGGGAGAGGCGCCACAGATCGAGATCAAAATCTCCAGGTATTTCTGCCACTTCCAGAATAACTCTGGCCAGTCTTTATCAGGAGCACATCCACTGCAAGAAAAATCTCTGTCACCATATTGAGATGGTAGCCCAGATGGTGTTAAATCTGGCTGATAAAACTGCTCACATGAAGGCAGAGCTGGGGAACTCCTTTAATGGCTGCAAAAAGATACCTGCCAGGAAGTTAATTTGAGTGCCTGGTTAAAGGCACCAGGTTGTTCTGGCAATATTTAGCACACTTGGTCACTAGAAGCAGATTGTATTAGCAAAACAACAAAGAATTCCAGTGGCAATGGAAATAACTATTGCTTTTTTATCTCACAGGGCATCACCGTAGTCACAGACACAGAAGTCATTCCAAATCACCTGAAAGGTAAAGGCTTAGCCTATTTCTAAGTGCAATTAGGGAATTAAAGATATGTTTTACAGTATGGGCTTTTTGTTTTTTCTGTTTCAGATCTAAGAAAAGTCACAAAAAAAGTCGGCGAGGGAATGAATAATAGACAAAACCCAGCTCACCGTTTAAGGATCTTGAACTGCAGTCTACTGCTGTCCTATTTGCTCTGCAGGACAGCTGGCTCTGTACTGGCTGCTTTAGCAGTCCCTTTCTTTAATCTTTCTCATTTTCTTGTCTTGGGTTTTTTTTTTATTAAAGATAAGCTAAGGATACTTTTTATGTAGTTACTCACCCTTGTGATAGAATTTGAAAGTTGTTTTTTAATTTTTTTGAAGCTTGTAAAAACTTAATGAAGAGCAATAAAAAAAGGTTTGTCTTTAAAGGCTCCTTTCATAATATTTTGTTGACAAGCAGGGACAGGCAAGTTTATTCCTGAACTTTGCATTTTAGGATTCAGGATTCTCATATTGCCCTGGGAGTGCTGACAACACAAGTAAGTGAGCCTAGTGAATTTATGGAAAGCCCTCTTTAAAATGCTTCCCAGTACAGCCTAATTTTTCCAGGGTATTTGCATACTATTTTGCAAAGCAGATAAACAAAAAAGCAGGTATGTTCTTCCTTCCAGGATAGGATGAGCCACACATTGGCTGTGACCAGCACATGAAACAACAGCAGCATGGAGAAAAATGAGTCTAGTTCTTGTGCCACTTGTTAAAACTGCTCATCTTTCCAAGATCTCCACATTGAAGTCATTTATATTATTCCTGTTAAAGCAAGCATGCATACAAATAGGGAAGAGGAAAAAGTCTTATGTCCTTTTTTTGCAGTTTTATTTTTCTTTTTAAAAAGTTTTTTGGCACTACATAGTTCTGTAAAGAATAGAAGTGACAAATTTTTCAACACATGAAATCCCCTTCTAATTTTATTTTTTTTTAGAACAATATATATAAAGTCTGAAGCAACCAAAGTATGAATACAGCTAATAGAAAATAAAGAACTTAATTTTAAAAATTCTCTCTCTTTACAGTTTATCAAGATAAAACAAAACACAATTCCCCTTAAAAATAGGGTAATAAAATAGATGAAATTTGTATCACTCAGTTTTGTGATACTAGTAAAAACTATAGTTCATATCTATGTACAAATGATACAGTTTAAAAACAGTCTTAAATAATCTTGTATCTAAACATGTTGCATTAAGATTTTAAATCAGAACCTGAATTTCTTCCTCCCCTCCTCCCCCCACCCACCCACAATCCCATCCAATTTCACTTTTTCTGTTGAATGTAATTCAGATTCAAGTGTGGATGTCCTTGAGACAGAAGCGAGAACCGCTGGTTACTCTGCATCAGTGGACCAGCTAAAAAAAATGGATGACAATTACTTCAGCAAATCACATATTTAACAGTGCTTGGCTATTCAGTTTACTAATCTAACTTAGAAAAAAAGCCATTGACTAGACTGACACAGATGCTACCTGTACAACTATCCCATTTAATGGGACAATCCAGAATTACTTTAATCCTATCTCCAAAATTCCCTAACAATCACAAACATTATTTTGTTGCATTACTTCAATTATTTAACAAAAGTAATTTCACGATTTTAAGTAAATTCAGTTATCACTTGGAAACCTTGCTAGAGCCAATAGACACAATTTTGAAAAAGGATTTGGTGCCCACATCCATGTCTACACCAGGTGACCCCAGCAACATGGAAGCTGCACCTCCTCCAAGTCAAATTTGAGCACTGTCTCTTTGGTAGTGGAGGTCTTTTTTCTACAGCTTTTCCCCATCCTGCCAGATGCTGAACACCTTTACCTTTCATAAACATCAGAGGTGAAATCAAGTCAGTCCTTCCCAGTTTCCTGATGAAGTGAACCTGATCTAACTTTGCCACCAGTGCTACTCTGACTGAATGGGCTGGACTAAACCTCCAGAGGCCCCTTCCAACCTCAATTATTCTATGGTCTTGCAAGTTTTTACCTATGTAAGTCATTTCACAAAGCAAGGTACAAAAGCCAAATAAAGTGAATTACGACAAAAATTTCTTCATATTCTGAACACACTCATGGGCCAATCTTAACCTCTTCTGAAGCAGAGGCAACTCAGAACATTTAGTAAATGTCAGTGAATTGTGCTCTACAGTGAGCCAGCAGCAACAGAGATAAAGAGGATGTAAGTGCAACAAGCTGCAAACTGGCTCAGAATTTTATTTTAACCCTTCCCTCCCACAAAGATTTTCATTCATCCACAGAAGAAGCTGAAGCGCTGATTTGACTCTGGTATCCATTCTGGTTCAGGGAGGCTAGTAAGTGACACATGATTTCTTGGCTTTTAAAGCCTTTGAGACAGTACAGAGACATGGTGCATGAGCTGTTGATTCACATACTGGTTCTAGTACCTTGAGGGTAGAAAGGTTTGTTCGGTGGGTAGCTGGCATTTCCCTGCTGCATGTAGTTCTGAGGCATATTGTAAGGCCACGCTCCTCGGAGGAGAGGAAAATGGGTAGGGGTCCCATGGTCCCAAGGGACAGAAGGAGGGTTCATTTTACCAAACTGTCCTTGGAAACCCTGATCTATTTTTCAATTGAAAGGGAAAAGCACATTGCAAGTTGAAATAATTAAACAGTAAGTCACAAATACAATTTACATCTTAAATAACAGTTTGCAGGGGACTTAATGAGATTAATCTGATGTGCTACTTTTTTTAAAAAATGTATATCAGTACAAATTACCACCTAAATTACTTCATTATTCACTATAATAGAATTATTGGGAAGAAAGAGGATGAATCAATATTACAATCGAGCACTACAATTTCACTATTTTTATGACTTTCTCATGATGAAAAATACAAGGTCTGAAGAATGTTCAGAACTACTGCCTGATCTTACACAAATATCCACTATTACTGACAGAGCTGTGACATGAAAGCTGTTATCCTACTGCAAGAAATAACTCTCAGATGTAAACTGGAATTTCACTAATACTTACATGCTTAAGAAACTTGCTATCTAGATCACTGGACTGACTTAAAAAAAATATTTTTAGAAAGAAAAATAAAAACATTGGAAATAAGTATACAAATTGTAAAGCTGCTCCATTTACAGTTCTGATATCACTGCAACATTAAGGATGAGAAATCAAGCATCCAAGGAGGCAGGATGCACAACATGAGGCACAGGTCTGGAGTATGCATGAAAGAGTTGTCTGTCCTGATACTACTAATGATCCTACTTCTGATCAGTTGTCTACTGAAAAGAAAATTAGAAGTAGTTCCTTTCAAGTCAAGGTTAAGTGATCCAGGACAAAGTTTCCTCAAACTTACTGTTCTTTAATTGTCCTGAGGAGGTAAGAAACCATGCTTCAAACAGACAGCAGACAGCTCATCTCTATTGTGCATTCCCCTTAATGGCATCTAAGCCAAAAAGGAAATAAAACTGATTCAAATTGAAAGAGGAAAATTACTATGATTGGGAACTAGGAAAATGAATGTGATGAAGTTGGAAATTGATAGAAGATGAGGGATGGGAAAAAGATACTGTGACTGACAGCATATGGAGAAGGAATTAGAATTTATGGAGCTTGTCTGAAAGAAGGCAGCTACCTCAGTAAGGGACATGGATTGGAAAGAGCTGCTTGAGGGAAAGACAAAGCTGAAGAAGGGGATAGATGAGAAGATCTGAAATGGAGAGGTAGGGACAAAGCACACTGGAGACACAGAAAACACACATGTACAAGTTCCCGTATCCTTTAAAATATATTCCCCACAAAGCATTAAATAGAAAATAATGTATCTCCAGCATCTTAACATATGTTAGAAGCCCACTGGTGAATTATTCCTCATCTAGAACTGTAGACTCAGCTGAAAATCTTATGTTACTGACAATTCTATTATTAGTGCAGAGAAAGGCTGGGCAGGAGACTTAGAATTTTCATCTTAGGATGAACAACTGCACCAGTACATTGCATTATGGATTTATTTTTTTAAACATAGGAAGACTTACACACTCATAATAAATCAGACCACCACCACCATGGTTAATGATATAAAGGTTAGCAATTAAGATTTAGGGGATGCCACAGTTCATGTTGCAGAGAAAACTGAATGGGCTTTTATCATTATATCCTGCTTTTCCTCAGCCTCAAACATACCAATGTACTTGGTTTTGCTATGAGGCAAGAGGCTGCTGCCCACTTGTCACAGGAAAACGTCAGGAATCAACATTGGGATTATGGAAGTTAAATGTGGCAGGATAAGCCACAGGAAAAAGCAGAATGGATAAGAAAATTTTATATTGTACTAAAGGTAAGGAGACAATATTCAACTAGCACAACTGTAATTTTGCCAGTCTCTGAGTTCATAGCTGCAGTCTCAGCATTTGTCTAATAAATTATGTAACGATGTGTTGATCTTAGAGGTCTTTTCCAACCTTAATGTTTCCATGATTGTCTGATATCAGGAATCTATTATTTGTCACCACATTCACAGCAATGTGAGTGATTTAAACAATGATGAGGAGGTTTCTCAGTTGAATGCAGGATTTCTCACTGTTGCACAGCCATTAATGGCAGACATGAGTAAGGCCTAAAAGTTACGGCGATCAATTCTAATTTTTTCCTATGAAAATGTTAAGACAGGTGAAAGTCATGATATGGTTTCTTAAACATCATATTTTTATCAAACAAGCTGAAAGAGAATTAGCTGTTCCTGTAACACCTAACACTTGGACACAAAGTGTGAGAGGTTTGATACAAGAGAGAAGAGTTACCTGAATTCCCCACAGTGCCATTGTTCACCAGTGAGTTTGCAGTCACAGGATTGTGCCAGTGTCCCTCATGAGAAGTGCTGGGGATTCCCATGGGCCTGGCAGCAGGCTGTGCAAAGATGATACTGGGATCATTCAAGCTTACACTGCTCTGGTTATTTGTGGTGCTGCTGCTGCCAGATCTCATAGAAAATGGAACATTTGTAGAATGAGGAGGGTTACCCGGTGCAGAGTGAATAACAGGCCCATGAATAG
The DNA here is from genome assembly GCF_971803275.1 of Cyanistes caeruleus. Lineage (NCBI taxonomy): Eukaryota > Metazoa > Chordata > Aves > Passeriformes > Paridae > Cyanistes > Cyanistes caeruleus. The sequence continues at coordinate 29,160,399 of NC_141709.1, forward strand.
GCCAAGAAGTGTTGGGAAGCTGAATTTGGTGGTGATGGTGCATCTGAAGTAGTCCCAGGTTATGCAAGGTGGAATACTGACCTGGGGGAGATTGGGGAAAGTTAAACAAAGGCAGCTGGACCTGATGGGGTGGCTGTGCACCCTGCTGTGGCTGAGGAACGTGCTTAGACTGGGATATTGATTGTGGCTGAGTCTGGTTAATGGAGGCTGGCTGAGAGGAATTCTGTGGGAATTGCTGAGGTTGTGGAGAGTAAGATGACTGATGCGAATCAGACTGGAGGAAAAAAAAAAAAGCATGTATTTCTGATTAGTTCACTGACTATTTAATGGTGTTTTCTTTAATAAGCACCCACAGTATTAGACTGTTTCTAAAACAGCAAAGCACTCCCCAGCAATACCCCAAGCACTGCACCCAAGTTCCTGTTGGCCTCAGTAAGTGCAGTTCAGCTGACACTGACTTTCATCAACAGATAATTTGGTCTGTTAATGGGGCGCATCCCACCATCAGAAACATTATTCTAAGTGAGTATTAGCCCCAAGCTCTTCATTAGACTCCTCACACACTTGTTTCTGATTTTTAATCAGTGTCTTCCCTACCCAACTTATGTACAGCCCAGTATCTCATTAACTAATTGCCTTACTTCTAAATAGAGTGGTTGTTATTACTGCACAGTTAAGTAATTCCCAAGTAAGCTCTTGATATTTCTTTAATTTTTAAAAATTTGTTTAATGAGAAATGCAAACTCCAAAAACACAGTTTCCACCTTCATATCCTGGTGTTAGGCCATGGTTAAAGGCATAGTAATAGCAATTATTACAGCCTTTGCAGAGCTCTTACAAAGCTTTCCCTTTCACCAGCAACAGAAACAGGCATGAGGCTCTTTCATCTGTTTGGAATTGTAGCTGAACAGAGAAACACTTCAAGAACTGGAGTGGCTGGGAAAAGAGTTACTCAGTTTATGTGCCAACACTTAATGCCAGCATCTGGATTCCCCAGTCTGGTTTTAAGCACTAAGACAAGATGCTGATGGAATAAGATCCTCCAGAGACATTCAAATGAGACAGGTACCAAAACCACAGAGGAGGATCTGAATCACAGATCTCATTTTCCCCCTGAGACTTCTCTCCACAGACTACAGCAGCCAGCCAAGCTCCAAGAGCCTCAGCTGCTGTTGAACACATGGAGTTAAAGGTCTCTCCAGCTTGTCACTATCCCTTGACTGCTCACCTGTGCATTTGAACTGGCAGTCACTCATCTCAAATAACAAGAGGTGTCTGCAGGACCTGCCCATGCCAGAGCACCCCTTCCAGCAGCATGGTATGTGTCTGTGCCTGGGCAAATGCTGGAGCCCAGAAGCTGGGATTGCTCCCTGCTGCTACTGCAACTGTATGCCTGTATAAGTGCCTCCTATACCTTTCTACCAAACCAGGAAAAGAAGGTAAGACCTGGGATTTGAAAAATTATCACTAGTTTAACAGTTTAAATGTTATAAAAATAAAGCACATGCACTGACTACAAACATTCCTGCAAATATTAACCCACCACAAGCATGCACTCAATGTGCCAGCAGCAGAGCAGGAGGCATATTACACTCCGGCCTCTTGATCTGTTTCCCACTCTCTCCCTCTTACTCCACCAATATTCCCCCTTCCCATTCTTCTCAACCAATTCTTGGACAGAACATATTCACCAAGAAATCCTGGCCAAATAACAACCATGAAACACAGAGAGGCCATGACTTCCAGGTGACGCAAGAATGTGCACATGATGTGTCTGCCTCTGAGTGTACCCACATGTTCAGCTTCAATTCCTCAGGCAGGAATAAAAGGCTCCTAAAAAAATATTCCTGTGGCACCTAGATTGGGGCTGTATCAGTCCCTCTTCAGCAGCACACTGTAAGTCATAATGTCTCTGTTACTGGAGCCAGCATTCCAATAAATGCTTGCTGATCAGTCAGGAAACCAGCAAACTGAACAAAGAGCATTAAGTGATCAGCAGCCCTGATTACTATATTTGCTTACTTGCCAGCTTCATTAGCAGGCACACATTTCTCAGACTAACAGCTTAAAATAAATTAATTTCTACTCTACTGTCTGCTCCAAAAATATTAAATGCCAGCAGTTGTATTTGCTCAAAAACCTTCTGCTACCCATCTCCACTAAGAAGCAGATTAAACATATTTTATGTAGCTCTATAGAGACTTGAAAAAATTCTAGGACAAAACTATCAAAAATTTCCCCATTGTTCTGCTTGTGCTTCTAGGGTGCTTTGGCAGAGTTTTCACTGAAGTGTGATTCAGCTGTGTTCTATGTCTGCACATGACAGTCCCTTAAGACAGATCTCTTAAACCACAAAGAGTCACGGTTGTCACTAACCTAGGTCTCCAGCATGTTAACAATGAGCTATGCTTTATCTCCCTTAGTAACTCCAGAACACTGCCAAAATAACGAGAATTTGAAAGGCGTTCTAGCTTAATCTGGCCTTTCAGAATCTCAAGGTATCTCATACCAAACTTGACTATGAGGATTTCATACTGAAAAGCCATAAATGCTCTCCAAGACACAATACATCATAAATTAAAGTTCCATAAACTGGCTGAGTGCAACATTGTCATTATCAAGTCCAGAATCTGTTGAGAAAAAACATGCAAGCCTGTTCCCAGCAAGGCTGGTTTGCTACAGCTTTGCTCCCTGCAGTCTCGCACTCCCAGAACTTACACATTCTGATGACTGCCTGGTGCGCAGGGGTCGCTCCACCGGCTGCTGACCCACAGCCACCAGCTGGGAATTTACCATGCTCCGGACCAGCTGTGTGCCTGATCAAGGAACACAAGAGTTAATAAAACCCACAGGGTGATGGAATAATGAACAGAACTGGGAGTCAGCAACACCTTAACTCTCATGGGACACAGAGTAGGTAAATCACTTTCACCTCTCCTCTCCTTTAAGTGGAAACTTTTCCCTCTACTGGCAGCAGACAACATTAATAGGTATAGGAGCTAAACACAAAGTCTATTTTTGAGTAAAACAAAGTCTAGCAGGAGCAATGCTCACCTTTGCTATCAGGCTGGAGCTCTACTTTATACAGGTTTCCATACTACTGCTGTAAGCAGTGGCATTTTAAATAGCAATAGTGACAGAAGAAACTACTGGGCAAAGAAAGTAAACTAAAAAAAAGACTAAAGGATAACAGAACACAGAAGCAAGGTTCTTCTGAAGTTCACTTATGACTGCTTTTTCTACTTTTTCAACTACCACAGGCACCCAAGGGCCTAATATGAATGAGTTTGCTATTAATCTTCTCTAAGTACTATCAGTAGTTTGAAAGCTGAATTTAGCCTAATTCAGCTGTATGCTTTTTTCTGAAGTGTTACTGAAAGAGAGCTGATTTTTGCTGAAAATACATTTACTTACCTCTCACAGATGATGAAGGGTTAGCTAACATTTGAGAAACATTTGGAAGAGGAAATGCATTCAATTATTATTATTACTATTACTACTTTTAAATGTACCAATTTTGAGTGGAACACAAGTAATGCAATACCCTGAAGTACACTGTATTTTACTGCTGAGTACATTTTTACCACCCATGCAAAGACTGTACTTTAGGAGACATTACTCCCCTTGCAGAAAAGCAACACAGACTAAAAGCTGTATTTGCAGTGACTGAAACATTACTTGCAGGACTATTTTTTGAAGACAATTACCAAGTCTGTACAGAAACCTAGAGAAAAGGGATATCAGAGCTTTCAAATTATCTTAACACATGAACTTACCTGGCACACTATTATTTCTCTGACGGGTTTGTTTGAATTCAGGACAATCTCTCCTAACATGACCCACATCCCCACAGATGAAACATCTTTTCTCTCTTGTTTCTCTGTCATCCTCTTTCACCTCTTTTTCATCATCTTTCTCATTCTCCTTTTTCTTCAACCTGAACAGTAATTTTTATTAGCAATAGCACAAAACCACACACACAAACACATTATCTCTGTAAAGTTGTACTGCTGTGTTCAAAGGGAATGGTTACATAACCAACAGCTGTACCAGAATACAAATATCTCAGGAATCCCAAAAAACATTTTCAGATTCTGGGCTGGTTAACAGCCTGTATAAACTTAATGAAGTTAGAAGCTCCCCAGACATGTCCAAAAGCTGTCTGACTGAATTAGAGCAGAGCTATGCCTCCAGTTAAGCAGGCTTAGCCTACCAGGTAGCTGGGGAGCACTTCTATGCAGCAATTCCACTGAATGAGAATATAACCCAAAACAAGTCATCATCTCCCCCTCACTGGACAGGGCACATTTCTGTCACTGTCTGAGCCTGGACAGGACGTACAACAAAGCACTGAGGCTCTTTCAAACACTCAGTTCTAATACAACAGGAGAACTAGTGATCAGGAACCAAGGTAAGAAGTAAGAGTCCTCTTCCACAAGGTATCTGCAAGATTGTTAAATAACAATATTATTTTGTGAGCTGCATATACAATCTGAGAGAGATTCTGTGTGGCTGTGCTGTAGTAGCAGTTTGTTTGAAGAGCAGATCACAACTTCTTTTCATGAGGCAGAGGGAAAGAGGTGATGCAATTCCATGTGTTAGTACTTGTAAAGAGAGCATCTGAAAGAAATAGTCCACCTGTGACCACAGGGTTCCAGTGCACTTTCATGTATCTTGAACTCTGCTGACTGAACAAAAGGCTGTAAATAAAGATTTTGTAGCAGGAAGAGACCAAGTATCCTTTGAAGAATTATGGAGCACTCAACTGAACATAGGGAGCACATAAAAGAGTTCAGATTAATTTGCATTTTAAGGGCTTCAATAGGCTTTAGGAGGAGTCAGACAACCTAGGCTAAGTGGGTCATTAAATAGCCAAGCTGTAAAAAATGAGGAGTGCACATTTTCTGCCAATTCCTCCTAAACCCTCTTTGGAAACATTGACCCACACAGACCAGGAAATCCTTTTGCAGGAGTCCTGGATCCAAAATCCCTAAGTGAAATTAATGTACAAGTGCAAGATCACCAAGTGACTGGCACTAATATGATGTTACAGAAATGCACCTTAATTACATTAGTACATTTTAACTAATCCTAGTGTTTAATAAATGAACTTTTACCTGCTTTGCAGATGTACGTTATCAGATCTACAGAACAATTCAAATTTAACACTGTCCTCTGAGCATGATCACTACAGGAAATCCATTTTAACACATGATAAATTTTGCAGCCAGGTGATATGCTCTCCATCTGAATGTTTACAGTATAAGAAGATAATTTAGTGATCTAAGTCTCAAGTTAAGCTTAACTACATATTAACACACTATAGACTGTTGATTTTACTCTGTGTGCTTCCATAAACACTTCAGATTCAAAGAGGTGACCAGAAACTGTTTTAAGAAAAGCAAAAATAAGATGGGAAATTGAGAATCAGGTATGAAGCTTTAATTTTCTCTGCAATTTAACAATTTTTCATTTCCATTAAATCTTCAACTATCCAAATCCCTCATGATTTCATCTCAAAGATTTCACAATAGCTTTGTGTATTACTTACCTCCTCCTCTTTGGACAGTCTTTCATATAGTGACCAATTTTTCCACAGACACGACAACATCTGTCATTGGGTGCCAATTCCCCATCTGTCAGAACTTTTGAGTCAAAAAAGTATTCCTATGAAAACACATCAGACAGATAAAATATATAAACCATTCACTTACAAGACTGAGGAATCAAAGTCAAATTGTCAGCTTTCATCTCTTATTGCTCCCTGAATGTTACTACTTCTGAGATTACACCTGGTCCTTTCGTTTCTCTAGATAATGGCAGATTTTCAGAGACATGGAGCAGTTTGGGCTAAAAAGAGCTATTTGTTCTTAGGGACAGAGGCTGAATTTGCAGAACAGCTTATCCAGGCTTCAGCCTGCTGCCCACCTTTTGACTCTCCAAAGGCTCTTTAGAGGGCAATTTTTCGCATATGATCTATTTTGGTATCTGAGTCACTGCCTGTGTGCTTTCCAAAGCAGCCAGTGTCCCTTCCCAGATGACATGATTACATCCCTTTAGACAGAACACAGCTCAGGTGGGAAACAGATGGAGCACCTGCAGACTGACCTGTATCACTCCCCTCCCCTGGAATTTGCTCAGTACAGCTGCACTTCGGATGTGCGTCAGCACAAAGGCCACAGTTTGCAGCCTCTGAGCAACATAAATATTGTGAAAGTACTGTCTTGCCTCAAAGACTGAAATAGAGGTACAAACTCAGGAAAAAAACACAGATAAAGCAAGCAAATGGAAAAGAGAAGATAGGGAAGGATGAAGGGAACTGAAACCTTTCAAAATATTTTAAACATCCTTTAGAAACTCAGTTTCTGTCAAAAGCCACTGGGAGAACAGTCCTCCAAACTGTTTTAGAAAATGCCTAAGATTATTTTAAAAATACTAATTACAGAATTTTATTTGCTTATATTAAAAAAAATAAAGTTGTCTCTTGCACATCAATGACTGGACCCTGTAGCACAGAGCAGTACTTTCTCCAAAATGGTATTGCATGAACACGTTCCTAACCCTGACTCACCATGCAAATTTTAAAGGTCAGCTGTTAAAAAAAAATCAAATCAATCATCATCCTTTTCCTTGCTTAAGCAGCAATCCTTACTACCTCCACCAAGTGGGAAAAAAATAGAATGGAACATCTCTTGGATCTGTTTTCTTTAGCTGCATGAAGAGCCAGTGAGGTTCCTAGAGCTGTTTCTGGGTTTTACAGCCAAATTTGCAGTTTTCTGCAATACTTAACATCATACAGTGGGAGGTTTTATAAAAAACAAAACACAAATTAAGCTTACTTTCCCCAAACCTGTCAGTAATACCCATCACCCATCCAACTACTCTGTATTTTATATTCCAGGAGCCTAATACTAAGCTATACATTTAATGCAAAGTATAATTACACATATTGTGCATACTAAATTGATAAATACATACAAGTGATTTTCATCAATTCAGTGGGCAAAGAAAATGAAAGAGCATACTAAAAATAAAAACTCTGAGAACTTACAGCTTCTCTTCCAACAGCTGGATAGAATGGGGTACCAAATAATTTTCTCCCATTGATAAATGCCTTCATTATGAAATTGGTCACTATTGAAGAAAGACAAAGTTATTGGAAAAAAACAGAAAAAAGGCACAACTCAGTGAACATTAATCATTAGTAGACATTAATAGCTTACTTTTCCTAGAGACTCCAGCACCCAGATTATGATTCAAGTCAAAAGGATCTGCACAAAGGGAGGAAAAAAAAAATCAGAGTTGGAAAAAATACACTGCAACAGAATTTATTTTAATGCAGAGAACTCCATTTTAAATGCATTCACAGAGTAGATTATAGCAAAGCAATGCTAAGAGTTTTAAAACTGTGACTAACCATAATACAGTACAAAGAACAATTCACTGACATTTAGTAAAAATTATGAGTCTCATCAATTTTATGAGGTCTTGCAAAAAAGGTTTCTTTTTAAAACACTGACTGTAGTTTCCTCACATAAAGATCCTGTGCAAAGAGAACAGCCTCTCAAGCAGCAGAGTTTCTTACTCCTCATGAATGGAAACTCAATTCAGCAGAGGAGTACCTTCGATGGCAATACATTTGGATGTCCACTGCTTCTCAAAGGTGGTTAACAGCTTCTTCTGCCGGATGCTGATCACATATTCCTTGAAGTCAAATTCCTCAGTGTAGAATCGCAGCAGCCCCAGCCAGAGCTCTCCAAGAGATTCAGTGTTCTTTCCAAGAGAAGGCAGACGCTTCTTCTACATGCAGTTGAAGACAATTTATTCAGCTACAGTTACTGCAGCACTGCTTCTCCTGAAATACCTCTCTAATTACAAGTTTGTCTATTATGAATGGTTTCTTTTAGTTGAAGTGAGGTTAAATAACTACAGTTAAGACTAAACCTGGACTATTTTCAAGAATAAAAAGTATTTATCCTCATTTATATTATTTAGAAATGACTTAAAATAAAACAAGCAAAAGCAGAAATTCATTTTAGCAGAACAGGACTCATTTGGGAAGTTGCAACACTACGGATATGGAAGTTTAATTAATTAATAAAATTAATCCTTTATATATTACAGTGTTAAAAATGTATAACTTTTCCTTAAAAGCAAGGTTTAAATTTTAGTTAGTCATCTGGAATTAGAATATTACCAATTCTTCCATGTCATCAAAGAAAAAAGCATTCCATCCATCCACCATTCTTTGTGGAATCTGTTTGCCATCAAATATCTGCCAGAACAGAGAGTGACAGTTAACGCTCTAATTCAAATACTTGCAGTTCTTTTGGTAAAAAAATAATATAAAAATATAAATACTTTAATTTTAACAATTACTTCTTATACAGACAGAACTTCCCACTGGTAAAAAGCTGGAAAGTCTTCTTGTATTGTTGCTGTACCTCTCAAGTTATTTGGATATATAACTTTTACTTGTTCTTTGCAACTAAGAAAACATTACTGAATTACCTTGTCAAGATTCCAACATCTCTCTTGCCCACAGATTCTCTAAGGAGACTTTATATGATTTCTATTACACTTTGACTTTAGCACTGCCAAGGGGAAATTCCACTGTTATTTAACTGCACTCTTGGGGTAGCAATAAAATAAAACCCCCAACCACGAATAAAGTATCAGATACTAAAGTATCAGCAAGAAGTCTATGAGTCTCAACTGCAATGCTTAAGCCAATTTTCCTCTTGCACAAGAAACCAGAAGAAGCAGAAAGGGATCATTTTCAAACATGCTTGGGAGTTCCAAAGTGTATCCAGGAAGCGGCAGATAGCTGAAAAATTATATTCTCCCCACCCATACAACGGGGGTGCAGAACATTATTCTCTTAATAAAGTTGCCTGGCACATGTGAAATATTTCTTTAAAATTGTACCAAAGCATCAATTATTTCATTTTCCCCTCATAAAATAATAAAATAAACTTTTTCTCTTACAGATAAAGTGTTGAGCAATAAATAATGCTTTAGACAATAACTGATTCAAGAACTGGACTCACATTTCAAGAGCATCTGGTGCAGCCTCATAATTACAATTCCCTTCTCTCCATACCACCTGCCAATTTTTTTCTATCCTGTTCAGCATATAAATATCATCGTAAGACCAAAATCCCAAAGTAAATGTAATAGCAGAACTTAAGCACAACAGACTCCCAGTTTTGATCTAATTTTCTTGCTAAGTTTTACCTACTAAAACCAAGAGGGAGTTAAGAACCTGCTGATTAGAAGGGCCCCACATTTCATTTATCCCCTCTGATCCTACAATCCCAGACTTCTCATATTTAGCTTGAAGAAGAAGTGCATCTATTTTCACAGCCTCAATTTCTGAACCTACCTCCTGAAGAACTGGAATAACTGGTGGATTTCTCTGCTGTAGAAAGTACAAAACCATAAGAATATAGGCATACGAAGACAGACTACCACGGGATGCATCACCAATATCGCAGCGCTGAAAAAATACATTTTAAACAAAATGTTGAATTTACATTTCACTGTTCAAGACTAACAACTATGTCAGAGAGCTAACTGAAAGCCCCTAAGTAACAGCAAATACATTCACCTCATAATTAAAAATTGTTTTATGAAGCCTGAAAAATAAATGCACCCAAGAGTCAACTGCATAATCTGGCAAATCCACAGCATAATTTGTCTAACATAAGAACAGAAAAGCCTTTCATAGCCAAAATACTTTAAAAAAATTTATAATGCGCCAAACTGGAAAAAAAACCCCAAATCAAAACCCCCAAAACATAAATCCTAGGTTTCAGTACCATAAAATTTAATTTTCCTTAACGCATGCTGCAAGAGCTGTTTCTATGATTCCTTATTATTTTGGTTTCCCTCCCCTTTTAAAAAAATAATTCATTAACAGCAAGTATTTCCACATTGTGGAAATGCAGTGCAGGCCATACATGGCATTTTTCTAGCAAACATACACACACCTAATTAAACCATGGTGCAGCCTGCACAACACAGAGCAGAACAAACATCCCTGACCAAGTCAGGGAGCTGGAACCAGATGAGCTCAAGGTCCCTTCCAACCCAAGCCTTTCTGTGACTCTGATCAGTGAATTACCTTACTATGCTTGTGTATCTCATTATAGTATAACCTCTCCACAGCACCTGCTTCTAAACTATCCTGGGTTTCGAGCCTGTGTCATATCAAACAATGCATTTTTAACCTCCTAGGGCTGGAAAAAACAGGGATTTGCAAATTACTTTCAGATTAGCAGCAGCAGTGACAGCTGTTCCTGGGTTTTCTGCCAATGCAAACAGAGGAGGAGGCATTTTGCTTAAAAACAGAGTATTTGTATAGCTATGAAGTCACTTCCATACATTTACATTCATGAGTGCATATCCCACAACTTTTGTATTTCATATTTGCAGAAATATTTTTAGAACATGTACAATAGTGTGCAATGTGACCAAAAACAAGTAAGATTTGTTATTATCAATACAAGGCATTTTTAATCTGGACACAGATGAGACATGGCAATATTGTGCACTACTGTGACCACATCAAGAAAAAAAATCATTGCTAGTCTCAGTGACAATATAATGAACGTCTCCATTCCATTCTGGCACAAAATTATTTTATTCATCTTGATGTATTTTATTACATGAACATCTGGTAGCATGATGCACTCTATAAGCCATTTTTTATTTGCCCCAGTTCCACTAAGCTTTCTTTGGATGTGTTGTATTTAATACTGCAGCTTGAATAAAAAGTAGCCCCACATTTCAATTATCAAAGGCTGTATCATATAACACTTTGATAGAACATTGTAACAAAAGATGCAGGAGATCTGACATTTCCAAACTCTTAAAGTCAAGTGTATGTCCTAGACACATCACAAAGAGGCTCAGGCATTCATCCATCACCCCATACCAACCTAATCCTGACTTTTATACAGTCAAACAAGACAAGTGTGCCAGAAGAAAGCAGCAGTAATCTCTGGGCTGGTCCCAGATATGAAAACTTGGGTAGCCCATGCACATCCACATGCCCCTACATGTTACGGGCACCAATTTTTCCAGTTTTGCTTGGGGCTTGGGTGGTGTTTTTTATTTGTTATAATTGTAGCTGGTTTGAAATTGAAGAAAAAAAGGAAAAGTTCCCTTTCATCAGCTTTCTTTTACACAGAAATCTTTCAACGGATAGCACAAGGTACCAGGATTTGATTTTGACACAGTCAGATGGAGCACAGTAAGCTTAAAAAAGTAAACTTCATATCAACAGCATTCTACTGCCTCCTTTCCAGTTGGTATTGGCAAAAGACAAACTCAGTGGCTGCAGCAGAAAAAACACTGCACTGTACAAATAAATTCTTTCTTTTTATATTACCTTTGCAAAAACTTTCATTGTGTAGCCCAGATATTGCACCCTAGGATCAATAGCTGCGTAGGTAGCCAGCATCCTTGTGTTATGCTGTGCCTGTAAAAAGGGGGAAAAAATTAAACTGGTGTCAGGGTGAACCAATTATGTAAGAATTTGTGCAATTTCATAGTGTCAGGTGAAAGCTGGAATGAGCTGTACTATTCATGATGGCACACAGGCCACTGAATTTTAATAATTCAGTAGAAATAGAATAATAAGTAGAAGAAAAACACACAAAAGCATTTTCATTCTAGTTTCAAAATTATTCCCTCAAATGGTTATTTGGGTAAGATAGAAAGAATTAAAAAGCTTTCTCTGAACACAAAAGGACACAAGCAGATGCTCACCAGTGTATTGTACAAACTGATATCTCCTTCCAAGCCACTCCGCCTGTGTTCAAACTTTACTATAGGCACTTTGGCTGTTGTTATAGGCAAGATGTTCCTCAAACCTGGGGAAGCAACACTTTAGTACATAAAACATTTCCATTAACAACATTTATAGAAAATCTAAGTGCATAACAAACAATAATTTAAAGCACCTACCTGGATGCTTCTTCAGAACTTTTGCCAAACCTTCTATTATTTCTTTACAGTTTAATTTCTAGGAAAAACAAAGATCACAGATTCAGACGTTAAAACATGGATCCTATTCCATCAAGCACATTTACTATCACATACATTTCATAGATGGAAAGTCTGTGCACAAAAAGCAGCAAGTATTAAGCCAGCACATGAATTTACACAAACTCATATGCTCTGTGTGGATATCTATAGTACAGTGTGTGTCTATAAGGCATTAAAACAGGCTGGATCTTGCTTCAGTTGAGCAGAGTGCAACAAGCCAGTGTGCAACTAGTTAATCCTACCTTTCCTGTATACAGAAACCTTAACTGAATTAAAAAAACCTTAAAGAATCCTTGAATTTAAAATAGCAGATTTTATCAATTTCAAAACTCTTACCTCTGCATTTTCATGGCCTTCCAATGTCATGCAGATATCAAGATCACTGTCCCGAAATCCAAATCCATTCTTTGAGGAGCCAAATAAGCAAAGCCTGGCTTTGTCTGATCAAAAGAATAGACAAGAAGAAGGTAAATTTTTTTACAGTTGAATGGTAAGTGCTTAGTATTAAATATAGCTTAACTGCAACGTGCAGGTGCCCATAAAAATGAGCTTAAACAGAGAGCTTACACTGTCACTTCAAAGACCTCAGTTTTGATAAAGGAGGAAGCACAACACTTCAGAAATTATTTAGAGAAAGTAATGCAGGATAAAGATTTATTTTATGTATTTTTTTATGACTGAAGTACAATACAATTACAGTTAAAATCATAAAATGTCACCTCTAAATGTGGAGCAATGTTTTGTGGTATGCAACTGCACTTTCCCTGCTAATAAATCAAAACCATGTCCAAACCCAGTCACCAGTACAGCTTTATCCCACAGATAAGATAGAGCTACTCCTAGGGTAGCCAAAGTAATATTTCTGGCTCTACTCAGAGTTTATCTAGGTTGCATATTTTTCCTATGACTAGGTAAATTTGGTCAATGAGTTTTTATAATCATAACATATTCTTCAAGAAGACACAAGCAGTACGATTACAATACTTCATGGAAGATTCTTTCCCAATTGCTTTGTTTACATTTTTGTTTGAAACACAATATTACTAAGTATTTTCATTCTTGGATGGCAAAATTATGTTGGTAAAACAAATTCCTTCCTAACTGCAAAGAATACGTTGATCTGTTCAACTGAAATTAATGCTAAAAAAATAGATCTAACACCTATTCACAGCTTTTTTTCCTAAACTTTAATAGAATTGGAAACCTTAAGTCTTTCAAGGCTTTGTAACAGGTCTCGATCCTCAGCTGTTGCCAGTAAGTGGAGGTACAGCCAGTGGATGGAATTCCTAATTCCTTGATGACAGGTCAGCTAGAGCAGAACGGCCTTCCATGGACCATGGACTGGACTTCAGAAGACCTGGGTTTGGTACCTGGCTCTAGCACTGTTTTACACCTCCTACAAAAAAATCATTTGGTATGTCTGGGCCTTGACTTCCATCACTGTATTAAGATACTTTTGCTTGTTTTATATAAGGGATGTGAAGATAAACTCATTAGGATTTCCAAAATTCTCAAGCACTGGTGACTAGGCAACAAAAGTCCTTGGCCCATGACCAAAGCTAACACTAAACACAACCAAACTTTCTTCTTGGCCTGACTGGAGCACTCCTATGCTTGCATTACTACTCTGGCAGCTCCTCCTCCACTCTAGGGACATTTCCATGGAATAGCATGAAGGGATGTCCAAAGCTGAAGTCTGCAAGACATCACTACAAATGGAAGGAAAAGAGATGCCCCTGCTTCAAGCAAGGAAAATAAAACAAGGCAAACCACATCTTTATGTTCTGGACAACATGACTGAAGAAAGCATTCTCATAAATCACTACCTAAGGTTACATACCATTATACTCTTTTCGAATAAATCTCTCCAAACTTGCCAGTATTTGTTCTCTGTTTTGTTGCTCAGATAAAGGAGGGGATAATTCATCTAAGTAAAAACAAATTAAAACACAGTCAGACATGACATTCAGCAACTCAAGAATCTTTTCAAGCTAATTAAAAGACTGGATGGGGTTTTTTTTTGTTATGTTTGCTTTGTTTAAATCTGTGGTTTTCCTTTTATATCATTACAATCTTCAGGATTTTATTTCAAGACATCCAATTTTTCAACCACAAAGTGGCTTGGTGGGAACCTGGCATCCAGCCAAGGTTCACCCACCACAGCAGCCCCAAAAGATGATATAGAATTTGATAAGCACAAAAATTAGTTTTGTCCAGAGCCTGATTCCTGGGAATGCCGGTAGCTTTTTATAAACCCAGTGAAAAATCCCATATAACATCAGTTTCTCAAATCTGTTATAAGGTATCACAGCCATGTATTATCTGAAAATTAAAATATTGATCCATTTGTAGCCTAGGGTACCTGGAACAGCTTCTTCCTAGTGAATTCTAAATAATTGTAAATAAATAACTTAACCCTGGAGTTTTTAATTCTTCCAGGTTACAGATCGCAGTATATAGTGGAGCACAAACATATTTTGAACTTACCAAAACATCTTTTACACACTATATCAAGTATGTCCCGAAATCTGTCTGTCATTGGTGGTAGTGGTTTTAGATCAATTTTCTTGAAATCCTCTGGGCAATCATTTTTGGAATGTCCATCCCGTTTGCAGATGCTGCATACTATAGTTGGTGGCTTTTTTGGGGAAAAAAAAAGAGGAAAATTCTATTTGTGCACTTAAGACAGTTCAGCAGACCTAACATTTCCAAGCAAACAAGAACATTTAAGATATGAACAACAACAGAGCCTCTACAAAGAGAGGAACATCTCTCAACAAGCTGTACTTAGTTCTCACAGTGCCTAAAAGCACCTGAAAATTCTACAAGAAAGTAGGAGAGGAAAGGCAGAAATAACCCAAAAATAACCAGGAAGAAACACCGATTTTCTTTTTTTTGGTGTGGAAATCAAAAAGCTTAAAATGAGGGAAAGAGACCATTTAATTCAAATTCAATTTGAATTTAATTTGAAGAGACCATTTAATGTCACACGGGGTGGTGTTTCCAGTGCTGAATAACAGGTACTCTACAAATGCCAGAGCTCCCACCCATAACCCAGACTGAAACAATCACTGTGGAATCCCAACACCCATCCACTCTTAGATTTAA
Source organism: Cyanistes caeruleus (assembly GCF_971803275.1). NCBI lineage: Eukaryota > Metazoa > Chordata > Aves > Passeriformes > Paridae > Cyanistes > Cyanistes caeruleus. The sequence continues at coordinate 29,175,561 of NC_141709.1, forward strand.
TGACTTAAAAGTAATGGCTCAGTGATACATGACCAGCACTGCTTACCTTTCCTGAAGTAAAAATAAACTTATCAAACACATAATGCATTTCTTCTGTTGAGAGCCTGCCTTCCTCTTTGAGATCCTGGGTTTCCAGCACTGCTTTGCAGCTGGCCGAGGTAGCTGGGGTGCCAGTGCACTTTGCCTGTGGAGACGACTCCGTTACCAAACTCTGCCTATTTTCAGCATCAGAAAACTCACTACTGGAATTTGTGTCATCAAGCTGATGTGCACTGCAGTTACAGTGGTGGCTGAGTTCACCCTCAGTTAGACACACTGAAATTTCTAAATCATCCCTCTCTTGAGGTGATTTTTCCTTTAATTCACAGCATTCATTGGAAATAAGGGATAAAGCTTCTTGTTTGTCTTCATCATAGCTAGAGTCCAATGTTGAAAGTACCAAAGAGTCCATGTTCTGGGAAGCACATCTTTTGGCTACAGCTTCTACCACTTTATTACATTCAACTTCATTCTCTGCCATGTTACATCCACTTCCTATAACTTCTCTATCTACAACATTTTCCCCTTGTGGAAGGCAACAGTTTGCTACAGGCTCTTCCGATCTTGTGGATTTCTTATTATTCATCTTCCCTTTTTCTTTCTTCTTGATATCTGGCTTGGATTTAATCCCATCTTTACTTTGTGGACATGCAAAATATTTATACGCTGTCCTAAATCGCTCCAGGATGTACTCAAATACCATCTGGCTATTTAGACTTCGTGCGACATTCCTCTTTAGTGCAAAAGGATCTGTGAAGGAAAAGAACAATTTCATTAGTAATCTTTAACTTCCACATTTCATAAAGAAGCTGAAATCCCTAAGTTATTATAGGGCAGTTAAGGAGATTCTTATATTATAATCCAGAATTGTATATGGATATACTTAGAGAATGAAAGACCCACAAGTTTTTTCAGGATTCTTCCATACAAAACATACCAACATGCAGCCATGAATGGCTGGCTATCATAAACAATTCTAAATAGTATTATGCAAAAAGAAAACCATGGGTATATTGCACCATTATATGGCCAATTTCTAAAGTAGAAAGCATAATAAACATACAAAGGCAAAATAAATAGAGGCCAGCCAGAACCTTTCTTCTTCCACTGAGGAAGGATTGCCATTTCCCTTCAGAAATTCATTTGTCTAAGAGTAACATTAAGGATTTAAGGATTGTATGAACCAATCTCACCAGGATCCATTCTTAGTCCTTCCTAACGATTTTTAGATCAAACATGTTTTCCAAGCAAAAAGAGCTCCTGCATAGCTGCTATAAGTTTGCCTGGAAGATAGTACCAAACTGAGATTCTGTTACTTTACAATATGAGCTACAAACATAACATTGGGGGGGGGGAAAAAAAAAGGCAAAAATGAGAAGTAAAAAAACATAAAGGAAACAACAACATAAATAACCCAACAACAGCAGGTGTCAGAACCAGAATGCAATCTGGTTTTGTGAAATTATTTTTCACTTCTTCCTCAATGATTTGTCCTGTCACCTTACATCCCACATGTTGAATAAACACCTGCCTACTTTTTCTAAACTCTAGCTAAAAGTGATTGAAGAAAAGAATTGGGAGAGGAAATTAAAGTCACAGGAGTGATCTCAACATCCACTACTCAACCTGTGCCTCAAGAATTCATTGCTTGTTTTTCTGTTCTACTTTTCCTTCTCACTCTTCTTGTACCTTATTGACTCATCCTTCAATGTACCTCTGTACCTCATTCTCTGTCTGTATGATTGTCTTTGTCCTCTCCATCGCCTCAAGTGTTACAGATATGCCACTTCAGCAACATCTCTAGAAAGTGTTCAAAAGACATTATTCATGCTTTTACAAAAGTATCAACTTACATGGTTTCTTAGCCTTCCTCAAATACCCAGTTTCTCTATTCTTAAGGCAAATTGAGAATGCCATACACTGCTCTGTAACTCAGTGACTTTCCCTGCTTTTTAGACAGAGAAGACTTGTCCTTAAAGAGACTGTATTAGCTGACAAAATATATACATTTTAAAAACTTATTGTCTAGATTCTTGTAAGAGATTTGCAAGTTAAGCAAATAAAGATGCTAATGCAGATGACTGCAGAAGTGGGAAGGGATCAGCCTACCTTCAATGGCTATTCGCCTCTTAGGCCAGTTTTTATTCTCTCTGGTTAAGAGCTCTTGCACCCGTATGCTGATGACATATTCCTCCAAAGCAAATTCCAGTGTGTAAAACTTCAAAAGTTCCAACCACAGTTGCCCCAGTGAAACTTGGTGAGGAGTTTTGAATGCTAAGAGAGACTGAAAAACATGGACACAAGTGCTCAACTGCAATAAGAAATTAATACTCCCCCATTTTTTGTCCTCGTTCCATCCAACATCAGTGTTTAAAAATAAAAAAAAAGGGATGAGGACAAAAAATGGTTTTCAATTAAATGAAGTGAGGACTTACAATCCCATGTTTCTCTTTTGCATTGCTTTGGTTGTCCACTTCTGAGCTTGTTGCCTTCTTGCCACCACCCTTTTGTTGTTCAACTTTAGCTTTGCTCTCTGCACCAACAGAGTTTTTTGCTGCACCATTTGTGGGTGGTTTGTACTCCCACCTTACAAATTCTTCATCTTCCACCCCTTTCAACTGGTGGTCATCTGGCCTCTTCGAATCAAAGCCTTCAATCTAACAAATATTAAAGTAGCTCTGAAACAAGACTGTATATAATACATACAACAAACAGTTTTCAGCAAATATAACACTGACTACTGTGGTATTCATACCCCTCAAGATTAACAGATGTCAGAGACAGAAATTCAGAGAAATAAAGAAGAAAATAATTGCCTTTTCTCCAAAACACTGATAATACTATACAGCCTGCTACAAGTGCCTTTTAAAAAAGTCTTCAGAATCATCAGTCATCATCTGTGTGAGCATTAAGTACCAATGCAGTTTATTTATAATTTTCTTTGGCAATCAAATTCTGCATTTTTATGAGGCTGTAGAACACAGAAATAATGCCAACAATTTAACAATAAGCTTATTATATAACCAAATCACTCACCCAATTGCCCAAATAGGATGGTAAAATACGTGGTTTTCTTTGTTGAAGAAAAAATATCACCATTAAGGCAAAGGAATATGAGGGAATCCCGCCTTCAGCCTGACAGTCAATGTGACAGAGCTGTAAGAGAAGAAATAATTACTTTTCTGATGTAACACCAGAATTTTCATTTACAATCTATCATAAAAGGACAAATACTATAGAAACGTGAGAAATATACTAGAGTGAAACAGAAAATGCTGTATGTCAGAAACTGCAGTGGGCGTGCCATGCCACATACAGACAAAATACAAACTGTAGCAATTCATAGAGTGCCTTAAGGAATACTATCATATATTACTCTTTTCAGTTTCACCACGTACTGTGATTGTGGGACATATTTTTGCTTCTGTCTAGAATTTCAGTCAGCTCTGAAACGCGTTATTGTACAGTGGCATCTCATGTATGGAGGTGGGGTGAAGCAGTGGCATGAAGCTCTTTCCACAAACATATTCTTGTACATTATACACTACACTGTACACAGTGCTTAAAAAGAAGTATTGAGGATAACTAAACAACTTACTCTAGCCCAGTAGCGGAAAGCCAGAACCAAGGGAATCAGGACAGGCTCCAGTTTACCAAGTGCAGCCAGCAGGTCAGTTGTAAGGCAAGCCACGTCATTCCTAGCACTTACTTTACATGTCAAACCACTGCAATCACAAATGCAGAACAAATAAAGGGTTATCACTTTGTGATATAGATGATGCTTGGGGCAGGGGAGAGGTGGGGCATCACACCCACTGTAATAAAAACAACCATCAGTGTCTCCCTATGTAAGAACCTGAATTTTTTAAACAAAAGCTACAGAATAAAATTACATTTTCTTTACTATTAACTTATCAAGTGCATCTAGAACTTACAGAAGATCACAACAGCTAAAAATATAAAACAGCCTTAAGAATTTGTTCATTTTTTGCCATTACTTAGTTACATTATACTGCACAATTCAATTGTATATATAATTGAAAATGTATATAAAATATATAATTTCAAATATATCATCTACATTCCAAACACTTAAATTAATAAATTAATTCTCCAGACCTGCTGTATATTAAGAGAAGGCAAACCCACAAAATAGTTCCTTTAGCTTCTCAGAATAATTACTTCTGTTCTGTTACAAATACAGGAAAAGACAAGCCCACTCTCATTGCATTTACCTCCCCAGAGTTTCAGTCCATACCTCTGGCCAGTAAAGAAATCATATTTCATTTTGCAGGCTGCTGCTTCTTAGGAATTTACTGAAAATGTCAGATGATGTGTCCTTTCTGGCCATGTGTATCTTATAAAATGTTTTTAAGGCCTTGGCTTAAAGTTGCTGGCAAAAATTTAAGTAACTGAAAACCATCCCACTTTTCCCCCAGTTAACTGAAAGGAGAACAGTAAATTCAGATTCCTACACCCAGAGAGTTCTGTGTAGCACAAAAAAGCAGCTCTCTTTCTAGATTACATTTCTGTGTATGAGCAATTCTCTCTTAATACATATGTTAGCTGAATGTTACAGTAATACTTCTTGTCAGGAGTGCAGGCAAGCAGCTGCTGTGAACAAGCAGAGTAGCTCATTAAAAGCTTCTTTCAGTCACACATACCTTTTAACATCTTTGCAAAAGACAACAGGAACTTTGGCATGGAAATCCGACTCCACATCTGAGTAGACAGCTAAGCAATGAGGGAGAAAAAATACACTTTGTTTCAAAGTTTCTTACAGTTTTCCCAATTCTGTCTTTAAAATTATTAGATTTCTACCATGATTTTTCAGAACAACTCAAATTAACTGCTGCATTGCTAAGCAGTATCAATTTTTTCCGGTTACTTTTGATGCTCACCACCAGAATCAGCCAGCCTGTGTTCCTGACAGAACCATGAAGCTTCAAGTTTTAGAAGTCTTGGAACAGCTCTCACTCATGCACATGTGCAAGTGGAAAGCAGCTTTTGAGTTTGCTGCTTAGAATTCATCCTACAAAAGGTTAAATTTTTTTGTTCTGCCATCTGACACTACTGCCCCAACTTCTGGCAACCTGAACTGGATTAATGGGGTTGCCATTCTCTTGCTGCAGTTTCTCATCTCTCATTCACACAAGCACTGGTGTTCATAAAAATCACATTCATAAACCAATCAATTTTTCTAAGTTTACAGAAAAATTTGATATAAAAACAACTAAGCAGCAGAGAGAATGTTAAACAGAAATGAGCTAAAACTCACCACTGTTCTTCAAGATCTCAAGCACCTGAATCAGAACATCTGGTTGACTCATCTACAATGACAAAATCAGAGCAGGTTGCATTATTGAGACTAATGTTTTATTTTACATTTTATTTCAAACTACTTCAGTTGCACAACTAGTAACTTTGTGTCCTTCAAAATAGTGAGATCATGTGTCAGTATTAATGAAAAAGTTAACTGTACCTGTCTACACCATGAAAACAGGTGCCAGTAAACCTCACAGTCAGCTTTCTTTTAGCCTACAGCTCTAGTCAACATTTCTGTTCTCGTTCTGCATTAACAAGATAAATACAAGCACTTGCTGTATATTCAGCAATTTTATTGTCAATGTATACTACAAGAAAAGGACAGCAATAAAGAATTTAATGTCAAGACTTTCCCAGGGGTTTTTAAAGGTTACAATTTTAAAACACATGCAGTTGAGTGCCTATCAACAATGTGCTGCTAATATCACACAATAAACATGAACCAACAACTTCACCACCTAACGAATGTCACTTTTATACCAAATTTTACAAGGTGGGGGAGAGGGGGAAAATCAAAACCTACAAGAGCTTACAGTCTGAATCATGAACTCATGGAAGCACATTTAGTCAAGCCAACCATTTTCATACTGCTTCAGTGCTTACTCAAAAAAAATTAGAAAAAGCCTAGAATAATGTTGTCCAAAAACAAAAGATACACCCAAGAATTATAGTTATCTAAAGAGCAGTGAAAACTTCCTCCACAGCACAGCTGGTATCAAATCAAAGATTTGATGCTTTGTGCTATTCTAACACCATGTGCCCCAAAAGAAGATGAAGGCAATGGAAGAGAAATAAATATGGATGGTCTTGACTTATACACCAGTCTTAGTTAATAGAAGATAATATCTACACACCTTAGGGGGAAATTTGATATCGATGTTAACATCACTGGTCTTAAAAGCAAATCTAGTTAGACAGGAGCCATACATCCTCAGAGAACAGTCTGGAGAGAGAGAAACATAATTATTTAACAGTTAGTAAATAATTTTTTCTTTAGTAGATGATGCATACCTTGCTTTAGATATTTCACCTCATGAGTGACACTCCCAGATTAATGAACACTGAATCCCTTCCTCACTCCTGGGAAGGATAGGCACTGCCATAACACAGCATCACAGGAAAACAAATAATTCAAATACTGTAATCACCAAATGTCCAACATTTTCCAAGCTGTTTTAAAGATTTTTTGAAATGTAGCTTTAGTTCTGTTTGTTTTTAATAAAAAATTAAATATGAAGTAACAATAACTGTCACCATCTCAGTGTAGGATTTTCTATAACAGCTTTTGTTAAATACAGCTTGATTTCACTGCAGTATTTATCCAATTATAAAATTCTTTGTTGCCTCACAGACTTCTGTATGAGGCACCAATCTGTTTATTCCATCAGCAAGTTCCAACACACTGTTCATTACAAAATATGTTTATAAAGCATAACTTCAATATAGTCCAAGGCCCAGAAAATAGTGTCCATTCAGTGTTTTAGTTAATAGTTACCTGCAAAGATTCAGAACAGATCTAAATTAACTAGGAAGTACCTACTCAGCAATAATATGAGAAATGCCACCCCATTCCATAAACAATAATTTATCCCAATTCACAATGAAATTTTTGCAGATGAAAACTTTCCTGTAATAGAAATTAGGGTCTCCCATACTTAAATTAGCTGAAAAATGAGTGTTCTCAATCTTTCCCAAATCAAACACCCTGCTCAAGCAGGGTCAGCTAAATCAGGTTTCCCAGAGTGTGTCCAGTAGGGTTTTGAAAATCTGCATGGATGGAGAGTCCAAAACCTTTCTAGGCAACCTGTGCCAGTGTTCAACCACCCTCAGAGCAAAGAGGGTTTTTCCTGTATAACTTCCTTCATGTGTATTCTGACCAAACTCTTTCAATCAGAAACATCAACAAAATTACTCTAAAAATTGAAAATAGATGTTACACATACATAGCTTCAAGCCTATTTTCACTGCTTAGAAAACAGCCCTCTCAGAATTAGTCTGCATGGTTAATAATAATTTGCAATTTCTTCCAATGACTTATCATAGTAGTAAGAATTTTTGCATAGTTCTAATGTGATCTCAAGAGAAAATCATGCCAGAAGATCAGATGTTTTCTACACAGTGCGTGAATTAAATTTTTCCAAATTTACAACTGAGGAAAACACATTCAGTAAAACATAGCTGGCTTTGAAAAGGAGAATAACAAACTGTCATTTACTATTACAGACTCCCCTTCCATTACTCCTACACCTCCACAGAAGCTCATCAGTCCAAACAAAGTAACAATAATTTTCCTGAGTATTTATGTAAAAATGTTATGTGAAAAAGCTTTGTCTTATGCTTCCCACTATCAGTGGAAAACTCCCTGGAGTGCCAGAACAGAAGTTTGCACTAGGAGCCACTTACAGAGCAAACAGATTAGCAAACCTCCACCCTACAAAGACCTATTCTATTCTTGTGTTTAAGCAGATATTTCATAAAGCACCTAAAACTAAAGCTGTTCATCCTGCAGATAACAAAATCTTTCTTACTCCTTTATTTTTATAGAGCAAAGGGAAAAAAAGGTATTTCTAAAACAAATGGACCATATAGATCAAACACCTGATTCCAATATAGATGAAATTAAAAATTTAAAACCTTTTTATGACAACAATTTTCTTCTGTTCCGATGCACTGAACACCAAACCACTGTTAGCACAAAGTCAACATCACTGCAGCTCCAAAAATCTGATTTCAAACTCCTAGTATATTAACTGTAGGAGCTGATTGGAAATCAATGCAAAGAAGCAAATGTCAAATATTCCTCTTGTTATGTTATCCCACCAATTTAAAGAGATTAAGAAATACATCAGAAAGAAGTACAAATAAGAGCAATCAGATTTTCCCCTTTTTGTACATTTGTTAACTATTTTTAAATCAACTGCCAGCCTGCATTAAAAATTCTGTATATACTAATATTGTACACTATCAAGATAATTTAACCCCAAATACACTCATTCACCATTAGTGAAAGCATTAAAAAATATATGTAAAAAAAATGAAAAATTTTCACCTAAAGAAAATGGAGAATACTATGAATACCTGGTAAGGGCTGCTGAATAATTTTCTCCATCTCATTTACAATTTCTTGCCGAATTCTGAAGTCCTCATCTGAGATGCCTTGTTCATTTGCTGCCTCGATGAGAGTGAAACTCAGAGCAGCCAACTGTGCAGGCGAGGGCGGGGGAAGCGCCCGCAGCTCGTTTTCTTCTTGCTTCTCCTGAACAATTGGTGGATGATATAAGTAAAAACTGGTATTTTAAGAGGAAAAGGCTATTTCTTACTGCTATATGATACTGGAACATGCTGATTGTTGTTTGTATCCTGACCAAACACTTCCAAAAGCAGCAAATCTGCCTGGCCTAACTGGCTGATACAATAGTGTGGTCCCTTGAATGAGAGCAGATGCTCAGTGTTTAAAACAGAATGTTGTTTCACAGCTGGCAACTGGGGAGGGAATCTTCTGTATTCCATTCCTGGACCACATTTTCTGACAGTTC